>NW_028327171.1:130386563-131011563 GCF_987537825.1 Furipterus horrens | reverse complement strand
CCCTTTGCCAACCACCTTTAGAGGAAATACTTATTATCCAATAAGCTCCTACACATCTTAAAGCACCTCAAATAATAGTTCCTTCAGTGGCCTCCAATATCACGTTTCACTGTGGGCTGACCATGCTAGGGGATTTTTTAGTTTAGGTAAGTTACAAAGCACAGAAAGAATGGATGTTTAATCTTTATTCCTGAAATGACCATCTCAGAGTTAAGTACAATCTGTTGAGAAAGGGTTTTTCTCTGCCACTGGCTAGATCTAGGTGTCCTTTATTTGGAGTGGACTAAGTCACTGTGCATTTACAGTGCTCAGCCTAAAGGTGAAGAGGGGCTTAAATAACAGCCTTTGCTCTAACATGCAACTACACATGGGCAGAAAAGAGTCTGCAGTCATAGGAAATAATTCACCTGCAACACACTTAACATAAGAAAGGCTGTGATTCACTCCTTCCTGACTGAGTTTTGACAGAAATCACTTGACTTCAATTAATAATATGCAACCCTGTTTCTCAGTCTATTTGTAGGATGCAGCTTTCTGCTTCTCATATTAAGATCTGAAAAATACTGAAAAGAGAAAATGGTCTAAGTGAGGGAAAATAGGAGTAATCAGAAAGTTTTCATTTCTCAGCATCATGCAGAGATCATGTACCAAAGGGTCAAAGAATAGCTGCTTCTTGCAAAAGTTACAGTGAACAACCAGAAGGGTAAGGAATTAATCTCACTTTACTTCCATTCTGCTCACTGTAACATAGAAATTAATTTAATAGTAACCTCTGCCACAGAACTGCAGAACGAAGAGTAATGACTAATAAGTAATAACTAATGATTTCCATAATTATATGACAAAATCACACCATATGAGCTTAGCGAATTCAGAGTTCCAGGTAAGCTCAGCACAAGGCAAAGGGAAGGCCAGGGAGGAGCTTGTGGAGAAGGAGCGAGGTTCATGTGTCCCAGGGGTGAGCACTGGCGGCAGGAAAGGGACACTGCCCACGAGGCCTCTGAACGCTGACTATGGGATTAGAAGATGGCTTTGAAGTGGAAACTTTTTCTATGGGGCCTAAACATACCCAATCTAAAGTTCTCGAGGAATAGAAAATGAGAGAGGGAATAAATATTAGATATTTTATCTGAACAGTAGGTCAGAGAGGGAGAGAACTTCTAGGAGTTCTTTGAGGTAGCCCTCCTCTTTGGCATGGCCATACCACTATGAAACCAGAAGAGAGGATACAGCTATCCTTACCAACACTTGTAGCTCATCTGACTGAAATAAGGTCCGGATGCAGATGCAATCCATTTAAAAGAACAAAATCAATGAGCTACAAAACCTTAAGTATAAATTTTGCTTTCATTTCTTCAAATTCATAAAGGTCATGCAAATAACTTTCAAAATCCTACCCAGCCTTCAGGTCTAACTCACACTCTCCCTACTTGTGAAACTTTGCAAGAGTATTTCAGCTCAAAGAGATATCTTGGGGCTGCCTGTGAATTTCTGTAACTGTCTTGTGTTCACTTTGTCCTCGAACTGAGGTGTGTTTGTGTATGTGAGCATGAGCATGTTAGAAACAAGGTCATAGTGACTCCCAAACCAGTAGCAAAGTCATTGGTAACAAAAGGCAAATGTAATTGAAGGGTCTTAAGGGCAAATGTAATTAAAGGATCTCTGAGAAGGGAGTGGATAACATTAGCATATTCACAAATCACAATAGGGGCATTTAGATGAACGCGTTAGATTGTACCTCCGGAGTATCCAGTCATGGAGAAACGGGGAAGGAGGAGAGGGGAGGGGAAACTAGTTGCGTTAGGGTGGGGAAGCTAAGACTATAAAACCAGGTTCCTTTGTCTACTTGGGGCGCACATTCTCCTGGCTGTGAGGGTGCGCCCGGCTCTGCAGACTCGTGAATAAAGGCCTCGCTTTACTGCTCAAGTCCTGTGTCCCGGTTTTTATTGTGAGCGTTTCTCACAATTTGGGGGCTCGTCCGGGATCCTCCGCCTGTATGTGGGAAGGGCTCTGAGCCAAGGTGGGGAGACGCGTCCTACCCGCTTTTGGGTGGCCCGCTTGACCCAGGGCCCACCCGCCTCAGTGTCCGGAAGCGACCCGAGACTTCTTGTTGGGACAGCAGTGGATCGACGCAGGGGGAAACAAAAGCAAACACCGCGGCAACCAGGCAACCTCGTACAAGGGCCAAGGTAGGAAAATTGGACTTAAGTACTGCCTTGGTGGTTGGGCATCCTCGGGAAGCTGATTGTGCGTGTGGCTGGTACGAGTTGTGCGTGTGGCTGGTACGAGTTGTGC
Organism: Furipterus horrens; assembly: GCF_987537825.1. NCBI lineage: Eukaryota > Metazoa > Chordata > Mammalia > Chiroptera > Furipteridae > Furipterus > Furipterus horrens. Next base: position 131,009,268 of record NW_028327171.1, on the reverse strand, counting down.
GTGTGGCTGGTACGAGTTGTGCGTGTGGCTGATACGAGTTGTATGTGTGGCTGGTACGAGTGTGGAGGAGTGTGGAGTGCCTCTCCGCTGGGTCCGCTGTCCCGTGAGGGAGACGGCCGGAGTGCACCTCCGCTGGGTCCGTCGTCCCGTGAGGGAAACGGCCGGAGTGCATCTCCGCTGGGTCCGTCCTCCGTGAGGGAAACGGCCGGAATGCACCTCCGCTGGGTCCGTTGTCCCGTGAAGGAAACGGCCGGAGTGCACCTCCGCTGGGTCCGTTCTCCTGTGAGGGAACGGCCGGAGTGCTCCTCCGCTGGGTCCGTTGTCCTGTGAGGAAATGGCCGGAGTGCACCTCCGCTGGGTCCGTTCTCCCGTGAGGGAACGGCCGGAGTGCACCTCCGCTGGGTCCATTGTCCTGTGAGGAAATGGCCGGAGTGCACCTCCGCTGGGTCCGTTCTCCCGTGAGGGAACGGCCGGAGTGCACCTCCGCTGGGTCCATTGTCCTGTGAGGGAAGCGGCCGGAGATGAACGAAGCATCTCGGTCTGTGTGCAAGTAAGCGAGTGTGGAGTGCCCCTCCGCTGGGTCCGTTAGGTTGAGAACACAGCCGGATTCAGCCACGGGAATCAGCTGAGGATGGGAAATGGAAATTTTAGGCCTAGGGGTGGGGACCAAAAGTAAGGAAGAACAGACAATGGTAAATTATTGTTGTTTCCTTTGGCCAAAGGAACCCATTTAGGGGAAATCTGTCTCCTAGCCCCTATTTGGGTCTGATGAATGTTGGGTTTGTCAAGCCCTGGTCTTATATGTGTGTTCAGTTTTTTTTTGGATTGTTTGTTTGTTTGTTTGTTTTTGGAGAAAGAAGAGAGGGGCATCGCTGTGTGGTTGCCTCTCGCTCGTGCCCCCAGTTGGGGACCTGGCGTGTGGCCTGGTCGTGTGCCCTGACTGGGAGTTGAACCGGCAACACTTGGTTCGCGGGCTGGTGCTTGGTCCACTGGGCCACAACAGCCAGGGCCAGGCATCAGCCTTTAAGGAAGAGAGGGAATATGCTCTCTGCTGATCACCACCTACCAGCAGATCCGCAGGTCTCTTCCCTGTAAAAAAGAAAAAGAGAAGGCCTGGGACCCTCTGTCCTGTCTCCCAGTGCCTTATAGCCCTGGCCAGCCGGCGGCCAACTGGGCAGAGGCACCGTGGACGGACAGTACAGACGGAAGAGGCCAGGAACACCTAGCAGATACCCCAGCAGTATCCGCCCCCATGACACCTAAGGCGCTGATGGCAACTTATCTAAATTAAGAAAGGAGTTGAAACAATGTAAGCAAGACCTAAAGAACTTCCCCATTCCCTCAGAGCAGCCGGTTTCCCCTTAGGGAAGTCTCCAGGGGTCCAGGACATATTAGATATGTCAAATGCTCCTTCAACAAGCACTGAAGTTAGAAACTTCAAGCGCAATATGAAGCGCTTGGTAAAGGACCCCCTTGGACTGGTGGAACAACTAGACCAGTTCCCCGGACCCAGCATATACATGTGGACAGAATTAATGTCTATACTAGACATCTTCAGTGGGGAAGAGAAGGGAATGATCAGACGGGCTGCTATGAGGATATGGGAAAGGGAACATCCCCCGGTCAGGAAATTGTCCCGGCCTAACAAAAGTTTCCCAGTATAGACCCTGATTGGGATAACAGGCCGGAGACTAGGGCTCAAATGAAAGACCTTAGGAGCTTCGTCATCAGGGAAATCAAGGAGTCCGTTCCCCATGCACAGAATGTCTCCAAGGCATTCGAAATACAGCTCCATCAGATCCCTGCAGAAGCTCAGGGACAAAATGAGGAAGTATTCTGGTCTAAATCCAGAGAATGCTGTGGGACAGGGACTCCTAAAAGTCACCATTGTAACAGAAACTGGCCAAATATTTGTAAGAAATTGCAAAAAGTAAGTGAATGGGCCAATTAAAGCAACTGAAAAACTCTTCAGGGAAGCTCAAAAAGTGTATGTTAGAAGAGAGGAGGAGAATGAGGAAGTAGCCCTCTTTAACTCTCTAAATCCAGCAGACAAAGGAACTGTTTTGGCGCCAAACTGCGCCCAGGTAAAGGCGCCTCCCATGGCACCACCCCTTCCACAGGTAGGGGTGGTTCCCGCGGCAGCATCGGAGGCTCCTGGGGCGCAGCCCCCTCTGCAGGTGAGCGTGGCTTCTGCAGTGCCCACCCGTCTGCAGATTCAAGGGACTTCCCTCTCAGCACGCCTTTTGGTTACGGCCTCTGAAGTGACTGCAAAGCCAATGACTCCACCTCTGCAGGAGGAGAAATGGGTCTCTCCCTCCAGAGCCTGCATGAAGGTTGTGATTTGGACACTAAGCCTCATAGGTATACTGCCATTTAGGGTAAGCCATGTGAGTGCTCCACCATGGTGGATAAGTCACGTGGGTTTGCCACCATCTTGTGGGTGGTACTTATGGGTGCCACCATCTTCAAAGATGCTGCATGTAATGCTGCCGCCATCTTTGAAGTGGGCAAAATGGTGGGTTAGATATGCTCTTAAGGTGATGTGCTTTGTTTGCAAAATGGTATATGCCTAAACATTCAAGTCATTGCTGCATGACAGGTGTTTGCAAGGTCTAAGCTTCAGAAAACTGCAGAATATCTACAAATCTAGGGAAATTTTAGCTGCTAAATACTGAGTTTGGGTAGAGTCCTTTACAGTGTGGAAAAGAATTGGAAATGGGTTATGGTTAAATCTGAATGGGTAAATATATGGAAAGTTTGTGAATGTTGCAGAAAGTCTGTGGAAAGTCATAAAAATGTATAGAAAGGTTGTGAAAGTTTTTAAACCTGGGAAAAGGGAAACCTCAACTACTTGTGGTCTAATTGTATGGTTACTGTACCTCTGTATTGGCATTAAGCCATTGGGGACCTATGAAAGGTCATTTGGAATTCCCTGTATTGGTTTGGCATTTAGCTGTTGGAGACCTAGAATTCTCTGAGGCCTAGGAAGGGTCTGGAATTCTCTGTATTGGTACTGGCCATATAATCTGAAAGGAAAATTGAGGTTTCCCAGAGAAAATTTAAAAAACTTCACATGTAGGAAAGTGAACAAAAGAAAGTATAAGGCATGGAAATGCAATTTTAGGGAATATTAGAAGGACAAGAATTTTCCTTCACACTTATATTTTTCTCCCTACCTGATCCCTCCAGAACTTGGCAATTTAAAGAAGTAAGTAATTACATTAGGTTTCTTTGCATAAAACTAAAAAGACAGTTGCTAATGGTGGTTATGTCAGCCGAGGTTTTGACTGGAATGTCATGCCTGAAGGAGGCATGCTTAGGCTAATGAAAGCCCATGAGGGAAAGGCCTGGCACCTTGGGTGGTTGTGCGGTCCATGGCAATCTTTCTAGGGAAAAAAAAACGAAGATTGCTTCCCTAATAAATGGCTAGGAAGAAACTTAAGGCACAATGGAAAACCCAAAGGATTTGGGAAAGCATGGGTTTTACAGGCAAGGCCAGATGGCAGGTGTGTGGCTCAGCTTCTTGCCCAGGGGGCAGACTGAAGGTCAACCTGAAGAGTCTTTGTGTGAGTTCCAGCAAAGCAGACTTAAAAAATTTATAATATCAATCGCTGCTCTTGTTGTATTTATGCAAATGAATAGGCTAAATTAACATTGGACTTAATGCAGTCCCTTTAATAACAAGGAGGGTAATCTTAAGAAGAAAAATCGTGATTTGAGGAAAATCACAATGATCAGTGGTAGACTATAAACTAGTGCAGCTGTGTCTATAAAGTTTATTTTAATTAAAAGTTTGTTTTCATTCAAAAGTTAAACCAGGTCTGTGACATTATCAATAATGCTTAATTTACAGGCAAGAAGAATGTCAAATGCCTTGCAACTGGATGTCTTCCCAATAAGACAGTCTTGCAAATTTAGAAATTGGTTTGTGAATTGTGTTGTGTGAATTAACATGTGTGTGTTCTTTCTGTTTTCATAGGATATAAGTCTATAATCTCATTACCTGAGTGATTGTCTGTACATAGAAGCTGCACTTAAGAAGCCCATCTGCATTGCTGCCTCCTGAGACTCAACAGTTTGGCTGAACTTAAGTGGTTGGGTTGGCGAAGTATGGGTTGGTCAGTGGGCTTCACTTTAAACTGGTCTCTCTTTTGCTTAAAATAACTTTCACCAAGGAGCTCCTTCCCGAAACTGCCAGCCTCTCCAGTGCAACCCTCTTCTTCTGACACTGAACCAGCCACAGACCTTAAGTCAGGAACCCCATGTGGCTGCCAGAGTTTATGGCCTAAAAGCTAATGTATCTGACATAAATCCAGTAGGGTGGCTAGGTCTTCACTTAGTGACAGCTACTCCTTCCCTAGAAAATCTAACTTCTCTCAGCTACACCTCAGAAAAGACTCCAGAATAATCCAGCCAAGGTAAAAGTTTTTAAGGTATATTAGATCTCAGACAAACCTTAGAGATAGAGACTGGGTACGGAGACGCAAATGCTTGGGTAGAATGGGTCAAATTTGCTGTTAATTCCCTGAATAAAAGCAACTGTTATGCTTGTACCACAGGGAGACCCCAGGCACAGGTCGTACCATTTCCACTAGGCTGGGACTCTGACCCCTCGGGAATCGCCTGTATGCTCGCTCTCTACCAGGATGAGAATGCATGGGGAAATGGGACTTGCAGAAGCTTGTCTCTCCTCTTCCCTCTATAAGGAGTAATGGGACTCAATCCCTCCCTTCATACTCAGTGGGGCCCATGAATTACTCTTCTTGCCTCTCTAGGTGGGAAGCGAATTCAGGTACCCCTGCAGAAGAACTCCGAACATGCACTCATACCAGAAATGCGAGCCACCTTCACAGTGGGGCCGGCGACTATATTCCCCTCCAAGTCCCCAGAGCAGATGTCTGGTGGTATTGTGGGCAAAGGAGTCTCTGGAAAATCCTACCTGACAAGTGGAGTGGAACCTGTGCCCTGGTTCAATTGGCTATCCCATTTACCCTAGCATTTCCAAAACTGGTCCAGACTAGACTGCCCCTGTTAGGGAAAAGAGGTCAGTGGTGCCTGGTGGATCCTTTGATCCTCATATCTATATTGACGCAATTGGGGTCCCCAGAGGAGTTCCAAATGAGTTTAAAGCTAGAAATCAAATAGCAGCAGTGTTTGGGTCAGTGCTCTTCTGTTGATTTATTTATTAAATGCCACCAGTTGAGTGGCTTGGGAGAACAGGATGGTACTGGATATGATGCTGGCAGAAAAGGGAGGTGTATGTGTAATGCTTGGGGGGCAGTGTTGCACCTTTATCCCTAATAATACAGCCCCTGATGAATCTATCACTAAGGCTCTGCAGAGACTAACTACCTTAGCAAATAAGCTAGCAGAAAACTCAGGTATTGACAATCCCATAACAGAATGGTTAGAAAATTGGTTTGGCAACTGGAAAGGAATAATCTCATCAGCTCTGGTATCCCTCATAGTGGTAACAGGTGTCCTCACAGCTTTAGGCTGCTGTATTCCATGCATTAGAGGTTTAGTTCAAAGACTAATTGAGACTGCATTAACTAAACAGATGCAGCAACTTTTCATAATCTCCTCCTCCGAGAGACCAAAGGGAATCCTAACCATGAGGAAGAAAGTCAAGAAATCCTCCTTAAATTTGGAGGAATAAATAGAATGGTTTGAGTAGTCAATTTTCCAAAAGAGACAGGGGGAAATTGTTAGAAACAAGGTCATAGTGACTCCCAAACCAGTAGCAAAGTCATTGGTAACAAAAGGCAAATGTAATTGAAGGGTCTTAAGGGCAAATGTAATTAAAGGATCTCTGAGAAGGGAGTGGATAACATTAGCATATTCACAAATCACAATAGGGGCATTTAGATGAACGCGTTAGATTGTACCTCCGGAGTATCCAGTCATGGAGAAACGGGGAAGGAGGAGAGGGGAGGGGAAACTAGTTGCGTTAGGGTGGGGAAGCTAAGACTATAAAACCAGGTTCCTTTGTCTACTTGGGGCGCACATTCTCCTGGCTGTGAGGGTGCGCCCGGCTCTGCAGACTCGTGAATAAAGGCCTCGCTTTACTGCTCAAGTCCTGTGTCCCGGTTTTTATTGTGAGCGTTTCTCACAAGCATAACTCAAAAATATTGCAAAGCCAATAACACTAACTTTTGCAAGGTCGGTGATCACATAAGGGCCTTCTTTTTTATTCCCTGGAACGACGGAACAAGAGGCTCACTGAAATTGACATAGATTTTGTGAGTTAAAGATGGTGATAATGATGCTGATACTTAGAAAGGTCAGATATGAACTCCAAGAGAGAAAAAGAAATAACAAGCACATGTGCTTCTGGGAAAGATGGAGAAGTGCTGACTGAAAGACCTAGGTAAGTATGTTATTCTCAAATGAGGACGTCTCTCTTTCAGAGGTGTAAGAAACAAGGAAATAGTGACTCCCAAACCAGTAGAAAATCATTAGTAACAAAGGACAAGTGTAATTAGAGGGTCTCAAGGGCAAATGTAATTAAAGGATCTCTGAGAAGGAAGTTGACAGCATTAGCATATTTACAAATCACAAAAGGGGTATTTAGATAATCATGTTAGATTGTAACACCAGAGTACCCAGCATGGAGAAATGGGGAAGGAAAGGGAGGGGGTAGGATTTTAGATGCGTTAGGGATAAATGCAACCAGCTCGCTCTTTTGTTGCGCATGTTCTCCTGGCTGAGGGTGAGCCCAACTCTGCAGACTCATGAATAAACGCCTCGCTTTGCTGCTCAAGTCCTGTGTCCCGGTTTTTATTGTGAGCATTTCTCACAGAGGGAAGGGGAAGAATCATTTTTTAAATGTCACTTTCTTCTTCTATTCTCCTTTTGCCTTCCTCATTCAGAGGAAGGGTAGAATGAAACTGTTTTCATGCTTTTTGGTGCTTTGAAATCATCTTGGCTTTTACATATCACAAGCAACCAGCCCCAGTTCAAATCAGTAACCCCTACCCACCACAGACAGCCTCCACCCATGAACATACACTCAACCGCCAACCACCACAATAAACAACCCCTTTCCTGGTTTCCAGCCGAGATCAGTTCTTTGGTATACTTCTGATCACAGCTAATCAAAAGAAACTCTAAGGACTCAACCAAATTCATCTGTGGTCCTGAATTTATGTCTTATTCAACATTAACATACAAAGATATATATTCATTCATACCCAATATAACAACATATTCATTCACAAAGTATTGCTAACATGATCTTAAACAATTTGGCTAAACAGAAAACAAGACTTCAGGACTTGGTAGTTTTTTTTAATAGCCTATGTTATTTTATCTAAATTTTATTAGAAAATAACTTGAAAGATACACAATGCTATAAAGAATGATATGATAAACCCCTAGTGCCCATCATTCTGTTTCAACTGTTGAATATATGTGGCAAGAATGGGCAATTTTGCTTTTTTCCTTAGCTTATGGGAAAAGCATTCAAACTTAATAAAGTATTATTTACCTCTGGGTTTTAAATAGTTAAGGAGATTTTTCAGGAGTCAATGTTGAATTTTCTTAAATTATTTTCTGCGTCTATTAAGATATGTAATTTCTGACTTTTGTTCTAGTAATATGGTATATTAATAACTTCCAAATGTTAAATCAACCTTGTATTCCTGAGAAAAATGTCAATTATTCGTGATATATAATCCTTTCTAAATGTTGCTGGATTTGGGTTTCTAATACTTTTAAGAATTTTTATATCTGTGTTCATAGGAGTCCATTGTGGAAGAAAAGGAGCCAAATGCAAAACCTGACAAGCTCTGGGGTGTCAGAACATGGAGGCAGCTAGAATGCACACCTGGACTTTTGGTATATGCTAATCAACCTGGTCCTGGTGTTACAGAACCCCTGGGCTGCTCCAGTTGAAAACAAACCCACGGGCTCTTTAGTTAGGGGCCCGATTGCCCGCAGCCAAAATTATAACTCTCAATACCAGAGTTTGGTGAAAAGAAAAAGAATTGTTTATTTAACAGTTATATAGATTTAGTTATTTGCAGATTTCTGTTGTTAAGTCTTATGCTCTTTAAAATACCCACAAACACATATCCTTGCCTCCCCCACTTCCAAACCAGGCTAGTTTTAGAAAAGTTAGAGAAACCGCTTCCCTACTTTCCAAACACAGTTCAGCTTTACCAGCAGCTGCCAATCACTCAATTCTGATTGGGGAGGTCCTTTCTGTGCTGTGGTGCCCTCCAGCTCTCAATGCAGGACTGCCTGGATTCTCAGCCTCCTTGCAAACTGCCTTCTTCCTGCAAATCGCATGGATCTCCTCTCCTCAAAACCGCATGGCAAGAGCCTCTTAAAGCAGCCTGGAGACCCCTTCTCCGAGTCACATGGAGAAGGCCTCTTTACCAAGCCACGTGGAGGGAGCACACAAGAGAGCGAGAGAGCGAGAGCCCCAGACCAAGCGCGTGAGCGTGAAAGAGAGAGATAAAATGTCCACAGCTGCTTATATATCCCTGACTGCGTCATCTGACGCAGTGGGCGTTGCAAACCGTTCTGACCATTCACAGACCCTTACGTAGGCTCTGTGTGCTTTCCATATCCTCCCCCGGTTCAAGACTCCTCCCATCTACCTGAGGCTTTGGATGCATTAAAGCCATTTTGCATAAAAAAAGACACTAGCCACTGGCCTCAGGCATGCGGAGGCATTCTGAAAAGCTGCTTCCTTCTCCCCATCCCCCAGCTGCAAACTCTGGGTTTTTTTGGAACACCCCTGTTTCTGTAACACTGGCCGGGTCTCCCAAAGGATATACTGATTGACTTACTGTTCCCAGGGGAAATGTTAATGGTTTAGCCTGATATGTTAACTAATTGGGGGGGGGGGCAATGAGATGTAAATGTCCTACTGAATATGTTGATAAGCAAACTCACCCTCACCAAAATGTGTGGTTGACAAGTATGAAAAAGGCGCCTGCAGACGTTCTGGTGGGACTCCTACGGGCCCACCAGGAGGACTGGGATTCCCTATTCCCCATTCCCCGTTCCCTGTTCCCTTGCTCCTCATTCCCCTTGCTCCTACGGGCCCTTGAGTCAGTCCCGGAGTTGCCTTTCCCCTCCACCCCCGCTTTCCCCTTTTCCCTCAATAAACCCATTGCCTGATCCTACAGTGGTCTTCAGGTGATTTCTCAGAGAAAGGGTGCCCTGACAAGGCGAGGCCTGAGTGGTAGCCTTACAAACTCTGAGACCTAAAGCAACTACATAGGATGGTCTGAAATAAAATCTTTCTAGCTAAAAGCAGTTGATGGCTAGTAGTCCTGTCTTAGGCAGGTATTTTCCCTCACAAAGGGCAACCAGTATCTGTTTTGTTTTCGCATCTAGGATAAAGTACCTTTGGAATGTCAAATTTCTACAGACCCTTCAAAGCACAGGCACAACACAAATTCCCTCATTGTTATTGTTATTATGTTAATTGTTAACTGTTACTATCCTGTACCTTCCTAAGTAAAAGATGTGTCTATCATTTTACTTCTTATCCAGTCCTGGAGGTGCCCCACCCTATCCACCCCTTTGCTTCTTTCTGCTTCCCTAATCTATCACCAAAGGATTTCATGTAACCCACTTATGCTTCCTCTTTTGATTGTAATGTATAAAATAGGGTTCAAAACTGCCATTTTCCGGGGCATTTTCTCAATCCCTTGAGGTTTTGCTTCCCAGCAACTGTATATTTGGCTCAAATAAACTCACAAAAATTCTCTACAGGTTTGAATGTTTCTTACGTTGACACTGTGTTTGATTTATTTATAATGTCTTTGACTAGTTTTGGTGTAAAGGTACTACTGGACTCACAGAATGTGCCTCCAGGTACTCCTTCCTCCTATTTTTAATGAAGAGTTTATAAAGGATTGGTGTTATATCCTCTTTAAATATTTGATAGAATTCACCAGTGAAGCCCATGAACCTTGCTTTTTCTTTGTAGGGAAAGTTCTAATTATTAATTCAGATTACTTTTGTTATGGGGCTATTCAGAAGCTTTAAGTCACTTATAAATGTAATGTGATTTATTTGGTATTTGATCTTTATCCACAGTTCTTGTTACAGAAACAGGGGAGTCCAAAAATCCCCAGAGTTTGCTGCTGGGGGATGGGGAGAAGTAAGCAGCTTTTCAAATGCTTCCACATGCCTGAGGCTGGTGGCTACTGTCTTTCTTATGCAAAATGGCTTTAATGCATCCAAAGCCTCAGGCAGATGGGAGGAGTCTTGAACCAGGAGACGGTATGGAAAGCACACAGAGCCTACGTAAGGTTCTGTGAATGGTCAGAACTGTTTGCAACGCCCACTGCGTCAGATGACGCAGTCAGGGATATATAAGCAGCTGCAGATATTTTAGCTCAGACTCTCTCAGACGCTCGCTCTGAGACTCTCTCAGACGCTCGCTCTGAGACTCTCTCTGGCTCTCGCTGGTGCTCTCACTCTGAGACACTCTCGCTCTCTGACTCGGGCTCTCACTCGCGCTCTGGCTCTGGCGCTCTGACTCTCGCTCGTGCTCTCACTCTGGGACTCTCTCAAGCTCTCGTTCGGGCTCTGGCTCTCACTGGCACTCTGGCTCTCGCTCTGGCGCTCTGACTCAGGCTCTCACTCGCGCTCGCGCTCTCGGGCTCTCGCTCTCTCGCTCTCCCGTGTGCTCCCTCCACGTGGCTTGGTGAAGGAGTCTCCGGGCTGCTTTAAGAGGCTCTCGCCATGCGGTTTTGAGGAGGAGAGGAGATCTGCGCGGTTTGCAGGAAGAAGGCAGTTTGCAAGGAGGCTGAGAATCCAGGCGATCCTGCATTGAGAGCTGGAGGGCACCACAGCACAGAAAGGACCTCCCCAATCAGGATTGAATGATTGGCAGCTGCTGGTAAAGCTGAACTGTGTTTGGAAAGTAGGGAAACAGTTTCTCTGACTTTCCGAAAACTAGCCTGGTTTGGAAGGGGGGGAGGCAAGGATATGTGTTTGTGGGTATTTTAAAGAGCATAAGACTTAACAACAGAAATCCGCAAATAACTAAATCTATATAACTGTTAAATAAACAATTCTTTTTCTTTTCACCAAACTCTGGTATTGAGAGTTATAATTTTGGCTGCGGGCAATCGGGCCCCTAACTAAAGAGCCCGTGGGTTTGTTTTCAACTGGAGCAGCCCAGGGGTTCTGTAACATTCTTGCCTGACAGCTCCCAAAACCCTTGGAATTTCTTGTGTTGAGATTGAAAAATGTCTTTTTTTATGTTAATGAGGTGGGGCTTTAGGGCCCCACCCAAGTGTAGGGTCTGGCTGCCAGGAGAATCCATCATGTGATTAAAGGGCTGGACCTTTCAGTCCGTCCCCATCCCTACACATCTGGGAAGGGATGGGGGCTGAAGATTGGGTTCAGTTGTCAATCATGACTATGTAATGAAGCATCCATAAAACCCCAGGAAGACAGCCCATTGTCTGTCCTCTTTTTCAGAGTGCTTTCTCTTTGGCGAAGCAAAATGCTTCCAATGCTGGGCTCCAAGTTCCAGGAGGACAGAGGATCCTTTGTTTGGGACCTCACCCTGTGTATCTCTTCATCTGGCAGTTGATTAGTATCCTTTAATTTCTTTTGCAATAAATCAGTAATCTATTGAGTAAATGGATTTTCCTGAGTTCTGTGAGCCATACTAGCAAATTAAACCCAAGGAGGGTGTCCTCGGAACCCCAATTTATAGCCAGAAACACAGATAACAAACAGCTGGGCTTGCAACTGGTGTTTGGTGTGTGTGTGTGTGGCAGGCAGTTTTATAAAACTAAACCCTTAATCTGTGAAATGTGATAGTATCTCTGGGTAGACAGTGTCAGAACTGAATGAAATTCTTAGAAACCCTGCTGAGTTTTTTTTTTTTTTTTTTTTTTGGTGTGTGTGTATCATTGAGTTTCTTTATAACTGTAATCTTGAATTCTGTCATTTAAATCACAGTCTTCCAAGGCTTTGAGTTTGGTTTCTGGAGACTTTTCATTTCCTTTCTGTGCTCTCAAGTTACCTTGATTGTTCATGGTATTTGATGGATTGTTTCTCTATCTGAACATCTGAGGTGTGCAGATACTGTTTTGCTCTTGACAATTCAGCAGATTGATAGGTAGGGTACTTTCTTTTGTTTTTTCATTAGATGGTACTATAGCGTAAGTATTTGTTTTTCCTTACCTGCACTATTTGTGCCTCTGGGATCACTACGGTGTCACTTCAGTTAAGTGTCACTGGTGGGTGGCCTCTGTGACCAGCTTTCCTTTGTAATGGAGCACCACCCCTGTGGTAGGTGGTGGTAGAGGACTGGGTTTTGAGAGCTCCCAGAACCAGCTCCTTTTTCCACTGTGTTTTTGGCTCTTCCTGGGCATGCGGGGGAGAAGAGGCAGGTTCACTGTCCTGCGGCTGTGTGCTCTGCTGTTTTGTTTAAAGCTTCCCAGCCACCTCTACCGTTTCTGTCTCAATGGGGAGGGAAGGGAGATGCCTTTTCTGGGAGAGAAACTGCTTCTGTAGCCTCTTATGCTCCAGGCTATAGCCCCGGGGCTGCAGCCTGACTTCTTCCCAGCTTCCATTGCTCCATAGAGCTGTGCTGGGCACTCAAATAAAACCTGCAGCTGTCACTGTCCCTGCCATCCCCCAACCCCTATCACCACCTCCCCTACTTACTCCCAATACCTTAATATGTCCCAATGCATGGACCTATCAGACTGGTTGTGTGCTGAGCAGGGGATCCCTTTGTTGAGTTATAGTTGTCCAACTTGTTATATGCCTAAGTTTAAGGGGAGATACAATGGAACCTTCCCATTTTGCCACGATGCTGATGTCACTCTCAAGAACTAAGTTTTGGTATCACTGATTTCCTCTATTTCATTGATTTTTCACTCTAATCTTTATTATTTCCTGGCTTCTGCTTGCTTTAGGTTTACTTTGCTCTTCTTTTTCTAGTTTCTTAGTGTACAAGCTTAAGTTATTGGAACTTTTCATCTTTTTAAATATAAGCTCTTAAACTTACAAATCATTAATATATGTTGTAAACCCAACAATACTATAATTATTTTTACAAAATTTTAAAGAAGTTAAGCAAAGAAAAATGTATCTATTATATCTAGCTACTATCTTTTATATTTACCCACTTACATTCTCTGGTGTTCTTTATTTCTTCGTGTGAATTCATATTACCATTATTAGTATCATCTCCTCTTACCCCAAAGGTCACATCCTTTAGTTTTGCTTTTCTTTTGGGGGGGGGTAATGCTTGGGAACAAATTCTCTGAGTTTTTCATTTGTCTGGGAATGCCTTCATTTTGCCTTCACTACTGAAGAATAGTTTTGCTAGAAAAGGAATTAAGTGCTAGTTTGTTTTTAACTAGCACTTCATATAACATTGTCTCAAAGTCTTCATTTTTACTGATGTGATGAGTTGTCTCTCCTTTACTGCTTTCAAGATTTTTCTCTTTATCTTTCAACACTTTGACTATGATGTGTCTACCTGTGAATCTCTGTGTTTATACTACTTTGAATTCATTGAGCATCTTTGTCAGCAGATTAATGTTCTTTATAAAAATTTCAGCCATTATTTCTTCAAATGTTTTTTTCTGCCCCCTTGTCTCCCTCCTGCTTTTTCTGGGGGCTCCTCGTCGTCGTCGGCAGCCGTCGGTCTCGAGAGATGATGGTGTAGCTTCTTAAGAGTCTATCTGCACCGCCGAGAATGGTTGTGCAGTCCGACTCGGGAGTGACACGGTATCTGTCTCCTCCCGTGTTGAATCGACATCTTGCGATGACACTGGAGTGTCCTCTCCAGTGAAGCTGAAGCTACAGAGCCTGGGCAGGGTGATATGGAGGGTCTGCTGTTGCCCATGCAGCAGACCCCCCCCTCTCTTCGCAGCTGAGGGGTCCAAGGGAAAGACGGAGTCAATACAGCTTGGCTTCAGGTGCGCCGCAGGAGTTGCCGGTGTTGACTACAACGTCAAACCGCCTTAGGGACTCCGATTTTCTGTTGGGGTTTACTCCCTTAGCCTTTCCCCTGAAGAGGTATGCCGCAAGGCAGCGGAGGTTTTTTGGAGTCAGAGTTTTCCTTCTCTGATGTGCCCTGACTGGAAGATCGAACCAGCGACACAGCTCGCAGGCCGACGCTCAATCCACTGAGCCAAACCAGCCAGGGGTGTGGGGGCTCCTATTGTACATATATTAGTATGCTTGACTTCACATAGGTTCCTGAGACTCTGTTTTTCATCATTCTTTTTATCCTCTGCTCTTCAGATTGAGTAATTTCCATTTAACTGCCTTCAAGTCCACTAATTATTTCTTCAACATCTCAAATATTGTCATGAGCCTCTTACATGAATTTTTCATTTCAGCTCTATTACTTTTGAACTCCAGAATTTCCATTTGGTTATTTTACATAGTTTCCCTCTTTGTGTGATTTTCTACTTATTGAGTCATTATCCTATTTCCTTTAATATTTAAAACATGGTTTTCTTTAGTTCTCATAACAGCTGCTTTGAAGGCTCTGTATGCTAAGTTCAAGATCTGAACCCACTTAGGGACAGTTTTTATTAACTATCTTCCCTCTTATTGTAGATTACTTTATGTTTCCTTGCCCGTCTCATAACTTTTTGATGAAACTAGGCATTTTAGATACGTACTGCAGCAGTTTCAGATTCTGACTTTCCCCCTGAGAGTTGTTGTTGCTATTATTATTTGTTTAGCAATTTGCCTAGACCAGATCTATAGAATCTGTTTCCTCCATACTCTACATCACATTTGACTGTTATCTATGCTCAAGTTTTTTGCTTTTTTTTGTTTGTTTGTCTGGTTTCATTTTTTAAGACTAGAGTCCTAAGGATCACTCCTGGGTCTTCACAGCTCAGTAGTCAGCCAATAATTGGCTACAGGTTGTATGGAAACACCTGAAGTGAGTAAGATTTCCACCCTCTACCAATGGATCTGTGTGGCTGTTGGTAAGCATTCAATAGTCAGCAGTATTTAAAACTAGCCTTCATTTTCTGCCATACCCTCTTGTGATGCCTCTGTGTACAAACACAGGTTCATGGTCAGCTAAGAATAAGTGGACAGCTCTGGTCCCCTCTGGTTTCTCCTCAGCAGATTCATGTAGAACTTTTATCAAAGTCCCTTTCACTTCCGATCTCCATACTAAAAATCTGGTTACTCTTCTGGTTCATTGCTTGCCCCAAACCAGAAGGCAGCCTCAGTCTAGCTGAGCCAGTGGTATTCTCTTTCATTTGCCGAGATCACTACTGTTACTGACTGGACATGGGGTTTTCCTGTGGTCCACTCCAAATCAAGTTAAACCTCTATCAGCGGAGCTGCTAGTTTCCCCAGCTTTCCTTGCCTTCCTAGAAATACTCCACTGACTGAGTTGGGTAGGAAATGGCAACTCCTGGCAAAAGGGCTATTGTCAATACCATTGGTTTTAACAGAATTCAAGAGTTTTTCATGATTAATCACTTCTCAATTTGATATATGCCTTTCATCAATTTCCAAAGCCCTGAAATGATATTTGACAACTTTATCCAGTTTTGTCATTGCCATTTCTGTAGAGAATTTGTCAGCCTACTCCCTCTGCCTTACTGGAAGTTCTGCCTCCAACTTAAACTGTGTTTACAGAAAAACTACAAATACTATGAAATGTAAAAGTGTAATTTATTCATATTCACTAGCTGGGGAAATCATAAATTTCATCTATCTCCCCTTTTCTGGATTCTAGAGCCTTTACCATTCGAATAAAATTTTTTGTTTTCTTTTCCTAATACATAGCAAGTCTATTTTAGGAAAGTAAAATAAATAACAGAAGAGTGAGAGGTTACATGAAAAAGATGGATTACAATATCTGCAGAATAAAAACAAATGTATAAAAAGATTCTCCCTCTTTTACTATCTCTCATATACTGTATAAGGAGTAAGGAAAGTGTTTTTTTTGTTTTGTTTTTTTCAAGTGTAAAAATTAATTCCAAATGGTGAAAAGGGAAAGAAAAAGGAAGCAAAATAACCTTAAGTTTTAGTCATATGCTGGAGAGGGGAGAAAACCTGAATATTCAACCTCCCATCAATAAAAACTTGAAGCCAAGAATATTAAGAACAGGAAATTCAAGAAAAAAATGAATGAGCTAGGAACTCCCTCAATACCAAGTCAAGTAATTTAATATTTGGTGTTTATGTACTGCCCACAAATTTTAGACATTGGCTTCCAGGTGCAGAGTTATATGTGATCACAGAGAAGTTATAAGCTGTATGTTGTTTTTAAAGTGCTCGGTATCCATCCCCAATTTCCGAAAACACAGCCCTGCAGAAAATACAATTCAAATACAGCTGGTTCTGCCTGCCCTGCTACACAAAATTTAACGAATTTAGTCTGTTCCCCACTCTCTTCTCCCTCTGCTCCACCTCTCTGCCTAAATGGCCAAGATCATGGTATTTTTTTTTTCCAAGGAATCAAAACTCAGATAAGAACAAATGTGTGCTTAAAGTTGTCAAATATAACTAGATGAACCACTCTTCGCTTCCAAATGGTTTCACCTTACTTTCTCTAACTCCCAAATAAAGCTGAAGTCATTCTTGGGTCCATTACAAATACCAAACCCATAAATTCCTATAATTTGGAAGGAATGTTGTGAAACCATCTAACCCTTCTCCCAATCCTAAAGCAAAACCTAGATTAAGATAGGGAGTATTTGCTGTGTAAAGGGTAAGAGACTGGCTGAGATAGAAACTGGGACCTGGTGTAACTCAAGCTTCCCGAAACCACTCCTGTTGGGTTTCAGAGCTGCCAAACAGTATTCCTGATGCTGTCAACAGAAACTCGGAACAGCGCTTTCCTGTTTGCATGAAGCCAGAGACATCACTGACAAGCCACTATCAGGCTACTACTGTTGCTTTGAGTCTGTATGATGTGTTAAAAGAGAATAAATACTCTTAGTAAAATGATAATGAAACTACCTGTTTAAATTAAAACAGAGAAGAGTGAGAATACAAGAGGAGGCCAATCAGGGGTAAAAATATTTTCAACACCATGAAGATTTCTTTGCAATTATATCCTATTTCAAAGCTCTAATGTTTGAAAATTACTGATAGAGAACCCCAAAATGACTGCATTTTCACTGACTGATTTGGGCCCACTAAACTCCCAATTCCATGGCCAGCCTCAGCAGGTACTTCTTGTGCAATACAGCTCAACTATAGCTATCTTCAACTTGTAAGTGGCTTAACCATAACTTCTAGATTTTCCTGGCCATTCCAAGTCTCCAATTACTCTTTTCAGGCATTTTTAAATCCCTTAACAGTCACCAAATGTCAATAAATGTACAGGGCACCTAAAATTATACAAGGTCTGTCCATGAAGTATCCAGCCATGTCTATCCATAAAGTATCCAGCCATGTAATGTGAAAAAGAGACATTTACTGAAGGAGATACAAGATACATTGTACACAGGGCAATGATGCCTCAGTTCCCTTCAAATTAGGCACCTGAGACCTCACACAATTCTCACAATTGCCGTCAACTGCTCCATCATATTTTCCTGAAACTCATCAATGGTCTGAAATCTCTTCCCTTTCAAAGGTGATTTTAGTTTTGGAAAGAGCCAGAAGTCACAGGGTCCCAAATCTGGGATGTAGTGGGGCTGAGTCACAAGTGTGGTTTGATGTTTTGCCAGAAAACTCTGAATGAGATGTGACAGATACATGAGCAGGCGCACTGTCATGATTAAGTTGCCAAACACCAGATGCCTGTAGCTGCAGCCTTCTAAATCATCCAAATAGCTTCCGCGGGGGATGTTCAAGCTTAATGCAAAACTTGATGCAGATTTGTTGCTCTACTCAGTCATTTTGAATGTGACAGCCACACAGTACACATGCTCACTCAACAGTGTCTACCAGTCTCCCTGTGTTGTCATTGTTCACACATGCTCATTCCAGTCCACTCTCCTTAGCTACCAGGTTACACTGGTGTCATGTAAACTGTTCTCATTATATTAACAATGGTTGGACTTCTTCCTGACAGACCTTATGACCTGGACCTTTTCTAAAACCCTCAGCATGCAGGACTACAAATCTCCTTATACAAAACTTGACCTACAGTAAAATGTACCCGCAATAAAAATCCTTTCTTAGACTATGTATTTCTAGTCTGTCTCAGAAATATGAATATCATACCCTGAACACTTAATCTGAGTAGTTTCTGAGGGGAAATAAAAAACTACCTGGCATTCCAATAGAATCCTATGTTGTTGAGACTCTATGTTAAGACTTGGAAACAGATGAAAATAAAAATGAAAACATTAGAATGGAGACAGTTACTCTACTCCCTCCCCTTTATGGTCCATGGAGCTAGACAAAGGCTGATGCCCTTAATTAATGCCTGAAACAGTGCAGACTGGCCACCATGAAAGAAGGTAGAACATAACTTTATCTCTCTCCTCTATTTGTCCTCTACTCATAGGCAAAAGGGTTGAGGCCACTAGGAAAGAGGAAAGGATCTCTTTAGTGAATGGAAAATGCTGTGTGAAGCAGTCTGAGTACTAGTCGCTGTTAGATCCACCTTCCTTCCATTTGAACACCAACAACCCAGAAAAAGAGCAGGTACCTGGGAGAGGAGTTACCTGCTGAATGTGTTTCACCTCCACCATGGTGGTCTGGCACTGTGCCTAAGGGAGGCCATGATCTCCTCCATCTAAAAGCTATTTGGAGACTCCACCTTGAAACATGGCCTCCTGGTACCTGCCTGTTCCTATTAACTTTCCTATTTGGCTCAACTGCTGTGGCTTTTCAAAGAGCTGTCAGAGTAGAAAGTAATACAATGTGCTTTGATAAAGAACCCCATGTGTCATCTACAGTACAACCACTGGTTATAAGAGTCGCCTATGGAACGGAAATGTTCAAATGGAAATTCAGTCACCAGCCCTGACCCAAGGCAAAGAATAAAGAGGAAGGTAGATCCTAATTGGGAGTAGGGCCGGGGGTACTCAATGATGTCTGAGACGACAGACTGGCTGGGGTGAGGTGGGAGTGCTGGAAGGAATAAACCTAAATTCCATTAAAATCATAGAAGTTTGGAGTTGGAAAATCTTAGACAGAACTCAAATCCTTTCATTTCAAAAATAAAAAATGTGGCTTTATCTCCAAATTAAAATTACCAACCATTAGCAGAGCTGGCAAGAGAAGCAAGCCCTTCTATTACCAGATACATCAGGATGGGATGGAAAGAGTGTGGAGTCGGGTCTCAGGCGGCCTTGCTTAAGAGCAGGGGATCATGAACAAATGACATTCCTCCACAATACTCTTCTCCAAAAGAGAACTAGGAGGGACATTTTGGTACTGCTTCCTGTTCTCCCTTTCCTGAGGTACACTCCTTTCTGAAGACAGAGACTGGATCTGAAATGACTTCACTAAATGAGGCAATGTTTACCTGCCAAGGTAAAGGAGTGCTTCTGTTTTACTCCTTAATACCATGTGGGCCCAACCCTTTCACAAATTAAAAACATCAAACTCCAAACAACGACAACAAAAACAGTATGATCATTTATGCCAACTACTTTGGCCTGACACAGTCTGCCGTGTAAATGAGAAGGAAATCTTCCATATAAACAGTCATGGAAGGTTCCAGAATGGACCAAATTCTATAACTAATGATGAAAGGAGAGAGGAAGCTCTATGCTTAATGCAGTCTGAATGACCACCAAATACAGAACATCAAAAGATTCTAGCAGGGCGCAAGTTTTATATGCTTTTAGAAAATATCGACACTGAGTGGGAGAAAATATTTGCAAACAACAGATCCGACAAGGGGTTATTATCCAAAATATATAAAGAACTTATACAACTCAACACCAAACAAACAGTCCAATAACAAATTTGGCAAAGGACCTGAACAGGCACTTCTCCCAAGAAGACACGTAAATGGCCAACAGATATATGAAAAGATGTTCAGCTTCACTAGCTATTAGGGAAATGCAAATCAAAACTACAATGAGAACCACCTCACACCTGTTAGAAGATAATTTAACTCTGAGTGGTGGGTATACATTGCAATATACAGATCATGTATCATAGAAAGGTACACTTGAAGCCTATATGATCTTATTAACCAATGTCACCCCAATAAATTTAATGTAAAATATGTAAAAACAATTGACTAAACAAGTAATCATTGCAGTAGCTATCACAGTTAGCATGAATATATTCTCACGGCATCCAACAAATGACTCTAACTCGGCCTACAAAGTTCTCAACCTCAGCTTGTATCCCTCTTACCCTCACCCATTGCACTCTGGCCAAACTGGCCTCACTTTGACCCACGGACATGATAAGAAATGTCCTGTATCCCAGACTCTCTCCCTGCTGTATCCTCTGTCTTCAATTTTGGCTCAAATGGCACTCCCTCAGAGGCCTTCCCCAACCAGCCTAAATGCATCCTCAACCTGTCCCTGGTAATTTCCTCTTCATCCTGCACGTATCACACTTCTTTATCACACTTATCACTGCTTGACATTATTACATGAAACGTGTCTGTCTACTGCCTGTCTCCCTAACTAGAATGCTCCCTAAAGTGAGGTCATTGTCCATTTCATTTTGCATTATGTCCCCAGAACCTAGAAGAGGCTCAATAAATATGTATTGGGTTATGTAATTAATTTTCAGACTCCCACTTGTCTCCACTGTGGGATGTGTTGTCTGCTATGTGTTTTTTTAGCACCATTGGATTTGCTCTGTAGTTCAGTCCTAAGTATGCTTTCCTGTTCTGACAAGAGATAGCAAAGAAAGGAAAGCCACAGAATCAGCAAGTCCCTCTGCCACAGTGATCAATCATGGACCGCTGGTGCCACTTTCAGGGGGCCACCCACTTTAACACAAAACCAGCCTTGGAGGTCGGCATGGCCAACAGGATACTGAAGGATGACCGGGAGAGGTTTCAGAAGAACAACTTATCAGGTCAGACATCAGTACAAGCCAACTGTATGACATGACTAGAGACAAGAAGAAATGCTTCTTTGCTTCTGGAGAGAACACAGGAAGACAGAGCATGATAAAGAAAGAGGATGGCAACCACAGGTCTCCAATCTGTTGCAGCGTAAGTAGAATTGGTCTCTGTCACCTGCTTTAATCTCCCACAAAAACCCTACAGACTGCTGAGGGCAACATGATCAGAGAGATAAAAAGGCGACAGCTCTAGCCAGAAATGGTGGAGTAAAAGCTAATAGCACGCTACAATGCGTCAGCGGGCTGAGATAAACCTGATGAGAGTCTCTTCTCAGTCTCATTTCACCAGTTTCAAGTGCATGCTTTTTTGAAAGAGATGATGAACATAAGAACACATGTGGAGAAGTATCTGACACCAGATAGTCTGCTTGGATTTACATAGCCTGAAGAGTTCTGGACATTCTGAGAACCAGACCTAAGAATAAGCCCTTGGGTCAGTGGAGGATATGCAAGACCACTCAAGTTTGGTGATTTGCTAGATCTCCTACCTAAGATTTATTACAGCAAAAAGATATAAAGCAAAGCCAGCAAAAGGAAAGGTGCAGGGGGAAGAGTCTGGAGGAGACCAGGTACAAACTAAACTGACTTCTCCAGTAGAGAGTCACACAGTACACGCTTAATTCCTCCAGCAATGAGTTGTGACGACATGTGTGAAATACTGCCTACCAGGGATGTTCTTTAGAGACTCAACATCCAGGGTTTTTACTGGGGGCTGCTCACATATGCACCTCTGCCTACTAGTGCCCAGATTCCAAAAGAAAAGCAGATGTGCAACATAAACCATAGTACTCGCACAGCTTAGGCAGAGTGAGCCACTCTTACCAGGGAATGGTCGGAAACCTCCCAATATTCAAGTTCCCGCGTGCCAACCATGGACCAATCTTGCAAGCAGGCTTTCCTGAAGACAGCAGTTTGGGGTCTGCTATGCTAACCCTTTCTGCACAGTCTTCTGCTGTACCCAAGTCCGTCACATCTCTGGATGCGTAATGCACAGTGTGCTGCTGCCCAGACGCCCTGGCCTCACGTAGCATGCATGAGACCGGGCAGGAATCAGCAGCTGACATCTCTGTCTAGGCCACTGCAAAGAAACATGCTATTGGCAGGGACTCAGTAAGAGTCACAGAATAGTGGCACACAGAAAGAGAGAATGGTCTCCAAGAGCAGAGAACTAGGCAGAGTCCCCTCCCAAAATCAGAAAGGGAGAGGCAACAAGAGTGGCCCCACCGAGCAAAGGAGTGCAGCCCTTGGGAAGTGACAGTCAGGATCCTGAAAGAGGATAGATAGAGGTGATGACCACAAGGGGAGGACATGGAGAAGCTACGGGAGGAAGACCAGGGCCCTACGCACAAGAGAGATGAAGGACATCCAAAAAGGTGGGTGGTTTAAACATATAATCTTCCAGCTTCCACATGCTGGCCACTGGCAACCATGTGATGGTTATTATATAAACTTGTTTTTGCAATGCTGTGAAAACAGTGACAGAGGAGCTTGAGCAGGGTAAGCCCATTTTACATGTTTAATATTTCCAGAAGTGGGGAATGAGGGAGGAGATTAGAAAGGGAAGTGGGGTGACTTTCAAGATAGAGTATTAACTACAAAAGCAATATTCCTGGAAAGCAATTATCTGGGCGAGTTCCCCAAAGGGTGGGCTAACACAGGTATTACTGTCACATACATCATTTGAAGAAAGATGATTGCCACTGTCATCTTATTTATTGGTTTTGCAGAAGGAATGACAATCATACTTATTAGTTTTTTACTCATAAGAACAAGGAGCCATCAATTTTCATGAGACTCTGCAAATAGCTTATGGTATCAAGAAACCAACAAACACGTAGTTCAAAGGTTGATAAAATTTATATACATGGCCAGATCTTAAATATCCTAGACTTTAATGATCTCTGTTGTAATGATGCAAGTCTGCCATTGTGATGTGAAGGCAGCCCTAGGTGATGTGTGAACAAATGAGTATGGATGGCTGGGTTCCAAGAAAACTCCATTTACACCAGCTGTGGGCTAGATTTTGGCCCATGGGCCGTCATTTTCAGACCACTGGTCTGATTCATATATAGAACTTGTAAGAGGCAGAAAAGGTCTTGGATGGTCATTGAGGGTTTTAGCTGAGCTGGTGTTAACCCATCAAGAGGAAATGCATATCATATGCCAGATAAGGTCTGTCAGGTGCCCCTAGCCTCACAGGAGGCTACTGATGCTGTGTCAGGGTCACAGAATCACAAAAAACCAATGAATATAAAGGAGGCTTTCACTTCCAGACACTAGCAGTGGGACTCAAACATCAGTAAGGGCTCAAAAGAAGAAACACACACACACACACACACACACACACACACACACACACACACAAAACATAAGCAGGGTATTCATATAATATACAAGTCCATGAAACATGGAAAACAACCAACCACTCTAGAAATCAAAGAAACAACATATAAAATATAATTCTATTTATTATACTGTAAAGATTTTTATTTTTTTAAAGAAAATACCAAGTATTTAGGCAGAGAATGTAAAACAGGAATGTTCATATGTTATTCATGTGAATATAACATAATGCCTATCAAGTCTTAAGATAGTTATGCTAGAGACTTCTAGTCATAAACAGCAGAGGTTTACTCTCTGTGGAGACTGAAACAAAAAGGGTTCAGATTCTAGAACAGCGGAGAGAGTTGGGGAGTGGAAGTTAGGTATATACTCCAAATTTTAGAAGGCCCCAAATCACCAGTTTTACAGCAAAATTTCAGCAGTGACAATGTTGGTCCCATGGACAGGACACTGAAAGATTCATCTCTAAGGAAACTAACCAGAGAGAAAAGACTAATAACAGATATCTACAGGACTCAAACATCATCTTTGGTTCTCTGTGAGGTGGCCTAGCAACTGTCAACACTCACCCACAACCAACCACCATGGTTCCGGATAGCTTCCCCTCAAATGTGAAATAAGGTTACCAGATATTTGAGAAAACATTCTCACATGAAAAAAATCAAAACAAACTCATAAACAGAAAGAGGGAAAGAAAGGGAAAGAACAAAACTCATAGGAAACAGAGACAATGCTGAAAACAAAATGTGATTTACAATTAAAAAAAAATTTTAATATATAACAGATAAGCAAAGAAATATATTGATTTATGAAACCAGAGCAAGAACAAGAACAGGTTGCTATTTATTAACTCTTTTAAAGAGAACCCTGAGAGAATACAAAGTCTTGGAAATGAAGACGAAAGTATAAGAATTAACACATTTGGTAGAGGAGTTAGATTAAAAAGTGGTGGAAATCTTCCAGATAATAGATCAAAAAAAGATGAACAGCAAGATGACAGGAGAGAAAAGTTAGGTGTGTGGAGATGGGAAATCTATCACTTAGGTGCTAATCCCAAATAATGTTCTAAAAGAAAAAGTAGGTTAGAGTGGGGAACCCTGGGGGGGGGGGGTGTCATCAAATAAAAGGTTCAAGAAAATTTCCCAGGCAAGAAAGACATAAACATCCCCAATAAAGCTCACCAACGCTTGTCAATTCAGCCTATACACCGCCATCTTCAGTAACTGCTATAAAGGAATTATAGTAAACACAAGTACAGAGCATCAAAAGTTTAGGTCAAGGTGTAGCTTATGGGTTGGAAAGAAGGGTCAGAATCAGGATGAAATAGGGTGCACACCAAGCACAAGAAATGTCAAAACACAGAGAGCAAACCCCACAAGCTTCCAGAGGGCCCAAAGGAAAGGAATGAGATTTCACATTTTTAAAATTGTTGTTCTATTATAGCTGTCCCATTTCCCCCCACTGTACAATAAAGATACTTTCCCACATGAGAGAAATTTCAAAATTTTCTCCCTATGTATCCTCAGCAAACTACTAAAACATGAGCTTTACCTGGATGAGGTAATAAACCAACAAAGAGGGAGTCATGGAATCCAGAAACTAGAAGACTGGGCCCAGGAGAGAAGGAAAGGCTCTTCCCAGGGCATTGGAAACAGGCAGCTCCAGAGCAGCTGAAGAGCGGGCCTGGAAGCAAGCAGGCCAGGCTGCAGCAGGAGCACAGAGGCTCCAGTAACAATGTGCTCGCCCTGGCCGGGGGGCTCAGTGGCTTGGAGTGTCGTCCAGTCCACCAAAAGGTTGGGGGTTCAATTCCCAGTAGGGGTGCATGTATGGGAGGCAAGACGCTTCTCTCTCTCTCCCTCTCTCTCTCTCTCTCTCTCTCTCTTTCTCCACCCCTTCCCCCTTCTCTAAAAATCAATAAATATATCCTCAGTGAGGACTTTTTTTAAAATGCTGCTCAATGAAAATGTATGTGAGAGACAATCTTATCGGATCTGCTGGCCATATGAAGGTGGATTCTGATGGAAAGTTTAGGACCCAGTTTTAGAGAGGGAAAGAATTTTTGTCTGTTTTGTTCACCGATGTGTTCCTAGCACCTTGAAAGTAAACAGTAAATGTTTATCGTACTAATTAAGACTAAGCAATTATAAAAGGTAAATGATTAACCCTGGAAAAAAAAACAAAAAGATGTGTCCAAAAGGCAATTCAGTATCATACCATTGTACTGGATGGCTAAGCAGTGTCTTTATAGAGTAAGCAAGGACCACTGATTTAACTGACAAAAAACAAATCAGGATATTAGGGTCCTGGGCAGAGGAAGTATGTGTGGGAGGGATTGCTGGTAATGGTGGTATGTAGTGTTGGAAAGCTAAATTCCCATCTTCCATAACAGAAAATCAGGAGGCAATGCAGAAAAGTGTAAGATAAGGAAAAGTAGCATTAACATGTTAGCGAGAAACATGAAGATATATATTGGAAGAAACAATGAAAAAGAATTAAGGGTATTTGCATTTGAGGAACTGAAGTCCAGAGGAGGAAGGAATAGAGAAATACAGGGCAGGGGATGGATTTTTTTATAAGCCCTGTATTATTTGACATGTGGATGACCTAATTTGATAAAAATAAAATGCCTATAAAGTGCTTATACTGTAGGCCTCACTATTCTACAGCTAAGAAACTCTCCCAAAGAGACGCAAAGATTTATTATATTTACTGCAATGGCCTTTACAATAGAAAAAAAATTGAAGATAGGAATCTAGTTAATGAAATAAGAGAATATTATTTAATTATTTAGGAAATAAAGCTTTTGAAAAATAATAAAGACATGAGAGAATGCTCCCTTAAAAATCAAGATTTAAAAAACATTTACAATTTTTATGTATGACAAGCATAGAAAAAAAAGACCAGAAAAAAATAACCATGTTAACAGTCATGTGCTCTAGATAATTGAATTGCAGGTCATTTTTTTTTCTTATTTTCTGCATTTTCCAAATTTCCTACAATGAATTTGTATCACTTTGCCAAGCATTTTTACAGTGTTTTTAAATTTTAAAGCAGAACAAGAAAAGAAAATTGGAAAACAGTTCTTGGTATTTCTCTAGAGAAAATCACTCATTTGAAATATTTAATGGTTAAGAAGAAAATCAAAGAGCAATCAATGCACACTGGCAAAAAAGACCGAAAAATAAAATAAAAAATAAAAACTCACAAAATAAAGTATGCTTGGTACCTGAAACATTTACAATTACATATGAATCACCAAAATGTTCCTGTCTCTTAGATTATCTTCCATTTTTGAGTCTTAAACTGTTCTCATCTTTAAATACACTCCATGTGTGACCTTTTGGTGTGATGGTCAATGAAATCTTATTGTGGCAGCTGTAGGCAGTTTCTGTGAGTATGGACTTTAGATTTGAGCCAACCAGGATCTGAATCCTAGGCTTTTACCAGCTTGAACAGATTATAAAGTGTCTCCCACTTGGACACTTCTTGTCTATTAATTGGGATAATTATTTTGCAGGTTTACTCTGAGGAAAGCTTTAGTAAAGTACTTTAAAATGATAATTAGGGCCATGGACATATGAATCCATTAAAAAAAAAGTGGCTACTTTTGGTCCTATTTTATAAACACCCCACAAATCTAATCTGTTTAGCCATATTCTGTCAGGGTCCCCCTGGGAAAGTATTGAGGCTTGGAGCCCTGTGCAGACCAGGAGAAGGAAACGAAGACTGTAAGACCTGACCAGAAAACCAGGAAAGCTGGGTGCCTATGTGCCTCGATGCTGTAGCCAGTGGGCCCCAGTGGGAACTAGGCCATGAGAAAATGCTTTATGTCCTTTAAAGCTTGCCCTGCTCTTTTACCTCACTTGATCACTTTATCATACCAGCAGCAAAGGTTTTAATTTTTAACTCAGAAAGAACTCATCCTCCCTATTTTATGGCCATCTGAAGCCTTTGTGTCCAACACACCCTGACCTGAGGGAGATCTCAATGTTCCTTCAATTGTTATCCCTGAACAATATCTGTTTTCTGTAATCAGCACTGTTTAACATTGGTTGATGAGCTTTACGTGCATGCTATGTGCCCTTAAGTTTGCTGCACTCAATAAAAGACCTTGGAGGGAGGCAATCGAGGCATTTGTCTCAAGACATTTGTCAGCCTTCTCTTCCCTAGCACAAGCTGCTTAGGAAGAATTCATTTCACCCACAACACCAGGGGATATCTGTGGGTCGTGGGTCCCCAACAATATTCACTAATAGAAACTGTGCCTTCCTCCCTTCCCTGACTTCTTCCAGACTCGACTTCATGCCACACATGTGAGGTTTGAGAATGGGTGAGAGGAGAAACTGACTTCAAAGAGCTACACAGCAGTGACTAGCTTACCCTGTCAAATTCTAACAACTTCATCCTTTATAAAGAAAGCGGCTATTTCAAAAGGAATATGATCAACTTGCAAAGAATTTGTGAGCTCTTTTTTACAAGTAGCAAATGAACGTTCAAGAGATATAAGAGCTGTGCAGCAATGAAATAACAGGAAACTATAATGTTGGAAAATAAATGAACCAGAGCATTACCTGTTCTGTTAGACCAGCGTCTACCAAGGTCAGTGTGTTATATCCACACAAAGCATACCTAGGTGATTATTTTCACCATCTTCTCTAACAGTGCTTTAGATATTTTTTCAAAATCCTCACTCAAGGATATTTTTCATTGATTTTAGAGAGAGAAAGGGAGAGGGAGAGAGAGAAACATCGATGTGAGCAAGAAATATCGACTGGTTGCCTCCTGAACACATTCTAACTGGGGATAGAAACCACAGCCTAGATATGTGCCCAGACCGGGAATCGAACTCACAGCCTTTCAGGGTATGGACAACACTCCAATCAAGCAAGCCACACTGGGCAGGGCGTGCTTTAAATATTTTTAAATAGTGCTTTCAGTAACTCTGCTTTTAGTTTCTATTGCCAATATGTAGAGTGGCAAAAAAAAAAAAAAAAAGTATGCTGTAGTTAGGAAGGATGAGGACGCTTTGCACTTTTATTAAGAGAGTGTTGAGAAGACTATAGAGATGGGCAAATGTTTCCTGTGCTTATATGTGATAGGGGGGATAAGATTATGTAAAGTAAGAATAAGCTTCCTGTTCATTTCCAGCAAAATGATTATTTTGAGAAGATCATTAAACAGTTGTCTTGAGAGTATTTAGAATACAAACTAAGTGAACATTATTCACAACTCCCTCCCTCCCCCTTTGGAAAGGGTACTAGATCAGGAATGGAGGGAATAGAGGAAACAGTGAAATGTCCTCTGACATGACATGTTGACTTTAGTCCTTTTATGATATCCTCATGGATAAAATGAGACAGTGACAGCCTATCTAGTTGTATTTGTACTTGGTTAAGCAGTTATAATAAAACGTTGTTGATCAATGGACCCATGTCAACCTGGAATTTGTCACTACTGCCAGATCACTGACTACTTCTCTTCAATTCACTGACTGAAAGACAAAATGGAAATACTGATGACCGATCTGGGAGAAAAAAAGGAAACCCTAATAATTCAATGGACAAGAAAAACCTTAAAGTTGACATTATAGTTAAGTATTTAACAGTAAGTAAAATAATACTGAATAAGGATGAAGGTAAAATCCCATGCTCTGAGAATATAAATAAAGCATGTATTGCTGGGGAGAGCAAGAGATGAGTGGAGACAGGGAGATCCCTTGGCTTAACAACAGTCCATACAGAAAAGACTGAAAGGCTTAGTCTGAGTCAGCAGGTGTCCATTCAGGCTACAGAAGGCAGGCCTGGTGTGCAGAACAGGAGGGTAAGGCCCTTTTTTTCCTCTATGCTCTGGACTCCTCAGTTTCTGAAGTAATGAACACGGTCCTATTGTCTCACCATAAAAAGAGTCTTGACAAACTGGAGCATGCTTAGAGGAGGGCCTCTAAGGGGCAAAAGATCAAGACTACACCAGAAGTGGACGGGTGCCAGACGTTAGGATGGTGAGGATATGCTCTCTGAAAGGTAATAATACTCTCCAGACTGACCCAAGTCTCCACAGATTAGGAATTGCTCTACAAGCTGAAGCCAACATCACCAAGTGAAAATACCAAAGCAGACCTGCCCCGCACCCAGGTGGTTATCTTTTACAGTGATTGTGCCAGACCAGGGCCACAGCACACGGGGGCCCAGACTGTGCTTGCACTCCAGGGAGCAACATCCATTAATCAAGGGCCAGCAAACTTTTTCTGTGAAGAGCCAGATAAAAAATATTTTTAGCTGTGCAGGTCATATGGTTTCTGCCACAATTTCGCAATTCTTTAGTTGTAGCACAAAAGCAGGGTATCATCTATAGAAAGGATTCTTGGAAGCACTTTATTTACAAAAACAGGAGGTGGGCCAGATTTGGTCCCTGGGCCACATTCAGGTAGCCTCTGATTTAGACTATGATGTGAATGTGGTCCATTAAAGTTGTGTAATATCTAGTAATTGTTCAGATACGGATGGAGGATCATTCACCAAGGATTTTGGAAAGCTGCAACCCCTCAATGTGGGAGAAAGGTTAGAACAATGCAAATCTCTTCCACTTCTAAAAGTCTATGAAAATCTGGCTCTGAAAGAGAAACAGAAAAAGAGGATGATCTCAGTCAGTTCAGACAGCTGCAGGCCTAGACCCCAGACCTCCTGGGTCCTGGCCCTACAGTCCTTCACTGTAGCTCACAGTTCCTAGCCTGGTATTCCTCAGGTGTGGCCAGCTTATACTCTGAAATCTTCTAAATGCCAGCCAATCAATCACTGTCCAGTCACACATTTCTAGCGACCAATCTGCACAGATGCCCATGTCTCTGCATCCCTGACATCACACAGAAAGAACCCAAAGGCCAGGGGAATCTGTGTGGTTCTCCCCTTTAGAGACTAAGAAGAAAGTAGGCAGAGCCTGGATGTCAACTCTGGAAAGGATTCTCATAGAAACTGGGAGGGGAGGACAGACTTTCACCCCATGACTCCATGTGTCCAAGATCTTATCTTGAGTCAAGGGGAGCAGAGGACTGAAACAGTGATAAAAATCTGGATCTTTAACACAGATATAGCATGAGGACTTACTTATCCAAGTACCATATTTCAGGAAGCATTAAGCTAAAAGCAGAACCCAATTTAGGTCAAACCTCACAAACACCACATAGGAACAATGATGATTTCACTGTGGCTTTCTGAAGACTCAAGGCCACACACCAACATCCCCAAACCTGAGAATGGTTTCTGCAAAAACGAACTCTACATTCCTTAACAATGCTTTTAAATCTGAAGAGAGACAGGGTAGAAGTTGATCTCCAGCAACTCTGCACCCGCTTCATGAACAAAAGCCGAAACCCTACCCCAAAAGTGTAATCCTTCTGAAAAGCCTTGATTATATTTTATTTATTCTTTGGCAAATGATTGAACTTGCTCCCACTTTGGTGCCTCTAATACAATTTCTGAAGCTTGTTGGCTTTTGGTTAAAAGGTCTATGGGACAAAGTCATGCACAGAGACTTTTAAAATCATTTGCTGAAACCTCATTTTGATCATTATAGTAATGTCCACCATTTCCAAGCACTTACTGTACACCAGCGCTTCTTACCCACTTTCTCCTGTGACCCTTCTATCTCCTCACCCAGTTTACTGTTCGCCACAGCATTTATGACCACCGAGCACAGTATGTTTGTGTATTTGTTGATTATGGGCCTTCACTACTGGAATGCAGTCCATGAAAGAAGAGACTTGGTTCTGCTCATTCCTCCATCAGCAGCGCCTAGAAAGTGCCTGGCAGAGTGCAGACACTTATAGTATCTGTTAGGAATGAATTCAATCAATCAATCTCTGGGTAATAGTGTAACACCTGCTTTGTATTTTCATCTTTTGCTTAGCTGTAACTTCCAAATTTCTAAGTAGTAAAATTTTATCCCTTTTTATAATATACAACAGAAGTTCTGTTTGTAAAGTCTTCCCTTTTGAAAATACTACCCCACTAAGACACAAACTCAAAGATAAAGTCATGACTGCTTTTGGTCACTGGTAGTCCGCAGGCATGAAAACTATGGCTGAATTAATCCCCTGGCACCCCTGGATGACAGATCAGCATGGCCAGTCCACGGACATACACTCATTATGGGCTTTTCCAAACAACTTGGTTGCTACTAATGGCCCTCCTCATATGGTACAGTCACGGGCCAACAGCCATGTTCTTAATCCTCACAGCACTCCTGAAGTTTAGGGAAGGCAGTTTGTCTTTGTTACCATGTTACTTTGTCTGACAGGCCAGAAAAGTAAGGAGAGAACAGAGCTCATAACCATCCCCTGAAGGACATCTATCTGTCTCCCCTGAGTTGGGATCGAGAGAAGACACTGAAGAGAAACCCCTGGAACTTCAGCCAAACGGTCCCTTGTATTTTATGTTCAATACCATCAGATTCAGCTTTTACTAATCTTCTCTTTGCCCCAACCCAATGCACCCTGAAATAAAGCCTTAAATATTTACTTTGTTCTGCTAATCTTGCTATAACTTGAACTGCTCATATTAACCATACTTAATGAAAGCAATTATTGAGAAAGTTCTATTAGCATAAAGTTTAGACAGGTTAATGATGGTCTTCCCTTGAGGGCTGAGCTCTACAGCACAGGAATTCCCCTCCCTACTAGGAGTGAGAAAGTACAGTGAGGGGTCAGGCACAGTTTCCAGATTGTTTAAGTTGGCTGTGATGAGGCCTGTATGACCTCCACCACGTGGTAGCAAAATTCCTTCTGTGCCAAGTCCTACAGGTTATTCTTATCCCTATCCCCAGCGGATTGTGGAGTTTAAAAGTCATTCCCAAGGCCAAAAGCTCAGCAAAAACAACAGGTCCTCTTGGACCAGGATGAAAGCAGCTCTAAGGTGAGGGTGAGGAAAGGTATGGTGAGCATTGCTATTAATCTCTTCCTTCTCCTTCACTGCACAGTAAGCCTTTTGTTCACAACAGGAGCCCTAGCTTCTTGCCCAGCTGCACTTCCACTGCTGGACACAAGGCCTGGCACCATCCAGGCAGTGCTGGCTGCATAAAAGATACATTGGTGTTTGCCATATCATACTACACTTAACAAGGTATTAACCACAGAGGGCAGGGTCTGCAGGTCAGTGTGTATAAGATGCCTGCTAGACATTCTGTACACATTACCTCATGGCATCCTCACTGGCACAAGAACCATGTGTTGGCATCATTATCTCCATTGTACAGAAAATGGCCTGCATTGGTAAGTAAAATACCAACAATGAGTAAATCAGGGCACCGGGAGTTTGGCTCAAAATTGTCTGATGCCAAAGGCCAGGTCTAGCCTGTGGTTTCCCGGCACTTCCCTCTATAAAATACAGCACTGGGATGGGGTACTTACATGCTCATCAAGCACTGGTCACCTGACATGCCCAGCCCATGGGTCCAACCCAGAGTTGGGTCCTTAAGAAATGCATGTCCCCATGGCAAAAATTTATTTTGTGGCTGGTCTTGAGTAGTTTCCATGTTTGAACTTACAGTGCTCACAACAATACCATGACACAGGTAGTTTGTTCCCATTTGTAGATGAGGAAACTGACTGGGTTTATTAAGGATACATAGCTATGAGGTGGCAGAGATGGGATTTGAACACAGGCAGTCAGTATCTGAACACAGAGTCTGTATCTGAATGAATCACAATCCTATGGCTGCTATTCAGAAGGGGAAACATTGGCACAAGCCCTCCCTACACTTGATGTTCAACTGTGGCTCTTCCACAATAACTGTTCTAAGAGCCCATCCCCAGGGTAACCAGTATAGGAAGTTCCACTGTAAATGTTGACTCCAAAAGCTCACCAACCATAAAAATCCTAGCGGAAAACATATGCAGCAAAATCTCAGACATTGCTCGTAGCAATCTTTTTTATCAGATGTAGCTCCCCAGGAAGGGGAAAAAAAGAAAAAATACACAAATGGGACTACATCAAACTAAAAAGTGTTCGCACAACAAAGGAAGTCATTGACAAAATAAAGACATCCATCCCACGGACTGGGAGAACATATCTGTCCATACATCTGATAAGGGGTTAATATCCAAAGTTTACAAAGTACTTACAAAACAAAAAACAAAAAAACACATGAAAAACAAAAAAACAACCCAATTTAAAAATGGGCAAAGAACCTGAATAGACACATTTCCAAGGAGGACATACAGATGATCAACAGACATATGAAAACATGTTCAACTTCACTAATTATTAGAGAAATGCAAATTAAAACCACAATGAGATACCATCTCACACCTGTAAGAATGGCGATCATCAATAAATCAACAAACAAGTGCTGGCCTGGATGTGGAGGAAGGGTAACCCTAGTGCACTGTTGGTGGGAATGCAGATTGGTATAGACACTGTGGAAAGCGTTATGAAGATATCTCAAAATTTAAAAACGGATTTGCTTTTTGACCCAGCGATTCCACTTCTGAGATTATATCTGAAGGAACCCAAAACACTAATTCAAAAGAACGTAAGCACCCCTATGTTCATTGCAATGTTATTTACAATTGCCAAGATACGAAAGAAGCCCAAGTGCCCATCAATAGATGTGTGGATACAACAATTATGGGACACTTACACAATGGAATACTACTCAGTCATAAGAAGAAGAAAATTTTACCCTTTGTGACAATATGGATGGACCTAGAGAACATTATGCTAGGTGAAATAGGCCAGAGAAAGACAAATACCACATGACTTCACTTATATGTGGAATCTAATGAACAAACTGAACTAACAAGGAAAATGGGGACAGTTAGAGATGGAGAGCAGGGTGACAGCTAGAGGGTGGGGGAGGTTAGGGGGGGAGGGATTGAGCAAAGAGGCAAAAGGGCTCATGGATAACAGTGTGGTGACTGCTGGGAGGTGGGGGGGAAGGAACAAAATGTTAATGAAAAAATAAAGAAAGAAAAATAAATAAATTTTTAAAAAGAAAAAAAGAAAAAGAAAAACTCACCAACATGAAACATTAAGACAGCTTAAAACCCTCCACTGGAGGCAAACAAACACAGGAGCCTGTCAAAATGAGGAGACAGAGAAGTATGGCCCAAAAGGGGGAATGGATCAAGGTTCCAGTGGGAGAACTAAGCAATGATAGCCAACCTTAGAGATGAGGAGATAGACAACCTAAGAGATGCAGAATTCAAAACACTGGTGATAAAGATGCTCACAGGCTTGACAGTTATGCTTGAGTATGGCAAATGCATAAGAGAAGAAGTGAAGACTATGCTAAGTGAAATGAAGGAAAATCCACACAAAACCAATGGTGAAGGGAGGGAAACCAGGGTTCAAATCAATGATTTGGAATATAAGGAAGAAAAAAAAAAAAAACAGTCAACCAGTGCAGAATGAGGAAGCAAGAATTGAAAAAAAGGAGGAAAACTTCCCAAATTTTTCAAAGGAGATGGACATACAGGTCCGGGAAGCATGGAGGGTCCTGGCAGAGCTGGACCAGAGGGGACAACAGCAGGACACATCATGATTGAGATGTCAAAGGTGAAAGATAAAGACAGAGTCCTGGGGGCAGCAAGAGGGAGGCAGAGAGTTGCCTACAGGGGGGTACCTATAGGACTATCAGCTGATTTCTCAGAGGACCCTTTGCAGGCAGGAAGGGACTGGCAAGTATTCAATGTGATGAAAGGCAACCTGCAACCAGGATTACTCTATCCAGCAAAGCTATCATTTGGAATGGAAGGGCAGATGAAGAGCTTCCCAGACAAGTTAAAGCTAAAAGAGTTCATCATCACCAAGCCATTATTGTATGAAATGTCAAAGGAACTTAAGAAAAAGAAGATCAAAACTATGAACATTAAAATGGCAACAAACTCACAACTATCAACAACTGAATCTTAAAAATAAAAACAAAATTCAACTAAGCAAACCAGAATAGGAACAAAATCATAGGTATGGGGATCATTTGGAGGGTTATCAGCTGGGAGGGAGGAGGGGGAGAAATGAGGATATGGTGCAGTGATTAAGAAACATAATCAATTGGTACAAAATAGACAGGGGGAAGTTAAGAATAATATAGGAAAGGGTGAAGCCAAAGAACTTATATGCACTACCCATGGACATGAACTAAGGGGGGTGGGATTGCTGGAGGGAAGGGGGGTACTGGGCAGAAGGGAGCGAAGGGGAAAAAAATTGGAACTACTCTAACAACATAATCAATAAAATATACTTAAAAAATAAAACTAAAAAAAATTAAATTAAAAAAACAAAACAAAAACCCTCCACTGGCTCTGTCAATGCTTTGGGCCCTGGGGGGTGTGATCGTGCACATGAGACCTGCTGAATGAATGTCCAAAGCACAGCAGGGACAGAGAAAGAGACTGCAATGAAGGTTAGTGCTGCTGTCCCAGACCGAGGGGCAGTCTAGCCCCTCTTAATCACATGCCTAATTGGACACCTCTTTCTTCATTTTCAGACCCACCTTCACCACGTGTGCTTCACCTCTTCTTTTTCTGAGATATAATGAAAAGGGGACCAAAAAATGACAAAAACTAGCACTTGATTTTCCACTTAGGTCACCTAATTTTAGAAGCTGCGGCTATGCAAAGTCAAAAGCACAGATTAAAATAAAAATCCCTCAAAACCCCACACACCTAAAAACCTTTTCAACAACACAGACAGATTAAGATTAACAGCTTTAATTATGATGCAGTTCTGAAGTTTTCAACTGCAGGCTCTAGAATGAGTGTATTGAAATACGTGCCAATGAAACCAGGTGAAGGACAGAACGGCAAAGACAAGGAATGTGTGCCGGAAAGCATATGCTCTGCTGTAGCTGTGGAACGTCTATTGAACCAATACCATATGTAAGCTGATAGCACAACTGTATACACATACCTCATTAAGCCAAATTAGAGCCAGCGGGATCTGCTGCCTTCTGACAAAAACAAACAAGTCTAATTCCAGTATGTCCTATCTCTGATCCACAGAACAACCCTGAGTAGAGGCATTTTCATAAAAAACAGTAAACTCTTCCCAAGCTCCCCAGGGCAGTTCCACAGCGCACATTCCTGAAGGATTCTGTTTTCTCCTCCGTCTCTCTTCAAATTGTTGAGGAGGAACAGCAGTCCCCATAGGGATATACACTCTCAGTTTCTGAAATGAAAAAGCCATGTATTCCCTGAAGGGTCAGTAAACTAGTCCAAAGCATTAATATTGGTGGATCCCTGCCTCTTTTCTGCAAGAACTATTCATTCAGAGCAATCTCTGATATAGCACAGCTGATTAGAGTGTTTTAAAATCTTACTTACATTATTATATCAGCCTCCAAGCAGTTACAAAAGAAGTGATCTTATTATGGAATCTCAGTTTACAGAAAGCACAGTAAAGCAAAAGCACTTCCTCTCTGAACAATACAGCAGTCAAAAGCCTCAGCAGGCCGATGACAGACCTGCCAATCTAGAACTGAGTGTGTGGCCATCACTGTTGTGGTCAAGTTCCAGGTCAGTGGCCGACCTGGTGTGTGCTCAGGAGAGTGAGGAGTGCACACACGCAGCTGCACAATCACTTACTGAGAACTTGCAATTTACCAGGCCTCCAGCTAGGTACTGGGTTTAAAAGGAAAATGTAGGCTATTTTACTCACGCCTCTGAATAGCTTACGGCTTGGCTGTGGAGACAGGCGGAGCATGGAACATTCCCAAAATGTACATAGCAGTCATGGAAACACAAAGCAAGATCACCAGAAACATCCGGGCTGGGAGGGGTGTCAAAAAGGCTTCTTAGGGGAGACAGTGCTTCAGATGAGTTTTGAAAAGGATGATAAGAGTTAGCCATAAAAACGGAAGAGCTTTCCAGGCTATAAATGTGTAAGGGCGTAAACAAACAGCATGCTGTGGGCTAGGGGAGCTCCTAGTGGGACTGAGCTCAGTGCGCTCAGCCACAGCACCATTTAAAATGGGGGCAGAAAGGTTAGTATTTCAGAAGCTTTGCCCTCTGATCCCTCAAGAAAAGAAAGGTTAGAGTCAGGCTTAGGAAGACTTTGGATATCCAAACCATGACAGGGGTCTCTAACAGTCATATGTACTTTATCTGCTTGCCTGGAATCTCTTTAGGGACCCTCCTAATCTCAGGGGTAACCTTCATGAACGATGCTCAGTCCATCAGAAGGTCCCTGGCACAGTGACTGGATCATGGATAGGCATAGATTCCAAGCCAACCCAAGCCAACCTGATTAGAACCTGCCCCAAGAATGCTGCCAGAAACCTAGAGTCTCCTGGGGACCGTTTCTGCCACTACTGTGCGAACACGGCCTATCATGAAGCCAACAGAGAAGGCAGTGCAGTTTCCACGTCTGAATCCAGTGGAGCTGCTCTCAGCATTATTTTTTTTTAACTTTTCAATGACATGAGCCCTAAATTCTCTTTTCTGTTTCAGCCAATATGAGCTAGGTTTCTTTTGCCTCTTGCAACCAAGAGATTACTGACTCATGATTTCCTACCAGGCCTCTAAGTATTGATAATGAAGGTCTCTAAGTACTGACCAAAAAAAAAAAAAAAAAAAGTCTATTTGGGAATTTCTTCAAGTTTAAAGTGCTCAAATGAAATAATACAGAAATATTTCATAATTTATAAAGCATAATACTGTTATTAATTTTTAACTATTAGTGGTAATATTCTAATAACTAGTCAAGGCAATTTTCATTTTTAGATAAGTGTTTCAAATATGTAGCTTTTAAGCTATAATTAGCAAATGCTCAGGTAGTACTGACTTTGTACCAGGAACTTTTCTTAATCATGTATCTCACTTAATCCTCGTAACAACCTCACAAAAGTTGTACTACTATTACCTCCCCAGTTTTACAGATCAGGAAACTCAGCCATAGAAAGGTTCAAAAACACACCCAAAGTCACACAGGTAGTAAGTGGTGGAGCCAGGATTTGAACCACGGTAGCCTGGCTACACAAACATGGTCCCTCAAGTCCTGAGCCAATGTTCCAACTGCCTTTAAAGTGTTACTCCGAACCACATGGCTTCCAGCAAAGCATTTATACTCCCTA
Organism: Furipterus horrens; assembly: GCF_987537825.1. Classification (NCBI taxonomy): domain Eukaryota; kingdom Metazoa; phylum Chordata; class Mammalia; order Chiroptera; family Furipteridae; genus Furipterus; species Furipterus horrens. The sequence continues at coordinate 130,970,880 of NW_028327171.1, read as the reverse complement.
AATCCACACTAACACATGGCTGCTGTCTTCACACAACCCTGTCTCTTTGCTGGCTTCTTTCCTCAATAGATACGTCACCCAGTCATGCTTAAAACTACGTCCTTGGTAATCATAAGGACAGCACTTCCCTTACCCTCTCCCACGGTCCACCAGTGTCCTCATCATGTCAGCTCCACCCGGACGTGGTCATGGACCCACCCCTTTTCCCTGGGGCTCATATACATGTCTAATTTCAGGCCTTCTCCTCCTGAGTCAACTAAACCCTCTCTCACCTGGCTTATAATATGACCCCCTTTCAAAAGCATTCCACTTCCACGTGACCATTCATTTTTCTCTGAAAATGCAGATTTCATCTAATCACATTCCTGCTTTAAACCTCATCAGCTGTCACTGCCTACAGAACAAAATATAAACTCCTTAGTAGTTTTACATGGGAAAACTCTTCAAAAATTACCCAACCTATCTTGCCAGTCTCTTCTTCTTCTATATTGCTCCAGATATGCTGTGTAGGGCATGCCATGCTACAAAGCAGATATTTGGGAACCTGTCTTACTTTCCTTAACTTATTTAATTTACCCTCTCATAGCTTGATAATTATGTGATCTGCTTAAAATAATAGAATGAAATTTCTTCTAAAACATTCTTATAATTTAAATCCACTCTCTCAGACTACTTTACCATCATTATGCTGAATCAGTGGCTCTTTCTTGAAAATAATTACCTTTTCATATAAGCAGGAGTAAAATACAAATTGCCAAAATTTTACTGATTTGGGTCTAGGAAAAGAGCTTAAGGTCAGGACCCTAAATAGTCTCCTGGGGGTTTATAAAATCTCTTACTTAGAGGTCCTGAAGATCAGTTGCAAAGCTAAAAGTGGTAGGCGTTGGGAACTTGCAAACAGCCATGCAAAGAAGATGGAAGGAGACTTTAGGCTATAGTAGACCTATGAGGAAACCTCAAAGTCTCAGGCACCTTTTTGCACCAATCACAAGTGGTAATCCCAGATTCCAACAATACCTCATAAGATCAGGGTTTCTCAACTACAGCACAATGGACATCTGGGGCTAGATAATGGTCTGGTGTAGACCTAGAGCTGTCCTGTGCACTGCAGAATGTTTAACAGCATCCCTGGCTTCTATTTACCAATATCAATAGTATCGCCTCAGTTGCGACAACAAAAAATGTCTCCAGACATTTCCAAGTGTCACCTGGGGGGCGGGGGGCAAAGAGGGCAGGTCAAAATCATCTTTGGTTGAAATTTAGTGCTATAAATACAGACTCAAAGGTCAGCATGAATTTCCCTGAACTCTATTTTTCCCCCTCTTCCTTCTCCTGTTCTTCTCCTTCTTCATCATAAAAATCAAAATGCCTTTGACCATGCCAAGTGAAAACCACACCATCAATGACATACATCTTTTGGTGAGGGTACCATAAGTATTGTTTCTGACAAGTAGCCAAGTATTTATTGCTGTCCTTGCAAAGAATGAAACAGAAAGTGACAGGTAGACAGGAGGAACACATTTGTTTCTTGCTCCAATCAATAAGAAAGCACCCTGTAATCTCATCTCTCTCCTGCCTCTTGCCAGCATCTGGGGAGCTACAGACTGGCCAAAATCTGATCCTGGAAACGCCACCTGCTGAGCCACTGCAGCGGGCAGGGGCACGTCAGACACTTCAGGTGCTGCTCCAACACAACTGATAATGTGGGCTGTACTGTGCAGGTGCCACTTAATTTCAAGGTCCATTAGCAGCACAAAGCAGGGAGCTGTACTTCTAAATGTAAGCCCTGGAACTCAGCAGGGACATTTTTTATTTTCAATTTTCAAATGGTAAGAATAATAATTATGATTCTTTTTATTGAGAAGAGCATCCAAGTTCAAATACACTGCACTTCAAACCTAAATACTAGAACATATTGCATGTTGCAACTGATGTTTGCAAAAGCAAGACTGCATAATGTTCAATTTGAACTAAATATCAGAAAACAGCCACTTGAATCATTACTGCACCTTTGATTTTGTGATAGTTTCTCTTGCAATTGTAAGTAGTCAAAACACAAAGGGGATGCTAGCATTATGTTGTGCCTTTTAGAGAACCGCCAACGCTGGCCAACCTGTTATTCAGCTGATGTTGAATGACAACAAATGGTTTTTGAGAGTATAAATAAATGTTCCAATGCACATGTCCATGCTCCCCTTTCCCCTCAACCCACAGTACGGAGATGTGCAATGAGGACCCCTCCCCCTTGGGTCCGCATCGCACATCTTGTCAATTCCTCTGAAGGCTCCACAGGCACAGAGTCATCTGTGGGGGGCTCAGTCATGCAGGACAGAGTCCTGCTTCTTAGGTGGTGTCTGCTGAGGTCTGAGAAAAGGGAAATGAGATCCCAAGTCCTACTTCCAAAGCAAATCCCCATGAGTATAAATAGAGAGGAGAAACTATGAGAAGAAACCCCTTGCACCAGTGAAACCAGGTGCTCTCCCCCTCCAGCACATTCCCAACCACATGGCAGGATTTATTGAGCACCTTCCACAGGCTGGCCTTCAACAAAACACTATGAGCAAAACGAGGATAAACGCGGGCATTGTCAGTCCTCAGGAGGTGAGTGTTTTCATTACCACACATCCATACTTTTTGCCTTCCCACCTGTTAGTTACAGGACAAAGAACCACACACCCAAACCTGTTCACTCTGCTTCATAATCTAAGATCACAAATCTGGAGAAAAGCAGAATTGGTCTTTTCAAAAAACCAATGTATCACTCTGAAAGAAGATAACTTTTGATGAAGGCACACACAAGTTCTTTCAGGGAGAAAACCTGGAGAAATGGTGACTGGTTGAAGGTTGGAGATTTTTAAATACCTATTTATTCATTCCTTTAATTCACCTTCTTCTTCAATAAAATAAAGAGCTCAAAATGCAGTTCAATATGATTCTTGATTTCAACAAAGTTCATTTTCATCTAAATTTCTCTAGGGAAACATTCATTTTCACATAATAAAAAAAGACCAAGAATGATGAATTTGGAAAGAAAGGCCATTTTGGATAGAATCCACGTCAAACACCGCAAAACAGAAAAGGAAAGAGGACACACACTCATACACACAAATGTCCCCAAAAGAAAATAAATGTAAGAAGCCCTTCTTCAACATCTATGGTACCCAATTGAGAGGCAGTTTACAGCCAACCAGAAGATATATCAGCAAGCAATAAGACATAACAGTAAGCAATCAGAAACATCACGAGCAATAAGACACCAGACTAAGCAGTAAAGACACACCAGGGAGAACATTTCTGAGCAATTACCAAATGTCTTAATGCAGAAAGTGAGAATGAAAAACTTCACTCAATGGGGATTGGAACCCTATAAAAATGAACTCTCTCATAGCTTAAGAACTACCATTCCTGCTTTGACAAGAAGGCTATGAGGACCGCCTGTGTGGCCACAGATCAGCAAAAGGGCACAAAAGCAATGGGGGACTGACAATGAACTAGGACCATACACTTTAAGTTTTTATCCTTCTTTTTCGCACCCTAATCTAAATATACGACAAATAAAAACTGTATGTCGATTATTTTAAAAGATGTAAAGGACTCTCCAACCTCTGGGGGAAATAAAGAAGGTTGCCTTCATTCCTTTTTTCACATCTATGCCCACTGTGGCCAATACAGTATCTAGCAAAGTGATGCATATGCACACACACACACACACACACACGGATGGGCTGCTGCTCCCCCCACCTTTTTTGTTTTTAAAGTACACAGGTCAACCAACAAATAGACGCTCCCTTATTTAACAAGCTATACTGTCACCTTTTTAGGAACCTCTAAGAAAATGATGGCACATTTTCCCAGACTCATCCATTTGCAATGATCTACAAATAAAAGCAAGAAAATCAGTGCAAACACTCACAATGTCTTCTCTGTGTGGTGCTAGGAGGTCTTAAGCTAAGGACCCCCTCTCCCAAATACTTAAATTCACTGAAACTTGTGAAACTACTTCTCAGAGACACTGAGAGGATTAAGTAAAAACATGTGGCTCCAAGAGTCAGGAACAGTAACTGGTATTGCTAGTTGTTAGTTACCTCTCCTTCCTTCCAAGTGTCTTTCTGGGTCACAACCCATTTCTAATTTGTATCTCTTCCATGAGGGTCCTATGCCTCAATCTTTCCTACCTTTCAAAGCTTACCTTCCTACGAAAAGTCTTCCACACTGACCCCCACTTACAGTGACCACAGTCTGTGTTATTTTATGCATGTGTTATTTTCCTAATTGGCCAGTAAAAATCTCGAAGGCATGAAAGGTATCACACACATATGAAAAATACAAAGAAGCAAGAATGAGATTAATTATTAAAGGCATAACTCAATTTCCTCCCATTTCTCCAAATGGAAAAAAAAATAAAAAAAACCTTTGGTTCTTTAAATATTAGTGGAACACAGGACCCATGATCTATAACTAAAGGGGTCTACCTCAGAACCAATGGCTTATAGAACATGCTCAAGAGATACTTGTTAAATGAGTAAAATAGCTCAATACATGGGGCTGGATCACATTTGAAAGAAGTAGCCACCAAATCCCTCCCATGTCACTGCTGAAGGTCTACTCATTGTTCTGTACCCTGGGATGTGGGACTCAGAAGGAAAAGTCTCCCTGCGAGGCTGGCTCACAAACATGTAGCCAGAGGCAGCAAGATCCCTTGTCAGGGAGGAGAATGACAGCAGACATGTTTACATGGTTCCTACAGGACAGAGGCAGTGGGAGCCACAAAATTAGTGGCAGAGCACCCCACCCCACCTCCGGAATTAGGAAAATGCAGAGCTGTCATGAAATGAGATAGGAGCTTTTCAATAGCATTTCCTACTGGGAAGAGGGTGGAGGAGTGGACACCAGAGGCACGGGTTCTGTTTATCAATAAGCAGCTCAACATAGTGGGAGGTTTCTTGTCTAATTACAGAAGCTGTTGGAGGCTGCAGGGAAGACACGATTTATGGCCTAGATGACACTGCCTCTGTTTTGTAATTAAAAGCTCTTTTTAATATTTTTGGTTGGCTATTTTGGATTATTAGAAGTATAGAAGTATATCCTGTAATTTAAAACTTGTGAAAGGGCAAAGATCATAACAAACAGGTAATACAACAAGCTTGCATAATATGAAATGATTAAATGTTTTGACACTGAAGGGGGGAAAGGAAAGGAATGGCTCCCAATTAAGTCTGTGAAAGGGGGAGAGCAAAACAAACCAACAAGTGTGCTAAACTAGATTTTTTAAATTTCATTAGTAACTCAGCTACTTATTTAGATACCACCTACCAGGAATACAGAATGGGTATTCAAAACCATTCCCCCGAAGCACCTAACCCTAATCCTCCAGCTCTTTGCTTTGTCCTGAGTCCCTAGGAAAGGACAGTGGTCACCCTAACAAGAAAAGGCTGACTCAAGCCCAAAAACCCAGAGGCAAGCCCAAGGGCTGTGTGATGGGAGTCCAATGAGCTGCGGACAGTACATGCTGTGCATGATTTGGGTTTTGTGTTTAACCCACTTCTCCTCTCAGGCAAGAACGCAGTCTCAAGAAGGGGCCAGACAAATGAACCTCGGTGGGAAATGCATGGTGGCAGCGTGAATGGCTAGAGAACAAGCCCAAGATTAGGCCGGGGCTGTTTATTTCCTAAGTGCCATTTCCAGAATTTCTCTCTCCATATACACAAAGGAGGCACTTTCTGCAATGGTGGCTCAGAGGAGAGAATTATTGTATATAACAAACTTTTGAAATTGTCTGATGAAAATGGAGAGGAGGAGGGACCTCTCACTGGCATGAGCTTCCCAGATAACCTCTATATTTCATTTATCCATGCTATGAATCTTCTCATTAAAAGTGAATTCCAGGAGCTCATTATGTGAAATATGTCAGAGAAACCACCAGATATCACACGTCATGATGAGACTATAAAAGCATTTTAACATCTGTTATTCAAAAATAAATTTAAATCTAGCTTTACAGGGGCCATCTCAAGTTTATAGGATTTATCTCATATCAAAAAGTATCACTGTGCTTCTTTATTCTTTTCCCGGTTCAAATCAAGGTCTGGCTCCACGCCAGGCTATAGAACTGCCCTTCTTACCTGCCACATTAATTTTCTCAAGTGCTACCAAACTGGGAACAGCTGTGGTGGAGTTGGTCGAGTTTGCTCCTGTGCCATTGATTACAAGGTTGTCCACCTTTGACTCTAACTTGCCAATGCGCTGCAAAATATTATCCAACAACACAGCAAGAGTTTTCTTCAGATCTGTAAAATAAAATGCAGACACTTTTTAAAATTCTTTGGCCACTGCATATTTGTTCAATGCACACGCTCTTTCCCTCTGACATTAAGAACAAAAAGTGGCGGTCAAAAGGTACTGCCCCAAGACATGTCCTAACGAACCATACCTTAACGATGACAGGGGCTATCTCCAAGTGGCCCAGAAAGTACAAAACAACATGGTCTATTCTCTGATGCAAGTTAAGCATAAATGATATAAAATTATTTCTAGCTCCTGGGCTGATTGTTACTTAGCATCCTACCCAAGCACTGTATTTATCAATTCCTCCTCCTTATAGCATTATGGTTACTGGTGCACAGAATGACAACCCCAACATGTGGCAAGGTCCCAAAGTGGTTTCTGGATCGAGTTTGTTGTAATTTTTAGTTCCCTGTACTGCAGTATGTCCTAAAGTTTTTTTGCAGTCTTTATTTCTCTTGGTTACATACAGTAACAATAAAAGCCACAGTTCCACATTTCTAGACATGCTATACTAAGTTAACTATGATCAGATTTAGAAAAATACTTAAAGACCAGAGGCATTCATTCATTCAAGAAATAACTAGCAAACAACTACTGTTAGCCAGACACTGTTCTAGATGTTGCGGATAGTCTCGCATGGTGCCTACATGTAAGAGTTGACTCCCTTTCTTACACATCTGGCCATGGGTTAAGGAGTTGAACACTTTCCTCTGGGCATATCATCCTCACAAATGTAATAGCACACACATGAAGAGATGAATTTAGCCCTTCTCCTCTGGAAACTCATCATTGAAGAAAGATACACTGACTTGTACATGTGGAAAAGGCAGAAGGACAACAGGATGGCCATCCATGTGGACAGGATCCAGATGATTTGTGGACTGGGTGCGGGTCAGGGCAGCGGTACACTGTGTGTGTAGCAGGACATAGTAAAGTCCTGAACTGAGACAACTGGGAAGCTGCTACCTCCCCTTCTACTGCAAATAGAGCAAACTTGCTTGAGCAGGTACTTTGAACCGGCCCCAAAAGAAACACACACCTGGTTCGCATAGACAGCCACCAACCTTGGCCAAGAGGCCCTCAGACAGCCCTGTTCTCCCAGGTCCAGAAAGAAACTCATCCTGATAGAAATACAGATATGTAATTAACATGGAAGTTTGTGTTCTCAGTGGTTTACAGACAACATCACTGGAGCTGATTAAAAACTGTAAACAGAAACAGAACCCACATCTTTATCCTGAAAGCCTGGTTTGATGTGTTAGGCATTATCTCATCCTCTCCATCACTCCCCAACATCAAACATCAGACTTCTTCATAATGTTAAGATCTGTAGCAGTCTGTTCACCCATTAATTCTAACAAATATCTGACCAGGTCTATTTTTTGCTCTTCAGTATGTATCTTACCTGCAGGCAGTAAGGCAAGCTGGCCATGACATTAGAGCAAAAGGGCCAAAAATCTGATTATAACAAAGAAGGGCAGAAGAGAGCTAACATTTTCTGAAGACCTATAATGTGTCATCTTATATATATGAAACCCCATGATATGTCCATATTCTCCATGAGATAGGTATGACTTCATTTTACAGATGGGAAAACTGAGGTTCACAGTGATGAGTCAGAATGAACACTTAATTTAGATCTGCCTAATTCCCTGATGTCTCACTGGGACCAGTCACAAGTTAAGAACCAAGGGATAAAAGGAAAACCACACATGAAACTCTGTCTTTCATCCACAGCATAGTGCTTAAGAGCCCAGACTTTGGAGCTGAACTTCCTAGGTTTGAGTCCCCCCTCTCCATTCCTGTTTCCTCACCTGTGAAAAAGAGATAACGCTAAGCCTGCCTCTTTGGGGTAGTTATGAAGGTCTAATGGGTTAACATTTATAAAAGATTTAAAATACTTCCTGGCACATAATAGGCACTACATAACTGCCTTTTACATATATAAATAAAAAATAAAACCGTTCTCTGGAATATGTTTCCATCCTTCCTGAACCTCCCCCTGGGTGATGCAAAGCATTATCACTTTATCCAGAGTCACAAGATCATTCTCTGGCAGGGCTGCAGTCCCCTGATCCACATGACTCACAGTCTGTCCCAGGCCCATTGTTAGCTGGCATGGTCAGCAGGAGTCAGCCGCCAGCTCTGCTCTTACACTTAATCTAAGGCGGGCGACTGGTTCTCTATAGTGTTCTGAAGATTGCCAGAGGCCAACCACACAGATGGGGGCACTGGTGTCACTGAGAGATGGCTGCACTCAGTAGGGAAAAACCACTCCTCACACAAAGGATGTTAATCTTCCCCACCTCCAGCCTCTTTGCCTGTATTGCCAGCCATGGAGTCCCTGTGTAAAATGGCATGTAACTATTATCCACTACTTAGCCAGGCACAGAAGCCTGGCCCTATAGTTTGGGTTAACTCACGGTTTCTCAACTTCAACAGTATTGACACTCTGGACCAGATAATTCTTTGTTGTGTGGGGCTGTCCTGTGCACTGTAAGGTGTTTGGCAGCATCCCTGGGCTCTAGACACCAAATGGGGGTAGCAATGTCACTTTTGTAACAGCCAAAAATGTCTTCAGATGTTGCCAGAGTCCCTTGGAGGGCAAAATTTCCCCCGTTTAAGAACCACTGAATTAGACACATTCTCTCAACCCTTTTCTTCCCTGCTGCCCCTCTGTGGAGATTCCAAGAGAGAACTCTGACAGAGGGATTATGGGATAGGCAATGGAAATACAAGAAGCCACTCACAGAACTTGCAGGAAGTTGACTTCCACTTGCTGAGGTATTGGAGGCATTGCTGCAAGTACAACGGGCAGTACCATGAGGGAAGTCAGCCTTCCTGCCTATGAGAGCTGGTAGACACACAAGGTTGGCAACCTTTCATACTCTTAACAGGCAATGAGACCACTGAGCAGAGCCCCCAACCCACAGTTATCAGTGGAGCACACCTAAGGTAGGATGCAAAGTCGTCACATCAGCATTAAGAAGATACTCTTCCTCAATTCTTAAAATAGAGTTCACCAGTAAGTGTGAGTAATCTCTTGTTGACCTCCTCTGCCTGAGACTGACCTTCTGTGACTCTGATATGGTATAAATAAGGGAAGCTGTATTGATGAGAGATGTACCACCCAATACTACTAATAACTACTGCTACCACTCTGCCACCACCACTACGTACTGTGTCTCAGCTACCATCCTCAGCACTTCACATGGATTAACTCATTTGATCTTGTCCAGACAGTATGGTGAATGTACTGTGGTTCCCACTCCCATTTCACAAATGCATAAACCACAACACAGGGAAGTTAAGTAATTTGCTCCAGGTGACTGCAGACACAGGGTTCATACCCACAGCCTGGTTCCATGGCCAAAGGCTCCTATCTACCATGCGATATCACCTCTAAAGAACCACCATGGACCTGCTGGTCAGCAAGTATATCTGACCTGCTGCTTCTGAACACACTTACCAGGGATTAACCTCTGGGCTTCCGCCATGTTAAATCATATCTCAACCACCCTCAACAATTGCTGATGCCACTGTTTTTTAAGCAATTCCAACACTAAAAATAATTTTGAAATCTGCCCTCCTGCCTTAAAATAAGAATGAAATATAAAACTATCAAAAACTTGGGATTCCCTAACGCATATCACCTGGATAGGCATCTATCCTCTCCTTACATGAAAAGAAAAAAAGTTCATTTGCAATTCAAGCAGCTATTTGAGTCACTATTTCAACGCAGTCCAACACGAGATAAAAGATACTACCAATAAAACAAGGGCAAAATGATGCCAAGCCCACCTCTGCATCCTTACCTACTGGCACAGAGCCTAGCGCATTACAGTATTCAGTAAATTTGTGTTACATAGTACAGGAATGAATGAAGCAACAAATAAACAAACAACAGCCTTCCCACCAATAAGGCTACATAAATTATACATTTCTAGGTGATGAAATGATTTCTCGTCTTTGTATTTTACAGTTAAACCTACAAAAGCTGTTGAAGTGTTATTGCGATTTTAAACTAATGTTAGTGCTTTTGTGTTTTAGTATTAATGATAACCCATTTATCCAATAAGACTATATATCCAAGAATAATTTCTATAGTTTAATAAAAAAAAATGATGGTGAAAATATTCTTCCAAATTCCAGTTTAATGTTTTTTATATTTATCACTGTTTTATAGTTATTATAACAGTAAAAGGTATCCTCAACAGCATTACAATTTTCAATTACTAACAAGCTTTTAAAATTTTGTGTTTCAAAGCCTTAACGATAAAAATATAATCCCAACATTACTAACAAAACTCTGTGTTCCTAAAAATTGCTGTACATGACAAAGATGAGATTCGAAAACATTTAAAGTGTCCCTCTGAGGAAAGTAAGCTTTGGTTTCAATCATGCTAGGAAGTTTGAGATCTACCGTATCTCAGCAAGCCATGACATTAGGGCCTCAAAAGGGGCTGGAAGATGCTGCCACATCCCTAATCAGGACAGTCAAGGAGATGCCACTGCCAGTTATACTTTCCTCTACAACTGGAATCCAAGGAGAGAGGATCTCAGTAGAGAGAGGGGCCTTGCTAGTGGAAAAGCTGTATGAGTCTATTAGCTACAGCTGTGAGAATGGGTGGTGAACCTGACTGCCCAGATCATTAAGTCAATCAATATTTGAGAGATTATCGAGAAAGGCTGTGCTTGGAGCCTATGCTGGGCCCATCCCACTCCCCTGGGACACGTTTCTAAGGCAGTGGTTCTGCAGCCTGCTGTCCCGCAGGCTCACCTGTGGGGTCTGAGTGCCCAGCCCGCCCTCAGGGCGCTCACACAGGAAGTGCAGACCCACATGTCGAGGACTCTGGCACAGCCATGGTGGAGAGTACGTTTCAGGTGCGGCCACCACTATTCACGGACACAGAACCAACTGTGCGATGAGCAGGGACTTCCATCTGAACTGCCAGAAATCATTTACATCTGTGCCTGCTCCTAATGAAAATCCCTCTTCACCACAGCCTCCCCTGAGAGGCAGAGTGTGAACAACAGAGCTGCTTCATTTGGGGCTCCAGAGACACCAGCCAAGACAGGGAGTTAATGAGAAAGGAAGGTGCTAATGAAAAAAGAATTAACCCCAACCTCTCATTCCCACTGACTGCCAGGCATGTCAAGTTTCATCAGTTAAATATTTTTAAATTAATTTTAAAACGACCTTTCCACAGAAAGAGAATGCAGTTACAGTAATGACCAAAATACACTCCATTCATTATGTACAAAGATGTTCAAAGCAGAGTTAGTTATAAAAGAGAACAGTATTATTTATTATAGATAAAAGCTGAAAACTTCCGAAATACCCAACCAAAATATTAAATTATATTATGTCCCTTTCTTCATAAGGTGGAACAAACTGCTAGACTGGAAACTCAAGGAAGGCATAGAGCAGGCCTGTCTTGTCATCTGCTTATCACCACTATTGGCTATTAATATCAGGAGGTCAATAAGTATTTATTGAATGGATAGTTGAGAAAGAATAAGCACAGGGTCATTAAAAATATCTAATGTCATGAGGAAATATAACAAAGATAAATTAAAAAGCTGTTTATGAAATACTCCAATTTTAAAAAATGAGCACGCACACATCTCTCTGCATTTTAAGAAAGGACTGGAATGAAATCAAAATTTATATGGGTTTGGGTTAAGGAGTATTTTATTTTTTATTCTTTTATTCTTGTTTTCTGGGTTTGGGTTTATGGAGTACTTTATTTTTTTATTCATCCCTATTTGTAAGGATACAAAGATGAACTTGGATCATTTTGCCCTTGTGTGTTTTACTGACAGTATCTTTTGCGTGGGACTGCCTTGAAATAGTGATTCGATTGGCTGCTTAAGTTTATGAACTTTTTTTCCTTTCATATTGGGAGAGAAAACGTGGCTACCCAGGTGACATGCCTACAGAGTCCCAGGGCTTCTTGATAGTTTCATATTCCATATGCTCTCAATTTTATATAAACATTCACATTACTATCACATCACAAAGATATCAAATGCTATTTTGAAATCACGGTACAGTGACGTCTATCCTCAGAACTCAAGGATACTGGCCATGAGTGCCCTGATGTCAGATAAGAAGACAACCCCCCCCACCTCCGCCAACCCTGAAACATCTCAGTCACTGACTCCCACTGCCTTATCTCGGTGGGTGACTTGCCGGCACCTAAACTCACATGTGACCTTCCCCTGTGGGGTTCGCGGACAGCCACACCAGGGCACAAAAGGGAGTTGATCATCAGCATCAAGTGACAGAGCAGCTCAGATGCTCAGTATCGCTGACCAACCTTCTCTCCTGCTTTAGGATTTAAGTGTGACTCCACTTTTACCTAGTGGTGAATGCTGTTCCTAAGGTGCTGCAGGGGGGTGGTCACTGGCATTTTAAGAATTTTTCTAGGCAGCAAAATCTGAGGAAAGAGCACATCTAGGCCTGTAAATGATATCAGGTGTTTAACCCTTTGAAAGCCATGCATAATTCGAAATCTGGAACAACATGAGAAAAAATTATATCAATATATAACCTGAGGTACAAAAAGAGAACAAAATATAAAATACGAATTATTCCATTGTTATTTACATATATAACCATGGAAAAGAGTTGCTGGGAGGACGCTGGCACTTTTGGGAAAATTTATCAGCATCACTCACAGTGAGGTTGGCACTCAAAGGGTTAATGGAATCTGTAAATATCTAGAATGACATTCTTGGGTCTTTCTCCCAATTTTCCTAACAACTAGCCAGTTGCATAGAGTAGGAGTCTAGCATTTTAGCTACTTTATAGAAGACAACTCAGTTTCTAAGAGGTCAAGACCATTATTGCCCAACGTCCCCGACCTGACTCCAGGGTGTGTTCCCTGGGTCTCACAGCCCAGAGAGGGAAGGAAGCCTTCTCTTTTGAACATGGCAATAACAAGCACACCTTCTATTTCTAACGTGTGAAACTAACCCATCTTTAGAAAGAGACCCAGTGAGGAGCCTAACACCATCTCTGCAGAGGCCAGGGCAGCAGTTCTCAACCCCAGATGGTGTGGGGGCCCAGCACTGCTTTTCTTAAAGCAGCCCGAGTGCTTCTGGTAGACAGGCCTGTCCTTGTGGAGGAGAGGGTGTCTGGATGGGCCTCAGCCGCTCGGGTAAGTGCTAAGGACACCTACATAAAGAGGCTCCTGAAGCCCTGCATTCAAGTGAATGAGCAATGTCAGGTTTACAGGCCCTTTTGGTTGGGTGGTAGCAGCAGGTGCAGGTACATGCAGGCCAGGGTTAGTGATAACTCACAGCAACGAAGGCTCTTTTATTCATCTCAGTGCTCCAATAAGCTTGGTCACATGTAATCCTTACAACAACCGTACGGGGTAAGTAATATAATCCTCTATTTTACAAAACAGGAAGAGGCAGGCTCTTAAACATCAGTTACTTGCCCATGGACACACATCTAATAAGGAGCCCTCCCACAAGCCACACAAAAACACTCTCTCACTGCCTTCTAGAATAAACAATGGTTCCTATGATAGGATCACATGTAACAGCTACTTGGAGTCTCGTGGACATGGAATCCACAGGGAATTTCTTGTTTCCTGTTTCACTGAAAGCATTACTCTGATTTTCAAAGTCGCCGCGGCTGTAGCTGTACCACACATAACCCTGGGGTGGGGCTGCTAGTCTCTCACGATTCCTATGCACCAGGCACATTTCAAAGCCCTGGAGAAGAGACAAAAGTCCCTATTCTCTGGGGGCTTGTGTTTAGAGTGAGGGAGAGAGATGATCATCGTCATCGGCAGCCGTCCGTCTTGAGAGACGATGGCGTAGCTTCTTGAGAGTCTATCTGCACCGCCGAGAATGGTTGTGCAGTCCGACTCGGGAGTGACAATCCCTGCCACACTTGTTACAGGTGAAGGCAGATGGCCGTTGTTGCTGCTGTTGACGCTGCTTCCGCCTCGATCTTTTCTGGACCGCCTCCTCGTTGCGCGCAGCCTCTGCACGTGACGTACCCTGCCTGACCGCGAGCCTCCAGGCTAGGCGGTCGTCTGCTTGAACTTGCCATGTGTTGAGATTGATGGAGCATTGTGTCATGTCCTTTTTGCAGATGTCTTTGAACCGCAGTTTTGGGCGCCCTGTCATCCTCTGGCCTTCTGCTAGCTCGCCATAGAGGAGGTCTTTGGGAATACGGCCTGCATCCATTCTTTTGACATGGCCGAGCCACCTGAGGCGTCTCTCACTAAGAACTGCATGCAAACTGCTCATGTTGGCTCGCTTCAGCACCTCGGTGTTGGGGACCTTATCCTGCCAGGCGACATGCAGGACGCGTCGCAGGCACCTCATGTGGAAGCTGTTGAGTTTCCTTTCGTGCCTTGCGTAGGTGGTCCACGTCTCGCTGCCATAGAGGAGAGTGCTGAGTACGCAGGCTTGGTAGATGCGCAGTCTGGTTTTCTCAGTGAGGCTGGAATTGTTCCACGCTCGCCGGTTCAGTTTGGCCATAACTGTGGCTGCCCTGGCGATTCTCCGATTGACCTCCAAGTCGACTGACAGAGAGCTCGAGATGGTGGACCCGAGGTAAGTGAAATCGTTGACAACCTCCAGGGTGTATCCGTCGATGGTGATGCATGGGGGAGTCCCTGTGCCTTGAGCCATAATGTTTGTCTTCGTCACGCTGATGGCTAGTCTGAACTCCTTGCATGCGTGGGAAAGGCAAGTGACTAACTGCTGGAGTCCCTCTTCGGAGTGTGATGTCAAGGCTGCGTCGTCGGCGAAGAGCATCTCACGGATGAGCACCTCTTTGACTTTGTTCTTGGCTCGTAGACGGGCCAGGTTGTAGAGCTTGCCATCGGATCTGGTGTGAATGAAGACACCCTCGCTGCAGTCCTTAAAGGCGTATTGGAGGAGCATGAAGAAGAAGATTCCGAACAGCGTAGGCGCGAGGACGCAGCCCTGCTTTACTCCGCTGCTGACTGGGAAGGCCTCAGAGGTTGCGCCGTTGTAGGACACCGTGCTGTGCATGTTGTCGTGAAAGGACATGACCACAGCAAGCAGATGTGGTGGACAGCCAATCTTCCGTAGCAAGCTGAAGAGTCCGCTTCGACTGACCAGATCAAATGCCTTCGTGAGGTCGATAAAGGCGAGGTAGAGTGGTTTATGCTGCTCGTGACACTTCTCCTGCAGCTGGCGTAGGGAGAAGATCATGTCCACTGTTGATCGGCCAGCTCTGAAGCCACACTGGGACTCTGGGTAGACGCGGGAAGCAAAGGGTCTGCAGGCGGGCAAGAGCTACCCGGGCGAATACTTTGCCGACGACTCTGAGGAGAGAGATGCCCCGGTAGTTGTTGCAGTCGCTGCGGTCTCCTTTGTTCTTGTACATGGTGATAATGTTGGCGTCTCTCATATCCTGGGGGATGTAACCCTCCTTCCAGCAGCGACAGAGTAGATGGTGGAGCGGCTGTAGCAGGACTGGTTTCCCGCTCTTTAGGATTTCTGGAGGGATTCCGTCGCTTCCTGGTGCTTTCCCGCAAGCGAGGCGGTCGATGGCTTTGCCGAGCTCTGCCGCAGTAGGTGGGGTGTCTAGCTCCTCCATGACTGATAGGTCTGGGATGGCGTTAAGAGCAGTGTCTGTTACGGTGTTCCTCGTTGCGTACAGCTCGAGGTAGTGCTCGGTCCACTGCCGCATTTGCTGTTCCTGGTCAGTGATGACCTCACCTGTCTTGGACTTAAGGGGGGCGATCTTGGAGGGGATTGGGCCTGTTGCCTTCTTGATACCCTCATACATTCCTCGTGCGTTGCCTATATCGGCGGCTTCCTGGATGCTTCTGCACAGGTTTAGCCAATAGGTGTTGGCACAGTGGCGGGCGGTCTTCTGGACTTTGTTCCTGGCAGCCTGTAGAGCTTGAAGTGTACTGGGAGTGGGCGTGGCCTTGTAAGCCAGTAGGGCCTTCCTCTTAGCCTCGATCACGGGTTCCATTTCTTCCCAGTGAGCCTTGTACCAGTCAGCGTTCTTCCGCTCTTTCTTCCCGTAAGCAATAATGGCGGAGTTGTATATGGCGTCGCGGAGACGTGGCCAATTGGATTCGATAATGTCATCTGCCGCCATTCCCTCGCCGAGTGCATCTTCCATCCTGTTGATGAATTGCTGGGTCTTAACTGGGTTGCTGGCACAACTGGTGTTGATGCGTGGGCGACCCTTCATCTTGGAGTGGTGCAACCTCTTCGGCATTATGCGCACCTTGCTTACCACGAGGGCATGGTCCGTGTCGCAGTCTGCACTGTGGTAGCTGCGGGTGAGGAGGGTGCTGCCAATATCCGTTCTTCTGGTGATGACGAGGTCAAGCTGGTGCCAGTGGCGGGAGCGGGGGTGCCTCCATGACACCTGGTGGATCTCTTTGCACTTGAAGAACGTGTTTGTCACGCACAGGCCGTGGTGACACGAAAGCTCAAGCAGTCGCTGACCATTCTCATTGATCTTTCCTCTCCCAAAGTTTCCGAGGCAGGTGGGCCAGGCCATGTGGTCGGCTTGCGTTGAAGTCTCCAAGGAGATAAAGAGCGTTACTTCTGGGGATCTTGGATGACGCTTCGTCCAGTGCATGGTAGAACTGTTCTTTCTCTTCAGTGTTGGCGCAGAGGGTTGGGGCATACGCGCTAAGAATGCGGACTGGGCCGAAAGTTGTTGACAATCGGAGGATAAGTAATCTCTCTGTGCCTCCTGTGGGTGGCTCTATGGAGTTAACAAGCGTGTTCTTCACAGTGAACCCAACACCGTGCTGTCTTGGTTGGTCCGGAGACTTCCCTTGCCAGTAGAAGGTGTAGTTGGTTTCTCTGATAGTTCCGTTGTCGGCCAACCGGGTCTCCTGTAGAGCCGCAATGTCGATGTTTAGTCGTGCCAGTTCCCTGTCGATGACGGCGGTTTTCCTGGCACCATTGATCCACGGAAGGTCTGCAGTAAGTCCGGGACACATGGTCCTGATGTTCCAGCTAGCGAGGCGAAGAGCTGGAGGCTTCTTTCTTGTTTCTTGTTGTTTGCTTGGAATATGTGATGCTGGGTAGTTTAATTACTGAGAAGAGTGAGAATAGAGTAGGGGCTGGCCCTGCTTCAGTGACGGAGTGACAGAGGGGCTGGCCCTGCTTCTGAGAGAGACCAGGAGAGCAGGGAGCTAGCCAGGAGTGAGCTGTCCGGAGAGAAGGGCTTGTAGATAGAGGGAAGAGCTGCTGCAGAGGCTCGAAGACAGAGACACACTTAGCCAGACCCAACAGCTGGTCCTAGCAGACAGTGCGTGTCATGGCTGACAACATGAGAAGGGTGGCAGCTCTCTGGGGTGGCGCTGTGGTGTGAGGTCTGCCCAGGTGGTCTTGGCAGGTCAAGGACAGAAAGGCAGAGCCAGGAAGAAGGAGGGGCTATGGCCACCAGGCCCGATGAAGGAATCTGCGTTGGAGCCCTTACACGTGCTCTCCCCTCTCAGGTCCGGACATGGAGCACACTGGAAGTGGCGCAGCATGAGAGAAAAGCCTAGGTGATGAAGGGTGTAGAAGCACCAGGCTCCAGCTCCTGCCAGAGACCCATGTTCTGACTGCACTTCCATCTAGACACTGCGAGGCCCTCCTCAGACTTCGGACTCGCTGAGTGTGCTTGTGCACTCATCCTGGCGCAAACGGGGATGCTGGGCAGGCTGGACTTCTACCACGGAATCACTGGAAAAGCCTCATGCTCCCAAGAGGCCAATCAAGGGAACAGTCTAGGCCCAAGAAATTCAAGGAACCAGGAGACAGGAGGTAAGGCAGAGCAGACATGGAAACCTAGAGGTCAAGGGGAGCAGGGCAGCAGGAAAACAGGATACTGGTAGGGAGGAGGGTAGCAGAGAAACTGAGGGCCCACACCTGCTTCAGCCTGAGCTGGTGACCAGTCTAGAGCAGAGGCATCCCAGTGCCCAGAGGAACAGGCAGGTGAGAAAGATCGGGGCGGGGTGGAGAAAGATCTCTCATCACCCCAGATTTCCATTCCTGTTACTTCGAGAACACAAGTAGACCAGGCCTGTTAGATAAGAGCTGATCACTGAGAATGAGAATTTGGGTCAGGCCATCAGAGAAAGAAATCGATTCTCCTCAGAAACAAGAGCGGCATTGACTAGGGTGAGTGACACAATTCATGATGCGATTCCGGCAAAGGCACTGACAGGCATGGCCCTGCCATGCCAGCCTGGGAGATGCAGTTGAGGCTGAACTGCAGGGAGCTCTGGCTCCACACACTCCTCGCAGGAGTGACAAAGCAACCTACAGAAACACAGAAATGCCACACACCAAGAATGAATGCTCCAACTGTTCCACACAGGCTGCCCAGGATATCTTCCAGGTACCACTTTTGAATTACCAAATCTCCAAAGAAGTTCATGAGTCTCTTTTCAAATGATCAAAAATGATGGGGAAGGGAAGATACTATTTAAAAGTCCTGCTGTTTGAGGCCCAGACAAACAACAAACAGCAACTGCACATCAGGCACCTGATATGCAGCACCTCGTTCACGCTTCACTCACCTGGCCAGACCCAGAGTGGTATCCCACTCCACAAGTAGTTTGTGCCATGAGGGCACAGGCCACACAGCCATGACATGGCAAAGCCAAGCTGGATGGCTCCAAAGTCCATGCACCTAACCACTCAATTCTTGATGTGCTATTCAGAAGCATTTCCAGAAAACCAAGAAATGCAGCATTTGGATGTGTGCCTCATGAAGATGACTTTAGTGAATGCAGATGCAAAGATGAAAGAGTCTTGAAGACAGCACAAAATATCCTGTAGGTAGAAAGCCAGACCCAGAGACTATAGAGAGCAGAGATTGAGACTTTTGGCAAAAGAGCAGACAGCAAATGTTTTAGGCTTTGCAGTCTCAGTGGCAACTACTCGGCTCTGCCACTGGAGGTCAAAAGCAGGCACAGACAACACATCAAAAAGGGGTGTGCTGAGTTCCAAGACACTGCCACACACAAACAAGAGACCACAGTTTGCTGACCATGCCTTAGATCATGGGAGTTCTGGGAAATTTTTGAGTCAAGGACAAACATAATCAGATGAGTGTGTTAGAATGGACTACGGTCACTGCCAAAAGATGGACTTAGCATGTTTTAATGTTATGTGAAATAAACTCTGGTGTTATTATAGTTCTCAGTTAATAAAGTTATTATAAACAAATGGGAGTGGTTGGGTTTCAATAAAAGTTCCTTTGCATGAGCAGGAAGAGGTCTGAATTTGACCCACAGGTCATAGTGTAACTGAACCCTGCTGCTCTAGGATCTCAAATAATAATCTGAAGTCAGACACTACGGTTCTTCACACACCTGCCACAGCAGAAAAAAACATAGCATGCTAGGAACCTCCGATTATACCAATACAGGGATGGGAATAGGAAGGGTTTTTTTTCTATGTCTTTTAATTGGATTCATTCAAACGAGAGACAGATCCCAACCGTAAAGGATTAGCTCTTCACTCTTCCAGAGCAGATTCTAGGCAGTGCTCTATGGTACAAAAAGAGAGGGCAAACTGATGACTCATGGCTCCTCTTTCCCACTGCACCAGCCCAGCTAAACTACTGAACCATCTTTCAGTCTCTGCATCTCCACCTGACATATGGCATCTACTGCCAGAGCTGCCTGCCTGCTGATATGTCTATGACTGGTACTGATGAATTACAGGGGAAGCAACATCACCAGAAGGACTCTCCAGGTTTCTGGGACTTGCAGGGCACTATACGATCTTGTTTAATCCCAGTTGTTGGTGCCCAGAATTGAGAACCAGGAAGGAAGATAGGCTGTCACGTTTTAAAGAACAAAAACCAGTTATCTGCTTGAGAACCTGCAGAAGAGATGCTCTTAGGTAGTGTCTGCTGTCTCCACTCTTAGTGCAGTGGTTCTCCAAGGTGGGAAAGGGGGCACTTTGGCCCCTATATCTGGAGATATTTTGATGGTCACAACTGGGGAGGTGCCACTGGTAACCAGTGGACAGAAACACCAGAAATGCTGCTAAACATCCTACAACGCTCAATTCCCCTCCCCACAGCAAAGAATTATCCAGTCCAAAATGTCAATGATGCCCAGGTAAGAAACCCTGACTAAGGATTTCACCATATGAAATCCTAAGCCTCAAGCACACACGCACAGTCCAATTAAATTCCAGAAACTCAGCTCCAAAGGCCATTTTGATTGACATATCAAGTTGATTAGATTAAAGAAAAAGAGCAGTGTGAGTTAAGACTTGCTGATGGTGTCTATGTGGTTATTTCTCTGTTGTTTTTGAGAAAAAAAAGATTATTTTGCTAAGGGTCATCTGTAAGGGGAGGAAGAGAAAATAAATAATTTCTGAAGTTTCTTTGAGCTCTAAAGTCTTATGATTATAAGCATATAAGGTGGCTGAAATTCTAACACACTACTCTGGGGGGATGGTAACATTTTAAAAACCATAACATCTCTGTGAGGGTGAAAAGCTAAGACCAGATCACTGTCCTTTAGAATGCAGAAGAAGCCTACTCTACGAGATATTTGGCAGTACACAAGAAATAAAAAATAGTTAAAACTAAAGAAACTGAAAGTTTCTATTTACCATCCATGTGCTTCTTCCTTCCTGTGGAAACGTCTGACAGACTGAGATAAATAGAAGGAGGAAATTACTACTGGACTACTCCCCCTGTCCCTCAAATGGAATCTACTGAACCAGAAACTTGAAAACAGTCTCTATTTTATTATTTTCTTTCTTTTAAATTTATTTTTATTGTATTTTCTCCCTTACCATTTATCCACCTTATATCCCCTCCCCCCTGCAATCACCACTTTGTTGTCCGTGTCCATGAGCCCTTTTTCCTTTTTGCCTGATCCCTCCACCCCCTAACCTCCTCCTCCCACCTCACCCCCAGAGCTATCATCTATTTTACTTGTTATGCTTACTCATTACACACTGGTAATACCAATGGTGACAATTTGCTTCATTTATTTTTTCTGATGGTTGCTTATAATACTCAGGAAATACAGGGTGGGGAAAAATAGGTTTACAGTGTGAGTAGACGAAACAGAGTTTATTTCTGTATTA
This sequence comes from Furipterus horrens, assembly GCF_987537825.1. Classification (NCBI taxonomy): domain Eukaryota; kingdom Metazoa; phylum Chordata; class Mammalia; order Chiroptera; family Furipteridae; genus Furipterus; species Furipterus horrens. The sequence continues at coordinate 130,949,514 of NW_028327171.1, read as the reverse complement.
TTTATTAATTATTGTATTATTTTCCATATGAAGAACTATAAACTTACTTTTATTCCCCCCCCCGCCCCGTATTACAGAAGATTCACGTTGATTAGTAATTTTAAAAAGCACCCTCTAGAAAAGGACTTAGCTATTTCTCAGTGTAGGCTTTCCAAAGGACATTATCCTTTTATTAATCCATCAAATCAAAAAGGCGGTATTTTATTTAGACATACTAGGAGCCAGTATCTACAGACACTGCCAAATCTTGAAGGAATAGATGAAATGCAGACAGTGCGATAGTTTAAATAGTAGGCACTGAAAAAGAATTTCCACATTGTATGTTAAGGCAACAATTTCCTCCTTGCCAAAAAATACATATGTAAAATTAAAAACTAACCAAGTTTCTTGGATCCTTTCAAAAAGAAAAGAATATATATGTAAAACTGAGTATGACTCCCTGTGTTTGAACTCAAGCTTCAACCAGCTGCTGTACATATTCAGGAATTATCATTTAAACTCCACATACATCAGGGAACATGCCGTGATTGGGTCCCAACCTTTTCCTCCTTACTCAATCCCATTCTTGTATCTCGTTTATATTGTACCTCGGGGTCTCAAACCCTGAAGCGCCCCTGAAGTCTACATGAAAAGACTAGACTTGCCCCTGAACAACAACAGGTCATCCCACAGATCAAGTCCATTCCAACCCTCACTGACCATAGGAGAGCTGGGAAGTGGCTTCTCTAAAACACAGTATGATCCAAATTTCATTCGTATTTATATTTATGTATATGATTTTTGTAAGTACTTTGTTTTTATATATATTTGTCTGTTTAGTTGCATGTGCATATATAAATTATCAGAAAGATAAACACTGAAATGTTAATTATGATTACTCCTTAGCATAGTATTTGTGTGATTTTTTTTTTTCTCTTACTATTTTTTTGCTGGTCTCAGCTTCCAACTTTTTCTATATTAAGCGTAACTTTTGCCAAAAGAAAAATAAGTGAAATCCCATATGTGTATTTTTTCTTCACTCAACCTCATTTTAAAAAGGATTTAAGGCATCTGACAAAAAAAGCAACGAGTACAAATAGATTTCTTTCAAAGCGAGGGCACTTAACAGTCAAAGGCAAGAAATAAGAGCAATAAACTCTGAAGAAGTCCAAGGTTAAAGCTTTTAGTGAGCATGCGACCCTGATGTCCTTCACACTAGCGAGGGGGGCACATACTGGCTCTGAGTTTCTGGCATCCACAGAACCTTCCTCCCCAGCCTCCTTACCTCGATCCACCAATTTTAATTAAGTTTTGTTTAGGGAAAGATAATGAGAATATTTTTCTACATTTCCTGATCATACTCCCAGATGAGATCATGCAATCCAGAAATGTGGTGAGGGAAGAGGAGCTAACTGCCAACACAAGCAGTAGAATGCTAATATCCTGCCCCACTGCTCCTGGGGCCATCAGTGTGTGCAAGAGCTGAGAACCCCCCAAAGGGCATTGCTGCAACTTCCTAAAAGTGTCCCTCTGTGTGCAATTCACTGCCATTAAGGTGGTGGCAAGGGACACACTCAATCCATAAGACCCTGTCTGAGAGACTTTACAGTCCTTTTGAGGCAAAACCATGCTCAGTTAAGAAGCCCAGCCTGCGAACCAAGTGTCGCTGGTTCGATTCCCAGTCAGGGCCCATGACTAGGTTGCACGTCAGGTCCCCAGTTGGGGGTGCGAGTGAGAGGCAACCACACAGTGATGTCTCTCTCCCTCTCTTTCTCCTTTCCCCTCTCTCTAAAAATAAATAAACAAACTAACTAAATGATTTTTTTTTTTTAAAAAAGAAGAAGCCCATAAGCACAGCACTTACCATAAGCTGTCATAACACCAGCGTACGGTCCATCCACCACATTCCTATTTTCTTCTGCCAGCGCCTTGATGTACCTCTTGCTGAGGTCCAGGATCTGCTCCCGCAACATGGAGCTGCTCTCAGGCTGAGTTCGCTGCTGGATGGTAAAATGCAGGAGCATCATACCCCAAATAAAGCCAAAAGTCACAAGAAAAAAGCCCAGCTTCTGAGAGGACAACTTCCATGGAGTAAAGAGAGCCATTGCTTTCCGGCAACTTCACCTGCCGTTGGCTCTTAAAGCACAGAAGAGATACCCAAGTTCATGGTGGGTCCGTCCGTCTCACTCTGGCTCCTGCGTCAGCCGATTCCCTTTCCTCTCTTCCATTCTGCTGTGAAGGAGGGCAAAAGTTAGTACAGCAGTAGTGGCTATAAAATAAACCAGAAACCCTGGTTTCACTCAAGTGACTCTAAAATGTGTACTTCCTTTTTTCTTAGTTTGCAAGTTCAGTATCTTCTGTTATGATACCAGATCTGTAAGCTAAGAGGAGGAATCTGGTGAGGCGGCAAAAAGCTGTACAAATACGGAGGAAATGTGTGTCTGAGTGTGTTAACAGGTGTAGCAGGGCTGTTCCAGTCTGGACTGAGTTCAAAACAGGAAGTTTGTTTTGCAAGGTAGGGAGGAGATGGAACGATATTTCATTGAATGTCAGCAGAAACCCAAGTGGAGGGTGGAGTCATATCGCCACAGGGCACTTTTGTGCATCTGTAATGTGAGCTTACAAAGTCATTATTCTGTGCTCTGGTAAGGATTAGAGCGTGCAGCTGGACAGGTGAGCAAGAAAGTGGATGCCCCCCTGGGGTAATCAGACAAGCAAAGGGGAGAGCCTTCATATTACTTATGCATGGCCAGCTTTCATTAGCAGTGTCCAGAGAGGAGCTGACTCTCTTGGGGCCACCAGGTGACCTCTCCCAGGCACCAGCACAGAGACTATTCCATTCTTGCTACAGTGAGTGACAGCTGCACCTCACTTCTCTCCCGCACACTTCTCACATGGAATGTGGAGCATATGCCCGCCCGCTTTTCTGTGGCTCTCTTTCACTCACACCAGGGGGCAACATGAGGTTAAAAGGCAGTTTCCTCTGCCCATCACATCGTAAGGAATACAAATGTTAAATCAGTATGTTGTATACCTAAAACAAATATATTATTGTATGTCAACTGTACTTTAATTTACAAAGAAAAAAGGTATAGTTTCAATACTAACGCAACCAGATCCTATCTGGTATCAGCACAGACTGGATTCTAAATCAAGGCTTTCCAACAAAAAGGCTGAAGCATAAGTTACAAATGAATTACAGGTGGGCTAAGATAGCCACCTTCCCCCACCGTCAGAGCCCAAAGACCAGCTAACTTACAAATGACACCATTTTCTAAGTGTGCCAACAGAAAGGCTGAGCAAGCGTATCCTATGGGGTACTAGCCCACGATGTATTCACAGTGTGCTTAAGTTTCAGTTCAAAAGATTCTTCTTCATGAAGAGCCTAAGAAGAAATGATAACAAAACCTTGGCACTTCCAGAGTGTGCAATGCACATCTATCAAGAGTCATCAGTAGTAAGCAGTATCATTACTAATGCTAATAACAAATAATAAATAAATTCTAGGTATGTCCCCATGCATTGTGATAAATGTTTTTTTGTGCCTTAGCTCATTAAATTCTTATAGGAGTCTCATATGGTAAGAACCATTAATATAATTATGTCTGTTTTATTTATTATTAGGTTACTAATAATAGTGATAATTTATTCAGAATTTTTTACATGCAGTCTCAAACAACCATGTGAAGTAGAAATTACGCCTGTTTTTCAGAGAAAAGAAGTTGAAGTTCAGAGTATTTATGTTAACATAACATTGCTGGCATTAGTGTTCCAATGCAAGGCTCTCAACATCAACTCCTGTGCTTTAAACTATAACATTATACTACTTTGAAAAGCATCATCTTTTTATCATTTCATAAAACCCTAACTGATTACATATTTGCAGATAAAGACCTGTTAACAATTCATCTGAACATTTTTTATAAAATTATTTGTCTGAAGGAGACTGGACGTATTACTATTTAGTTATACTGCTAATTAACCTTCAACTGCTTGTATAGCACATAGGGCACCTGTTTTAGAGAATTATTTTTAAAAAGGCATAGAGAATGCTTTTGGCAAAGGTCAGCTGGCTATGTCACAAAGGAGAGAACACCTAGGGACCACTCAGGAGTCAGTAAATGAGACCCTGCCTTCCCTTCGCCACTCCCCTCCCCCACCAGCCTGTTTATCTATACATGAGGATGACCTGTACATGCTAACAGGGTTGCGAAAAGTGACAAATAAGAACATGTGACCAAAATCTTATGGCCTTAAACAGAAAATTCTAGGCCAGTGGGGTCTCTAACTCAGCAGCAACAAGAGCAAAAGTGAGAAATACAAACCTCAGGCCCCACTCCAAGCCTACTGAAACAGAATCTCTGGGCAGGACTGAGGGACGGCAACCTGTGCCCCCAACAGTCCTCCAGGTGATCTGACGCCTGCTCAGGTTTGAGAGCCCCTGACTCAGGCAGAAGGTTGCCATCATCAAGCCACACCACCCCAGTGCCAACACAAGGTGGCCTGAGCTCCGTCTCGCACCACTTCATCACCCAAGTTCCTCTGTGCCATCCCCTCCCTCCGCACCTGCTGGTCTGCTATCGCCATAACCATGCAGAGCCTTCTTGGGCCTCCCTGTCTTCAAGGAGGCTGCTCCCCACACCTGGCTGGCCTTGCCCGTATCCGCCTGACAATTCAAGCCTAGCCCATTCCCGCAGCCCCTGCCCCTTCAGACCACTTTGCCCACTGCTCCAGCCTATCTTTCCTACTCTGCAGTTTAAAACATGTCTGCCTGCCTTGGTTGTTCTGCCACTGTCTGTGTGGGATCCTGAGACATCCTCTAAGGGAGACCCTGCATACCTTCTCAGAGAAAAACACTGGCAACCGGGGCATGATAAAATACCTGCTGACTGAGGGAACTAGTTATCTGGGCACTGAGGAACTTTTTGGGCCCCTCTAAATGTGGACCAACTGGACAGCACCTGCCGTCTTTGCTGCCTCCGTGCGTTCTACAGGCATATGCTGAGCACCGCAGCCACCGGCCCTAGGGACTGAGCAACGAATATAACAGAGGCCCCTCCCTCAAGGGGCTGATGTCTAGAAGCCAGTCCTCTAGCCGACTTCTGGCCCTAGTTCCTCATAACGGGGCTGCACTTTCTTTTTGATAACCCGCACTAGTGAGTTGATTTTACCACAGGGCTGAAGGGATTTTCCCAGAGCAAGAACACTAGGTGCTGTAGCAAGAAAGTCTTCCGGTAATTTCCTTTTACTATTTTAGGAGAGAACACAAATGCGGACAGTAATTATCCGTCAACATTCAGACAGGAAGTCACACTGCTTCCTCAATTAATCTGAAGAAACTGCTCAAGGTTGCAGAGATTAAGCAAAGGTAAGGCCAAGGGCCAAGGGCTGGACAAGGGCTTCGCAGGGGGAGTCGAAGCCAGCCAGGTGGTGCATTCATGGGGCCAAAAGATGGTCAAGAACCTCAGCCAAGGTTAAGTCATTCCAGCTCAGAGTCACACACATTTAAATTGAAACTCCCTAACTCTAAGAAGTTTAGAGCACGTTCTGATATTGAAGGTCCAGATTTTAAGTGACTATAGAAATATTAGGAATATTCTTTTCTCCAGTGGAATCTATAGTTTGAAATAACAGCAACTATATCAGCATACAAACAGCATACACAGAGAATCAGAATTAATCTAAACAATTCCTTTTAAGGAGGTTACATTTTAAAAGACTTTCAAAATCATTTTTTTTTCACCCCAATGTTATTTACGCCAAGTGCTGGAAACAGCCTAAATGCCTATCAGTAAATGAATGGATCAAGAAACTATGGTACATTTACACAATGGAATACTACACAGCAGAAAGAAAGAAGGAACTCCTACCCTTAATGACAGCATGGATGGAACTGGAGAGTATAATGCTTAGTGAAATAAGCCAGGCAGTGAAAGACATATACCATATGATCACCTATAAGAGGAACCTAATGAACAAAACAAACAAATGAGCAAAATAGAACCACAGGCATAGAAACATGGAAGAGACGACAGTGACCAGAGGGGAGGGGGGAAGGGGAGAAGAGAGGAAAGAAGGGAAAGGATCTAGTCAAAAAACATATATAAAGGACCCATGGGTATGAACAACAAGGTGGGGATTCACTGTGGGAGTGGGAGTTGGGGACAGGGTAGGGGAAAGCAATGGGGGAACAACTGGGACAACAGTAACAGAACAACAATAAAAAAAAAAAAACTTGCAAAATCATTCGAGAGACACTCCCAACTTCTATAGTAATAGGAGGCAGCAATCCTCGACAGAGGGTCTTAGTGTCATAAAAGGGCCTAATAATGATCAGAAGTAATGAGCACACGATTAATCAAGAGGACATGGAACAATAGTGATTGAAAAGTTGTCTATCAGGCCAAGAATCTGCCTGCCTCCTGACCTTCCAACAGCCAAATCCTCTAGCCCAGTGGATTTAATAGCCACAAAAAGGACTAGACAGTGTATCTCAGGTGGTCTTGTCACCAACCAGAGTGATGACAGCCAGGGCAGCCATGACCTCATCTGCTCTCCGCCAGAAAGAAGTTTGTACCAAGTCTGTTTGCAATAAGTTAAGTTTCTAGATCAATCACTGCTACTAACTACCCTATTCCTGTTCTTCTTAAAAGAGCATCATGCACTTCTTTTTTTCCCTCATCCACTCCTCAACACAGTATCTGGCTTCCACCTTTCCAAATATGGTCAAAGGTCTTTGGCAAGAAGATGTGTCAGTTCTCTTCATTCAAAAAAATAAAGGCACATGAAAAGCTGCTCAACATCAATAGCCATTAGGAAAATGCACATCAAAATCACAATGATATGCCAATTCACACCCATTAGCATGGCTATAATAAAAGAGAGACAAATAAGAACAAGTGCTCATGAGGACGCAGAGAAACTGAAGCCCTATATGCTGCTGGTCGGAATGTGCAGGGCTGCAGCTGGAGCGGAAAAGACTCCGGCAATTCCTCAAATGGTTAAGCCCAGAGTTACCGTATGACCCAGACAACCATGCTCTTAGGAATTCTCCTAAGAGAAATGAAAACATGCCCATGCAAAAATGTGTGCAATAATGTTCACAGCAGCACTACTCATAATAAGACAAAAAATGAAAAAAAGTCCATCAACTGACAAATGGATAAGTAAAATGTGGTACAGCCATATAATAGAATATTGTCAATAAAAAGAAATGAAGTACTGATACATGCTGCAACATGGATAATCCCTGAAAACATCATGCTAAATGGAAAAAATAAAAAGGCAGTCACAAAAGACTGCACTGACTTCATTTACATGAAATGTCTAGAACAGGCAAACCTATAGATACAGCAAGTACAATGGCAGTTGCTTTGGACTTGAGGGAATGAGGTACTAGGAGGTGACAACTAAGTCATGGAGGGTTTATTTTGGGGGTAAAGAAAAAGTTCTAAAATTTGTGGTGATGGATACACAATTCTGTGGATACATTAGAAGTTATTGAGTAACACACTTTAAATGGGAGAACTGTATGTGAAAATAATCTCAATAAAGCTGTTAAGAGAAAAAGAGAGAGAAGAGAGAAGAGGCGGGGGGGAGCCCACCTCCAAAGCTGGGGGTGGACAAGGAGCTATACCTGAAGGTGGGCAGAGAAGCCTCCTGGACCAGCAAGGATCCAGCCCTTCCCTCATTCCCCACCGAACAGCCAGGGCCAGGCTGTACCATTAGTAAGGGCTGACCACCTAGAAACAGAATGAAATTACATGGAGAAATTTGCCACTAGCTCAACAGACGTAGCTTCTCTTACATACTCCAGAACAGTATCACAGGCTGCCAATCAGATGGCTCCTGGCCTGCCTTGATGCTAATTTCTCAAACCACCTGAGAACACACTGAAAAACATCCCAGTTCCAAGGGCCTGGAAACCAGACTGATGAAGCACTTCTTTCAGGTACCCATCCAACGCCCCATTTCTTATATTAGAACTTGCCTCTTCAGAGGATGAATGAAGGGGGAAGTGACCACCCCTCCAGGAGCAACACCAGCCCCAACCAAACCAACCTAATCTCTCCCAACAGCCCCACAGGACAACCCCGCCACAGCTTGCTGGCCCAACATTCACACGGGACAGTATTGCTCTAACCTAGCATACCTTTTCAGTCCTAACCATGCACCACCTGGACTACTTCGCATCTGTCTTCTAATAGTGGCTGTGAGCACCTACTTTTAGCCTCATCCTGTGCAGTAATATTCAAGGAATCCTGGGTCTGCTGTGCTCATCCATGCTGCCTTAGGAAATCTCACCTCATCTCACAACGGGAACGCACCTCCTGCATCAAGCTTGCCAGACAGAGAAAGCTCATCCTCCTTGGGCACTGAAGCAATCTGTGCTCTAGAAAGCTTCTTACCCACTGCTCTGTAGAGTAATCCTTTCCTTCATCTCTCCTGTGAAGTCTGTAGACTCCCCAAAGACAGAAGTGCTGGGATGGCCATGCCTTGCACATAGTAGATGGTAAGTAAGTGTTCGCTAGATGAAAGGACAGGATGATGGAAATGAAATGAAGAACACAAATAAGCAATGACCTCCAAGGCCTCTTTCTTGTGTGAACCACAAAGAGCCAGGCTCTCTGAGACTATTTGTACGTTACCTGTTTGAAGCTTTACCCTAGGATTTTGCCACATAGCCATGACAATCATTGTGCCCTTAAATAGATGGGCTTAACTAAAGTGGTTATGGTAGTAGACAGGATTAAAAGAGAAAAAGGAGAGAAGAAAAGCTCCAGAAAAAAATTCTAGAAGGGGCAGTAATTGAGGGATCAAAAGTGTCTGAGACAGAGAGAATGGGAGGGGCAGCTAGTGGCAGGGCTTTTGATGGAAGCTGCTTGTTTCATCACTGGCTACCCAAGATGACCAAAGGAAGACATCGAAGGGTGGTGAGGACGGGCTGAGAGAACCCTGCACCCAAGGCCTGGAAAGCTTTGATCTACCGCTATTCCACTGTGTGATCGTAGTCAAGTCTGTTTCAGTTTCCGCATGTATAAAAGCGGGAGAAGTCGTAGAAACACAAATCTCTGGGGGAGCGGGAGGAGAGAGGGGTCAGTGCTCCTAGTTACTGGTTTCCAAAGAATGTCATCTGGACATGATTCAGAGGTTCTGCAGAGGTTTTAATTTGATTTTTGTTTTTCAAATTGTATTGTTTTAAAATTTTGTTACAAAAAGTTTTTACATGCCAAATTTTAAGATACCAGGGACAACAAATACATGCATCAATGTACACTCTAGAGATCTGGAACAAAACTTCCCTAGCTACCTCCCTATGTGGAATTTGAACTTTGGATTTCTGTGTTATTTGGTCAGGAAAGTAATGCTCGGCAGTGGTCTTGTTTGCTTACTTGTTTTATTAAATTCCGGTCTATGTACCTACTCGTAAAATTTTATGACAATTAAATGCTAGATGAGAGTCAGTCACAAATTATAAGTTTCAGAGACTTCTTGTTTCACTTCCTTATTATAAGTTACAACAGTCTTAATGATTCAACTTTGAAACAATTTTCAATTACTTCATTTCCTATCTCTGTATCAATTTACATTAAGAGAAATGTGAGCACTTAGAGAATTGTTTTAAAAATAGTAGCCATTACCATTTGTAATCCAGATGAATCTGAACCAAAATGTGATATATATATATATATATATATATATATAAATAAATCAATTGGATGACAACTTTGAAATAACCGCACACCATTTTACCAAATTTCACCTGAGCGGCTCACTTGCCTGATGAACAACTTTGAAAGGATATGTGAATTAAAAAGTGTAATTTTTAAAATATAGACTTTATACACACTGGAAGACATTAGATTTTGCTTCCAAATATAATAACCAAGTACAAACTCTCAAGTTACAGAGGAGGACACCAAGGCACAGAGTGTTCTGTTTTCCAGTTAGAGGCAGAATCGAACTGCACAAAAATCCGCTGAAGCCCCAGTCCTGCTTCCTAATATGATGTGGTGCCCACCAAATCAAGCTGCATCTAACACCCACCTGCAGAAACTCAAAACAGAAGAGACTAATCAACATGAAACACAAAGCAGAAACCACAGTCTGGTGAATTTAAGGAGCTATGAGTCTAATGCAACACCCCACCTACCTCAACCAGTTGAATCAACAGATGACAAAAACAAAAAAAAGACACATTATTTACAGAATCACTGGTGTAAGGAAGACAGATGGTCCGCATGGCCTGGACACACAGGCCTGATACCACCAACTTGAAACCAAGCATAAGGCCCACGTGGGGACAACCCCAAATCTGAAGTGTGATTCCTTGACAGCTGTGATCAACCCAGGGATCCTCCTTCCATTCTAGTGAGCAAAGGAGCCCAGGGGCCAAGAGAGGTGACCAGGAACAGGTATGAACAGGGGCCCTTCTTTCCCACTTTCATGACGGTCCTCTGACGAATTCTGCAGCTTTTCTTTATGAACAGGAAAAGCACATTCTAAGTGAAAACAGCCTGCTCTCTTTAGAACTGTCAAAATTTTGAGTCACTAGCTGAAAGACACCCACTAAGACAACACACCTTTGATATTCTTAGGGAGGCCTTTAAAAAAATTCAATCTTCATCCTGGATTTATTATAAGCCCTATAAACTGTTGGCAGACCCGGTCTTATATGTGCCTGTGTTGTGGGGAGGCCTTTTTAATGTTCAGGGATTTAAACGGTCCAGTCTCTTATATTTGAAGTGATCAAACCAAGACGGGCCTGTGCCCAGAGCTTTCATTTATTATGCTACACTTGCATTCTCAGCCCTGGCTGGTTTAGCTCAGTGGATTGAGCGTCGGCCTGCGAGCTAAGTGTCGCTGGTTCGATCTTCCAGTCAGGGTACAGCAGAGAAGGAAAACTCTGACTCCAAAAAACCTCTGCTGCCTTGCGGCATACCTCTTCAGGGGAAAGGCTAAGGGAGTAAACCCCGACAGAAAATCCGGAGCCGGAGTCCCTAAGGCGGTTTGACGTTGTAGTCAACACCGGCAACTCCTGCGGCGCACCTGAACCCAAGCTGTATCGACTCCGTCTTTCCCTTGGACCCTTCAGCTGCGAAGAGAGGGGGGGTCTGCTGCATGGGCAACAGCAGACCCTCCATATTACCCTGCCCAGGCTCTGTAGCTTCAGCGTCATCGCAAGATGTCGATTCAACACGGGAGGAGACAGATACCATGTCACTCCCGAGTCGGACTGCACAGCCATTCTCGGCAGTGCAGATAGACTCTTAAGAAGCTACACCATCGTCTCTCGAGACGGACGGCTGCCGACGACGACTTGCATTCTCAGTGTGGACAGGAAAAAGAAACCTCCACCCTCTGAAGTGGGTATTTGCCTCACAGATACAAGGTCCACTGGGTGTAGTTTAGAGCTCCACGTCTGGTGTCAATAGCAAAATAAGTTTTCAAATACTGTATTAAGGCTAATGACTCCTTATTCAGAGCAGGCCCTCCTTCCTGCCCTCTGCCCACTCCCACCCCATCCTCGGGTGACTTCACATACGGCCATCTCCACTAGAGGGTGCAAGGGGGAGGGAAAACAGTTGGAAAGGAACGTCTGATGCTTGTATTCTGACTTAGCTTCTTCTGTGTGCACATTTCTGGCAGGTGGACAAAGGGGACAAAGAGTGAGAAGGAAGCTGCTGCTGCTGCATCAGATAAGATCTTCCCATGCTCTGTCAGTTTCACTCACCAGGCCTGCAGGTTATTCACAGTTGACAGAATTTCCCATCAATAAAAAATGAAACTGCAGCAACTCCAAGAATCCTGAAAACACTAAACAAAAACAAAAGCATGGGTCCCTGGAAAATGAAATAAACCCTTTCAACACAAGGTTTCTCGATCCCTAGTACAACTGACCTGTGAAGCCAGACAATTCTTTGTTACAGGGCTGTCCTCTGCTTCAGCAGCCTCCCTGTCCTCTACCACTAAAGGCCATGAGAACCCTCCACCCCAACGGTGACAATCACAGCTGTCTCCAGATGTTGCCAGATGTTCCCTAAAGGATACAAGCACCCCGGTTGAGAACCACTGCCTCTACCAATAGGTAGAGCCTTACCCACCCCACAGGAAGACGTTTGGTCAAGGTCAGCCCATAGGATTATACTGCAGAGCAAGGAGAAGGTAAACTCAGGAATCAATCAAAGGCCTGAAGATGAGCAGGCAGGAGCACCGTGCTAAGATTACAGGTCACAAAGACGTGAGGCGGGACCATTCCTGACACTGTCCCAAGATGACTGACAGATGAGTCTTATTTTCTTCCACGTCCTTCAGTGACAACACTGTCTGGGCACCAGCCAAGGAACTCATTCTAGGCTGGCTGTGCCCTGTTTACTAATTAGTGCATGGCATTGGGGCTTTGTTCCACAAAGACCCCAACAGGCACAGAGAAGAAGGCTTTGACAAGACAAAGTCTGGATGAGGAAAGGACTCTCATCTGGCTTCCAGCCCAGGAAACCATGAACATGTGTTCTGACAGGTCAATAATGACGCTCTAAGAAGAAGAAAAGGAATAGCCAGTAAATAGATCACAGAGTGTGTAAATTTGTTAGGTAGATTTCCTCAGTGTTGAATGAAAATGCTCAGAAGATCTGCTTTTACCCAGAGCCAAAGGACAAAGGAGCTGTAAAGGAATTTTTTAAAAAAATTTATTTATTGTTTTTCTATCACAGTTGTCCCACTTTTTCCCCCATTGCTCCCCCCACCTTTTCCCACAGTCAAATCCCACCCTGTTGTCCGTGTCCATGGGTCACTTATACTAGTTCCTTGACTAGACCTTTCCCTTTCTCTCCCCTTTTCCTCCTCCTCGCTCCTCCCATCCCAGTCACTGTCAGTCTGCTCATTGTTTACATGCCTCTGATTCAATTTTGCTCGTTTGTTTGTGTTGTTCATTAGTTCCCTGTAATAGGTGATACCATATGGTATTTGTCTTTCACTGACTGGCTTATTTCACTTAGCATAATATTCTCTAGTTCCATCCATGTTGTTGCAAATGGTAGGAATTCTTCTTTCTTTCTGCTGCATAGTATTCCAGTGTGTAAATGTACCAAATTTTTTTGATCCGCTCATCTACTGATGGGCACTTAGGCTGTTTCCAGCACTTGGCTATCGTAAATAGTGCTGCTATGAACAGAGGGGTGCATAGGTTCTTCCGAATTGGGGTTTCAGGATTCTTCAGGTATAATCCTAGCAATGGAATTGCTGGATCAAAAGGCCGTTCCATTTTTAGGTTTTTGAGGAAATTCCAAACTGTTTTCCATAGTGGCTGCACCAGTCTGCATTCCCACCAGCAGTGCACCCAGGTTCCCTTTTCTCTTCAGCACAAGTTGTTTGTTGATTTGTTTATGATGGCCATTTTGATTGGCGTGAGGTGGTATCTCATTGTAGTTTTAATTTGCATTTCTTTGATGGCTAGTGATGTGGAGCATCCTTTCATATGCCTATGGGCCCTCTGTATGTCCTCCTTGGAGAAGTGTTTGTTAAGGTCCTTTGTCCATTTTTAAATTGGGTTGTCTGTCTTCTTGGTGTTGAGACGTATAAGTTCTTTACACATTTTGGAGATCAATCCCTTGTCTGAGGTATCATTGGCAAATATGTTTTCCCATATGGTTGGTTCCCTTTTCATCTTGCTGATGTTTTCTTTTGCTGAGCAGAAACTCTTTAGTTTGATGTAGTCCCATTTGTTTATTCTTTCCTTTATTTCCCTTGCCATAAAAGACATATCAGCAAAAATATTGCTACGTGGGATATCTGAGATTTTCCTACCTATCTTTCCCTCTATGACTTTTATGGTGTCACAGCTTACATTTAAGTCTCTTTATGGTTAAGTACAAAATGTACTTTTTTGTCTGAGGATCAAACTTCTGGCAACTCTGTCTAGAAAATTCCCATGAATGACAACATGCCCAAAATGACCCCAGTAATAGAAAAAAGGCCGTCATAAGAATTGTCAAAATTATTTCCAAAAAGTGGGGCAAGTCCTCACGGTAAAGCTCATATTCAACAAGTGCCCCCTGAACCTTACAAGGCAACCACCCCACCCCCAGGGCCCCTCTCCTCCACCTGGAGAAAGACACAGGCTGGGTGCTGGCCTACACCATGAGTGTTCTAGCTGCACCGTCTGCAGAAATGGGACAGCCCTCCAAGCACCTAATTTGATGAAGACCACCAGGTTAAATTTTTTTAAAACTATATGATGAGTGACATGGTACGAATACATGCGTGTACATACACATACAATCTGAGGTGGCCACTCAGAGGCTTATCACCTTAAGACCTTATAATGAATTTCCCATCTTTTCTAAAATAGGGCTACAGTAAACGCACGTGGAGTGCGAGGACCCAAGCTTTGGCAGATCCTGGTCGTAATGTCCCAGGTCTGCGTTTTCTTAGGGAGGAACTCGACTATCAAATGCTGGTTGAAAAGCTTATTTGCCTCCCAATTTATAAACCAAGGTGAACTTTCCCAAATGCTGCAAATATCCTGGGTCAACCTGATGGGGATCTGGTCACAAGCCCTCGGATTCACAACTGAAGCATTAACTCAAGCTACCATGGAGCATCTCAGGAGTTTCCTGCCCTCCGAGTTAAGGAATACCTGAACTGGGGCCTCTCAACCCCAATGCACTTCAGAATCACCTGGGGTCCTTCTTAAAAAATATAAATACCCATGCCTGAAGATGCTGGCTCACTTCATCAGAGGTGTGGCCCAAGCAGGGGTATTTTTATTTACAAGGTGCTGAGGTGATTTTAACATACACCTAGACCTGAGAACTAATACATCCATGGAAAGATGTTCCCTGTATAGACTCTATGGATCCTATCTAGTGGGACCCCAAATGTGATCTGTTCCACTATTTTACAAGATAAACTTTCCACTCTCCACAAATGTAGATCCACTAGCCTACTAGACAATCCATCTGCAAGGTATACTGCTTTTCTCCTTAAAGAATCGCAAGCTGGTTTTCTCAAGCCAGTGACCAAGGAGGCAGCTTTTCAGGAAGAGCTAGTCCCCTAAGGAGACCTGTCACATCACCCCCATGCCATGGAGGGTTTGTTGAGGGATCATGCTGCCTTGTCACTCTACGTACTTTTGTTAACCTCTCATTGGTATTTGGCTCCAAAGGCAAGAAATTATATGAGGCTAACCTAATAGCCTCAATGTGTACCAACACTTCTGGTAACCATCATCTCTTTAACCTTGCTACACAAAATCTGGTCTGTGCACCCACAGCATTGAGATGACCTGGGAGATTGTTAGAAATGCAGGAGCGCAGGTCAAACCCCAAATCAAATGAATCAGAACTGGTGTTTATAACAAGATCCCTAGGTATTTGTTTGCACATTAAAGTTTGAGAAATACTGCTTTTTGTCCTTTTATCCAGAATAGTAAGAATGAGGGCAAATCAGATACTAATTTCCAATGGAGAATGATGAAGAATAGGGCACAAGTCCTCTTCTTTTTATAATATGCACAGAACTTTTGCATGAGATAGTTGCATGCCAGTAAGATCAGATGACTTATGGACACTCTTAGTTACTTGTTAAGATGCTTCCAAATGAGATAAGAATTATATATACAGATGACATGTTTTCATCATTGTCAAGTATAAGGGCATCTAAGACAACTGCTTTTGCTTTCTAGGTGCTGCATCTTGATCCATTATGCAAAAATCAAAGACAGTTTAGATACATGTCTTCCAACTTTTAACTCTGTTATAGCAAATATTCTAATGCCATATAAGCGAACTACTCTATGCAGCTTCCCATCATATTCTTCTCAATCAGTTTTTGTTGTTTTATAACTGCTGAAATGCTCACTTTAGAACACCTGTTTAACAACTCTTACTACTTTCCAGTTGACTTCAAAGGAAACAGCCTTCAACTGAGGTAACATCTTCACAAGGTGTCTTAATTTTGTATAAAATTATGTCCACCAATAATGTTTCTGGAAATGCCTCTAATTCTGTTTTTTCCCAGGAACCTAACAACTTTATGGCCATTGAAAGCTTTTCAAACCATTGCTGAAAGAAACTATATTTGAAGATGACTTAAGGGGCATACAATCCACCCATTGTTCTAGATCAACTCTGCCCAACCTTGTGTAACAAGTCAGTTCCTCTATCATCTGTTTCTGTTTCTCTCTGTCTCTCTCTCTCTCGCTCGCTCACACACACACACCCTTAGGAACTTTTAAATCATTTCTTAATTTTCACATATACACAATAAAGATGGATTATTGAGGTAAAATTATATTTCATTTTTGAAACAAGACATGAAAGTTTATAAAGCTCGCTCATTTGATACCATCTTTATTAATGTTCAAAATGATTAATGAAAAAATTATTTTTCCCATTTACCTGTAACAAACCAAATTTAATTCTGTAGAAAAAAGCATGATTAGTCAACAAAATCAATTCCAAACTTACATCTTGTTAGTATACAATTTGTGTGGGGACCAAATGTAAGTTCAAAACCAGACAGCAATCTAATTACCAGCTGTAGCATCAAAACTAGACAAGAAACAGCCCAATGTTTGGATTTCTTACATCTGAATTTAAAAACAAACCAAATGGCTTATGAGGGGAGGACTCATTACTTCTGCTCTGGACATGTTTTCATGCACAATGTGTGCTCCATTTTGCAGGAAGAAACCACAGAGCAGACTGTTCCTGCTTCTGCATCAGGGCACACGGGCCTTGTAGGGAAGGAAGTGTTACCTAAGAGCAAGTTGGGGTTCTGCTGCCTGCCACGACCCTTTGGGCAAAATTCCAAGGTTTGGTGGTAAAGGAAAGGAGTCTTTATTCAAAGGCTTCACAATTTTGGAATAACAGCTTTCCACATGCATTAGTCACTTAGGCCTATCAATTAATGCTAAACTCTTAACACTTGGGTTCTCCTATCATTCCCCGTTTTTAGTAATCTTATTTCTATAGGATTAGTTTACAAACTAAAGCAACATAAGATACAAAAGTTACACAACTTTGGAAGAACAGCAGGCTTCTGCCTCAGAGCTCATCCCCTCTAGAACACACAAAGAATAAACCTGCCACCCTCTGTGAGGCCAGCCTGCTCCTAGACTGTGCCCAGACTTCCTTCCCATCCAAAATGCTGTCTGTTGGGAAATGCAGACAGCTGCAGCACAATCATCCTGGTACCCTCGAGGAAGAACAGCCTGAGAGACAGCCAGAGAAAGCCAGAGCCTGAGACAAAACCAGCTCAGGAGCCAGAAAAGCTCTGTAACCAAAGAGCCAGCCCTTTTTTTATTTCCATTGGCTCTGGAGGGATTCAGCTTCTCAGCCAATCCCATCCTAGACTGATTGCCATTGCCTCAGCAAACTCCTCCTATCACCCCTCCTACTTCTCCCCATTGATCTGATCAGATCTCTCTGTATCAGAAGGACAGCATCTAAGTTGGGCAGGTGGTTGGGGGTGCACTCTCTCTCTCTCTTCTTGCCCCCCACATGTTAAGTGGACAGAGCTTACCACCCTACAGAGAGCACGCATCCCACCTAGCCATTATCAGGGCAGATGTGTGGATTCCATCCAGGGCAGATCAGAAAGTCTTGCACCCAAGACACATCTTCCAACTCAGCTTTACTATAATAAAGCTGGTATTGTACCTTACTCTTCATCTGGCACCTTCTGTTTCCTCTAGTTCAGAACCCAGAAGGGAGGGTGTGATTAATTGGCAGCCCCAAACACCCATAAGTTTATTTTTATATTTTTTCTGTTTTGTTTCTAAATATCAGGGAAAGACAAGTGGTTTCCAGCAGCTATTTTGAAAGCATTTCTCTACAAATAACACATTGCAGGTGTATGAATCTTTAATTTTAATAAAAGAAAAAATAGTATAAAAGTCATAATATTCTCTTTCTAAATACAGATTTAAAAAAAAATACTGAGATATACCAAAAGAATTCTGATCAGACGAATGCAACTAGGGCTAGAGGGAAGAAAATTTGAAGGGAAACAGCAGAATTACCAACATGATACTCAATAATTTTATTTTGACCTGAATGTTCCTAATGCATTCTGTTTTTAACTGACAGTCCATTAAGGATATGAATAAATATTTTTATTGTAACATACTTTCAAAAACCTATGGGTTGCTAAATGCAGAGCTCTCTCTTAAATGTCACTAGCCACGATCTAAGCTCTTGATAAATGCTGGTAGGCTTTCGAACTCTTTCATCTCAAAGGGGGATCAGAGATTGAAATCACATATATAAATACATATTTTGTTTCACAACCCTTAAAAATAGAAATAGGACAACATATCACTGCCATTCACAATAAAAGCTCAGGGCATCCTCAAGTCCTACAGCACAGAAACCACCAGGTTCTAGATATTTCAAACCCCTGGATTTGGAATGAATAAATGGAGCAAGATTGAAAAAAGGGGGGATGCGATTAAATCCATCAACCAGGCATATAATAATATGCACTAAACCAATATGAGTTGCTTTCTCACATTTGTTAGGCTTTCCCCACATTTCCATTTTGAGGAAACCCTGTAAGCCAATTATTTTCAAATGAGAAACCACAAAGTTTTATAATAATCAACCTGAAAATTTTTCTAAATCTATAGCCCCTAAGCAGAGACCTTCCTCATCTCCTCCAGCTTTTGTCATTCTGGGTTGGGCTTCTAATTGGGGATTAGAAGAAAAACATCTTCCCAGGTGATCCTGCAAACACCTGTTCACAGCCCCCGCCAGCTTAGCCAGCGAAACATCTCTGCTGGGAGGTCTTGGCTCCCAAGGCATGGAGGAGAACCCAGAGTGGATCGAGTGTGGAGCCTCATGGTGGTAACTTGATTTCAAAGACATGAGGATGCAGAAGTAAACGGTGAGCAGAATAATCATGCTATTACAGCTAGGCAGCCAGGTACACAGCAAGAGGGTAAAACACACACACCTTAGACTAGAGGCTACCCTGAAAAAAATCAGAGATTACTCACATGTCACCAGTTTAGAAAGAGATATCCTAGTATTTTTTTTCTCTTGTAATTGAGTCAAAGTGACACTACAGTGACATTTTAGAGTGTTTTCCCTAGACAAAAACTAGATGAAAGGTCAGCAAGAGGCCAACCTGAGAGTTGAGACCCCATCAGACAAACATTCAGATAAGGAGCCTGCTGTGTGCTCTCCATGAGCCTACACATTGTAGAGAAAATACGAAATGTTCGAGAGATGTCCTTGCCCTTAGGGACAGACCCCTTATCTCCCCAACACTCAGATAAAGAAGCTGTACACTGCTAACTCCAGGGCACATCTGAGAGGTCACAGTGGGTCCCCAAGACTCGGGGGCTGGAAAGAAACCCAGGAGGTTTCACATAGACCCTGTAACCTGAAATGCATCTTCCTTCCTTCATCATCCCTCACTTTCTGAACTGCAGCTAATGCCAGGTCCCTGGCTAGACACTGGGGTATAAACGTGAATAAAACAAGGTTCCTACAGCAGCTGACTACGAGCTGTAATCTTAAAGCGAAGTGCACAGCGTTAGGTACCCCTGTCACTCTGAAGTCATGGGCACCTGCGGGAATCGCTCTTCTGTGGAGGGAGGAAAACGTGAGGTTCCATAAGGGGCAGAGCATTGAACTAGTCACTTAACATGTGAGAACCTTAGTTCTGTCTGCCCATAAAATGAAGATGCAGAAATAGGTAGTGTCTAAGCCCCTTTCATTTTAAGTTTCAAATGAGAAGGAGAATTTTATTAACCAGCTACTTGAAGTTTTTAATAATTGAGGATGACCACACTCAGCCTAGAATATGATCCTGGCAGAAGGGGGAGGGGACGTGGGCAAGAGATGATAGAAATTGATTCACAGTAAGAGAATTATAGATGAATAAAGCCATTATGTAAAACTGTGCCCCCTCCATTTTATTCCTCAACTCAAATACACTAAATTCATGTTACTTGTCTCTCATGACCACTAGATTTATAAGCCCATTAAAAATACTTTTATAATCACTCTGTGCAAAAAACTATGGACATTATTATAATGATTTAAATGCCTATGGCAGTATAGCAAAACCTGGGGGAAGTTTATTAATACCTCAGCAAAATGTGCCATGAATATACTATTGGGATATTTGCTTTTGAATAGTTCCCTGACTTTTCCCAGTGAGCTCAGGCAACATTTAACTCAGGTTGTGACTGCCCCATCAATAGGATCAGGTAAACTGTCACTGTTCCCCTTCTCTATGGTGGTTTACTTCCTCAAAACCCACCCCAGGATCAACTGAAGCACTGGTTCTCAACCCACACTGTGCATCACAATCACCTGGGGAGATTTTTAAAGATTTTGTTTATTTATTTTTAGAGAGAGGGGAAGGGAGGTATAAAGAGACAGAGAAAAACACCAATGTCTCTCACACACCCCAACCTGGGGACCTGGCCTGCAACCTGGGTATGTGCCCTGACTGGGAATCGAACCAGCAACTTTTCGGTTCTCAGGCCATTACTCAATCCACTAAGCTCTCAAATATTCTAAGGTGCAGCCAGTGTTGAGAACTCTTGAACGTGTCAACCTTCCCAGGCAGATAATAAAAAGAAGCAAGGGGAAAGGAGGGGCAAGTCTGAGGGGAAGGGGAAGGGGGCCTGTGATGAACCAGTGACCATGTGGCCCATCTAGAAAGGGCAGCCACTTCGCAGCCTCAACCACTGGACAACTTGAGGAAAGACAGCCTGGAGTGTGGCCAGATCTTCCAATCTTTCCAGGGAAGCCAGGAACCCAGAGTTTGAGGTAAAATATCTGTATTTGTAAACATTTACACTAATTTAGACTTTAAAAAAATTCTGGGTAGGCCAAAGTTCAAAGGAGTTTAAACCTTGCTCACCTACTCAGTTTATTTCATTATAGGTTATCTGTTACTTTGCCCTATTTGCCCAACCATTCTTAACTTGCTAAATAGTAATAGTAGCCTGTATTGTTCTCAATCAAATACCAGTTTCTAAGCATTATTATCAAAGGCGTCAGAAAAGTAGCTTCCAGCCCACATGTTCTACCCAATAACATCTTGTGAATTAGTCATACCCAATTGCCAATCCTAAGGGAACTGAAAAGGGAGAGGGAGAGGGAGAAGAGGGAGAAAAAGGAGAGGGAGGGGGAGAGGTACATGGGCAGGGCACAGGATCCAGAAAGTCTAAGCCACCTGCCCAGGGCCACAAAGACTATTGAAGGTAGGGTGTCCTGGTGTTACAGTGTTAGCACTGCAAATCTCCTGCCCTGGGTAACCCTCCAGTCCCAGTCAAAGCAGAATGATTGGTCACCCTAGATAAAGGACAGAGCCACGCTGCTGTTCCTTATGCATGAACCCCCAACATCTGGTACTTCTTGATACCTATACACATTGTAGCTTCATGGTTTGATTCCAACCTCTAGAAGAAAAAGATTCAAGTATTTCTGCAAGTTGAGTACTTAACATCTGTTGGGAAAAGTCTTTATAGCTCCTTGATCAAGAAAGAGGCCTGCTGGTGTTGTCCTTGAGAATCTCTCTGAAGGTCTCCACCACTCAGTGGACCCTCCGTCTGCCCCCAGGAACTGCTTCCCCATTTTGCTATGAGAAAGTAAGAGGAACACAAAGAACTGAAGGAGATGAGTAACCCCCGGCTGGCTGCTTCCTGCTTTCCTTGGGCCACAAGGTCTTCTTCCTCCTCTAATGAGGTTATTACTCATCATCAAGAGTCATGGCATCTAGTGTACATATTCAAAATTCTCCACTCAGAACTACAGCTCAGGGGCAGCTTCTCAGCAGTGGAAACAGCCTGCCTTTGCAGTCCTCTCTCAGACGCCTGCTTTGGAATTATTTAAGGGGATCAGAGCTGAACCTGGGGGTCCTTCATGGATGGACAGGTGATCTGGTATGGTAGAAAGGCTTGGGAATTAGATCCAGTCTCAAATCTCAGCACTGACATGAACTGGTCCTATGCCCTCTTAAGGAAGTTACATAAAGATCCAGGTTTCTCATCTGTAAAATGTCTACCTGGCAGGTTTTAGTTTACAAAGGGCCTAGCCCAGTGCCTGACCCTCAATGAGAGAAAAGTCATTGCCTCATGATCCCTCTATGGAGCCCCAGATGCCTCTGAGAGTCAGGTGGTAGAACTCACCCTACTGCCTGATTTTAAAACATAAGACTGGCCTCCTCTGACTTAGTTTTATTCTGAAGCAGAGTGGTTTCCTTAGTGCTCTGCAGTCACATTCTCAGAAGATGTAAGCAAATTTCTGAAACACAGGAAACAGAGACAAGTGTCAGCAAGATGTCTCCGCAACTGGTAAGTATTTACAAAGAGTTTTTTAGCTTGTCCATCAGTTTTGATGAGGAAATCAAGCAGAGCTCAGCCACCAAGCCTCATTCCCAGTACTGGTAAAGATCACTACTTCAAAAAATGTCCCCGGTTAGCACCTGAAAGTCTGAAATCCATTCCACTGAATTCATTATAGCTCCGCATAATATTCCATCTCTCAGAGCAAAACTCCACTTATGATCAGTGCATGGAGCCATTCCCTAGCAGATGCTATATTTTAGAATTAAACCAAAACATAACAACAGAATAAGCTCTGTGCCCTTATGCTTTACAATCTAAACAAAGCAAGATTTACACATGTCTGGGAAACAATTCACACTGACATAATTTTAAATTAACTGTATCTTAGGTTCAGGAAGAATAAATGTCTGTACTGTTCTTCTAGCATAGAACCTATTATGGCAGTTCTGACTTTTTATGTAAGAAAGTTATGACCTTAGGTTACTAGATAGGATTACATTGCTCAAATCTATTCTTGGCAAGCTCTTTGGGGTATAATCCACTTTATAAGAATAAACTACTGGCAGCTATCAAAATCTTAACACACACACACACAAACACACACACACCAAACACCACCACCACTCCAAGAATCAAGAATGTCCATTCCATTCCCAAGCTTGAATGTGTCCCAATGAAGTCAAGAAATAACCCATTGTTTATGTAACAGGGCATACAACATTGTAACCTGGCAAAAGAAGAGACATTAAAAAGCATGACTTGGGTATGTAGTTTACTTAACAGTAAGTATCATTGTTAATTTCCTGAGCGTGTAGGGTAACACCATTTGCAGAAGCTGGATTTGGGGGCCTTCCTGTACTCCCTTTTGCAACTTCCTGTGCAATAATGATTTCAAAATAAAAAGCTATTTTTTAAAGCATTACTTATTGCATATTGTTTTTGTCACAGAAGCCCAATCTCCTGCCAGTGCCCTCATTCTACTTGTGTGTTTATGATGGGACCCATACCTAAATACTTAGAAAAAGGTCAAACAGTCTGAAAACCTCCAGTGTTCAATGAGAACCACTAACCCAGACAATGTGAATCACTTGAGACTTTAAGCACAGAGGGACTGGCATGTCTGATCCTGGCTGTTGTGGAAAGGATCTAGAGGACATGACTGGAGATGGGGAGAACCATGAGGGGTTCATGAGGCACTAGGTGAGTAATGAGTCAGATAAAGGTCTTAGCGGGGTAGTAGCAGTCACAGTAGGTGGAGACCAGGAGCCAGAAACTTTTAAGAGATCAAATCAGCTGACAATGAACAATGACGAACTGGAGGGGAGTCCCTCATGACCACTAGACTTTCAGCTTGGGCAGCTGAGCAAACACTATCCTTCACCAAGACGAAAAGATGGAGGAGCTGGTCTGTGAGGGAGGAGGAAGAAGGCTGCCTAAAGGTTATACAGGGAAACAGTGCTCCATTAGATATTGCTGACAAAACAACCTTCTTCTGTTGGGGAAATATCCTCGTCCTTGTTGAACTGGGTGTGAAGTACTGGGAGATGAACAGCTTTCTTCCAGGGTGAGAAGGGTGACCCTGGTCAGATCATTCTCACATCAGCCACGTGGCCTGGTCAGATCCTTCACACATCAGCCATGTGGCCTGGTCAGATCCTTCACACATCAGCCATGTGGCCTGGTCAGATCCTTCACACATCAGCCATGTGGCCTGGTCAGATCCTTCACACATCAGCCATGTGGCCTGGTCAGATCATCCTCACATCAGCCATGTGGCCTGGTCAGATCCTTCACACATCAGCCATGTGGCCTGGTCAGATCATCCTCACATCAGCCATGTGGCCTGGTCAGATCCTTCACACATCAGCCATGTGGCCTGGTCAGATCCTTCACACATCAGCCATGTGGCCTGGTCAGATCCTTCACACATCAGCAACATGCTCTGGTCAGATCATTCTCACATCAGCCACGTGGCCCTGGTCAGATCCCTGACACATAAGCTATGTGACCTGGTCAGATCATCCTCACATCAGCCACATACCTAGTCATTTGACCCAATATACTGCCACTTGGAAAAGGTCTACCCAACTAGTTTCTTGAATTATAGCATTCTCATAAAAAGAACTAACTGCCATAAGAAATCTGACTTAAAAAAGTTTTTTTTGTTTTTTTTTTCAAAATTGAATATCCTAAAACAAATGTTCTGACATTTGTATAGGTTATTGGGAAATAGGAAGAGGGCCCCTGTTCAAACATTTCCTGAGCAGACTGCTACAGCTTCTCCAGTTTCACTAAGAAATGCATTTCTTTGGGGTAGAGAATTAAAATTCAGGAACTCCTTAAACTACTAATAATCATAACAGGTCAAAGGGACCTAAAAATAGTTATCTTCTATTATCTTCTCTATAACTAATCGCTGGTTTTCAGAAATTAGCCTCTTCATCATGTCCTCCAACCTCCATCTACTGAAAGGCCATTTTCAAATGAAATGTTGCCTCTTCAGGCCCTAACACATAAGAATCCTCCTTTCTCCAAATCCCAGAGCACTCTGTCTCTTAGAACTTTTATAAAATTTCTGCACCATAGTATTTTTGTGTAAGTCTGATGCTGCTGATATTGTTTTGTATAATAAGCACAACTTCTTGAGTGCTTGCTAAGCACCAGTTAGGTGCCTTACTGGAAATCTTAATTAATTCTCACAGCCAATATAATATCTGTTTAACAGGTGAGGAACCCAACACTGAGAGGTAAAGCACAGAGCCCTTCTTACTACTCTGTACTAACCCCCTATGAGTAAGCCCTAGTTTGTTCCACATTTTACTGTATGTGTGATGTGAGGTTTCTATCCCCACCATATCTAACACAGTTGTCTCCCAAAAGATATTCAATAATTATTAGCTGAAACTGCACTCACAACTCTCAGCCCCTCCCCCATCAGGGAACCCTCTACCTGCAGTCCCCTTAAGTTGGTGATTCTATTAACCAGATCCCAGGGTTCCCAATGGGATCTGATTCTTGCCAAATATTGGTACTGTCATTATCCTTAATCTAGACTCCATACTTCTGTAACTACATATTTTCTATCATCTGCATCATTATCAAATAGTGCCTACTGTGCTCCAAGTACTGCTTTAAGGCTTCACAAATATTAACCTGCCTAATCCTCACAACAACTTATAAGGTAAAGACTATTATCCCTATTTTATACATGGGAAACTGAGATGCAGCAAGTTTAAGTAACCTGCTCTGGCTACTCAGTTCTTAAGTGGATGAACAAAACTAAGAGTTTTCTGGAAGCCATAGCAATTTCTGGCTCTTATTCAGCCTTCTCACCATACCCCAATTAAAATCACCATGACTTTATTTATAATTGGAACTGCTGTTAGGTGAGGTATTTTTCATTCTGAGTTGATACAATCGATTGTTTTGAACCTAGATGCAAACAATCCTATTTATTCCCAATACATTTTATGTTGTTACTTTGAGCCCATTGTTCAATCCCATTGGTTTTTCTTTGAATTTTTTCTGTCAGTCAAAACTCTAGATATTATTTTGGTTCTGTATTATTTGTGACTTAGTTAACTGACAGATTCACAGACTCCTTTCACAGCCACTATCACAAGATCCTGAGAAAGAAAGATATAAAATAAGACCTTAAACATCTTAGTGACAGAAAAAACAGGAGAAATAAAGGTTTAGATAAAACATTGGTTCTCCAAACTGCCTCCCATGATGGGATGGGGTAGGGGAAACTCCTCAAAAATGATGCAGCAGTTGATTTCATTTTACAGTAATCTCCCTTGAAGAAATGGTGTCCCAAATTACAAAGTTCAGTATGAGAGGTCATCAAAAAAAAAAAAAAAAAAGAAAGCTTATGAAGACCTTCCGGCATGTGGACAATGGGCCTGTGCACTCACGCACACGCAGCATTTACCACGCACCCCCGAGGAACATGCTTTATTTGATCATTATTTGTCTAGGTTAGGTTTACTGAGATATAATTCACATACCAAACAAATCGCCCATTCAAAGCATACAATTCAATGGTTTTAGTATATTCAGAGTGACACAGCTATCACAGTGATCCATTTCAGAACATTTTCATCCTCCTCAAAAGAGACTCCACACCCGTTAGTTGTCACTTCCTAATGCCCCATCCTTACCCCAGCACTAGGCAATCACCAATCTACTGTCTCTGTAGATGTGCCTACTTTGGATGTTTCCTGCAAATAGAATCATGTAATATGAGGTCTTCTGTGAGCAGCTTCTTTCACTTAGCAAAATGTGTTCAAGGATCACTGTTGTTGTAGCAGGAATCAGGACTTCATTCTGTTCATGGCAGAGTAATATTCCACCACATAGATAGATCAAATTTTATGTATTCATCAATTGATGGTTATTATGATTGAAGTTGCTCTATAAACACTCATATCTAACTTTCTCTTGGGACATGTTTTCATTTCTCTTGGGTCTACACCTAGAACTGGAATTGCTAGGTCACTATGACACAATGCCTAACAATTCTGAAAAGCTGTTAAACTGTTTTCTACAGTGGCTGAACCACTTTGCATTCCCACCAGCAGTGTACGAAGGTTCTTATTTCTCTACATCTTCACCAAAACTGGTTATTAACTGTCTTTTTAAAAAATTATTATTATAGTCATCCTCATAAGTATAAAGTGATATCTCACTGTGGTTTTGATTTGCGTTTCCCTGATGATTAATGAGGTGAGAATCTTTCCATGTGTTTATTGGCTATCTGTGTTTCTTTGGGGGGGAATTATCGATCCAGAGTCTTTAACCTTTAAAAAAAAATTTTTGTCCTTTTATTACTAAGTTGTAAGAGTTTTTAATATATTCCAAATATAAGTCCTTTATCAGGTATTTGATTCACAAATGTTTTCTCCCATTCTGTCGGTATGTTAGAATCTTATCTTCTATTTTCAAAACATAAGTGTAATACCTTTTTATTTGTTCTTTATAAACAAAATGATTTTATTTCGCTATTTCTGTCAGTTATAAGGTATTAAGAATGCATTTAAATCATTTTATAGCAATTCATATCACCATTTTCTGTGGTATTTTAAGATCTGAGTGGGCATATCATGTGGTCTCCCTAATATTTTTGTAATTTTTAAAGATAATATTTTTAAAGATAAAACTATGACTTTTACAAATATAGCATGAACAGATAGCAAAGCTTTTATTTAACTTATTAATTAAAAAGAGAACTAAAAGGTTATTACAGATTAAAAAGTACAAAGAACATATACACATATATAAGCAATCAGAAATGCTGAAATAAATATAATACTAGAAAACTGACTTCTTGAGAGAAATCAATAGTACCTACCTCCAATGGACAACATTAATTTGCATTTCTATGAACAAGATTCATTTCCATCACTATCATTTTTCTATAATTTGCCAAATTGTAAAAAGTATCAAAGAAAATGAAAGCCACAGATAACCCAGAAGGGTGCACTACATACTAAGTAATCTTTTTTGCCAATTTCAGAGTCTCACAATTTTTCTCAATAATACTTTAAGGTCAATCAGGAAATGAAAATCAAACAGTAATTTGAACAAAAAAAGCTTATTTATTAACTACATTCAGAGACTGACATAACAAGAGGTTGACTAGTAAGAAGTAATACAAGGAACTCTAAAACATAGGAAGAGGAGCTATAAGAAAAGAGCCACCAGCCCTGGGATGGAGATTGAGCACCCATGGAAAAGGTACCCATCCCGGGGATACGTATCCTGATTGTGTTGGGAGGGACACAGCTATAACTCACTACATGGCACAGAAGCCACTGTGTGGTGCCAGCTGGCCAAATTTGCTGTGATGTGTCCTCTAAGGTGCCAGGGAAAGCTGTTCACAGGGGGGCACCTCACCCGAGGCACTCTACTACAAATCACCCAAGGGGTGCCAGAGGAAGCTGCTGACCAGGGGTGCTCTTGACTGCACACCCCACAAGAGCAGGACACTGGAGAAGACACACACTCTGAAAGAGCCCTCCCAGGGAACCCACAGAATCAGGAGGTAAAACCCTTTCCTCGTGTAGTATCTCTGCTGCCCTCTTCTGACAGAGGATAACATTGTGCCACTGCAGGAGAAAAAGGGCCCACGTCATTTCACAGAGCAGGCAAAAGGCACACATTTGAAATTGAGAGGCCATAAATGAATGACGGCATGTGTGATACAGTTTAAATACATTTCAGAAGTTCCAGAAACAATGGGTCCAGTTAAGATGGCTGAATCCTCCCACAACCACATCAAAACTACAACTTAATAACTAAACAACCATCATTCACAATGTCTGAAATCTAGCTGAAGGGAAGTCCTACAACTCAGGACATAAAGAAACCACACTGAGACTGGAAGGAGGGGTTGGGAGGGGGTGGAGAGGCAGAAGTCCCATGTGGCTGATAACAATCAGGAGGGATATCTCGTTTGCAGAGGTTCCCACTAAAGGAGGGGTCCCAGCCCCAAACTAGGCGTCCCAGCCAGGATTCCAGAGCCAGGAAGAGAGATTTCCATAACTTCTAGCTGTAAACACAAGCAGGGATTGTGGCTAAGTGAGATGGAGGGATGCTGGGGTCCCAAGCAATTCCTCTTGAAGGGCCCATTCACAGACTTAGATCCAGCACTGGGGCAGCAGCTCCAAAACCACCAGGGACATGTAGGGAGGAACCGAATTCTCTGGCTCCAGTACAAGGGCTGGTGGGGCAGCTTTCTCCCATACAGAAGTGCTGGCAAAGGCCATTGTTCCTTTGCCACCACAGAGCTGGCAGAGAGGCACCAAATCTGAGTTTTCCTCAACCTGGCTCACACTGTTTGCCCTGCTCTGGTGAATCCCTGAGGCCCCACCCCACCCAACTAGTGGGCACACCCAACCTGTTTCCAGTGGCTTTTCCATACAAATGGTCTGTCCTGACTCATGCTTCAGACTTTCCTAAAATCTTTCAAACAAGCAGCATCTGGCATCAGCGTATGCATACCTCTCACTAAGTGACCCCAGGCCTGGCACTAGCAGCAACCAGCCTTGGTACTCAGCTTGGCCTCTCCTGGGCACCTCTACGCCCAGCACAAGCAGTAGCCATCTACAGATCACTTTGTAGTACACACTGAGTGGCGCCGGGCAGGACACAGCGGGCAGCTGACCTTGGCCTGCAGCTCCCAGGAGGCCCCAGAGCCACCTTAACAAACAACATACTCAAGGGCAAACTCAGGGGGCACCAGAACCCTGCTGAAGTATGAGGGGAGGGACTCCCAAAAACCCAAAACTTATTTATAAAAATTGTGTATTTATTGTTACATGTTTAAACTTTAGTCACCTTCCAAATACTCATTTGATGCAATACACCTATCAAGACATTTTTTCCACCGCTCAAAACAGTTTTCTAACTCATCAATTTTGATGTCTTTTAGTGCTTTTGCTGTTTTTTGTTTCACTTCTTCCAATTGGTAAAATGTTACCCTTTGAGGACTTCTTTCATCAGGGGAAACAAAAAACATCACTCAGGGTTAGGCTGGGTGAATAGAAAGAGTGGAGCATGGGGGGGTCATGCTGATTTTTGGTCAAAAACTGCTGAACACTCAGTGCAGAGAGGGCAGGTGCACTCGTAAATCACCCATCATGAAACGGACAAGGGAGGGAGAGAAGGGGGATAAGTAAGGGAAGGGTTTAGTCAAGGAACATGTATAAATGACTCACGGACATGGAAAACGGGGAGGGATATGACTGTGGGAGAAGGGGTAGACTGGGTGGGGGAGAGAAATGGGGAAAAAATGGGACAACTGTAATTGAAAAACCAAAAAAATAAAAAAATAATAAAAAATAAAATAAAAAAAAGTGAAATGGACAAACATGTTGAAAGTCTTCAAAAATATTCACTGAAGCTGAATGCAGCCTCTCATAACAACACCAGCTGGTACAGTAATACAGATGGGTTCCTAGAACACTCACCTAGCGGAGGAAGCCTGTATTACAAGGGGCCCACCCTCCAAAAGATAATTCTCATTTTGGGGGGTACCTCTTCGTAAGACCTGCTCCATGAGTGGGCTCCTGCACAGCTGATCTTCCATGGGGGTAAATTCCCCTCACTGACATGCCAACAGCAATCAAGGCTCAACTATGACAGGAGGGTGTACACATCACACACAGGGGTGGGGGGAAGGGGGTTGAACCTGGAGCACCCAGCTTGGGTGACTAGGAAGGCTGTGCCACTGGAACCTACAGAACGTCTACTATATAAGGCCACTCCATCAAGCCCAGGAGACAAAGCAGCTCTACCTAATACATAGAAGCCAACACACGAAGGCTGCCAAAATGAGGAGACAAAGAAACATGTACCATATGAAAGAACAGAACAAAACCCCAGAAGAAGACCTAACAAAATGGAGAAAAGCAACCTACCAGATGCGGAGTTCAAAACACTGGTTATAAGGATACTCTATGAACTTAGGGTAAGAGTAGATAAACTTAGTGAGAACATCAACAAAGAGAAAGGAAACATAAAAACAGAACTAGAAAAAATTAAAAAGAACCAGTCAGAACTGAAGACTACATTAACTGAAATTAAGAATACATTACAGAGAATCAACAATGGAGTAGATGAAGCAGAGGATCAAAACAGAGATTTTAAAGATCAGGAAGCAGACAGCGCTCAATCATAAGAGCAAAAAGAAAAAAAAAAAGAATCCAAAAAAATGAGGACAGTGTAAGGAGCCTCTGAGACATCAAGTGTACCAACATTTGTATCACGGGAGGTCCAAGAAGGAGAAGTGAGAGAACAAGGAATTGAAAAGCCTACGTAAAAAAATGATGACAGAAAACTTCCCTAAGCCCAGGATGACCCCAACAAGATAAACCCAAAGAGGCCCACACCAAGACACATCATAATTAAAATGCCAAAGTTTATAGACAAAGAGAGAATCTTAAAAGCAGCAAGAGAAAAGCAGTTAGTTATCTACAAGGGAGCTCCCATAAGATTTTCAACTGATTTCTCAGCAGAAAACTTGTAGGCCAGAACGGAATGGCAAGAAATGAATGAAAAGCAAGAATGTATAACCAAGATTATTCTACCCAGCAAAGCTATCATTTAAAATGGAAGGATAAAGAGGTTCCCAGACAAGAAAAGTTAACAGAGTTCACCACCACCAAACCAGTATCATAAGAAATGTAAAAGGGTCTTCTTTAAAGATGTGAAGGGGGTTGGAGGGATGGGTGAAAAAGGTGAAGGGATTAAGAAGTATAACTTGGCTGCTACAGAGTCATAGGGATGTAAGTATGGCATAGGCACTATAGTTAATATTTTCTAACAGCTATGTATGGTGTCAGATGGATACTAGCTTTATCACAGTGATAACTTACTGAGTTATGTAATGTCTAGTCACTGGGTTGAACACCTGAAACTAATGTAATATTGTATGTCAACTGTAAGTGAAAAATAAAAAATTATTTAAAGTCCACAGAAAAAGTGAAAACAAGGATTCCAACTGGAGCTTCTCAAACTGTGCAATTTAACATGGGCTGATCCTGAGTGTTTATACACCTATAATGCTAAGAATTCTTTGGAACTTGCCTGTGAATTCTCACCTTTCCCCTGAAAGGAACATTCTTTTCACCTTCCACTTCACACCTATTCTTTTCCTGACCTCCTAAAACACACACATATACAACACACAGTCCCAACCCAAACAGGTGTTATGTTGTGACAACAGGCAATGCTGCTGTGACGGATCCCACACTAATTCTGGGTCATTCCAATTACTCCCTCTGTATAAGTCCTTCCAACTTTGTGCTAATATTCTCACTTGGAAATCACTACCGTAAGCCTGGTATTTTCTGGATCAATTCTTGCCTTCTTTGAGCCTTTAAACCACCGCATTTTGCCTCTGATGGTGAGTGAAAAGCTGGATACCTGGGCCTTAGTCTCATAAAAGAAACATGTGCACTCCTCCCTGTCATGTTCCACAGCCCTCGGACAAGGCAATCCATTAGCACCCACCGCTGCCATGCCAAGGCACATGGAAGTGGCTAAAGAACAACAGCTCCCACCATCATGAATCAGAACAGTCTGAGGCCACAGGAGGGGCTGAAGAAAGTGACAGCTAAAGAGGATCCTAGAAGAAACCAAGGATCTTTTCTCCTTGAGGAAGTCTTTCCTGCCAAGTTCACTCCCAGTAACCATGCAATGTAATCCAGTGGTAAGTAAATATGTGTTAGAGTTCAGCCATTGCAGAAGACAGCCTATAAAAAAGCCATGCTAACAATGGTTTTTGAGAGGTACTATTTTTTGCTTGTTTATTTTAGTCAAACTTTGTAGCTCAGAACTTAAGTACTCATAAATGCAAAACCCTGTATAGGATGAATGTAAGTGCGGGCCCTGCCAAGAACAGCTAGTCTCTAAAACACACTATTTCAGATCTTCATTTTTAGGTTCAAGTGGAAGCAGCAATTAGAATAGTGTAATTTAAAAAACCAAACCAAAAATAAAACAAACAAATAAACAAAAACACTACACCCAGAGCTCAATCCAGTATGGACCTTTTAAACTGTTTTTATTTCAGGCAAGTGGCCTTTCCATGGTCAAGTTTCTCACTGTTGTGGCCCACAGTTCAGGAAGAGGGATTAGGCACAGCCCTGGGATACAGACCCCAGAGGCGTTTTCTGTAAGTGGAGAGAAGATGGGTGGATAACTGGAGCCCTGCTTTGTGGAGAAGGGATGTGCCAGAGAGGGCAGAACATCAAAATTACATTTGTTGATAAGGATACACTCTTATTATTATTTGAAGTCATACTAGAAATCAGGTCAGGAAGATCTTTTTAAGTTGGTTAGCAACATTTGAAAAATAGGGAGATTTCACATAAAAATCTGAGTTCCTAGTATCTTGGCGGGGGCGGGGGGGGGGGCTATCTGGTAATGCTGCACCTTTTCCTTCAAGGGGACCTTGGCAAGAATGGAGTATTAGGATATGGTTCTCCAATTTTTCATGGAAACTACTCGGGCTGCTTCATGTATCTGTGTTACCGGCCTAGCATTTTAATTTAGTCATATGTTAAAGGACTAGAAGCTCTAATGAGGACAGGTCTTGTCCTAATTAGAAACACAAGTATATTTCAACACAGTGCCTAGCACATAGTTCCCAGCAGCTCTGCCCGCTAGGTGCCAGGTGCTCAATATAAAACAGTCAAACAAAAACGATTACATGAACTCTACTAGACCCTCTATATATCTCATCTCAGTTTGTTTTGAAATATTTGCTCTCCACTGTACACATAAGATTTAGAGAATCAGCTAGCTGCACTTGTAAAGCTTACCTAGCTAGTATGCGATTAAAAATTTGTTTCCAAGTTTATTTGACTCCAAGACAGGGAAGTGTGGAAATGAAAGTCGGGGTATAGAAAAAGAGCTTCCAGTTAAAAATAACACTCTCTAGTTTCCCAGGTTTTGTGCCACAGTAAACAGAACAAATACTATAAGGTCATTGCTTCTTCCTTCTGCAAAACTCTTAAGAATTTTCATTAAGATAGCCAAAATCCACCTCTTAAGTCTTCAAATGGGGTCAATTCTGCTACAGGGATTAGTGACTATGCTTCAGCTAGGCAATCCTGAAGGAAAAGCCATAAGTTTAAAATATAACCTGACTCCAATCTAAGATCACAAACACAAAAGTCATAACGGGAAGTCATTCCTCTTAATAGGAAGCAGGGATTCTCAGCCATGGGCAGAGCAGCAGAACAGCACTCCACAGCAAACATTCTCTCTCTGGCTGCACACCAGCAGGTGGGTAACTAAACAAATGACTGTGTAAGCTCCTTACTTGAAAACACAAAATGTGCTATCCATTCAGTCTGAAGAGGAATCAGGGCAGCTCCCTGAAGAGGTCAGAAGTCTGGCAAAGATGGTTTTACCATCTTTATAATATGAGGCTGTCCACCTATCAATATATAATGATACCCCAGCAGTACAGAGCTACCCACTCTTTTCTCTAGTCCCATACGCTATCACAAGACATAGTATATGATGAATTATCCTTTCATATGTTCATTTCCCTGGACCAGACTTCTCAAAAAAACAATATTTTACTGCTTAAATCCCCAGCGCTTTCTAAGGTGATTGCATATGGTAGGCATGATGGTATCTTGCCATCCCCAGCCCTCAAGCAGATAGTCAAGGATTATTTTTATGATCTATACATCTGCATCTGCCTGTGAACATGCACAGAAAGGGGCTAAATCAAATCACATACAGACATACAGAGGTACATCTAAATCACTTTGTTATAGAATTTACTATAAAGATAATAGGAAATCAGAACTTAGTCCAAAACACTGAAGCTGTGCCATGACACGGTGCCTGTGAGAGTCCTGGCTGCAGTCCATGAGACAGTGGAGCCTAGAATTTGCTCCTGAACATTCCTGTGTCTCAATCACCTGCGGATCTGGCTACATTGTAGATTCTGAGTCAGTGAGTCTCAAGAATCTGCATTTCTGATTAGTTCCAAGATGGAGCTGATGCTGCCAGTGTGGGGACCCCACTATGGGGAGCAAGGATCAGGAGTTCCAGTGGGGACCCATAACTCCCATTGTTCCCGGTAGCCTACAGCCGCTCTAAGGAGCTGAGCTAACTTGCCGAGGACAGAACTTGTGGTGTGCCTCAGGCTGGAATTCCTAAGGCAGTCACACCTTTTTCTTTTATTCCATTTAACCTCTAAGGGGTAAGAATTCGTACAGGGGGAAAATTCTCAAAATAAGTCTCAAGCTCCTTTATTACCACTCCCTTTCTGGATGACATAGTTGTGGATACCTGCACTTGTGCATCTCCAGGTACCTAAGAAGGGCTTTTTTGCTACCTGAAACTGGTTTGCGTGTGCTCCTGCAGCCTCTATCCTTGCTTCCAGATCACACATTACAGTTTCAAATCTTTTTAGGCTTTCTAAGTAAGCCAGGCAGAGGTCCTAATACATGGGGGCCACACACTTCTATAGGAGTCTGATAAAAACTATGAACACTTTTAGCCCCCAAAATACAGATACAAAAGATCTAATATTTCAGGGGTTTCATAGACTGTGTCTGAATCTATGAAAAGGAAGTTTGCTCCCTGTCTTTCAGAAGATTTGCTTTAAAAACAGAAGTTAACACTCAGAGCTCTTTATTATTAAAATATGAATCCTTTCCAACAAACATTCTATATAAGATACCAGGTCCCTGCCTCTGGAAACTTACCACAGATCACAAATGCCTGCAAATAGTCACACGCCTTATTTATTACAGAGCAAGATGACAAAGTCACAACCCTGGAAACAATAACTCTGACTAGTGTTGCTCCAACCCACATTTTCTTAAAAGCATGCAAGAAATCATGGGACTTGCACTGGTTATCCACAGAAGGGCAGAAGGGCAGAGGGGTGAGGGCTAGAAGCAGGAGAGGGAAAATAATTAAAAAGCAAATGGGGAAAAATTAGCTTGGAAAGGGCTCACTGAACCGCTGACAGAATAGAGCACTGAGGTGAAAAACAAATGCAAAAGAGATTTGGCAGAATCCAAAAAGAACATGATCAGAATGAGAAATGAGGTCAAAGCCAATTCCCAGTTACAAGTCAGAGAGCGAAGCAGTCAGAATGACATTTGTGGAGATGAAGAAAGGAAAAAGTTCCCTGGACAAAAGGACAGCAAACAGACTGGACTGAGGGAGAAAGAGGGCTGAGGTAGAAAGTGGGCAGATCCCTATTACAGAACACAAAACACAAAAGCATCACAGACACACACACACACACACACGGAGGACAGCAAAGAATCTAACAAAATTCAATCTGATGTTCTCTTAAGGAAAAAAAAAAGAGACCAACTGGAGATGAGGAACAATGACCTGCCTAAGCCATCACAAATCAGCTTATAGTTAAAAACAAAATCCTATCTGGTGTGTGGAGACAATTTCCTCCCAGTTGCACAAACACCCCACCACACACACACACACACACACACACACACACACTATCAGGCTGTTCTGCTCCTTTCCATTAATGCTGGAAACAGCAAGGCACCGTCTATGTTCCTTTAATCTGTGCCATTTACTGTAGAGACAGGTTATTTCACGTGGGGGTGGGGGAAGTAATGATACACAGGAGACAGAATATGAATAAATGTGCCTGGGCACATCACTGTGAAACCAGAGCTGCACTTGGAGAGTTAAGTTTTCTGAAATGACAGGCTGGTGGAGCTAGAATTTTATGGACGAGATTAATGATGTACAAGCACTGTTCATTTCAGCGTGTCATTTCATGCAGAATATAAAGTCTTATTTGCCACTCAAAGACTCAGGAGCTCTCCTGCCGGTCTGCCTTCCCCCAACAGGGGTATCTGTGCTATGCTCTTGTTGCCGTTACATGAAGACAGTTGACCTAGCAAGAGCCAATGATGACGGCATTACTCAATTAATAATGGTAAGAAAGTAGCTTCCAATATTAGTGCTTACGCTATGCCAGACTCCATTTAAAGCCCTTTTCTTTTATAAACTCATTTATTCCTCTTGATAATCCTACATAGGGAGGTATCATAACCACTTTAGAGATGAGGTCAGAGAAAGAAACTCACTTGCCCAAGGTCACACCTCTAATCATAGGCAGGGGCAGGATTCAAACCCAGTACTCTTAATGACTTGACCAGAATCAAACTTTTCTACTGCACTGTTAGTGATTCAGTAATTTTTTTTTTCATGGTACCCATAGGCCAAAAGAAATAGCTAATACAAGTTTCACTTATTAAGTACAGTAGACCCTTGAACAACATAGGTTTGAACTGTGTGGATCCACTTAGGTGCAAATTTTTTCAATAAATATTCTACATGCATTTTCTGTTCCTTATGATCATAATAACACTTTCGTTAGCTGACTTTATTGTAAGAATTCGGTATATAATACAGATAATATACAAAATAGGTGTTAACCGACTGTACGTTATCAGTAAAACTTCTGGTCAACAGCAGCTATTAGTAGTTAAGTTTTCGGGGAGTCAAAAGTTACATGCAAATTTTTGGCTGCGTAAAGGGATCTATGCCTTTCTAATCCCTGTGTTGTTCAAGGGTCAATTGTAGTTAGGTACAAACAACCTCATAGTAGTAGGTACGTGATGTCTGGCAGACAGAGCTGTGTTTTCTTCCAAAACTTTATAATATCCCATGGCACCCTCCTGCCTTTCCTGTGATGCCCAGGGCACCTCCACACACAGTGTGGCTTCCACAGAACCACACCTGCTTCTCTTCCTCCTTTTGCTGAGGAAAAGACATCAGGATGCAGTAATCACACTGTCTTTTCCTTAAAGTGCATGAGTCACTGAATGTGAAAGAAAAAAAAATCTGCGAATAACTGCTTTTCGGCCATTAATGTCTGAGACCCTGAACCCTCACAGCAGGCTCCTCCACCAGCCGAAGCACACTTTTCCCAATCTTACCACCTGCCTTTCCCACCCCTACAGTAAACCAAGCATTTCAGAACAAATACCATGGTCCTTTTGTCCCCTCGGCACTCCTTCATCTTCTATACACCTTCTCTCTCGCTGTTCTCCAGCCATTTCCTGCTCCCAGGTCCTGGGTGACAGTTCCTCTTCTATTTCTGATCCAAACCACAGACTTGGTTCACTCCTCCTCTGGGTTCAGAGCCCACTCTGCACACAGGCTTCTTTGGGCTCATTCCAATTCTCTCTGCTTGGCTGCATTTGTGTCTATCTCCCCCACCCCTTAGATTACGAGCCTCTGAAGAGTGAGCATAGTATCTTATCTTGGTGGCTTCCTCAGAGTACACACAGTAACCGGTACAGTCTTTCCTAAGTTCTAATTACTAAAGAATGGAACAAGAGGATAAAAGATTGCTTAAGGGACCATAAGGAAGATTGTAACATGAATGAATAAAATAGTGGACATGGCAGACTAACTATATTGGTGGCCCAATTAATGGTCTCCCTGTGTCCATGACCCTTGCAATGAG
Organism: Furipterus horrens; assembly: GCF_987537825.1. Lineage (NCBI taxonomy): Eukaryota > Metazoa > Chordata > Mammalia > Chiroptera > Furipteridae > Furipterus > Furipterus horrens. Next base: position 130,911,229 of record NW_028327171.1, on the reverse strand, counting down.
GCTGCAGCAACTCCCATCACGAAGAGTCTCTATCCTTACTCTTTGAAGCGAGCCTGGTCTCACAACTTGCTTTGGCTGATGAAATGCAGCAGAAACCTCAGTATGCTAGTTCTGAACCTGGGCCTCAAAAGGCACTCATTGTATGCTTCTGCTTATCTTCCTACAATCACATAAATAACCTGCTAAAGAGGGCAGACAACATGGAACGTAGCCCAGCTGTGACCATCTGAAACCACTCAGCCCTAATGCCCCAAACATGTGAGAAAGCCCAAATAAGATCAGCAGACTGACCCCCAGGTCTTGTAAGTGAACCCATTTGAGATGCAAAGAACAACCCAACCCACCCGCAGTCCTGGGAGCACCAATACAAACTTGCAGTTTCATGCCACTAAGTGCTGGGGTACCTTGTCGTGTGACGATAGCTAACCGATAATGAATGCATTTATGTCAGTGATGTCCCTAGCAGGCAGGAGCAGAGTTTTATCCTGCACCATAATGAGAACCACGGATCTTCAGCACAGTGTGGCAACATGTTAGGAGGCATACAGTGATTTGCTGTAAGGGACTTGAACATAGTATTTCTGAAATTTATAAGGGATTTACTTGCAGTTAGTATGGATCCCCCCTCATCTATAATACCACTGCTGTGCATTTTGATGATCTCCTTGAGAAGGAGAGAGGGGAAGAGTAGGACTGAGAGCCTATATCCTGCTACACACACATTCTGGTAGCCAAGAAGGACGGTAACAGAAAGCATTTAGTGATGTCTGTCTTCTCCACTTCTGCGCACGTCACCTGCCTGTGACCCAGCTCTCAGTGAATCTAAATGGCAATTTCTGGTGATGACGTCAAATCTTTTTGGGAAAGAGCAAGGCATAAAAACATTTTTCAAAATTATAATCCCTATTTTTCCTCTTCAACTCTTCATGTTCTTCCCTTCAGTCAACAAATACATAGTTTTGTGCTCAGCATTGAGGATACAAAAGACAGGGCTTCTGCCCTTAGGGAACTCAGTCTGGCAGAGCTGAAAGGGCTTCTTAGCAAGAAGCTATAGATGAGAGCGGAGCTTTATTCTGACTGTAACAATGAAAAACCCAGAGCAGGTGGTGAGCCCCAGGGCTTGCCTTCTAAAATGCAAAGTCCCCATAACCACATCTGCCTTGTCTGTCAGTGGCAGTGGCATTGTGGGAAGGTCCCAATAGCAACCACATTTCTTAAATAAAGTACTTTAAAGAATGTCCTTGCTGAGGGTAACTGCTACCCTGGCGGCTGACGCAATGTCTTACCCACACCTGCTTCTCCTGCACTCTCCCAGGGAACTAGCCTGGCAAGCGTCTGTTTAACACAGACAAAATGGAGCATCAAATGATATAATACAACATGGAAATCCAAAGGCTTGGCACTGACCTGGGCACTTATCAGTGCTCAAGAAAAGACTTCTCTCCATCCTTTCAATAACAAAAACACACTTTGTACACCACACAACATGTGCATACATGCACACGCACATGCATGCTCATCCCCTCCTGCCCAATAAAATGTCACATTTGTAATAACACTAATAGTATAAAGTCCCAAAAGTCATATCCTAAAACAACAGACATGAATTCAACTTTTTCCACCATGCTGGGTATAATCAACAAGGGATTGTACCAACCTGTGGGGACTTTTCTCTTCCTGGAAGGGATACCAACAGCCTCTTGACACAATCCACTGGGTAACTAATGAGGAAAGCCATTTGAGTCCTAGGAAACAGCATTCCATTATCCCACTGAAGTCAGTCTTTGCCAAGCCACAGTAACTTCATTTTCTGGCAAAAGCATCCCTAAACCAGTCAAGACTCCCGTCATGCACAGACTAACGCTCCAATCTACTCAGAGAGCCCTCATCTAGTACAGAGGAATCTGAACTCAAGAATTGCACCTCCAGATCTCCCCCACTCCCACCTCCCTCCTTCACTGAGCACCCAAGATGGGTCCCAGACAAAGAGCAGAAATGGCGAAAGTAGCAGCATAAACAACAATGCCAAATCTGTCTTCGTGAACCATCTTCCTGTGCTGGTGTGAACCGAGGAATGAATCATTACCCTGCCTTCAGAAAACCGGAGTCTTTCCGGCATGCTTCACACACCAGCACTATTTCCTAGTCAAGCTTTAATTTTCCTTCAGGATTTTCAGGATAAATGCTTTAGATCATGAAATTGCCATGATCAAGAGAAACACCTGGATGGACTTCATGCTAAGAAGTAACACTAGGGTTGCAACTTCAGTTGTCGAGTGGTTCTGAGCCACTTCTTCCTTTTTCTTCTCCGCAATCCTTCCATCCGGCAGCACTCTGGACTGCCACAGGGGAATGCCCCACTCAAAACCTGAAAATCGAGTTTGGTCTCACAGGACCTCGATGTGAACAAGCTTCAGGCTTACCCATCTTTCACCTGCTGACTCCCCCATATAAAACTATAAATGTCCAGGTTTGCTGCTAATAAATTCAGCTAGACCAAATTATGCTGGCTTGGTTTGGACATTGTTCCTTATTTCTGTTGATCTGCCTGCAACAAACCAAACATATGGTGAGAGCAGAATGTTATTTAGTGTAAGCCACCAACTCCACACACCCCTCTCTTGCAGAACAGCTGAAAGATGAGGGAGTTTGTTAGAACCCATCATCCTCTTTGAAAACTTAAAAATAATGTTGCCTTTCTAAGGTCACCATCCAAAAACAGTGAAGATTACAAAGTCCCTGATAAGCACAGCAAAAGCACATATCCTAGTCCTTTAGAATCAAATAGAAAGGGTGAGATTAAAACCACAACAGAACACTATTGCACACCCACCACAATGGCCAAGGTAAAAAAGACAGAAAATACTAAGTGTGCCAAGGATGTGAGGGAGGGAAGCCCTCATACACTGCTGGTGAAACTACATGTTGATATGACCACTTGGGAAAATCGGCAGTTATCTCTTAAAGCTGAACATACACAGCCCCTATAATCCAGAAGTTCCACTGGGATGTGGGCCCATATTCGCTAAGAGCCACACACTAGAATGCTTCCAGAGGCACTATGCACAGTAGCCCCAAACTGAAAATCCACATGCCCATCTAAGGTAGAATGGATCAAGAAATTGTGACATGTTCACACACTAGAATACTCCACAGCAATGAGAATGAATGGTCTACAACAGCGATTTTCAACCAGTGTGCTGCAAGAATTTTTAAAACATGCAATACCTGACTATTAATACCTCTTTTCTTTTAGACTGTCAAATAGAAAAAATGACAACAGCCAGCACAACAATAGCCATCTGGTGTGAATGAATCAAAATTATACCGATTTTTTTGTTAGATTGGCAAAAAATATATTTTTTGGTGTGCCACAGAATTTTAGTAATTAGTTTATGTGTGCCATGAGGTGAAAAAAGTTGAAAATCACTGGTCTACAACTATATACACAACATGGATGAATTTCACAAGCATAATAATGGCCAAAAGAAGAGAAAAACAAAATAGTACACTCTGAATGAATTCATTTATACAGAGTACAAGAATGGACCACAGTAATCTGTGCTGGTCAAGGTTAGGACAGCAGCTGGGGGTAGTACAGGTAGTGACCAGAAGGGAGAATGAGGGGGCTTATGAGGTGCTGGCAATATTCTGTTTTCTGGAGGGGTATGTGTGTATGTGCATTTTGTGAAAATTCATAAAGCTGTACATGTGTCATGTGTACTTTTCTGCATATGTATTATAGGACAATGAAAAGTTAAAAATAAGGCCCTGGCTGCTGTGGCTCAGTGGATTGAGCGTCGGCCTGTGAACTAAGTGTTACTTGGTTTGATTCCCAGTCAGGGCACATGACTAGGTTGCACACCAGGTCCCCAGTTGGGGGTTCGTGAGAGGCAACTGCACATTGATGTTTCTCTCCCACTCTTTCTCCTTTCACCTCTCTCTAAAAACAGATAAATTAAATAAAATAAAGTAAAAAAATAAAATAAAATAAACTATTAAAAAAGAAAGTTAAAAATAAAATAAAGGGTATGGGTTTCCTTGTTAGGTCTCTACTTGTGTCAATGACTCTTTATCAAAATGCTGGTGGGGCTCTGGCCAGTGTGACTCAGTTGGTTGGAGCATCGTCCCATGCACCGAGAGGTCACAGGTTGGATTCCTGGTCAGGTCACATACCTAGGTTGCAGGTTGTCCTAGGTCAGGGTGTATACAGGAGGCAACCAACCAATGTTTCTTTCTCACATAGATTTTTCTCTCTCCCCCTTCCTCTCTCTAAGATCAATTTTTAAAAATGCTGGAAAGGACTTTTTTTAAATGCTGGTTGGTTGTAAGGTCGGTAGAAGGTTCTTGATGATGACTACTCCCGAAAAGGTAATCAGTTAGCTCAGGCACCAGCTGGTTGTATGCCTGGAGCATTCTTTCACCCATGTGCCTAACCTCACTAAAAAGACTGGGCACAATGTTGGCTCAGGTTCCCTCAACTCCACTTCTTGAAGACTCTAAGATCCTCCTCCTCGTTCATGCCCTCATCTTTGGCCTTTGTAAAGTAGCTCAGAATCACAGAAGGAAGTTGGCCAGGATTAGGTATAGGGCCCAGCTGGGACCTGGAAGAGTACCTGGCACTGACCCTCTTCATCTTAGCACCCAGAATTTAAAAAGAGAGATGCCCAAGTGCCACTAACTGGATGTACTTAACGTTTCCAAAGCCAGCCCAACAGCTATTAGACAAAAATGGCGCTCCACAACTTGGGCCACATATTTATTCACATGCAAAATCGTCCCAAAAGCCTACTGTGCTGCCAGCCTGTCACTTGGCTGCCTTTGCTTCCTCTAGGAAAATGAGGTAAGGGGGTATGTAAAGTCATATGTTTACCCAAGTTAGCAGCAAAGACTCTGGAAATAAAATGCAAATATTCAAAAGGCCTGTCCACACTGGGCTCCTGCAAACAGCAAAACAGTACCTCAATGTCAAAAAGATGAGTTAAACATTTTGCACATGCATCAACTTCAGCAAATCAGCAATCAATGCCAAGTGGAGCTCAGCATTCAAGCTGGTTCATTTACCACCATCACTCAAAAGACATGCAAGTCCCAAGATCTCACGATATCTTCCAGCTCCCCGGAAAATAAGAGTTTGAGACAACTAATAAGAGGAGTATTTCTAGAGAAGATAGAGCAGAGGGGTACAGACCGTGAGCCACGGGGAAACGCAAGTCTTCTCACAATTTTCCACGTAAAATTAGATCCTTGAGTTTTGAGGAGGTTGGAGAGGCTCTAAATTTCCAAAGAAGTTAATTTTACATTCTCTCAAAGCTGGGCAAGAAGAGGCCCAGGAATCCAGCTCATCATTTTAAGGTGTTTTTATGTTGTAAGAAGCAGCGAACCCCATACACAACTCCTGCAACCCCAACAACGTTGTGGGAGAAAGAGGAAGACAAATGACCACTGGCAGCACAGGTGGCAGGACAGGTCTTGGGTCTTTCCATGCACACGGTTACCTTCATGCTGATGGCACAGAGACCCCGCAACCCTGCTCTCAGGACACTTGGAAAATCTGACACTGAGCACAACAGTGGGACCTTTCCCTGTTGATTCTTTTTGTCATTTAATTCTTTTATTTTCCCCAAAGGCTGAGAGCAAGATAAGTTTAATTAAAACAAAGAATATGGTATACTTTTTTTCCTTTTTAAAGCCCAGCCAAGAAAGGCCAAATAAGTAAAAATATGTTTATTAAATTCTTACTTCCCTTGGATAATGAATTTCACGGATCTAGTGAAGGCTTTGTTCCCTTCATATAAAAGTAATGTAAGTTCTTCCTTAGCTTTTATCCACAAGTGGAATAAAGATAAAGATTTTTGGTGTATATACCTATCCATGTTATTTATATTACAAATACTAGAGTAAGTAAAGACACCCTTTTGCTTGTTGTGAATATAAGTATGTCTACTCCCTGGTTGACAGGTATTCTTCTTGAAATGTTCCTAAATAGCTAACCAGTCAACCTCTTAGCTAACAGAATTCTGGCTGACTGATGACTTGTTCATTGAAGACTATCTCCGTTGGGCACAGGGCCTCTGGGGAAGTAGATATGTTCTAATATAATTTTTTTTTCTGAGTGTGATACACCTGTGTTGCAGAACACAACATGCTATTTTATTCTAATAGCTAAGTTTATTTTAACATGCATAAGCATGACAAATCCATAAGTCTGGATATGTTTTTAATCAGAAGAAGATCAAAGTAAACTAAATGAATTGACTTAGAATAAATTGGAAGACAAGTATGTTATATAACTATTCCAGATGGTAGCAGGGATATGGTAAAAACTATGCCTTTAAGTTTCGAAAATACTGGTCCACTTAAAAAGAAAGGAAAAAAAAAAAGTTCAGCTAAGATTCAGAAAGCTCTGGTTCTAAAGGCTGACTTGCTGTGTCCTTACAGGTCCTTCACCTATCGTCCCCTGGCAGGCCCCCTACAATGAGAGTAACAAAGCTGATAGGGTTGGGACAGTGTGACAAATGTGAAATCTCTGGAAACTGAATACAGAATACAGGGCTATCTGCATTCAGTTAAAGTGTTGCTACTGTTCTGCTGACACTAATGAACCAGAAAGGCAATACAGGAAAAGTAAAGCTCTGTCCTTAAAGCCTCCTTAAGCTGTGGAAAGCCATTTCCAAACCTGCAGCATTGACCTCCTGAGGTGCTCTTGGGCACAGAGTACAGACAATATACATCATGCAGCCTGGTGTCTGATCTTCACGACAACTGTGCACAAGATCCCCAGAAAGGTAGGGCTTTCCAAGGTCATGATTCATTGCCAGGCTCTTAAAATCCAAACCTAGCAGATGCAAACGCTCAGTATCTCTGGTAAGCAACTGTCTTTTTTTAACTTGCTAGTATCATCACGAGGTTTGCTATGTGCCTTGAGAAAGAAAGCTTGATCTGGTAACTGAAACATGAAAGTCTGGATGGCTCATGTCACGGGAAAAGGGTAACCATGCCATGTAGTAACCTCACATGGGCAAGTCAAGTTTCCCAGCAAGACCTATTTCTTCACTAATCTTAAGATTATACTGTAATCTTAAAAAATACACCCTGTGGACTTTCGACCAAGATGGAGGCATAGACAGACATGCCGCATCTCCCTCAACAACTAAGAAGGAATACAACTACCTCAAAACTAGAAACAACCAGAAGTTCCAGAAAATCAAACTGTATGGAAGTCCAACAAACAAAGATATAAAGAAGAAATTCTCATCCAGACAGGTAGAAGGGGTGAAGCCCGGGGCAGAGAGACACGTTGTGGTGGGGGCAGCAGCAGGCTGGCAGAAAGCCCAGTCACATATTTTAAAATGTGGGAGGGACACCGGGGGAGCGTTCCCAGCTCCTCACCAGACCTCCCAGCTCACGGTCCCAGCAACAGGGAGAATCAAGCCTCATTGCTTCTGATTGTGCAGACCGGTGAGGGTTGGGGTGGAGGCAGACACTGCTGGTCTCAGCAGAGTCTGCTTGCTTAAAGGGCTTCCATGGTCCTAGAACGTCCGCAGACCCACCCACTGGGAACAACAGCCAGGGCAGCAGCTAGAGGGGCGCCAGTCCGGTGCGGAAGTGGGAGAGGTGCCTGGAAAAGGGAAGAGCGCTGGGCAGGCGGCATTGTTCCCTCTCAGACTCCTCCCCCACATACAGTGCCACAACGTGGTGAAACAGGTCGCCCTGTACTGACGAATCCCTAAGTCTCTGCCCCTTACAGCATAACAGGAGCAACAGCTCTACGTGGCATGTGGAGGCAAACAAACACAGGAGCCTGTCAGAATGAGGAGACAGAGAAATATGGCCCAAAAGGGGGAACAGATCAAGATTCCAGTGGGAGAATTAAGCAACGAGGAGACAAACAACCTAACAGATGAGGAGATAGACAACCTAAAAGACGTAGAATTCAAAACACTGGTGATAAAGATGCTCACAGGCTTGACAGATATGCTTGAGTACAGCTAACGCATAAGGGAAGAAGTGAAGGTTATGCTAACCTTGTGTGGAAGAAAAATCCACACAAAACCAATGGTGAAGGGAAGGAAACCAGAGTTCAAATCAATGATTTGGAACACAAGAAAAAACAGTTAACCAGTGCAGAATGAGGAAGCAAGAATTGAAAAAAATGAGAAAAACTTCTCAAATTTTGCAAAGGAGATGGACATAGAGGTCTGGGAAGCACGCAAGGCCCCGTGCAAGCTGGACTCAGAGGGGACCACACCAGGACACATCATGATTTAGATGCCAAAGGTGAAAGACAGAGAGAGTCCTGGGGGCAGCAAGAGAGAGGCGGAGAGTTGCCTACAGGGGGGTTCCTATAGGACTATAAGCTGATTTCTCAGAGGACACTTTGCAGGCAGGAAGGGACTGGCAATGTGATGAAAGGCAACCTGCAACCAGGATTACTGTATCCAGCAAAGCTATCATTTAGAATGGAAGGGCATATGAAGTGCTGCCCAGACAAAGTAAAGCTAAAGGAGTTCATTGTCATCAAGCCATTATTATATGAAATGTCAAAGAGACTTATTTAAGAAAAAGAAGATCAAAACTATGAACATTAAAATGGCAACAAACTCACAACTATCAACAACTGAATCTTAAAAATAAAAACAAAATCCAACTAAGCAAACCAGAATAAGAAGAGAATCATAGGTATGGGGATCATTTGGAGGGTTATCAGCTGGGATGGGGGAGGGGGAGAAATGGGATATGGTGCAGGGATTAAGAAGCATAATCAGTTGGTACAAAATAGACAGGGGGAAGTTAAGAATAATATAAGAAAGGGTGAAGCCAAAGAACTTATATGCATGACTCATGGATATGAACTAAGGAGGGTGGGATTGCTGGAGGGAAGGGGGTTACTGGGCACAGGGAAGCAAAGGGGAAAAAATTGGAACTACTGTAACAACATAATAAGATACACTTAAAAAATTAAAAAAAAAAGAAACATGATTAGTAGGAACAAAATAGATGGGGATATTAAGTATAGTATAGGAAAGGGAGAAGCTAAAGAACTTACATGCGTGATCCATGGACATGAACTAAAGGGGAGAGTGCTGGATGGAAAGAGGGTACTGGGTGGAGGGGGGCAAAGGGGGGAAATTGGGACAACTGTAACAACATAATCAATAAAATACTTGAAAAATAAATAAATAAATAGTAAAATACAACCTGTCATAGGCAAATAACAGCCTCCAAAAATGTCCCTGTCTTAATCCCCAGAACCTGTGAATATGTTGCCTTACATGACAAAAAAAAATTATTGTGTCCATGGAATTGAGGGGCTAATCAGATGATTTTAAGATTATACTAGATTAATCAGGTGGGTCCAACATAATTACAAGGGTCCTGCATGTGAACAATGGAGGCACAAGAGTCAATATCTAAAAAGTTGTCAAGAAAGAATGGCTTTGAACTGAAAGGGGGCATGAGGTAAGGAATGCCCACAGCTCCTAGAAGCTGGAAAAGGCAAATTAACACTCTGCTTTAGAGCCTCCAGAAAAAAGCAACCACCACCACCACCTGATTTTAGCCCAGTGAGGCCCTGTATTAGTTTCTTATTGCTGCTGTAACAAAGTACCACAAATTTAGTGGCTAAAAACCAACAGAAATTTATTCTTTCCTAGTGCTATAGTTCAGCAGGGCTGTGCTACCACCAGAAGACCTCGGAGACAATCATTTTCTTGCTCTTCCAGCTTCTGGAGGCTGTGACCATTGCTTGGCTGGTGGCCCCAGCACCCCAATCTCTGCCTCTAAGGCCACACTGTCTTCTCTCTGTCATCCTCCTCTGCCTCCCTGTTATAAAGGACATTTGTGATGGCATAGGGTCTATCTTGATAATCCAGGATACTCTCCATATCTCAAAATGCTTCATTTACCCACACCTGCAAATATTGCCTTCTAGAACATTTACAGGGTTTAAGAGTTAGAGCCTGAAATCTTTGGAGGGCAGCAGTCAGCCTACTACAGGTCTACTTCAGATTTCTGACCTCCAGAACTGTTAAGATAATAAATTTGTCTTATTTTAAGATGTGAAGTGTGGTGATTTGTTACACCCACAACAGGAAACTAATACCCCCCCATCTCCCAAATGTGTGCTCCAGATCAGAAGGCCTAGGTGAGAGGGAGGAGCTAGTCTGTCTGGATTAGTCACATCAGAACCTAGGAAGTTCTTTATATGTAAACAACATGATTCTTCCTCCATGAGACATGAAAGAATGTCCAGGTTCAGCAGTAAATAGACATTAGAACTTTCAGAAATCAGCCTTCTCTACTTTCTCTCACCTATGACAAATTTCGAAAACAAACTTTGTGGTAATTTGTAAAGCAAAGCTTTGGGGGAAAAAGAACTGACTGACATTCATTTCAGATCATTCCACTTAATAAGGAGCACACTCCATGCACAAATGTCAAAGGGCTTTGCTCACAAAGCCAATAATCCCTAACACAAACATAAGACAATGTAAGATTCTAAAGGGCCATATTGTTCAGTTAGGCACAGCCTCTTCAGGTAGCTTTCCTAGAATTCAAGGGGCAAAACATGACACTTTTAAGCACCTCTTAATCACTATTCTTTTTCAGAGCATGCCGTATATACAGCTGGCCGGTTTTCTGTTATCTCCATGGGGACTTCTATTTATAGAACCATTCCTTTTCACTGAGCTGCCTTCAGGACACTGCAGCCATCCCCTAGAGGGCTGCTCTATGAGAACTCTCCAAGTTGGGACACCCCTAGACTCTGTCCTTGGCCCTCTTCTCTCTAAAGTCTTTCTCTTAGTGAGTATACCCTGGCCCATGATCTTGAAACCATACATCCAGCCTTGAATCCTCACCTGAGTAAGCACTAGATCCAAATACCACAGTGTGGACTCAGTTACCCCACTGGAGTGTTTAGGAAGTATCCCCAAATTAGCAACCAACACAGAGCACACGTTAGCTCAGTAACCAACACTGCCATCCACCTAGTGCTCAGACAAAACCCACAGCCCTCACGTGCATATTCTGCTCATGCCCTCCCACCTGACATTTTTAACCCATCAGTAATTCTATAAGCTCTGCCTCCAATCTTTATACCAAATCTGATTATTTTCCACCATCTCCACTGCTTCAACCCCAATTCAAAGTACCCACACCTCCCACCCAGATGATAGCAATTAGTTCCCAGCTCAGTCCTCCAGGGTGCTCACCCTCACCTCCAACCAGCCTTCACCTTCCACAGGGCAGCTGGTCACCTTTCTAATGTATAAATAGATGTCACTCCCAGGTATTAACTATTCATGGGCTTCCAGCAAACAGTCAAACTGCATACTTGACCATGAGCTATTTGATCTGGCCACTGCCTGGCCCTCTATCTCTCTGTTCTTTCTCTTATTTACTTGTGTGAATGCTAAGAAACATACCTGGGGTTAAGGACTCCTTGTGGTTAACAGGGCTCAGATTCGTAAGCAGAATCCCACAGCCATTGCCAGGAGAGGCCTCTCGTGCACACTGCATATGAGGGAGAAGCCACAGACTGAGCTGCCTCTGAGTTCCTGAAGGGACCGTATATAAGAGTACCTGGAATTCTATTTCCGACAGCCTGAGACCTTCCTCGGCTAATGGAAAGTGCAAGCTGTGCCCTCACTTCCACCTATACTGACCAATCAGAGTGGCTTCATAAAGTGAACTCATGAAGCTGACCAATCAGGACAGTGCTACTTGGACCAACCAGAACTATGCAATTGGGATTCCTATGGACCAATCGGGAACCAGGACAGGTACTTTGTATAAGCAGGCCTCCCCTTTGTCCTGGTGGAGTGCACTTTTGGTTCCCTCTGGAAGCTGTGGCTCCGGGTTTGCAAATTGTTCACCTGAATAAACTTCCTCCTTTCTCTGCACCCCAGACTGGTGATTCCTGTGGGCATTAGATTGGTGGCAGCAAACTTTTGTTGACACTACCATGCACACAGGCTTGTCCCCGGTTCAGGGCCTTTGCACTTATTGCCTCTTCTGCTGTGAATGATCTTCCAGATCTATAGGCCTGTCTTCCTCCCGTACTTAGGCCTCACCTCAAATGTTGAAGGCGCCACCCTAGAGAAGTCACCTCTCAGTCACATACTTTCATACTGCCCTAATGTGTTTCCCAGATCACCCTCTTACTTTGCTGATGCAGTGTGTGGTTCCTTCTCAGGGTGCTCACTCACTGAGGACAGGACTCTTGACCATGGTAGCTAGCCCCAGTGCCTGGTACATATCAGGAGCTCAATTAATTCTTGATAACAAGCTACTGACTGGTTTTGCAATCCAGGGGCACTATCAAATTATCTTAAGAAGTATTATTTTAGTCAGTCTTCTTAGTTAAGGAATAGTGATTTCCTAGATGTCAATGAAAAAGTGGCTATATACTAAACTTGGCAAGCTAGGGGGAAAGCGGGCACATGGCAGGACTCACAAACTCGGTGACTGAAAGTAACCATACAGGATGGTCTGGACATAAAAGTTCCTAACTGGGTCATGGTGGGTAGTGACTTTCCTAGGCCTGTAGCTTTTTTGTACCTTAAGTGAGCCCTGTCTGTTTTTTTTTTTTTTTTTTTGTATCTAGAATAACACATTTTTGAAATGCAAGAGCAGTTCTTTCCAAATCCCAGCAGCAGAGCACAAGACCATCACAGAGCACTAGATCACAGAACCTCATTGTTATCTTGTTGCCCATATACTCTCATTATGTACTGTAAATGTTAACTAGTAAGTATCCTATGCCCACCAATATAAAACTGTTTCTCCATTTTGCTCTTTATGCAGCTAGAGATTTCCCAGCTTTGCTTTATCCTACCTCCTTTATCTACCACCAATGGATTTCATGTAACCCTCTTTATATCTCCTACTCTGATTGTTAGGTGTAAAATAAGGTGCAAAACTGCCACTCCCTGGAGCATTTTCTCAATCCATTAAGATTTTGCTTCCAAGTATGTCCTCAAAATTTTAGCTCAAATAAACTCTTAAAGACTTTTCTATAGGCTGAAAAGACACCAAAATCTCCATCCTCGGGGTCCAGCACTCCACTCTCATTCCCTCTCCCGGCTTCTTTGCAAGCTCTTGTTCTCTCTCTCTCCTCCCTCCTCCTCCCCTCTGCCTTCCCCATTCTCTCCTTTCTGCCTATTAGCTGGCTCCCTAACCTTCCCTAAGTATTGCTTCTGCTCCTTCACAGAACTCTTGCTGACCAAGGCTCTCAACCCTAGGGCATCAGACTACTCTGTTAATGATCAAGTTTTCTTTTAAGTGTCTCACTGGCCTGGAAAGAAGGGAACACAGGAAAAACATGGCCACTCAGCAAAAGTTAGGATTTCTAGTACTGAGATGAAGAAATCCTCCCAACAACAGGAAGATCAAGTGCATCTCCATTCCTTCTCCTTTAAAAGATGAATGAGTACTGACCACAAGATCCTCTCAAAGAGGTGGGAAGGCTATCAAAAACGACAGATGGTGGGAATCTCAAGAACATGTGCAATGAGTGTTGGCATGAACGAAAATGAAGATTAGCAGGGAAAAGAATCCCTCCATGTAAACAACATGATTGATTGAAAAAATTAAACAGTGAAAGGACAAGTCTGATCCTTTATGTGTGTGTACCAAGGCTGGCTCTTAAATGGAATACTTCTTCTTGGCCCATGGACAGCTCCAATTTAGGCCAGATAGTAAATATGTTAGAGGGTTTTTACTCACATTAGCTCTAAAGCACACAACAGACCTGCAAAGTAACTACTATCTTGTTTTTCAGGTGAAAAAAAAATGTTATGTTCAGAAAGGTACAAGGCCAACTTACCTACGAAGCATGGCACACAGACTGCCTCAGGCCTATGGAAATGTTTTCATCCTTTTAAAGTCAGGAGGAGAAAACGAAATGGCCCACCCTGAATACAGCTGTAAAATACAATTTTCACTATTTTTTAAACAGAGGAAGGGTTCTACTAAAGCCAAAGTGCCTTGGGCCAAAGGTCACAGCAGCAAAGAGCAGACAGGTAAGAGTCTAGATCTGTCCCTACCCTTTCCCAGAACACTACTCAACCTCTCATGAGTCAATGCATCATAAAACCCTGGGTGTCTCTATAGTTTTAGAATCCCTCCATCAACTGACCTTTTTGAAAATGCATTTTTTTAAAATCCAAGAATCATGAAGCCAGAAATGTCCCTTATAGGACCAAAAACCTTAGCCCACTTGGAAGACCAAGTGCTCTTAGCAAATATTAACATAAGCAGGTTCTGGGCGCTCCCTATTTCTAGAATACCTCATGGAGGGAACTCAAAAGGAATAAAGACTGAGTATCAAGTAGTGTATATCAAAGGTGGTCCCTGGACCCACTAACTGCACTGGAAGGACCTGGGATGCTAACTAAAAATGCAAATTCTGGAGCCCAGGAGATGCCTTCAGAATCAGCAGTGGTATAGCTGCCAGAATGTGCATTCTAAACGAGCATCCAGGGGAATCTGATCTGAGTGTGATTAAGACCCACAGGTCAGGACCCTATATGGGGACAGACTACTACTTCTGAGTAGTTTTTAACATACTGTGAATTTTCCCAGAATGTACTTATCACATACAATGAGCCAAGAATATACTTCCTTTTGTTTTGGACTTTTACCCCAAGGCATTAACTATTTAAAAAACAAAACAAAACTGTAACACTGATGACAAAGCCACTTCTGGACTATGAGTCACCAAGTCAACCCTGTGTTTGGAGTTGTGACATGTATAGATAATTTCACAAACAGATACAGGGATTTATGTGATTGCTTTACTTTGTCCTCTTGGTACGGTTGGGCCCAAGCATTTATGTAATGAAATATCTATCTGACTATGGATTCCTTTCATTTCTATTTACATTAATTAGCAAATAGCATTACTTTTTGTTTTTGTTTTTGAAATTGTGCATGCTAGTCAGTTCTATGATCTCTAACTTGTATTCAAGATGCAAAGAGACCATTACAAAATATTTGCTATAAAAGAAGATAGGGGGCCTTATAGGGTTAAATTTGACTGCAAAATATCTCAGATAAAATGACTCTGAAATTTTGCTAATCTCACAAGTAGGGGAGGTCCTTAAAAGACATTCCCCAACAAACCACTCACCTACATACGAAAAAGAAAAAAGGAGAAAAATAAAAAAAGAGTGACCTGGGCATTGGAGGCTGGCAGCCTGGGCACTCCTACCCAGGCAGATGTTGAGCCCTGGGCCAGCCACAAGGTAGAGGCTGAACAAGAGAACAATGAACGTAAAGTTCTGGCTAGCAGTTACTGAGGCAGAAGACAGGGATGGCAGAGAAAAGGAACATAGATGGGAGTTACTGGCAAGTCCAAGCTCTTGTGTTAGTTGGTTTCAAAGGTATTCAATAATAACAATAACAATAACAATAACAATAATGTTATGAAACTAGTTGCATATATTAGGATCAATCAACTATTGTATTAATAATCATTGAAATGAAAATAATTAACTTAGCAACAATACCAAACCCAGGCAGCTTGTATTACAAAGAGCAAACTATATATTAGCATGGAGCAGTTCAAGCCTGAGTGGTAATCAGCTGCTTCTGGAAGGATGGGTAGCCACTGTTCTCATATTAATAAAAAAAGAAGAAGGAAAAAAAAAAAAAACAGGCACTTGGTACAGGGAGCATGGCCTCCTGAGCAGTGTGTCAGGCAGGCAGATAAAGAGGCCGGTGCCTGGTGGCCACTAAGGCACCTTGGAAAACCATTCAGTTTTCTTATTAGCATTGTGCAGCTGTTACTTCATTTGACAATAACACCCCCTGGGGGGATTTGACAAGCACAGGTCACCCTGAAGGTGTAAGCAGAAAAAGATCCAAAGACAAATCATAAAAACTGTTCCACCCTGACCAGAGTTGTCACAGGTTGACTGTGTATGGAAGAAGATGGTGATTCTTTTCTTAGGGGCCTCTTGAGGCTTCAAGGGGCATTTGGCTGTCTACTCTTCCCCCCTCCTTCCCCATCATCCCATTTTTTTCCTATCTGCTGGTTTCCTAACACAAAAGAATATGAAAAGGAAGATGCTTTTCAAATAGAAGAGAGAAAAATGATTTGCTTATTATGACCAAAGCATAAGAGAGGATTACAATATCCCACCCCCTACTCCACCATCTCAGAAAGCAGACCACCCCCTTCTTGAGTGCTCCCAAAAGAAACATCTTTGTGTTCCCAGTGGCCCCTAGACTTGCCTTTATATTATTACGTAACATTTTACTGTACCTATTGGTTCACAGGTCAACCTGCCTCAACTAGATCAAACAGGCCCTAACAGGATCAAGACATCCTCTCCTTCAAGCAACAGTTCCAGGAGTGACATCAGGCACAGAGCAGTCTTTAACTAAGGTTGTTGAACAAATAAATACAACAGATAAGCTTCCCAAAACTAAAGTGTAAATTCATTTTTTCCATTTGTGTTCGCATCCAAAGTAGTTTATAGAAAATCTAGACACTGTTGTAACTTAAACCATGGATATACATTTTACTGTGCTATCTAACACATGATCTTTAAGTCTTTATGAGCCCTGGTAATAACTTACAGGAACAGAAAAGAAGATAGAAAACTCTAGGCCCAGCCCCAAATGGAATAGGAAAAGGGAGAGAAGGAGAGAAGGAGACAGTGAGAGAGTCATAGCACTGGGAACATGAGTAATGATGATTTGCTCTAGGCATACTTTATTCAATTTCCTTTTCCTCTTACTACATCAATAAGCATCAAGAAAAAGCTTTAGTTAAGAGCAACACAGGAACAGACAAGGCAGGCAGAGTGGCCTGAACTTTCCTTCCACGACACCTCCACGAGTCAAGACCGTCACAAATTACAGCTTCCGCTGTGGCAGATAAAGAGCTTGACTATGTGGGATGAATATATTAAGGCAGTGAAGATGGCCTGGTGTGCTAGTTCTAGGAAAGAAATAAAATTCATAACTTGGCCTTGGATCTCCAATGTCCAGATATGAGTATGTAACCCAAAATTTCAACACCATGGAAATGTGAGGCCATGCACACAGCCTTACTAAGGCTGTGCTCTTTATTCCAATGACTTCCCATTACACTTAAGGGAAATTTGAAACTCCTTACTCTGGTTACATGCAGACTATTATGACCTGACCTGCTACCACACCAGCCTCATTTCATCCCACTTCCTCCCCAAAATGCCAGTTTCAACCTTACCTCACAAGGTCTTTGTGCATGCTTCCCCTTCTGCCTGGGGAATTCTTCCACAGCAGACTCCTCATTCAACTCACCATTCCAATGTAAGAAATCAGGTTGTCCCTGGTCATTTTATTAAATGCACGCTCCCCTTTTAACTTTCCCTTTCCTTCACAGGCACATAATTATCTAAAATTACTGTATTTATTTACCAAAATAGAAGCTTCATGACAGCAGAGCACTCACCTGTTTTGCTTCCCCTGCATCTCTGGAGATGAGAATAGCACCCAGTATACAGTAAGTGCTCAGCTGCTCCTTCAATGCGTGAATAAATGGAGAAAGGCTAATCGCTCAGAAGTGACACAGATACTTGACCTGTACCAAACTGGGGTTACCTGATTACATGTAGGGGATGAAAGGCAAAGAGTGGCTAAATAGAGAAAAGAGGAAAAAGAAGGCAGTGGTACCCCGAACTGACCACGACTGCGGCAGGCCATGAAGAAGAGCTATGCCCCTGCAAAGGCAGCATCACTGCGGACCAGGTATGTTTCCAGAACTTGCAGAGAGGTGATGTCAGTGGCCCTCCAAATGGCTCTGTCTGAAGCGCTCAGGCTGAAGACTACATTCCCTCGACAGAAAATCGGTTGGAACTCTCCAAGCATGACTACTGGCCTGGTAGTACCCTTGCCAAGGTCAGTCATCCACGTGTTTCCTGAACACTTCCCCGAACTTAAGACTTCCTCGGCCTTTACCGGGGATGGGAGAGTCAGCTAAAATAGTCATCAGTATTCAAATTAAAACAAAACACAACAAAAAAACACTGCTATCTGCAAAAGGACTATACAATTGATTTTTAATTTCAAAGAAGTTGACCATCATTTATTTCAAAGAAGAGGCAGAAGGGAAATAAGTCCCTAGGTATTCTGGAAATATGCTTCTGGTCAATGGCTTCAAGACTCTAGTTGTGCATGAGGTGTTATTTTTGTCATACCACTGAAGTTCCTTGCAAGCAAGGACCATAGTCAATCCTGCCACCTGCTCCACTTCCAGATACAGAGCATCCAGCTGGTACCCAATCAATACCTGCTGCCCTCAAACACCAACAGGACTGATGAGTAACAATGGAGAAGAACCGTTATGCAGAGGTATTTCCCAAGCAAAGGATTTCTGGGTATCCTTTCCAAAGTTAAAGGTTCAAATAGTAAGGGAAGAGAAGAAAAAGCAAAGGATTCCAGGTCAACCCTATGAACAAAATCCTGGTGACGAGAGGAACAAAACCACGGAATGAATACTTGAGTGATCAAACACTTGGGGAAAATCACAGAAAGTTGACATCAAAGAGTTGTTGGAACATCATGGAGAACGGGGTAAAAATTATTGTGTTTTTCCAAACAGAAATTTAATGCTCCATCCCCACAGAGTTAATAGAAGAATGAGGTACAAGTTATTGTTTTTAGAAAAAGAAAACAGAGCAAGCAAACAAAACCAGCTGCAGCCATCAGCCAGCCCTGAGTCATCACCTTGCATTAGAGAACAGCCAGGCAGTCCACAGATGGCACAAAAGAAAAGGTGGCTTTCCACCCACACAGCTTTTCCCACTTTGCCCTGACTTGCTCCAAGACTCCAGACCCATTCTGTGAGATTTTGTCTTATGATATATACAAGCCTCTGAGTCCTACCAGGAAACAGGAAAACATACTGCCCTCTCATGAGAGCAGGAGGATGGGAGGCAAAGGTGTGCAGTTAGGAAAGGACAGGAATTCAGTACCCTTAGAATTTAATCAAATTGTGTGCAAAAGATTTCCCTAAGAAACACTGGCTTAGCATAAAAACTCCATTCTGGAGTTTAATGTTTACTTGAAAATCTATCACCAATTTTGGAAGAGATGAAAGTATTTAATTTCTCTGAAATGCTGCACATGTAACATTTCCTGGTGTGCTAATTTTTACCTTCTGTTAACCAAAGTGTTTTAAGACAACTTAATATGCCATGAAAATACATTGTAAGGGAGTCAGGGAACTTCTCACAAATCCATTCATTTGAAAATAAACTTTCATCTCTTTCATACTTATTGAGTGTCAGAAACAGCCCAGTGCCTAGCATTTACAAGTTAAGCTGTAATATAAATCCCTCAATAGAAGGAGAAATGTGGAACAGTTCCCAGGAGTAAGTTGTATGTAGTAAGCGAGTGGTTTCAAAGAGATGGTTCCCAAGCCTGTCCCACCATCAAACGCACATGGAGGCAGTGTTCTTCTCGGCACCACTGTGAGAAGCTGCTTTAGTTCACTGCTCTACTCTGGCGGACTGCAGGAACTCACAGGTTTAACCAGCCCCTCCTCCAGGTGATGCGGAGCTCGAGGCAGGTTTGGGAGCAGCTGCTGTAAGAAGTATGGCGAGGGTGAGCTGACTGTGCTCACCCACACCAAGGGAACTCCAGGTGCACAGACTGCTTTGTACTGAAATACCCAAGAGGTCTTATTAACTCAGCAACCCTGGAGGGAGGCCAGATGGCCCAAGAAAGCCAACCTCACATCCAGCTGGACACAAGAGCTAAAGGCATCCTCCAGCAATCCTGGGCATTCCTGCCATTGTTAGGCAGGATTCAAGAATGCCAGGTCAGAATATTTGGAAATGCTTACATCAAGACAGGTGTATGTCCAGCAGTACATTTTTATCGCCCACAGTGGGGAAGCTCAGGGAGGGACTTTGAGGTTGGCTAATAGGCTCAGAGAGCCTGAAGAGGCAGACAGAGATAATAACATGTTTTATTCTTCAGTGAAAAAAACTTGAAGAAAATAGGCTGTGGCTACCCACCTTGGTTAGTCGGGGTTTAAAGAACCTTTTATTTCCAGTTACCAAAGCTTCAGCTACAGATGACATGGTCCAAATAGGGCTGTGCTGCACTGCTATTATTACCCCAAAGGCATTTTCCCCTTCTCCCACGGAGTCAGAAATGGGGCAAATACCTGCAGTAGGCGGCAACGGCATCAAATCCTGCCCACATGCAACTCCTGGGTTATCATCTCCTCACACCCTTCCTCCCGTCCTTCTCCTTCCTTTATCCTAGGCCATACCAGGGAGAACGACCCGGGAGATGGTGGAGTGACCCTGTGGAGGGAGCCTAGGCCCAAGACCTTAGCAGAACAAAAGCACCATTCTAGCTGATTTTGACATAAAAGAACATAAACTCTATCTTGTTTAACTCACTATTGTTTTGGATTCCTGTCAGAGCAGCTGCATATGTACCCTAATACCAAAACTTTATTTTCCACTTGGAATAAGATGAAAACTGCTGATCAAAAAACAATCCTGACTTCCGGTCAAGATGGAGACATAGACAGACACTCTGAGTTTCCCTCCACAACTAAGAAGGAATACAACTACCTCAAAACTAGAAACAACCAGAAGTTCCAGAAAATCAAACTACATGGAAGTCCAGCAAACAAAGATATAAAGAAGAAATACTCATCCAGACAGGTAGGAGGGGAGAAGCCCGGGGCAGAGAGACACGTTGTGGTGGGGGCAGCAGCAGGCTGGCAGGAAGCCCAGTCACATATTTTAAAATGTGGGAGGGACACTGGGGGAGCGTTCCCAGCTCCTCACCAGACCTCCGAGCTCACCGTCCCAGCACCGGGGAAAATCAAGCCTCATTGCTTCTGACTGTGCAGACCGGTGGGGGTTGGGGTGGAGGCAGACACTGCTGGTCTCAGCAGAGTCTGCTTGCTTAAAGGGTTTCCATGGTCCTAGAACATCCGCAGACCCACCCACTCTGGGAACAACGGCCAGGGCAGCAGCTAGAGGGGCGCCAATGCAGTGCGGAAGTGGGAGAGGTGCCTGGAAAAGGGGCGAGTGCTGGACAGGCGGCATTGTTCCCTCTCAGACCCCTCCCCCACATACAGTTCCACAACGTGGTAAAACAGGTCGCCCTGTACTGACGAATCCCTAAGGCTCCGCCCCTTACAACATAACAGGAGCAACAGCTCTACCTGGGATGTGGAGGCAAACAAACACAGGAGCCTGTCAGAATGAGGAGAAAGAGAAGTATGGCCCAAAAGGGGAAACCAATCAAGGTTCCAGTGGGAGAACTAAGCGACAAGGAGATAGCCAACCTAACGGATGAGGAGATAGACAACCTAACAGATGTAGAATTCAAAACACTGGTGATAAAGATGCTCACAGGCTTGACAGATATGCCTGAGTACGGCTAACGCATAAGAGAAGAAGTGAAGGCTATCCTAAGTGAAACAAAGGGAAAGCCACACAAAATCAATGGTGAAGGGAAGGAAACCGGGGTTCAAATCAATGATTTGGAACATAAGGAAGAAAAAAACAGTTAACCAGTGCAGAATGAGGAAGAAAGAATTGAAAAAAAGGAGAAAAACTTCCCAAATTTTGTGAAGGAGGTAGACATACAGGTCCAGGAAGCACAGAGTGTCCCGGGCGAGCTGGACCCAGAAGGGGCCACACCAGGATGCATATCAACTGAGATGCCAAAGGTGAAAGATAAAGAGAGAGTCCTGGGGGCAGCAAGAGAGAGGCGGAGAGTTGCCTACAGGGGGTTGCCTATAGGGCTATCAGCTGATTTTTCAGAGAACACTTTGCAGGCAGGAAGGGACTAGCAAGCAGTATTCAATGTGATGAAAGGCAACCTGCAACCAGGATTACTCTATCCAGCAAAGCTATCATTTGGAATGGAAGAGCAGATGAAGTGCTTCCCAGACAAGGTGAAGCCATTATTAAATGAAATGACAAAGGGATTTACTTAAGAAAAAGAAGATCAAAACTATGAACACTAAAGTGACAACAAACTCACAACTATCAACAACTAAATCTAAAAAATAAAAACAAAATCCAACTAAGCAAACCAGAATAAGAAGAGAATCACAGGTATGAGATCATTTGCAAGGTTACCAGCTGGGAGGGGGGAGGGGGAGAAATGGGGAAATGGTGCAGGGATTAAGAAGCATAATCAGTTGGTACAAAATAGACAGGGGGATGTTAATAATAATATAGGAAAAAGTGAAGCCAAAGAACTTATATGCATGACCCATGGACATGAACTAAGGGGGGTAGGATTGTGGGAGGGGAGGGGGGTACTGGATGGAGGGGAGCAAAGGGGAAAAAATTGGGACTATTTAGCAACATAATCAATAAAATATACTCAAAAAAAAATCCCTTCTTACTTCCCTTTTCCTACCCAGCAATATGGCAGCATCATCATCTTCACCTCCAAAGGATGTCAAGTTCTATCAGGAGACTCTAAAACTGCCCTTGAGCCCTGGCTGGTGTGGCTTAGTAGATTGAACACTGGCCTGAGAATCAAGGGGTCACAGGTTCGATTCCCAATCGGGGCACATGTCTGGGTTGCAGGCCAGGTCCCCAGTTAGGGGCATGCAAGAGGCAACCACACATTGATATTTCTCTCCTCTCTCTAAAAATAAATAAATCTTTAAAATCACCCTTCAATCCTAAACCTCAGATTTTAAGTGCTAGATCCACTTGAAAACACAAGCTTTCCTCCTTTGGCCAATCAATGTCCCAATCTACCTTTTCACTGAATTTTCTAATGATAATCAGCATGTAAATTATTCACAACTTCTGGAAGAAGCCTAGCATTACTTCAGCAATTCTATTACTGTCCCCTCTGTCTGGAAGGCCCTTCCTGAACTAAAAAAGTCCTCAACATCATAGCCAAGTTCAATGTTCCAACTCCCAAGGGCTTAGAGGACTTTTAAAAAATGGATTGAAGTACATTGTGATATACACGCCTGTTAACCTCTGAGCCTGCTGGGTTCTTGTCAGCAAGAACTGCTTACTGTCTTCACATCCCTGAGTCACCTGCCTGCCATCTCAGTACCTGGCACAATGAGACAGCAATATGCATTTGCTGAACTAATAAATGAAATTATTAAATTAACTGTGCTATCTTATAAATAAATAGTTTAAAATTCAAAGACAGAGCACCTACGATTTAAGATAATCTTCTTGTAAATCCAATAAAGAGAAGTATTCTCCTTCCACTACTATGCCTTACTTAGTCTTTTAAGATAGGAGACACAATCTTTAAGGATAAAAGCAGAGCTAAAGATCCTTGACACTTACAAGCATCAACTATCATTTATTAGGAGTTTCACTTAATAGAAAAAAAACCAAAAATATCGCACCTAATAGAAAAAGAATTAGCTAGCGCAGTATGAAATCTGAGCTGTCATATTTTTTAAATGATCATTTTGCTCTGAAAATATATCCTACATTGTATCAGAAAAAAAATGCATATACATTAAACAATGTTTTAAAAAGCTCCCTTAAATACTATATAGACATTTTTAACCTTAAGTGCTGAAGAAGAAAGTAAAATTATACACACACATCCCATGCTACCTGAGCACCAGAAGCAACAGCCTAAAATCCCTTTGCAAAGATAAAGGAAAACATATTCTTTGAAATACCAAAGATAGGTCATGGGTCACAATTCCAAGCACAAAGAAAATCTAGACAGATTCTATGCTCAGAGAAATTTCCACTTCTGCTAATTGCATATAGCTTGGCACAGGGACAAAACAAATGTCTAACAAAAGGTTTAAAAACAATACAGGACAATGAGAATGTTCAACTATCAAAGACCATGCCCAGAGTACTAAACAGGAGCCTAAGGGAAGCTGCTTCGAATGATAAACTGAGAAAAGGCTACTTTTAATGCCATGAGGATGATCTTAACTGTTTACCCTTGAATTCCCCCAAAGTAAAGCAAGTCATTCTTATTCTTAAAATCACAGCATTTTAAAGGTGGAGGAGCCATTTGTTCTGGGTGCCCATATATGTTAAGTGACTTGCTGGAGAACTCCAGCCAATTCCAGGCACAGGGAAGCCTAGACTCCCAGTCCTCAAAGAACCAATCCACAGATTGGTTCTGCTAGCACAGAACAGACAATAAAAGCTGCTCCTTAATACAAGCTACACACCAAAAAAACCAAGTCTGGGAAAGATTATCATTCAGTCCAGAAGTTCTACCCAAATGCATACACACATATACCCCACTCAGCTATCAAACACAGCAAAGATTATAGACATTAAAAAGCTCTAGGAAAACTTTACAATGGGATTCACTTAAAGCAGTAGGCACTAGAAATTAAATATGAATGAGGCTAAAGGAAACCCATTCCACAAGGAGCTCATTGTGAGTGAAGGGAACAGAGGCTACATATATAAATTATGAAACAACATGCTACAACCCACATTGGAGATAAGAACAGGGTATTATGAGACATTTCTGGCTCCATGATTAAAATGTTGGGATCTTTCTTCCCTCTAATTTTTTGGGTTACTTCCAGAAAATTATAATCTAACGTAAGTGGATAATAAAGAACTGTTACAATGCTCAGACTAAAATCAAAACACTATTTTAGAACCTTTGAAAAGATAAATGCTTCTTCAAAACAGAAAATTCATACTTAAAACTTTTTTCTAAGTCAAATTTAAAAACGTTGAGAGTGTTATATTTGTCGAAGACTATAAAGGGCTCAATTCTAATACATTATCTGCTAATTTAGATTCAAGTCACCCTTTGGGTGGGTGAAAAATGAGCCACGCTGGTTTGGGAACCTGAGGGAATCCAAATTGTTGATGAAATATCCCAAAGGATCTTTTAGTCATGGAGGTTAACAACCTCAATTAGGTAGGACACCAATGCCCACTGTTTTCTGGGCACATTTGAGATCAGAGTCAATGAATATGAAGTAGATATGTGACCTTCACAGCCACAGCACTAATAAAATACTGCTGGACCTTAAGAGACCGAGCAACCTACTCGGATCACAGAGAAAAGACTCCTGGATTTTGGTAAAACAGCTCCCCACTTCAACTCTTTATTAGCTTCCTGAGGTGAGGTTCTTGCAGTAACATGGACCGTCTGAACCACAAAATTCCAATAACCAGAAGAGGTGTAAATGCTCTCAGGAGATATTCCACCAGGGCCTTCACCATGCAGAAAGTGAAAGCAGAATTAAGGAACACTCTTACCTCTAGAAAGGCCTGGGGAAGGAGGCAGGGTTTCAGAACCGGCTTAAGTGATTAGAGCAAAACGGTTCTCCATATGGATCTACACCTGCTAGGAGAGGGAAATAATTTATGTTGGGTTCTAAACACCTGCCCCCCAATTACTTATTTCATAGTCTGTGGAATAAATTGATGAGATTGATTTCAAACATTTATTATTACTGCACAGCACCCAGACATCTTATCTTCAAGTTGGTTGAGCAACTACTAGGTAGATGAACTTAATGTACTACTATCTGCCTCCCTGTTACTGCTGAAGGCTGTAGCAAGAATGAGAGAGCCAGAATCCCAGGGAACATCATGTTGAGAATGGTATTGCAGCCACAAGCCCCATTCTTTCTGGCCTCCTTCACACTAGTACCTACACACATCCTGTTCCACCTTACACAGGAGCACATTATATTAAAGCTACCATTAAAGGCAGCTCTGAGAAGAAATCTGCTTTTCCCAGAAGTTGGTACAACATATGTTTACTCAGGGAGACATATCTATATGACACTAGCAATAAACTAATTCAACCTACAGGAAATTATCTCAGAGAGATGGTGTTATCTCTTTCTCCTTCCTAAGATCAAAAGGCGGAGAGAAAAAGAAACAAATGCAAATTGCCACTGGCACAGTTTTGTGTTTAAGGTGAACTGAACGATTCAAGAGCAACTCAAGGTTTTCAGCAAATGCCTATTCATTAACCCAGTAGGAGGTACGAAACCATCTGGCACCCGCGTCCAGTGGAAGACATATTGCTTAGGATCAATTCTGAACAGCAAGCAAGTTTATTTTTACCCTTTTCAAATTTTATGCACAAAACTACAAGGACATAAATGTCTGCACCAGGCACGCCAGGCAGGCTTCACAGAACTCAAAAATGGGACCCAGCTGAGGTCAGCTTTCATCATACTTGATTAAACAACGCCCTTCCACATTTCAGGAATCCCTGTAAAACCCCAGTGCCTCAGCTTGAAAATCTTTCAGAAACCACCAGGAATTGGAGCATGTGAGGGAGGCAAGACTGCCCGCATCCACTGATGCCACAAGACTTGGAGAGGGCCTGGGGGCGCTGCTCACCTTCAAGCAGGTAGGGCCTTGGGGTCCGGTTGGGCAGAAGGGGTTGTAGGGCAAGTGCACCACAGCTCGGGTACAAGGGGGTGCTGGGAACCCCTGTACGGCAGGCCCACTCTGCAGGATTCTTCCTCTGTGGTTGCTTTCTTAAAATTTCACATAACCAACCAGAATATTCTTTTTCCATCTTCTTTTTCTAATAGAAACATACTTGATGGATGCCAAAAATTTACTCAGTGCCAAATAACTAGAAAAATCACAAAGAAATTAAAAAAATAATTTATCATCCCACTACCTGTTCATATTTACTAGTAAGATTCTGGTATATACACAAACACACACATATATATATCATAAAATATACTTGCTTTGTATCTTTAAAAGCCTGCTTTTAAATCTTATCACATTTTAAACTTTCCCCTAAGAATAGTTTTGATCACAATGTAAAAGCTAAGCAGTACTTCACTGCCCATACATATTTTATTTAAATAATCCCACAGTATTGGGCATTTTACTTTCCTCTCAATTTTTCTCTATCAAAACATACACAACAATAAACTGTCTTCCACTCCTACCTTTGCAATTCCTTAGAATGAAGGAATTACCAGGTTACCTAAAAGGATTTCTAGGCTTTTGATGCAGTACTATTCCCACATTTTCTTTCAGCAAACTTATATCAATTTATATTCCCCATTAGCAATATGTATATAAGAATGCTCATATACCCTACACTCTCACCAAAGTTTTTATTATTTATATTTTGTCACTTAAAAAATTTTTGCCAATCAGATTGATACAAATGACTACTGCTAATAAAAACCACAACCACAGTGTTTAGCAGGCACTTACTATGTGCTGGGCACTGTTCTAAGTAATTTACATGTTTGAAGTAGGTCACACTAATCACATAAAAGGGCGTATTTGTTTTCTTGTGTCAAAAAGGATTTGAGATCTAGCAGTTCCACTTCTGGGTATGTACCCCAAAGAATTAAAAGGACTGAAACATAATTGTGCATCAAGTTCATAGCAGCATTATTTACAATAACCAAAAGGTGAAAACCACTCAAATGTCCATCAATGGACAAATGGATAAACAATATGTGATATACACATACAACTGAATATTAGCCTTAAAAAGGAAGAAAATTCTGTCACATGCTACAACACAGATGTACCTTGAAGGCATTACTCTAAACTGAAGAAACCAGAGACAAAAGGACAAATATTGTACAATTTTACTTACTTACCTAGAATAGGCAGTCAGAGAGACAGAAAGAAGAATGCTGGTTGCTGGGGGCTGGGGCGGGCAAGTGGGAGTTATTCAATGGGGACAGCTGGGAAAATGAAAAAGTTTTAGAGGATGGCAGTAATGGTTTCACAGCAATGTGAATGTACTTAATGCCACTGAACTGTACGCTAAAATGGTTAAAATGATAAATTTTATGTTATATGTATTTCACCATAATAAAACAAAATGACTTGGAAGCAAAGGGCTTATTTTGAGCTTTTTATCTAGTTAAGGTGCTTCAGCCACTTAAGCCCTAATCAGATAAGCCCTTCTGGGTAATGCTACCAAACAGAAGTGGGGGAAAGAAGGAACATGGGATACAAATGCTTAAGAAAAGTTGAAAAAGCTTCTGGAAATAGTCAATCTTTAATTGCAGGGACCAACTTATACCATGATGTTCACATTAGTGAGCAGCCTGGAATACAGAGAATCAAAGAGATAAGACTATAAAAACCACACTTACTACAGGAATCAAAGAACAAGTGGAAAAATCAGGAGGGCATTCACTAGTGACCACTGAGAACAGCAAAGACAACCACAGGTCTTACCACAGCCTGCAGATCATTAGGACACAGGTATTCAGTGGTCAAGAACACAGCATGCAGAAAGCAGAAAGACTGCCCATCCACAAGCCAGCACCTCATGTCCATCCAGGGCTTGGGTGCACTTATTGAGAAGAGTACTTCTGGGAGGCAGAAAGACAGCTGTGATCAGTTAGGAAATCACTGTAATCACACAGCATCACAGAACAATTTCAAAGACATATTTCTGAAAGACTCAAATTCAGAAATGATGTCTTTGGGACTTATTTAATAAAAGGTCACGATAAAAGATTGCTTAATCACCATGAGACTATACAAAGTTGTTCTAAAGAAAGAAAAGCTAGAGCTATCAAGACTGATCACATGTTACTGCCTAGTCATAAATGCAACCTGACACCAGCTGACAGTGAC
Source organism: Furipterus horrens (assembly GCF_987537825.1). Classification (NCBI taxonomy): domain Eukaryota; kingdom Metazoa; phylum Chordata; class Mammalia; order Chiroptera; family Furipteridae; genus Furipterus; species Furipterus horrens. The sequence goes on along the minus strand of NW_028327171.1, from coordinate 130,882,670 downwards.
AACACCAAGACAAGAGCTGGGCACCTGTCCCAGGCCACCATCTTATATCTTGATCTTAACTATAATCCTCTGCTGCATAACAAAATATTTGACTGGCATTTGTCCCTGGTTCCTAAGAGGGAGATTAAGTCCTTGGAAATTCGCACGTAATAGAAGTGTTATTATTATTCATGAGTCCCTTAGATCACACCTGAGTTTATGCTAAGAGATGAGAAGATTCCACTTGCTGGCTGATCACCAGAAAGACCAACCATGTGATCGAAGGGCTGGGGCTATGAGCCAGCCCAATCTTGGGAAGACAAGGGGACTGGAGATTGAGTTCATCCACATGACCAATGACTCAGTCAATCATGCCTACTTAATAAAAAACCAATAAAGACTTTGCATACTGAGCTCAGCAGAGCTTCCTGTCAATAGTTGGTGAATACAATGACTTTACAGGAAGGTGATACACCCTACATCCCACAGGGAGCGGGCAGGGAAGCTTAGCATTTGGAACCCTCAAACCTCACCCCCTATGTCTCTTCATTTGAATAGCCCTGATTTATATTCTTTAAAATAAAACCCTAATCATAACTATAGCGTTTTTCTGAGTACTATGAGTCATTCTAGTGAGTTATCGAATCTGAAGGATTCATGGGAGCCCCTCGGATTTGTAGCCAGTCAGAGGTGACAGAGGCCTGGGGACCCCACTTGCAGCTGACATTTGAAGTAGGGACAGTCTTGTTGGGGACCATATCCTTTAACTTATGGGATCCACACCAACCCCAGGCAGTTAGCATCAAAACCGTATAGCAGTACACCTGCTGGTATGAGAATACTCTCCCCACAACTACATCGCCAGTTGATTCAAGTGTTGTACCCTAGCTCAATACCCATGTCCATATAACATAACTTTTATCTGCTAAAATTTACACCAACTGCTAATGACTACAAAGTTCCCCCATTCAATAATAGTAGTTGAAATGTTTTGAGTAATTGCTATCCCAGACATTGTTCGAAGACCTTCTACATGTATTAACTCAATCCTTAAAGCAACCCCATAGGGCAGGTACTGTTCTTATCCCCATTTTATAGGTGAGAGTACTGAGGCACACCAAGATTAAGGAACTTCCCAAGGTCACACAAGATTCCAAACAAGCTCCTCTGTCTCTAGAGGCCACCCCTTAGCCATAAACCTAGAGAAAAAGCAGAGACAGCTGGCTGCCCACCCCTCCGAGCGACCACAGTCATTGCTCTTCGCCATCCCCACATGCTCCCACTCCCTGTCCTTACAATGGTCACATGCTCATATCCTTGAGGAAGAATATGTGCTTTCCAATGATACAATTAACCAATTTTGTGGCTCAGGAAAACTAATTTTGAGAACACATACAGCAATGGGGAATATTAACTATTTCCCTGAAAGTCTTTTCTGACAAAGACACGAATTAACAACTAGATGGTACAAGATGTAAATGAAAATGACAAATTCCACCACAACAAATAAACAGATTCAAAGTTGTCCCTTTATCATCTCCATCACCATGAGCAGAACCTATCCATAGCTGAAACCAATACCCTCTTCCCTCATTTTTCCCCATTATTTAAACCCTAAAGTGTTTAGTTTTTCTTCACTTTCATTAAATAAATATTAGTTTGATGTTTTCTGTGTTTTGCACTGCAGTTAAAACCTGAGGCAGTCATAGCAATTTTTAAAACAGAAATTATGTAATCAGGACATCAGCTGGTTGTCCTTCCGTTTCATGCACTCCTTCAGTAAGTATTTTGAGCATTCTAGGAACTTGGGACTCAGCAATAAGTATAAGAAAGTCCCTGCCTGCCACTGGGGCACCTGCATGGCAACAGGAGAGAAAGTCAAAGAAGCAACAAGCAAGTGTGTGTGTTTACATGCACATGTGTATCATTTCAGGAAATAAGCAACAATAAAAAATATATAGAGTATAGATCCGAGGAATGTACAAGAAGACGTGTGTGGTGGGAGTGAAATCAACCATGGGAAAGGGAGTGGGAGATGATGATGGAGAGGGGCTAGGGAAAGGAGGCAGCCAACGCTCATCACCATCCCCCACCCTGCAACCCGAGCCTGTGCCACCACCACCTTGACAGAGCAGTGGCCATTGCTTCCCCCCTTGCCTCTTACAGCCAGTTCTCCCCACAAGCTTGTCCTTTCAAAAACCACTGTTGGGGAAAATATGGTGTCAGTCCCTATGCTCTAGTGTGAGGAATCAGCGACAGAAAGGTCTTCTGGCCTGACTCTGGGTAGAGGGGCGGGTACTCAGCCCCTCCTAGTGGAATTCAGGCCAAAGTAGGAAGTGGGGATCTCATGACTGACAGGGAAGGGAAGACGGAGGGAGAGGAGAGCCTCGCCCTTAGAGCTGCCTTTAAGACTCATGGTGGCCAAAGTTAATTTTTCTCCTTTTCTCTGGGCAAGGGTAGTGGCTCTGAGGGGAGGTGGGTGTTGAGTAATGAAGACTACTGACATCAGGCCTGGGAAAGGGAATGTCTTTCTGAGGTGGTACTGTCACAAAACAGCAGAGATTAGCAGGTGAAACCTTCATAATGGATATCACTGTCCTACGGCTGCTCAATCTTCACTTGTCTCCTTTCTACCCATAAGACTGAGGAAATCTCCCTGTGCCCACACCAGTGGAGGGTAACGCATGCAGAGTAACAACCACTCACAGAAGATCAATACATTCCCGATGTGACAGTATCTAGACCATGCATGCTGACCTGCTCAGTTCTCCCATGTAGAGCGAGGCATGGCTGAGGATTGTGTTTTGGGATCAGTCTTCTCTCTCATGTTTTTTCCACCAGATTGGGAGCAAGGAGCCATGCTGTCTGAGCCATGGGCCTCAGGCAATATACTTCTTCATAATTCAGGGGTCCTCAAACTTGTGAAGGCAGCAGAGCCCCTAACATCACAGGCTCTCCAGATACTCGGGCATCCTGCAACATGGAATCCCTCCTGACTCAGGAACAATTCAAGTGGGAGCACAGGGCATGTGTTGAAGGCAGAGGCCTCAGCACCACAGGAAATATTAAAAAGTCACATCTCTCTGCTCTCTTATCAAATTTGGTTTTTCCTTGGTTACTCATTTCATGACTCCCTGGGCACCCACTGGCAAATAAGCGATTGCCAAAGAGCAGGTTAGGGAAAGAAAGACTCACATTTGGAAAAGCACTATCGCATCATTTAATTTCTTTTTCTGGGAACTGAATAAACACCGGTATGATGTGATACTAGGAACCTTTACTGGGCTGTTGTGATCATGTAAAAATGACAGTTACTTCCCTTAAGGATGATAATTAATATTGCCTCTACATAACCCACTTTTTTAAAACTGATGTTTTCCTAGCAATCAACAGGGTAATCAACATCACTGTCAGGAATTTTCTCTGAGAGATGAATGCTTTCATCAACACTTGCCCATACAAGAGACATTCCTATTTCAAAAACAAGGGGGTGGGGATGGGAGAGTAACAGGGCATGGTTCTTACCCCATAGCATTCTGGCATTCTCTCGCACCTGCCACAAAGCCACAGGATGAGGTTCTGCCCATACACTCAAGACTTAATACAAATGACTGAGGTGCAAGGAAAACTCTCCCCTGCCTCTATGTGTAAGTGCTCGCCTTCCATTCAAGCGTTTTAGGGAACCTCTGTCAGCCACTGAGCACGTGATGATGACTAGGCATGACCCCTGCCCTCAAACTGTAGTAGGGAGACAGCTACAACCATAGATTAGAATATAATATAAAAATGAAATCCATCCATTTGTTCAATAGGTATTTGTTAAGTGCCTATATGTGAAGGGCACTACCCTGGATGCTGGGCACACACCCGTGGACAAATGCAAGAGTACATGATAGATACAGGTATCACAAGAACACAGAAGAAACTCCTCTCATCCTATCCAGGAGGATCAAGGAAGAAAATCCTGGAAGGAGTCTTGAAAGATAAAAAGAGGATGAGGAAAGAAGCCTCCCCAGCAGGGAGAGAGCCTGTGAATGGAGAGAAGCACCAGCGAACAGCCCCGCCCAAGGGCACAGCTCCCCTGCATGCCTGGTCCGTACAGAGCAAGCCAAGGTGAGTCCTGGGTGGCAAGACAAGGTGACCAGGGATCTTTAATGTCATGGCAGGACTAAATGGCTACCTACAGCTTATTTTTACGAGTGACTTTGAAGAGCCTGAAGCCCAGGAGTGTCGTGATCCAATTCCCATCTCAGATATAACTTCCTAAATGGCTTTATTTGCAAGCATTGCTTCTTCTGCATTAGAGACTTGAAAATGCAAAAAAGAAAAAGAAAAAAGGCAGATTAAGCAACTAAACACAAATAGGTTTCAAAGAATAGCACATATAAGATTCTTTTCTGTTTTAATTAGAGAAAATAGCTAGAAACCACTACGGGGAAGAAAAAAGAGAATGTTTTTCACAACCAAAAAATTAAGTGAGCAAAGACCAGTTTCCCAGAGACAAAACAAGCCTGACTTAACAATTCTGCTAGAACTGTTCCTTTTCATCTCTGCTGGAACTGGCAGAAGTTGCGTGGCAAATGCTTTTCATGTCTAGTGTGGCCTGTTGCCACGTAACACCTCAGTAGGAGCCGCACCAACCTCCCAACTTGGCCACCGTGGCTCACCATGAGTAAGCCGCCTCTGACAAATCCAGGAAGACGAGAGAGTACATATTCTCGCTGTGGATGATGGCTGTAGGGGAGGCTATACTTCCTAAGTAACGGTTTCACGTTAATTTAATAGTTCAAACTGAGTACTATATTTCCCTATAATGTGAAGGGCGATTTCAGATTCCCATGGCCTGAACTTCAACTATGAAACCTTCCGTCCATTCTATCCCTATAGACAAGACACGCCGACTATTCAGAAAATGGTATTGTGAATAAAATACACTGATGCAATAAGACTGCACTGCAATGTTATGGTTTCTAACTCAAATGCAATTATAAGCTTCTATATGGTATCCAGCTCATTGACTACACTTTAAGCCTATAAGCTACTCTAGCGGCAAATGAACGTGACTGTTTTAATACATACACAAATTTGAATTTAATTTCTGTATAATTATCTGCCTTCCAAATAAAAGTCTAAAGCCCAAGAAGTAATATAATCTGGTTGGCTGTGGTCATTACAGAAGCAAGCATTTTAGATGTTACCACTTGAAGGTCAATGTTTCTATTAATGAAGCCATACATGAAATAGACTGGGAATTTTTGTTCATCTACTGCTAAAATTGCAAGATGTTTCTTCAACTGCCACATTTTGGAATATTTCAAATGTCTCCAGCCCAGAACCAAAACCCAGAGATGGGTTAAAAATTAGTCTTCTGTGTACTGTATAATTAATTCCATTTATGGAACATCCAAAAACAGGCAGAACCGATCTCTGCTATTGGAACAGTCAGTGGTTACACGTGGGACCGGGGTGAATGGAGATCTTTACAAAGGAGTTTCTGGGTACTGTTCACTTTGGTTTTTTGATCTGGGTACATTTACACAGGTGTGTTTGGCTGTGACAATTCATCATGCTGTATACTAATAATGTATACACTGTTCTTTATGTATAATTCAACCCCAAAAAAGGTTTAAAACATTAGGGTGGAGGGAAAATTTGACTACTCTCACAAAGACATTAACAGGTCAGAACTTCAATCCTATGTAGTGTTTGAAAGAGCACAGGTTTCACATGGGACAGAAACCAGATCAACAGAAATAATGAATTGAGGGACACTCAGGGCAGATCGCTATTTAACATTCCCTCCCCCAAATGACAAAATTATTTCCAGCAACGATCATCCAATAATCAGTCATCATTATATTCTTGAATCATTCTTTAGTTTAAAAACAACCATCTAAAAAGAATGTCAATTTTTAAATTACTTCTAAAATTCAGTAAAACATTTCTTCTATGAACTAAAGTATGCACTCATCAAACAACATTATACCTAAGAGTTCCACTCTTGCATTGTTTTAAATTCTAATCACATAAAAACTCCAAATGGTCACACAGAGTCACAGAATTTAGAAACTCCAGTTCCATTTCTTTGTCTTAAACTGCACTATCATTATTGAAAAGCTCTATTTAAGCATAGAAATACGTTATATTATATTCCTTGTACCAGGTACCAAGGGTCAGAGGCATGAACTGTGCTGAAAGTAAGCTCTAATTCTGCACCATAGGAACTAAATTGTCAAAGAGACATGTATAGCTCAGTACACATGTGTCAGGGCCAACTATATGACAGGGAGTTCTCCAAATTAATTTCCATGTAGAAAAAATGCTTGTTAAAGGGTAAGCTTAAAACGTGTGCTAGTCTAAGTGTTTAGAATTGCCCACACAGTGTGATAAAGAAAAAGCAGACCTGCTGAAGTCAGTTTTATTGTTTTTAGTCTCCATAAATACGTACCACCTTGTATTGGTACCTGGAGAAAACCACTCCCATCCCCACCCATGCATGCAGCTACAGCTCAACCAGAAGCAAAAGAACCAGGCAAACAAAAGCCTTCCAAAGACGGAAAATCAACATCAAAGTCCAGACAAAAGCTTTTGTGTTTCATACATAAAGAGAACCCTTCAGTCAATATTGAAGGGAGAACAAGGTTTTTCAACCTCAGCACTACTGCCTATTTGGGCCAAATAATCCTTTGTTGTGGGGTTGTCCCGTGCATTGTAGGATGTTTAGCAGCATTCCTGGGCTCTACCCACTACATGCCCTACCCCACCCCTCCACCCAAGATGTGACAAATATCTCCAGAGAAGCAAAATCAGTACCAGTTGCAAATCCCTGAGGTAGAGGTTAGAACACCTTTGGAAGAGTACAATAAGTCCTCAATGTTATCAATAGATTCTGTGACTCTAAGCAAAATAACATATAACAAAACTAATTTTAGTACAAGCTAATTGATAAAAAGGAGAGTTAAGTTTCTATAGCATTTCATCAACATTATAACAAAACAACTTTGAACGGAGGAATGTTATTTGAGGAATTTCAAGGACTTGTACACCAGAAATCAGGTACAGTGATCGCCTTGTGGGGATGTCTTTGTTTTATATAGTACATTTATAATTCTTAATATGTACATCTATTTCTTATTCAAACACATATTGAAATACAAAAGGAAACTGAGAGAAGGCAGAAACGATGTTTAAGTGAGAAAGTACATCAATAACAAAGTCCCAGCAGCCCCCCCCCAATTATCTTCCCTTTATTTTCTTATTTATTTTCAAATATTTCTCTAATTAACAGAAAAAAAAATTAACTTCTCTCCCAAAAGGTCATTCTAGCCCAAGAGAGATTTTTTATGAACCTTGAGATAAATGGTCAATTTAAAGAAAATATTTCTCTACATACAATTCTAACTTTCCATGGTTTCTCCAGGTGAAAGCAGGAAGGAGCAGCAGCACCAAGGCACACGCCCCAGAGCTGCTCCCAGAGCCTCTCCCAGCGGCAGCCTCTGGCCTGCAAAAGAGCCGGGCATTCAAAGAGAGGAAACCTGGGTGTGAGTCTCTGTTCTACCACTTCCTCATCCTGGCACTCTGACCAAATCACAACCTCCCAAGATGCCAGTTTTTATTTATGAAATGCAGGGTAATGCTGCTGTGAGAACTAACACATTCAAAACACTTGGAGATTTTTATACAAATGTCAAATACTGTTACCTTTATTGCAGGATTATACACATCACAATTCTCAAGCAGAGATAACTCTTGGCTTTACCAAGAGGAGTTTTATCACTGAAAATAGCACTAGGGTTGATTCCAGCAGCATCAGCAGCAGACTCGGAAGGGTGTAAAACAGTATGAAACAGACGTGAAAGGCAATAAAGCATGGAGGTGAAGAGTGAAGGGCAGGCAACCAGGCTGCCTGGTTCTGATCCCGCTGAGTGACCTTGGGCAACTTGCTTGACTCCAGTCTCTATAAATCAGGAATAATAGTAGCACAATCAATTTTCTTAATTCACAGTAACTATATCCTATAAAGTCATCACGGACACTGAATTAGCGAACACTGAACAAGAGGAATACAAGGTTAGGTTCCTGCAAGCCTCTGGTTACAACATTTTTGTCAACTGATGAACATATAAGCATGTTTTATATGTGTTTCTCTGTTGATACTTTATTTAATATATACTGTTGTTTCATTAACATTGAACTCACAGACATGCCTATTAACTTAGGCTTGAATAAATTATCTAACATGTATTTTATACCTAAAGCACATGACAGGCTTCTTGCAACTTAGGAACACTAGCTAGCACTTTAGCACTATGCTTAGGAGCCATCATAAACAGTGAAATAACTTAAAAAAAAAAAAAAAAAAGCTCACAAATGCCTCCAAAGTGGCACTAATTAAACCACAAAGAGGACACACATTTACAGTATGAGACCTGAAACAAGAAGGCAAAAAATCAACTTGTTTGACCTTACCCATGGGAATGTGCCCATCAGGCAACTCGGATTTTGCCCCACTTCCCGAAAGGTCACAAAAGCCCTGTAACTACTGCCATTAGCATTACAAATACATTTTAACACAAGTATGCAGATCTGCAAATACAGAATCCACAAATAATGAGAATTGACTATACCTGCCTCACAGAGTAGCTGTGGTGATTTAATGAATTAATAGGCTCATTGCAGGTTGAGTTCTGATCAGCACCACAATAGAGCAAGTATCAAAGTGAGTCACAAGAACTTTTGGGTTTCCCAGTGTCTGGAAAGTTAGGTTTACACTCTACTGTATTCTATTAAGTGTGCAATAGCATATGCCTAACAAAGCAATGCATATACATTAATTTTAAAACACTTTAGTGCTAAAAAAATGCTAACTATCCTCTGAACCTTCAGTGAGTTTTAATCTTTTTGCTGGTGGAGGATCTTGCTTCAATGTTGCTAAAAGCACAGTATCTACGAAGTGTACTAAAACGAGGTATGTTGTACAGAAAAAGGACTACTTTCCTAGCCCATAGTGAGCACTCAACAAATGTTAGTTATCATGGGGGGGGGGGTTCAAATATGGGATGGGGCAAAAGTAGGTTTACAGCCGTTCATATGGAAAGTAATTCAATAATTAATAAACAATAATACAAGAATAAATTCTGTTTTGTGTACTCACAACTGTAAACCTACTTTTGCCCCATTCTCTATGTCAATAAAAAGAAATCACAGTGCAAAATGCATAACAAAATTATAGGAAAAAAGAACACGGATGGTGATAAAGAACCACAAATGCAGGAATATGGCTTGAAGAAAGACATCAAAAATCAAAACCCAAAATTTCTTCCTAAAGCAATTCTCTCTCAATCTGTTTCTCTTCCTTCCTTTTCATGAAGAGGTCCCACTCCCCATGCCAGTCATCTACCTCTTTGTTCTCAAATCCATTCTCTACACACCTTGCCCTTTCTGCAAGGTACCAAAGGGAAGGAAATTTCCCAACACCCTTGCCAACTGGTTTCCTCACAGGTTGGCCTATGGGAGGCACCAGCAGAAGCTGGGAGGGCAGGCACACAAGAGATCAGGGTCTCTTGCCCTCCTTCCACCTGCCCAGTGTGCAGCTCCTTCCAGGGGACCCCACTTCCCATTTCTGATAATACCCCTTATTCCCATCTTTCCTGCAGCCTGAGGGTGGGACATGTTCCTGTGGCTGTGAATCTCTGGGTTACCACATACTTTTGGCATCTCGCCTCTTCCATGACCTACATACCCGATTTTCAGTAGATCTCAGTCCACCTGGCTGCAGAAGAATGCTACACACTGCAGTTCTGCCAAGAACCACCCCCCAACACACACACCCCTGACACTCCCCCAAATCTCACACCCCACTTTCTGATTTCTCTGCATTGAGACAATAAAGGTGTCCCTTTTTTTTTTTTTTTTTTTCTTTAATTCACTGCTGCAGGAAAAGAAAAGTGTACTTACAACGATATTAGAGCCACTTCAGCTTTTAATCGATATGGGTTACTGGCTTCCCCTGAACCAACAGTTCCCTCCATGTAGGTGTCATTTCCTTTTTGAAAACTATGCATTACTCTCAACTCATAAATACCTTGATTAAAATAAAAATCCAAATGTGACCTATGGCACATATCAAATTTACTCTCATAGTTGGCACCAGTCACTCCTGGCTGCTGACAGTGGCCTGCATCATCATTAGCCATTAATTCTGAGGCAACTTCCATTCTCTTTTCTTTCCACTGCTTCTTAGCCCAGTGCATAAAAATGGAATGCCTGACTATAATCAGGGGGAGGCATAAAAAAGGAATAAACAACTTCATTTGGATAAAAGAATGCAACAGTAAACAAGATTCTGGTAAGCGAATCTGAGAAGCAGGAGAAGGGAAGCTATAGTGTGAATGCTCAATGCTCACTGAATCTTCATTATCTTCTCCATGGACACACAGCTAGACTACGGTTCCCAGAGAGGCGTGGTGGCCTGGTGACTGAGTTCCAGGCAAGGGGATAGGAATGAAAAGTGACCGTAACCACTTCCAGGCCGGGCCCAAAAATCCTCCCATGGTGGCTCCTCTACCTGTTCCCTACTTCCATTGAGCTGGGATGAGCATTACTAGAGGGCCTGTGTTCAAAAAGTCAGGCCAATTTAGTCCTGGTCACTAAATGACTTCCTAAAATGGACCACAACACCTGCCAAGTCTAAAATTATGGACAAAAAAAATAACTATATAGATAAGACAGAAAGACAGACACAGACGCACATGGAGGTCCATTTGTTATAGAAGGTCACTAATGCAGGTCATACACCTTTCAAATGAACTGGTCAGACACCTGGTCAAGGTGGCCAAGGGGACATATAAAATTATCTCCAACATGCTCCTTCCAGAAGGATCCCTAAAAGGAGACGCACTGGGGCCAGCGACTCAGGAATAAGCGCCTGTCCTGGTTCCACACTGCCTGTCAGGGAGAGCAGTACCATGCTGACCAACCACCACTTTGTAGCATAAAAACTCAGATTCAGAAAGGTCAGCGTGAGCCTCCCAGCATATGATGGCAGAAACGGAGGTGAGACCCACATCTCCTAGGTCAGTGCTACTCAAAGCAGGGAGGGACGACCACAGAGTGGGACCGGTCCACAAAGTGTTTCTGGTCTTTGAAGAAAGAAGTACCAAAACTGAGGGTAAGCGTTCTGGAAAATTTTATAATAATTTGATAGAGTAATTATGTTTTTGAATCTAATAATAAAATTAAAGACTTATTATTCTGAACTTTGTTCTTTTATTTCATAGAAAAAGTAACTGATTTTTATTGTACCAGACCACGATGGCTTAGAATTTTTCAAAACTTCAGTTTCTCCAAGTACCCTGAGTCCCCAAACTCTTTAGCTAAATTCCCATGGCTACTGCACCTCCTTCCCCAATCCTTCCTGCCTCACCCTCACCCAGGCTCTCCTCAATCTCCTAGCTCAGCAACTCCCTCTACCCTTTCTTTCATGGTGGCATTTCTCATTAAGTGTGTGGTGATAAACTCTTCGCGGGCTCCTCCAACATGTAAGCTGTGGGCACTGATTCGTGTAAGCCAGTTTGAAGTTCAGACCAAAACAAAGCGTTAAGTGAATGATCAGTCATCCGTCAACACAGCTAAATTAACACAAACTCTGGTCCCAGAAAATGGCCACGGTGAAGACTAGAAACCTGTCAATGGGCCTTACCTATGTTAATTAACCTTAGTGGGAACTTCGGCCTGCTCGATGGATGATGTCTATCCATCATTCTAAACCTGAAAGGCAGTGGGAAATGGCCTTCGCATCCCTCTTCCAGGGAGATGGACACACATGGAGGAATCCCGTACTGGCTTGGGGAGAAACGAACGGTTATTTAGAAAGTGAGTTGTCTGTGTGTGGCATCAAATATGACGAAGTGTCCTGGGAAGAGAACGAGATGTGGAGATGGTATGAGCTCTACCAGGCAGGACTGGCTGAACAGCCCTTTACAAGAGAGTCCTGAACTAGCTAGAGAAAAGGACTGGAACACGCACACACCTCCCTGAAACTGAATGAGGAGAAAACCAGATGGCAAGGAGGGCAATGACAGAAAGGAACGAACAAAGACAACTGGAGGTAAGGGCAACCCCAGGTAGCACCAGCCCTCCTCGGAGCATGGGTACGCTGTGGTTGGGTGTAGGTCTGGGCGTCAGGTAGACCTCATTTTTTAGAATATCCAGGGACAAAAGGACAGTAACTTTAACATAAGCCTACATAAGTATCTTTTAGAGTTAATAAGACATGTGATTAGTGAGATCAGAAAGGCAGGGAACCTAGCAGGAAGTATGTGAGTGTTCTAGTAAGTCTCTGCGCTTGTTTGGATATCGCTCGCCTGGATATTTGAAATATTTTAAAATTCTTAAATACTGTTTTCAGGTAAAGCCAGAGAACAGGTGCAAGATGTTGTTTTGAAACCTCTTGCCACGAACTGAGAATTCTGATTAGATCCAGGCAAAACCAGGCACACCTGTGATGACAGCTGCTCTGCTGCCCCACGTCTGGCCTGGGGACAAGGCAAGTGGCTCTCCACAGACCTGACCTCTGCCCCTAGGCCCCACCTTTCACCTTCCCCTTGTGCCAGGAGGGGAGCAGGATTTTCTCCACTGTGCTCCTCTGTCAATAGTGGGCAGTGGCTACCTGGAGTACAGTCTTATGGGACTCCAAGGCACTTCTTGGACTCTGAAAAAGAGGACTCAGATGAAGTATCAACAGGCACCACAGGCAAAGGACCATGAAGATGACAAATATTCCTCAGCTGACGATCTTCCCGAAGCCTGTGGCCACCATCAAGCTGGCTCAAGAGCTTATTCCTGCTCACTCCTGCCTGGCAAACTATGCACTGGACTTAGCTGCACAGCACACAGACAAGGTCAGGCACTCACATTTTCTAAGATGTGACTAACGTCCTGGGAACTGTAGGCAGAAATCATAGCATAGGCAATGAAAGTGTTTCATTTTAATCACTTCTAAGCCCTGTTTTCTAAAGCCCCAATTCTGTTATGCCTCTTCTAAGATTACTCATCTTTGACATCAAGAGAAAAATGTAATTAACTTTAAATCCTATAATCTGGATTTTCTGATTAATATATTTCAATGTTGGCATTACCAGGATAAAAATACAGTCATGTGCCCTGGCCAGGTGGCTCAGTTGGTTGGAGCACTGCTCCATGAACCAAAAGGTTGCAGGTTCAGTCCCCAGTCAGGACACATACCTGGGTGGCAGATTTAATCCCTGGTCAGGGCATGTGCAGAGGCAGCAGATCAATGTTTCTCTCTCCTCTCATCTCTCTCCCCCTGCCCCTCCCTCTCTTCCTTCCTCTCTGTAAAATCAGTGAAAATTTAAAAAAAAACTTAAATGTCATAGCGCAATGTATTACATCATATGTTTGATGTAAATAAATCTACTGCACTGCCAGCTGTGTAAAAAAGCAACAATACAATTATGTACAGTACATAGTACTTGATAATAAATGACTGATAGATTGTGTTGTTAATTTAGAGTGTACTCTTTCTACCTATAAAACAATATGCTGTGTTATGCCAGCAGTATGCTGTTTATCATATCTCTCAACTGCATCATTTTCCTTTGTGCTTGATTTAGCCTCTTATTGTTTTGTACAATAATGTGTTGTACAAGCTTGTAACCTAGAAGCAATAGGCTAGACCACATAGGCTAGACCACTTAGTCTGTGTAGTACACTCTATGTTTGCACAATGACAAAATCACCAAACAATGCATTTCTCAGAATGCATCTCCATCACTAAGTGACACATGACAGGAAAATGAAATCAACTTTTTCTACACCTTTTCTTCTTTACACTCATTTGTTCAGCCCATCGTGCTGCCACGTGCCAGGCTCTGTGCTAGCCACTGGTGGTATAAAGGGCAACGGAGCCAGTAGCCCTCAGGAAATTTATAGTCCACATAAAATGTATTCCAGTTTCATTCTGCCCTTTCTCCACTTTCTTTGGCAGTATATGTTCACATGATCTACTGGGGTAGCTTTGGTTTTAATTTTATCTTTTACCATGAACAATGCATCTTTCTCCTCCAGTCATGCCTCAAGAAGTGAAGCTGAGAAACTGGTTCTTTCTGAAATTAATGCGTAAAAAACTAAGTACAGGATCTATCAAACCCATGTAAGAAACGCTTTCTGACATCAGTTTTCTGACATCAATTACCACAGGCTCTATAGCAGTCAGAGTTAAAAGAGTCACTTGTTCTTAGAAGCCAATAATCTTCCTGATGTAAACTGACTCATATGGTTCCACACAATCCTAAGCACAAAGCCAGGAGAACTTCTCCCTATCTAAATCAGAAGAGAGATGATTTTACAATATGGGAGAATAGAGAGCTGCTTCTCTACCTTCTGGAAGACCCAAATATTTCCAGGCTCCTGGGAGCTGCCAAAGTGTGTAGAGGCCATGTGCTTTATATTCTGAAGGCTATTTAAAGGATTATAGGAAGCACAAAGTCATCTGTGATATGGCTTTCAAGTTATAAATGTCAATGACAGCCAAGTCTGCTACATTGGGAACTCTTCCAACAACAGGTTGACAACAACCCAATCCAATCGGTCTGGAGGAGGCTGAAAGACAGCTGCTCTTTCAGCAGTTATTCCTAAAGGAGCCAAGAGGCCTCTCCAAAGGCAGCTAGGTATGGCATGCTGAGGGGGGAAGGTGACAACGTATTTGGCGGCAGATAGAGCCCAGGGGTGCTGCACGACACCAACATGTCTGCCTGCTCCTTGAAGCCTGTCAGCCACACCTAATGCAGAGCCGAGAGCAGGAGGGAAGCACAGGTACTGCCATAGAACAACCTACAGCACAGGAAAGGCAGAAGGATGCTCGTTTTTCCCACAGCATAAGCCAGAGCAACCAGGCATCAGGGACCAGAGACCCAGGTCCGAGTCAGCAGGATGTCAGCCTGCTACCTCTAGCTGCTATGCCTGACTGCTGGAGAGCAGTGAACAAACATCCCTATCTGCCACCACTAAACTAATTTCAGAACAGACTCTTGAAGGGAGATTGTTCAGTTGGCCAGTCTCTGAAATAAAGTTTCATTTACATTAAATGATGGGTGTGGTCTGTGCATGTGGGGCAGCAGTGAGAAGATGGGAAGGATTAAATGTGCTTGTTGCATCTCAGACAAAAATCCCTCATCTTTAGAGATTTGAAATCCCTCTGAGGTTCTGAAAAAGACATTTCCTATTTTTCTGGTTTCTTCAAGTAGGACAAACTCTCAAGGTGACAGCTAGAAAGCTGCCTCTGATAAAAGTCACATGGTCACATTATTTCCTAGCTCTAACATTAAGGCTTTCATTCACATCAGACATTCATCTGCTTGTGAGTTGCTGGGAGTTTTGAATCCTGTGATGTTATTAGAGACAAAGTTTGTTCAAAGGCCCACATACATTAAAGAAACAAGAAATAGGAATGTTTAATGTTTCATTCTGTTGGTCCCATAACCTTGACACCCAAATCCTATCAGCCTGTGAAATCCATATATTCTGCTCCCAAGATGAACATCTCATTTACCAAGGTAACTCTCAAGGGTAGCTCAACAGTGGTTTCGAGTGCTACTGACTGTTCAGACAGGTAAATAAGAAAGTATTTAGCAAATTGTTTCCTCCAAAAAGTACATTAGTAACTGAAGACTTGAGGAAAATGTAGTCCTTGAGCCGGTTTCTTGATACAGACACAGTTTAGTAACTGTGCAATCTGTAGGAGTCACACTCCAGTTCACTGCCTTTCCTTATGTTTACATCACGATCCTCTGTGTCCTCTGTCAGGTCTGGGCTGGGCTATTCTGAAGGGGCGAGCCCTTCCACGTAAGAGTGACTATTTGTAATCAAGATCAATAACTTTGTGTTTGCTGATGACTGAATAAAGTAACAAATGGCCTTCTGCTACAGTCACTTTACTAATTCTGGACAGATGAAATATTCTTGCCCAATTATTCCAAAAGATCAAATCCACCAGGCTTTAACCACATAGCTAGAGATGTCCCCCCAGGACTGGGTTGCACTGGTAGACTAGAGTGTATTTTATGGTTCAAAATGCTAACTAACATCTGACTCAACTACCTGGCCCTCTGCCTTCCAAGGTCAAATATCCTGGATCTGTGCTTAGCCAGGTGAACATCTGCTCACTACAGTACTTACACGGCCTGATGGATCCTCCGTCTATGTCCACTTTAGAATAGTGATCACTCCTGAAATCACAAAAACAGACATTTTTAAGTTTCTTTTCTTTAAGAACTTGATTCATTGCAAACAGGCTGTCAAAAGTCTTCTATGAACCTTGCTTTCTTCCATTTTGGTACTCCAGTGACTTTTAAGATAGTCCCACTCCCCAAAAAAGGATGCCTGAAGATAGCTAGGTGGGGGGGCCCTATTACTTTAACATCTAGAGGCATTTGTCTAAAAACTTGTATTACTTCACTTGCTAGGATCCAAATCCATCCATTATTAGTTCTGCAGGAATAAGGCTGCATTTGGCAAAGACGGAGCCTCTGCACAGAAGTGCTCTTTGTTCCAAGTCTCTGGAGGCATTAAACCAAAGCTTTTACCAATCCTAAAGCTTTCCGGACTCAACTACATTAATATATATACACGCAGTTCCAAGTATATGCATACACACAATTTTAACAACGAATAGCTCTATTACAAAATACTAAGGAGTTTGCAATATGAAATAAAGCCAACTGAATTACATGCCTGTTTATTAAAATATAACAGATTACTTAGAGCCTCTTCACTTTGAAGAATAAAACTCAAAAAAAGCAATGGAAAACCATTTTAGAAATATATCTACTATGTGCTTCTAGACAGCTAATATTTTCCCTCTATAAAACACCTTTGTAAAAGAAGAAAGGGGGGGGCACACATGTCCTTTAACAGATACATACAGTGTGTTTCTGATATTTGTGAAATCTAACAACAGAGAATTATAAAACTGAAAGAGCTCAATAGGAAGGGAAGCAAGGAGAAAAAGAGGGAGAGAAGGGAGGAAAAAAATAAACATCGTACTGCACAGACCCTTCTGCAAGCTGATTCCCCATAGGTCTTCTAAGACTAACCAGCTGGTCTACCTTTGATTTAGGAACCTCATGTAAGAACATGTACTTTTTTCTGCTGGAAAATGTCTGAGAGAGTGTTGTTATTTTTAATTCAACCAAGCCAGTTCCTTCCTTATATAGTCTGTAGCATATAACTACCTTTCACAGCATTAACATTTTTGTCTGTGTCAACAATCTCTGAGCAATACCAGAGGGTGGCAAACTGGGGCAACTTGGGAAAGAAGGTTCAACCCTCAGTCACTCCAAATCTGCAGTCTCCATAAAACAGTCTGGCCTCAATAAATGCTCACTAAAAAGGGATGGAAAGCTGGAAGGAACTGAGTCAATGCCAGTGACCAATGTGGCTACCTTTTTATATCAGCTTCTATTTGAGATAGTTTTGAGGTAAAAGACTGCTTTTTGAAACTAGATTATCATGATACAGAAAAAGCTGCTAACTCCAATAAGTCCAGTCATCAAGATATATTTTGAAAAAACAGAAACAGACTCATAGATACAGAGGACAGAATGATGGTTGCCAAAGGGGAGGAGGCTGGGAAGTGGAGTAAAAAAGGTGAAGGGATTAAGAAGTACAGATTGAAAGTTACAAAATAGTCACAGAGCATAGGAAATATAGTCAATAATATTCTAATAACTATGCCTGTGGGGTACTGGAAAGATCAAGGGAAACACTCTGTAAAGTATGACTGCCTATCCACTATGCTGTACACCTGACACTAATACAAAGTAATACTGAATGTTAAGTGTAACTGTAAAAATCTAAAACAAACAAACAAAAGAACTATGAAAAATAAATGTGTAAAAAAAGATATATTTCAAAAAAGCAATCCTAAGCATCCTAGTCAACATCAAAAACCACATTCATCTGTAGTGATCTAGGTTAATAAAATTAATACACATGTGCTTCAGACATAAGTAATACCAACTTACACTTCCAGTGCTTTTATTCCTTTCTGTTTCTTTTCACAAACATCTCATTTTGTACTTTATTTGGCAATTTTCCTTATGAGTACTGGGATCAAGTGCAGGGCAGCAGGTGACATGAACCAATAGTAACAAATTGTAAGATTCAAAAATGTTCATGATGTGCCAAAAAAAGAAAGTTCATTATCTCCTCCAATGCTTTCAAATCTGGATTTGTTTTTCTTTAATAATACACTAATTAAGAACTCAATCTTGATTTTACCTTAAGAATCAGACAAGCTACTCCCTGAGTCATAGGAAAACGATTATATTACCCTTGGCTGTACACATCAGCAAAATTCATGGTTGCCAAGGAATCAAAGACCATTCACTTCTATCCTCAGCAAAGCTTTAATGTCCAACTAATCTTAGTATCATTTCCCGCAGAGACAAGGATGTAATATTAATGAAAGTTTATAGCATTTCTAGCCATGTCCATAGGTAAAGAAAATGTTGAAGAAAGTCCTTTCTCCTTCCTAATTTTCAAAGCAGCATCACTGCAGCTTTCATCAAGATTTCACCCAGCTGTATCTTTTCTGGGGATTAACATGTTCCCTCAATTTTTTCCTGGGCTTATGTGTTGCTTTTCCTCCCTTTCTTAATTATACCAAAACTGTGAAAGCATTTATAAATAAAAATCATGGGAATGCAAGTCAATCTAGAAAAAAGAACAGACAACAATCACAGGGGACAGTGAAAAAGGAGTTACAGAAAACTGGAATCCCATTTTCAACCAACATTATTGCCTCTTTCATTTTATATTTTGGATAAAATATATTGCAAGTGGCCCATAAAATAACCTAATGATCAGCTCTGCACTCTAGGGTGGAATTCTATCAGAAATCTGCATTTGAGTTTCTTGCCTGTACCCCAAACCCCTTTCAAAGCACCTCTAAAAGTGGGCAGTGATAAAGCGAGCATGTTCAAGGACCACTCCTGCAGTGTCTGCTCAGGATCTGAAGACACATGGTGGCCAATTCTAAACCTGCAGGTCTCACACGTCCCATGCCCCCTCATGCCCTTCAGCACTGGAATCTGTTGGGATGATCCCTTTTCATTTACATTCAAGCTTTCATCCTCTTATCCCCCATGGGACAGCTCCTTTTTCACTGCCTCACCAAATAGAGTCTCAGAATCTTGATGCAAAAACATCTATGGGCATGACTCAAAGCAGGCTTTCCCTTGCTCCTCTTTTTCTACAGTCTAATAAGCAAAAGTGGCACACTAAGAACACCAAAGCTGTCTAATATTTATTAACATGAGAAAATAGTTGAAGGGATTCTATGGTTCCACCTAAAATATCTTCATGTCTAGAGAAAAGATTTCAAATGATAAGATCACCTAGTGGTAATGACTAGAAACAAATCATGGCCATGTTCACAAGCTTTAAGTCACTTAATCTTCCTTATTGAACATCAGACGGTCATACAGAAAAAGATTCCATAATTACAGTACAGGCTTCAGGCTTCATTCAGCTTGCATCTTACATTGGGCAGAGCAGCTAAATGTAGTGCACCATTAAATTTTGCCCAGTTACAAAGAACTTACACAATCTTAACCTTAAATATGTTCAGTTTTATCACACTTCAAACTTTCTAGCCTCTTTCCATTTTAGTGAGACCTCCCATCAAGCCTCCACTGAAAGCTTCCCAAAATAGATAATCAAATCTAAGTCTGTCCCATGTTGCTCACACAGCCTGGACTCAAACACAGAGGTCCAACCCTCATCAGCTGTGAGGACAACCAAGTGCCTCTCCAAACCTCTGTCTCTTGTGCCTACACAGAGGTCATCACAGTACATCAATCAGAAATGATGGCGGGATTCATGAATTAACAGACCCCGAGAGTACAGCCACCACATCAGAGCGGCAGCGAGCCCTCTACAAATGGTAGCGATTATTATTGGGGTTGCTGTTGCTATAAGAGGATAATAAATACACAGGATAATACAAGGATAGCTCTAGACCCAGAAGCCTGGAACCACAGGCACTGACTGGGGGTGCCCAATGTCCTATATTTTCATTTTCATTAAGTTAGGCGTCGCAATGACAACGATTTAGTGCCTCGGGCTCTAGATTACCCTCACTTAAAATGATGGTCCCCAGATAAAGTGTGTTTTATTTACAAACGAGAAAAAAGTATTCAAACCTTGTGATTTCCAAATTCATCACAAGCTTGCGTTATAGTGATAACACTTGTAACCAACAAAGTTCATTCAAGATATTACCAAGATGACAGAGGGCCGGGAGTGCTGGGAGACCAGTTATCCAGGTTCGCAACTGTTTTTAATGTTCATTTACAATGTCACAAAGAGCAAATCCCTGTTACAAAACTTGCATACCACCCCAAACAAAATTTGGTATTTTCATTAAAATTATTTTAACAAGCATTAGAGAATTAATCTTAAAATTCTGTTTCTGGAACCATCCCCAAGTGACCCCTGGTCCATCCCTTAGCCTAATGGTTCCCATTGTGCAGTCACTGAACCAGCACCACCAAAATCATCTGGGAATCTGCCATACAAAATCTCAGACCCTCAAAACACCCTTGAGCTGGGCCAGTAACATGAATGCCATCCAGGAGATTCAGAGCCATGCTTAAGTTTAAGAACCACTGCTAATAGGCTATTAACATGTGGACTGAGACATCACTTCAGACAGCTCTTTTCCTTAAAATACTATCTGGCATTTTTTTGTTCCTTAAAAACCTGCTATAGGATGATGTCAACTGTTCCTTTCTATTTTTAAATTCTTGTGATGAGGCTGAGGATGATTCATTCAGCGCCTTATGTGATCACTTAAATAAAGTAGTAAGGCTCCTTCTATCCTGCCCCCAATGAAAGGTGACTACTGCTTGTTATTTATGATGTAATTACAGAACGATCCAGTAACAGAAGTCTGTCCTTTATCAACCTCAGCAAAACCTGTAATAGAGTTGTAATTATAATGCGCCATTCTTTTCTGTAATGTGTTCATAATAACGTATCCTTTGAAACTGATCATATCATATGTCATAACAAGGAAACATAGAACCTGGATCAAATTTAGTTTATTGTAAACAGAGATCAAAACTGCAAGTGTTTGGGCAAACCTTTTTCAATTGACAGGAAACAAGTATACATTAACCATTTGGCTTTATCTTATTTATCTCAGTGGAAATATGAAAGAAAAAGAAAAGATTTAATGCTTACTATGGGGTCCTAAGGTGACCTCACAATACTGAATGGTCTTATCACCAGACACCATCCATCATCTAATTATCAAAGCAGGAAGCATTAAGGTGCATTGCCTAAATAATAAACAACTCTTCTCTGTACCTTTAATTTGTTGAAGTATGTCTTAATTCAGAGAAGTTAATTTCACACCTGCTGCGAAATCTGATGAATTGTAAATACCAACATATTATTAATTTCCCTTTCCTTTTTGATTAATTTCATACTTACGTTGGGTAAGAAAGGCGAGATTAATGATGTCTGGAGAACAATGTTCAGTTCTTGTACGATACTAAATCAACCTCAAGTGTCCAAGTAAACAGAACCCAGATAAGGAAATAATAATGAAATCATCTGTGGGAGGTATCCAAGATGCTATGTAAATAAATGCTCAGAAGCTTAGAAAGTGTTTAAGCTGTAAATTCTAGTGAATACTCTTCTGGGACAGAAGAATGAAAGCTGGAATTCTGAAAACAATAATACGCATAGCTAAACTTGCCCCTTTACCATTGACTGAAGAGTTGGGTTTATTTATCACTACAAATTTATTTATCACTACAATTCTCAGTTTTTCAGGGATCCCTCTGTGTATTTCTTAATCTCTTCACTCCCTTGTCTTCTCTCAACTCTCTCTGTAACACAACCTCGGGACTCTTAGCTCTATGCCTGTGAAGGCACACAGATCTCTCATCAGAGGAGATGAAGAAAATGAGTATGAACTCAGTTTCATCATGCAGTTTTAGACAGTCAAGGACCTTGGTGTACATATGCTAACCCTATCCCTATAGGAATGCCTCCCTTAATGAGAACTTCCTATGTGCCAACACACTAGGAGTTCTGTATGTTATCTAACATAACAGCTCTTTGAGGTAGTACTATTATATACATTTTGCAGATAAATAAACTGAGACTCAGAAAGCTAAATACCTTGCACGGGGAACCCCATCTTCACACAGAGCCGCCCGGCTCCCACACCATACTGCCTCCCTGGCAGTGAGAGTAAATGGACCATTTACAGCTGCATAGTCCAGAGGACAGGAGAGCTATGAGCATGCCGCCTTCCCCTAAGACACTTCCCTGCCTACTCCAGCTCTAACTGACCCAAGCCTTTTTTGAATTCCAACATTTATTAAATACAATCTCACAAATCTATGTCATCAGATTTTCTACTGTCCACTAGAGTACCCTGTGTCTTAAATCTCCCTCCACAAACAAGCCGCCCAACTAAGACTGATGGCCAATTCCTGAGTGCAGCCGTCAGGCACCTCTGGCCACGGTCTAGGGCAGTGCTCTCCAATAATTGCCCTTACAACATATGGTTATTTAAATTTAAATTAATTAAAATTAAATAAAATAACTTCAGTTCCTCAGACACACTAGCCACATCTCAAGTCTTCAAGAGCTACATACACCTAGTGGCTGTCATGTTGGACAGACGGCACAAATGCAGAACGTTGTGCCAGAAAGTTCTACTGGACAGCACTGCTAGAGCTATTTCAAGACAGCAGCCTTTCAGCTAATATCCACTAACAACAGTGCAGGAGGACAGAGCCTCTTCACCTCAGAGCCAATTAAGGGCTGCATCAGACTGACTGTGGTCATACTGATGTGTGTTCAGATATTGCCTTTTCATAAATAGCATTCTTTGAGAAGTCACTTGGTAAATTTATAAATAAAGCAAGCACATCAACCAGATAGAACAGAAAACATCAGAAATGAGAGGCAATAAGAAACAATCATCATAAGACCTTCTGTTCAGCAATAACCACCCTATGCAACAGTAGGTCAGGAATCACCAGGAGTGACCCCCCCCACACACACACACATGAACCACTAGCCACCCAGGGCCTCCCTGAGACACATCCTCACCAAAGCTCCTCCAAACGAGAACTTAATCTTTGCTATTTCTCCTTAGCAAGATAAAGTCCCCAAATTTGACCTCTTCTAATTATTAAGGAAGCCAATACAATGAAACCACCTTTGAAATCACTATTTTCTACCCATCATTCTCACTTGTTTCACTAAAAGTTGGATAATTAGCAATGAGACCAGTTCTTGGCAACAATGACAGTCAAACAGTAGGCTAGAAAAGAGAATCTCAGTCCTCTTGGCCTCCTCAGTGACACCTGACCTGGAGTTACTTAAAAGATTTCCAGGAATTAAAAACTTGAGAAACTCTGAGGATAGCTCCTATTTGGAGGAGGATCCTAATCCAACAGTTGGCTACTATTGGATTAGAACATTAGAACAGCCCCAGGTGGCACACAGTGATGAAAAGTCAAGGTCACTGATGTGATTGATACATCAACCCTGAACGTGCATTTCTTCCCTCCCTCGGTTCTTCACTGCTTTCCCCTCCATCCCTCCCTGCTGTCTGCAGCAGGGACTGAGCTCTGTGCCGAGACAAGCTAGCCCTCGTGGGTGCCAGCACTAGTCTGTAAAGTAGTGGATTGAAGTCTGAAAGCCACCTCCACTGCCAACGCCTTTAGGTAATTTTTAGAAACCCCTTGATCATCCCAGATTCAAATTGGTACACAGGTCAGACCTAGGCCTCTCACACCACCATAATAAAGTAGCAAAGAGGAATTTTGTAAAGGTAGGACAAGAAATCAAGGTGTAGAGTTTTCTAATAAATATGCCAATCTATTCTTCCTCGTGGGGCCTAGGGTGATAATAAACTAACATGTTCCTCCCTTAGAGCCTATGAAAGTCATCTAATCCTGGATAAATGTTCCTCTCTCCTCTCTTTGAGCTCCCAACTCAGTCACATCAGTAAGGCCGATTTCTGCCTCTTCCCAGCATTACTCACCTTTGCTTAAGGACCAACTGAATCACTAACCTGAATGTGCAGTCCAGCATTAACCATTTCCTGCCCAATAAATCACAGCAATAGTTTTGTAACCTGGTGGACCTTTTTCCAGCCTCATTCCCCTTCCCTCCCAATCCATTCCTTACCACGGAGGAGATGAAACTTTGGGACACCCCCAGCCCAGGCCAGGCCTTTCTGATTCAATTCAATACAATGTCTAAGATCTAACCCTGGTCTGTGAGGCCCTCCCGAATCAGGAAGGACTGCTTTGTTCAAGACAACTAGTCTACCTTTCCTCTCTGCCATCTTCAGATTTTACCTGCAGGCATACCTGATTTTATTGTGCTTCACAGGTATTGTGTTTTTATGAATTGAAGGCAAGACCCTCCACCAGCAAAAATATTACAACCTACTTTATTGCAATACTCACTTCATTACAGTGGTCTGGAGCTAAACCCACAAAATCTCCGAGGTATGCCTGTACATTCAATGTATCCTTCCATAACACAAAAAGCAACTACTCTGAGAAACTTTCCCAGATCTGAAGTGCCCTCTCTCTCCTGTGTGTGGTAACACCCATATCCAGATTGTCAACTCCTCAAAAGCAGGACACGTCTTCCATTCTTGCTATCTCTAAACAGCATTTTAGAAATCAGGATCTTACATAAAATCGATGCTCTGATAAATCCACTGAAATCCATGCTTGCAATTTCATTGTGCCAACAGTGGAATCTCAGTTCATAAGACCCCTTCAAATATTGTTTGCACACCATGAGCCCATGAAGGCTCTGTGCTGAGGGAAGGAACCCCGGCTCTGGATTCAGGCTGCCTTGTGTCTTCCAGCCCCACTGTTTATCAGGCAAGGCTCCTACAAGGCCCCTACCACTAAGCCTGTTTCATCTTTTGTGAAACCAAGATAATAATAGTACCAACGTCCCCAGGCTCTCTGCACATTAGACACAATAACAAAGCACTTAGCACAGTGCCTGGCACACAGTAGACATTCAATAAATGTTAGTTCTAGCCTTTTACTCCTATTATCAGTAAATCTCCTTAGGGGCACATGTAGCACAGTAGAAATAATATGACTATGGGAATAAAACTTATCTGTGTTTAAATCCCAACTGTTCAGATCCTAGCTGTGAGACCTTAGGGAAATTACTCAACCACTCAGCTTCAGTATTTTCATCTGTAAAATGGGATAATAATCAACCTCAAAGGGTTAGTCTAAGAATTTAATGAGTTCCCAGTACATAGGCAGCAACTCAATTAGTGACATTTACTAAATATGATTATAACTCAGTCAAAACACAAGTGGAAAGGAAACAAACACCTTTGTACTCCTAACTCATATCACTGTCATCTCCTTCCAGTCACAGAACACGACCCACACCTCCCAGAGTTGTCAGCCAGAGTCTGCACATAGCAAATGCAGGAAAATGACATCGAGAGCTGCAAGGAGACCCCTATGTGCACCTCATTTTTATCACTTTGCCAATCTTCAAACATTCCTATCTATTCATACTTACACATAGCAATAGTGAGGCCATTCCTGAAAGGAAAACACACTAGTAACATTAGTTACATTTTTTAAAGGAGTCTAGGACTAAAACAATCCTTACAAGAAAAGAGCCCAAACTGCTGAGAGAAAAAGCCAGATTTGAGATGAATATTCAAACAAATGAAGCTGTACAAGCCCAGGAAAGGCCGTCCCCACCAGGATCATGCCCTTACTGGGAGGAAAAATGAACTCTACTCTTTCAAGTTTTTGAAAACTCAGAGGGGAAGTCAGAGCAAAGAGAGGTCTGGTGCTCTCACTGTCCCTCCAGGGGCTGCGTGGTTCCTGGATTTGGCCTCCACTGAGCTGGAGTCCAGGGACCCAGGAGGCTCAATGGGCGAATCCCTGGCTCAGATCCCTCAGATGCTGGAGGGAGAGGAAGAGCAAGAAGCCAGCATCAGAGTTATAGGAGTTACCAGATAATTAGGTTCCCACCAGAAAAATGTGTCTTCTTGGTGAAGGTCTGACTCCAACGAGCTGAAAAATGACTTTGCTTCCTTCTCACTCTGCCAGGCTCGGCCCAGGGCGCAGGGCCAGGCGCGGCAGTCCCCAGGCACTGGGCTTGCTCAGGCATGCAGGCTCTTACCCCAGTCCTGCTAGTCAACTGATGCAAGGACAGTCACTCCCTCTGATGCAGGCCCAGGAAGAGTGAGTTGTGCTTCACAAGAGCCTAAATTTCTCTAAAGAACTGCAAACACTGACCATCCCCAAATACTCCACATGGCTCTGGGCACCCAAGCTTCCTCACCTCCTCACATCACCACCTCCACTGTCCACAGTCTTTCCGAGCCCCATGTGCCCTGGAGCTCATGCACTGGGAACCCATTGCTTGCTAAAACTTTGAAGCCAGCTCCACACTCCTTGCTGAAGAGAACTCGAAGATCATCAGGAGTTTCAGGTAACACTAATAATCAGAGCGTAGCTGCAGCTAGCAGCCCTGAATGCTCACTGACAAGCCCTATGCTTTTTGGAGGGACTGTTATTTGTAGATAAAGACACGGAGACACAGAGTTAAAGGAACACTCATCAAGTCACAGAGCTGGAAAGTGGTGAAGCCAGGATGTGAACCCGGACTTTCTAACCTGTATTGTCCATGCTGCTTCCAGCCACTCAGGACTGTTTGTCCTTTCATCGTCCTTTCATGAGAATGACCTCTTAGGCCCAAAAAACCATCACCAGGGGCTGGGTGCTGGGGAGGGCAGGGAGGACCAGCCATATCCACCCCCACCTGCACCAACAGCTGCACATGCTCTCCTGATCAGCATCCCTCTGGAACAGCAGAAATGGAAACAAACTTACCATGTAGGCCAGGCTGCACTGCCACACTAGTCAGGTAAACGTGTTAGATTTGTTTGGTGTAACTCCTTCCTTATTCCTGGCAAAACCCAGCTGGACCAAGCTCAGGATTCTGCATTTTCACTGTGATGCCATTTCATAAACACTGCCACCCCCCACCCCACCCTTCTCCACAGTGGCAACTTCCAAGGATGAATTGGGAGAGATGTTAGAATACGCCCCAGGAGCTTTTGAAAAGATATGCCACCCCCCCCCAACAAGTACAAAACAAATAAACAACCAAAAAATGCAGAATCTTCTAGAGCATGAACAGTAAGGAGAGGAGCTGAAATCTGTGATTAACTTTCTAACTTTTTGGGCCTGTATAAAGCCCCAGTGACCCTGCCATGGTTCAAATGATTTACCTTTCCACCTCCAGAGATTCCTTTAGCAGGCTCTGATCAAGTGAATGAAAGGATTAAGGGGGGATGGAGGGAGAGAGAAAGAGAGAACACGAGACAGAAAGACACAGACAGCAGGGAGGGAAAGAAACTGAAGTTCTGGGGAAACCTTTCACATGACACTGTGACAGAAATAATGGGACCCTTCACATAAATTCTCTCTCTCTCTCTCTCTCTCTCACACACACACACACACACACACACACACACACACACACACACACACTACGAGTAATATTTAGACCAGCACTCTCCAAAAGAAAAATAATGCAAGCCACATATGTAATTTAAAATGTCCTAGTAGTCATATTAAAAAGTAAAAAGAAACAGGTGAAATTAATTTTAATAATGTAGTTTATTTAACCCAATATATCCAAAATTTTGTAAAACATGCAATCAGCATTTAAACATTAACAAAATCTTTTATTCTTTTCTTCACAATAAGTCTCCAAAAGAACTTCAGTATTTTGCATTTACAGCATATCTTGATTCCAATTAGCTGCATTTCAATAGCTTAATAGCCACACATGGCTAGAGGCTACCATGCTGAACAAATCCGGTTTGCACAAAGATGAGAAGAAGAAGAAAAGGGGCGGGAATAAGGTCTTGAACAAAGAACTAAGGGAATATGACATCCAGGATCATCCATGACCTTCAATCTGTGTTCATAAGGGGTTAGGTGTAATCAGCCTTCAAACTCAAGCGTTAATATGTTAGCACTCTTTGTTAACTAAGAGTTAGCACGTTTCACCCTTTTGTGCCCAAAAGTACCAGACCCACAACTGAAGAATGACAGTCCATTACCCTATGGACCCTCAGTAACATGGTGCCCAGCTGTACATCACACATACCTGCTAGGCACAAAGCAACATCTGTACCCTTGGCTTCACCCACATGGAGCGCAGGCCTCCAAGGAAAAGAGAGCTGGAAAGCAAAGCCCACCCAAGAAAAAAAAACAACAGTTCCCTCCCATCTAGGGGCTGTGTAAGGGAATGGGACACAGGCAAATGACAAAAGGAGGGTGAAGACAGCTTACCACTTGTGGTGGGCAGAATAATACCCCCCACTGAAAGATGTCCTTGTCCCAACAACCAGAAGCTGTGAATGAATATGTTACCTTACATGGCAAAGGGGACTTTGTTGATGTTATTACGTTAAGGATCTTGAGATGAGGAGATTATCATGGATTATTTAGGTGGGGGTGTAATTATAAGGAGCCTTACAAAGAGAGGCAGCAGGGTAAAGTCAGAGAAGTAAATGTATCATGGAAGCAGAAACCAGCATAACTTGATCATTTGCTTTGAAAATGAAGAGGAGCCAAGGAACACTTTGGCCACCTTTAAAAGCTGGAAAAGGCAAGGAAACAGAATCTTCCCCTAGAGCCTCCAGAAAGAAAAGCAATCCTGCAGACACCTTGATTTTAGCCCATTGAGACCTACTTTGTGTTAAACCACCAAGTGTGTAGCAGTTTGTTACAGCAGAAATAGGATGCTAATACACAATTGATAGAGTGATCAGTTAGACACACACACCAGTTATGATGACCCTTCAAGGTATCAGTATAAGTAACTGTACTTGTAGTATCAGCAATAGTAATGGCCACCATTTATTGAGGGCTTACTAAATCCCAAGCATCCTGCTAAATACTTCACAAACATTTTTTAAAATACACTGAATAGCTTCAGATTTACTGAAGTTACAGAAATAGTATAGAGTCCCTGTATACTGTTCACCCAAGCTCCCTCGACGCTAACCTCTTACACAGCCATGACACATTTTGTCAAAACCAAGAAATTAACATCAGTGCAATACCACTAACTAAACTACAGTCTT
Organism: Furipterus horrens; assembly: GCF_987537825.1. Classification (NCBI taxonomy): domain Eukaryota; kingdom Metazoa; phylum Chordata; class Mammalia; order Chiroptera; family Furipteridae; genus Furipterus; species Furipterus horrens. The sequence goes on along the minus strand of NW_028327171.1, from coordinate 130,853,467 downwards.
TACTGGGATTCTACCAGTTTTCAGAGGAATCTTATCTTCCTAAGAACTGTATGAGGTAGGTACCACTCTAACCCTCACATGAAGGAGGATGCTGGGCCTCAGTAAGATTCAACCACTTGTTCATGATCATGACAGAGAACGGCAAGGCTTTTGAACTTGATTTCCCTGCTTGAGCCCAACACTGTAAGCTTCCCTAGGTATCATCATCCTCACCTTTCAGGACTGGAAACCTGATGAGAAGTTGGTTACCTACAGGCATGCCTCCAGGAGGAGATCAAACCTGGATACTCTAACTCCAAAGATGTCGCTCCAGCCACACCATCTGTCTCCCTGACAATGAGGAATAAGGGGCCACTTGGGTTCATGAAAAGCTCCTGAAACCCATAAGATTGGGGTGGCTGAGACAAGAAAGCGGGGGATCCTGCCTCTGTAAATCACCTAACTTGTTGTAGGGCCACTAGTAAACCCAAAAGCTTTCTTGAGGCTCTCTGTGAGCAAGGAAAAACTCAAGAGTCCTTTACCAGGAGCACTTCCAGGGGAACATGTAGCAGAAGAAGTTGCCATCAATAACCATCCTAAATCTAACTTCCTTAAACCGCCAGGAGCCATGCTCAGGAGCCTTTACAACATGATTACAATAAGCTCCTTTAAGTCTTCTCCTCGGGGAGCCAGTACCTTCAATCTTTCTAGCCCTTAGATTTTACCACCTGAGCAACAAAAGTAGGAAGAAGAGCTGTTCCCACTGTGAGGTCGTTATCTACCTCACACAGAACTGCACACGGCAAGTAGGGTAGGGATTAGGACAAATTCAAATGGATGGCCCATAACAAGCCACCTTGTTCACTTGTCTCCTGGCGTTTATTTCCGCTGCGGCATCCATGAGCACAGGCCTCTTGGCACTATTACAGAAACGTTAGCTGTCTACGCACAAGCAGACCTCGGAGATACTGCGGGCTTGGTTCCACACCACCATAATAAAGCAAGTCGTAATCTTTATGCCAGTGGACGGTCATGCCTTCTATTTGTAAAAACTGGAACACATGTGAAATGTAATAAAGCAAAGTGCCATAACAAGGTATGCTTGTCCCTCTATCAGTGTTTCTGAAAGTATAGCCCCCAAATCTGCATCAGCATCACCTGGGAACTTAGTAACAGCAAATTCTCAGGCCCCATCTCAGGGCTACAGAATCAGAAACTCTGAGGCTGGGTCCAACAATGGGTTTTAACAAACCCTCCAGGTGTTTCTGTTGCATACAACAGTTTGAGGACGACTAAGCTGTGTATTTCCTCCTCCGTGGCTGACCTGTGCCCTAGACACATGGTCAATAAAAAAATAAAGACTGTGTCACACATTGACTGCGGGCCCAGAAATGATACTCACAAGCCTGGTGGGTGGTGGTGACGCATTCATTTATCACATAGTTAGGGAGTGGGATAGGCCAGCAGAGGCCAGACCTGTGTTATAGGCTACAGCCCCATCCTTGGCTCCATGGAGCTTAAAGTGTAAGAGCACTTGAAGATACCAATCCAGCGAACTCAAAAATGAATATAAATGACAAACTGTGGCAAACACTATGAAAGAAAAGAATAGTGGGTGACACAGCAGCGAATGACGGGGCTGTCTTTCCACCTCAGGGTCTAGGAAGGCTCCCTGGGCAAGGGACAATTGGGCAGAGATATGAAGGAGAAGCAGTTGGCAGCCAAGCAGAGGAAAGGACAGAAACATTCTCAGCAGGGGAAAAGCTTGTGCAAAGGTCCTGGGACAGGAGAAAGCTCAGTGCTTTGGAGATGCCAAACAAAACCTGTGTGGGTAGAAAACAGAGAAAGCTACAGGAGTAATTGGGAGATAGAGGTAGAGAATTTGTCTGGCCTTGGATCATGTCCCACCCCCAACCCCACCCCCCCACACACAGGCTTTTAACTGGCCCTGAATTTTAGGCAGAATATTGAGAATAAACAAAATGATTAATATTTATTCAGCACAGGTCTGAGTGCTCCACACAGTACCATATAATCCTTAATATAAGTAGGTTCTATCATCATCATCGGCATTTTACAGATGAGGACAGAAGTTAATTAAGTTGCCCCAAGTCACCCAGCTAATAAAGGAATGAACCAGTGAAAGCCACTTCAAAACCAAGCTCTCAACCATGGGTGACACGCCTCTCAGCAGGAGAAGGAAGACGCAGTAGACTGATTGCAATCATCCATGCTGTGGGTCTGCGTTTCAGAAGCTCGTTGTGGGTGCCCCTGCAAACAGGGAAAGGGGAACAGAAACAGAGCCATTGCCTCATCCAGGCAAGAAATAGCGGTGTCCTGGGCCAAGGTGGTGGCAGCAGAGATGTCCATGCAAGAGAGCTGGCTGTGTAGCAGAAAAAGAGTAGACTCTCCCAGGAGCTGCTTAACAAGTTCCAAAACTCCTGAAAAATGGAGTGCATCCCAACCCACCATCGGCATCTTCCGTCAGAGAACTAGAATAAGGGCTAAAAAGAGAGTTTCCTAGCCTGTGGGACTAACCCAACACACAGGACTCTCATGATGACAGAAATATCAGCATCTGGCCTCTTTAGTCAGCGCCACTGTTATTCTTAAACTAGCACTTTGAGGAACAAGTCTATTCCCTTGTTTAGAATGGACATAGATATCTAGCAGGAAAGGCGACAAATGGCCAAGAATCCCCACAGCAGTCCTCTCACAAACACTGATCAGATTCAAACTTAGTGGAAAAGAGAGACTTCTAGCTCACACTTTAGCGGGCAGAGTGTCCCTTAATGACCTTGACTGCCACCCAGTTCATTTGGGGGAGAATGACAGCAGTTCATTGGGGTGGCTGACTTTTCCAAAAAAGTCCCACATGTGACTTGGTAAAATGGTATGGGTCTTGGAGAAGCCTGATGTTCACCTATTTACTTGGGCTAGATTTTGAGTCTGAGGTGTGTGGTCAGTGTTACCTGACTTTTAACTTAAAAGGATGGGGAGGTAAGGATGGAGGCTTCAACCCAATCATCTTGCAGAGCCCAAGAATCAAAGCTGCTGACTAAGATCTTCGTGGGCAGTGGGGACATCCCAGCCAACCAATGGAGCTGCTAGGCTTCCTGTCTCCCATGACAGGTTAACTCAGGGCCCCGCCAGGCCTCCATTTCCCAGATGAACCTTGTTCTTGTCCTCTGTCCTGCAGGTCTGCACGCAGCATAGACAGCCCGGTGGGGGGCGTGGATGGAGGGCAGCGAAGCACCAGTTCCTTTGTAAGTCCGTCACAGACTCACTTATCACAGTTGTGAAAAGGCCATACAGATATGAGATGTGATGGGCTTTGCCATAAGAGGCTATAGGAGTGGGCAAACTGCCCCCTGGCTCTCTCTTGCATTAAGTATCCATTCCTCCACCATTCATTTCCCCATATTCTCCTTCTCAACACTCACTGCCTTATTTAGCCACAGTGCATCTGTATTCTAAATTGAAACTTTAAAACCTGGTGAGTGAAAGCTGTCTTTCTCTTATTTACAAAAGTATGAAATTATTAATTACCTCTTGTTGTGTTCTTCCCTAGAGAATAATGAACCTTAAAAAGAAAAAGCTACAGCCCTGCCCTTGCCCCACTCAGAGGAGCCAAGAAGCTTCTAATTATATAGGAAAGATAAAGGGATAGGACTGGCAGGAGAACCCCACCTCTTTCCTTCCCAAGGAATCAGAAGCAACAGCTGATGCACCTCGTAGTGAGCTCTCCAAGAAGTGCGGGAGTCTGCTACAAGCCAACAGTCGTCCAGCGGCCCATAAGGCACCGGTGGAGTGGCTTATCCACCCAGCAGGTTCTAGTATAAGATACGTAGAACTCCTCCGGGACAGTAAGCCTGTAAATGGAGAGCATTATCATTTGTAACAGGATTAATAACGACACAGACTTGAAACAGACAGACACAGCTGGATTACTTTTCTGACCTCTTCAGGGAGACCACTGAGTTAGATGGAGGGCTTTATTTCTTTGTTTTAAAACAAAATAGCATCCTCCACCCTGTGACAGTGGGCTCCCTCTCTGGGGAAATTACTTCTTGTGCATCTGCCCTACCAATGACAGGCTGCCTAAAGTACAGGAGTCACAACAAAACAAAAAAGTACAGCCTATAAGAAGGTCCAGAGGAATTTTACAATTCTGATTTTAAAAAATGAAAAGAAAAGAAAGACTGTCTTGATGGTGTGACTTAGTTTGTTGGGAGGGATACTGCAAACCAAAAAAGTTGCAGGTTTGATCCTGTGTCAGGGCACATGCCTGGGTTGCAGGCTTGGTCCCCACTCCAGGCACATGTACGAGAGGCAACGGATAGATGTTTCTCTCTCACATCGATGTTCCTCACCTTCTCTTTCTCCCTCCCTTCCCCTCTCTCTAAAATCTATAAAAGAAAAAAAAAATTTTTTTAAACCAAAGATCTCCTGATCAAGCATCAGCACTTCAAAAAGGCTTAAAGGGGTCAATATCCCATATTGCAGGTGCTTCCTAAGCTGTTTCTAGAACCAACTGGGGTGTTGGCTGAAAAGGACTCCATACCCTGGGACAGGGGAGCCTAAGATCTGCCTTTCAGCAAGCTCCTTCGGTCCTTCTTATACATCTGAAGTTGGCAAACTGCTGCCCTCTTTTATTAACGCATATACAGCTGAAGTCACATAACAAATCGTACTTTTCTTTTAAAACTAAGATAGTTTCAATTGTATCTGCATGTCACTTGGAGATAAAACATATTTCACCATAGTCATCAGCCAAGTCTCGGGCTCCCAAATCTTTCAACAGACAGTTCATTATTTAAAAAAAAATAAAGATATTAATTTTAAATTTACTTCCTTTCTTTTCCTTTGCTGAAGTCTCTGAACTACCAGTGATCAAAAACAGTGATTTTCAACCTTCTTCATCTCAAGGCACACATAAATGAATTACTAAAATTCTGTGGCACACCAAAAGTAAATTACATTTTTTGCCAGACCAAAAAAAAGAAAACAACAGGTATTATTTTGATTCATTCATACTGTATGGTTATTGTTGTGTTTCCTGTTATTTTTTTATTTGACAATCTAAAGGAAAAAAGGTCAGTGCTCCTGACTCAGTAGTCAAATATTGCATGTTTTAATAACTCTTGTGGTGCACCGGTTGAAAACTGCTGAAGACAGCAGGAAGAGCTGTCACCATCGGCGGTGAGCTGGACCACTCTGTTCAATAAAATGGTCCTGTTAAGACTCACTCACTCACGCTTGATCAGCCTGATACCTTTGCAAAAGGAAGACATACTCCAACCCTGAATCATTCTAACCTGGGTCTGAAAGCATAGAGGCAGTGGGACTTAAAGTATACAGAACATGGAGGAACAGGGTATAGATTTGGCAAGAGCCCAATTCACATCAGCCTCAGATGCAGACTTCTGATACTTTCTCCCAATGAAGTCACAGAGCCTCACAGAGATAGAACAATGGGGTTGAAACAGGAGACATCAATCATATAACTTTGAACTGATATCCTATTTCCAGACTGCACCACCTCTAGTGCACTATTGTCTCTAAATTTTTGTACCTCCTATAATTACCTTATGAAAAAAAAAAAAAGATAGGCCGCATTGTTTCTTTGTGTTAAAAAACATTCAGTTCTCACATGTAAATATTTATAATTCCCTATGGTGTTTCTAGACCAAATAGACATTTTTGGACCTTTTAAATACAATAGAAGGTTCAAATTTTGGAAGCAGCCCTGTGTTCCCTTTTGCCCTGAGAGGCTGGCCTGAATAGCAGCCTGTGAGCTACTCCACCACCAGCGTGGTCTCCCAGCTACCTGTGATGACAACTAGAAATCTCCAGCATGGGTGTCAGGAGAAGCAAGAGAGGAAGGTTCCAAATTAACATCTCCTTGACTGGATCTCCATGTCTTCAGTATACTGCCCGCCCAGTGCCAGCCATGAACTAGGGCATAATTTACATGGAGAGCTTCTCTGCCCAGACACCAGGAGGGCCAGAGCTCAGAAAACTATTGCATGACAGATATTGATTCAAGTGTTTGCTGTTTTTAGATGAAACTCTTCCCACTTCTCTCTGCCTCAATGGCCTTGCTATTGCTTCCTTATGACAGGAGTGAACAAGCTGCCATCAACCCTAGGAGGCAAGGGGAAGGAAACAATAATTACTGTGCACCATTACGTTATCAGCCCTCTGTCAGGCACATCACACAGTTCTGACACGGCACACAATTCTGACATCCAGCAGTCTGGTTATCTGATTATTCTGTCTGCTCCACTCCCACTATTTTCAGTCCTATTCTGTGCCTGTGCCTGTCCAGCTGACACCTGTAGACAACTCACCTGGGCTCCACTGCCTGGATTCCCATTGGTTCAGCCAACCAGAGGCCCAGCAGGGAACTGGAGAAAGAAGGTAGGTCAGGGTATTCCTTACCAGCTCCCTCTCTCCTTGGCTGCCATATCTTTGGGCACCCTTCTTCCTGACTATAGTTCTTGCTGGGCAACCCCTTTCCAGTTCCTTATCTCACTGGGCTCCAGTAACTACATCCTTGGCCCTCAGCCCTAACGATGTATTGATTTTCTATCGTTGTTAGTCCCTGGGTGCCCCACTTGCCTGGCCAGCACCTGTGTAACTGTTCCTTCCGTTAGTCTTCACACAAATCACCTTGGGTGAATTATGTTCCCCGCCAGGAGCTCTCATACTGGTTCTCAGTCTAAACATAATTGCTCTTGCAAGTGAAATGAAATGCAAAGATATGGGTCGATAAGCACATGGAGGCATCTCTAAGAGTTTGTTAACCTAGCAGAATTTACTAGGCTGAGAGGAGATTATTAAGGCTGATTCATCAGCAGTGTGGTCTTGAACCCAATTCCTAATCTAGCCAAAGGATGGCAATTCCAAGGCATGGGTTCAGGGCCTCTAGACTTTGTCCATAGTAGGTGCACAAGAATTTTTTTTTTAACTTATCCTGTGCTTTCTGCTACCTTCATACTAATAGGAAAAAGAACTCAGGGGGCCACAGAACATCCCAAACCCCTTTGGGGAATACAAGCTGCAAGGAGGATAATGATGATAGCTACCTGTCACCAACCTTGCACCTATTTCACAGTAGCCCTGTGAGGAAGCTTTCTTTGTCTCCATTTGACAAATGAGCAAACAAATTCAAAGAAGTTTACATGGATATGCAATTTGCCCAAGTCCCTCACCCCAGATGGGACTGATCCCAATGCTATTCTTTCCTCTCCACTGTACAAGTTCTTAAAAGAGGGAAATGGAAATAAGGACTCATGGTCTCCAAATTACTGTGAACTGGGCCTAGAGGGATTAGGCTCTGTAGTTGTAGGCAAATCAATAACACCAATGAAAGAGAATCTTGATCTCAAGGACTAACCTATATCAGAAAGTGGTTATGAAAGCTCTCTAGGATATAAGTGAAAAAACGTGTATAGTATGGCTATATGGTATCACATGTAGAGGAGACCCCCATTGTGGATATACGCGTGGATGTCTGTGTCTCTAATGATTGCTTATGCACAAAAATCACTGAATACTTATCTTCAGAATGGTGAGAGATCTGTGCTCTTCTATACAGTTTGAATTTTCTACTATGAACACGAAACTTAATTTCTTATTTAAAAAACCAGAAAAGAGGGAAACAGGGAGGTAGGCTGGCTTATCTGAACTTATAGACCAATGGTTCTCAACCTCAGCTGCACATTGGAATCACCTGGAATCACCCATGTCCCACGCCAGAAATTCAAATTGAAGTGATTTGGGGTATGGCCTGGGCACTTCGAGTCTTTAAGCTTCTCCAGGTGATTTTAGTGGGCAGCCAGGCTTGAGAGCCACTCCTTTAGTCCTAGTCCCTTAGGATAAAATTCAAACAGAGGGTGAAAAGGAGGGTATGCCATAGACCCCACTTGGCAATCAGGCGAAGCCCTTGGGAGTATCCTCCAAATGCTGTTTTTAAATGTATAATGTAAAACAGAAATCATTTCAAAGCAAACAAATTATACTTAGCTTTAGTTATCACAATATTGTTAAACTGTGATAAGTTAACATAAGTGCTTCTTTATTAATACACAAGTGACAAGACCTACTGTTATGAACCGTCATTCTGAAGTAGAAATGAATGTAAATAATATTTGAAGACATCTGTGAAAACTTTAATGCGATAAAGATTTGTTGGTGACAAAGTTGAGATACTTCTAACATTACTTTGCTTTGTTGCTTATATTAGTAACTAAAAAAAAATGCCAAATTTCAGTTAGAATTCATTGTATATGAAAGATGAAAATTTTTTTCCCATTCAAGATGACGGTTTCCTAGGTTTAGAGGGAGGAGAAGAGAGTCCTGTTAAAGCTCAGAGTTCAAGGACTCACTCATCCCAACAGCACCAGGTGTGGGACAGAAAAAAAATTCAACCTATCCATGCTAATGTCCAGCAGAGGCTGGTTTTTGTCTTTTTTAAAGTAACTCTGTAAGGCTCCTTCAAGACATAAAAGAATTTACGTTTCCTGAAAATTAACTTCACTGTGTATCTTAATTACAGCAATATTTTTCAAGTGCCACTTTAAGTGAAAATATCCCTGTTTCTTCCACTAAAAAGACTCCGCTGTTTTATCTGCCTCAAGACATCCATCACATGAGTGCCAATATCTTGGGATTTAAAAGGAGGTTTTTGGAAACTTTCTAAGTGCTTAATCAATAGGTTCCCTTTCATACAGAGCTATGCTGCCTGCACAGAGCTGAATGCTTCTTTCTCCAACCTGAATTTAAAATAGCATTTACCATGTACTGAGTGGCTATTATAGTTCAGGTGCAGCGCTACACTCTCTTCCTGAGTTAGTTCTGATGTTCACAACCATGCTGTACTATTATTCCATCTTACTAACGCAAAAATAAAACGATTAGGAACTTCAAAACAAAGCTTGATGTATGGTGTGGGGTGGGGGTAGAAAGCTCAAAATATATTAACATCTGGGTTGAAATTTCAGTTATGAATTAAAAGGTACAAGCATACCTCATTTTATTGCACTTTGCTTTATTGCGCTCCACAGATTTTTCCCTTCGTTACAAATGGAAGGGAAGACCCCTTTGCCAACAAAAAGATTAAGACTCCCTCTATTGCATTACTCGCTTTATTACAGTGTCTGGAACCGAACACACAATATCTGTGAGGTATGCCTATACTTGCATTATTACTGTTGTCTGGCACCTATCCCAAAAATATCTCTGAGGGTTTCCCTGTAGTTATTTTTAACTAAACAATAAAATATTTTCCTGCAGTGGGGAAGGATCATCACACCCACTTATCCTAGCAACAGACCGAGCTCTGCTACTCAAAGGCCTATTTTATTCATAGCCACACTTTTTCTAAAGACTCCAGGATAACTTCTTTTAATGCTTTTTAAGAATTTTTTGTTTTTTGAGTTAGAGAGAGGAAGGGAGAGAGTGTATGTGTGACAGAAAAACATGCATGTTCCACTTATTTATGCATTTACTGGTTAATTCTTATATATGCCCTGACCATGGGTCAAAGCTACAAACTTGGCGTTATCAGGATGATGCTCTAACCAACTGAGCTACCAACTGAGCCAGTGCTGGAATGACTTTTTAAACTTCTTCCATTCATGTATTATTGGGTTGGCCAAAAAGTTCATTTGTTTTTTTCTATAAGATGGCTCTAGTAGCACTTAGTTGTCTTTAACTTCATTCGAAACAATTTTGTTACAACTATATTGTGACAGCTGTCATATCAGTGTGCATTTTTTTAAAAATTCTCAGAATTGGTGAATTTTTGTAGCCATTTTAATATTGAAGATGGAAGAAAACAGGCAAAATTTTTGGCATATTATGCTTTCTTATTTCAGGAAAGGTAAAAATGCAACTGAAATACAAAAAAAGCTTTGTGCAGTGTATGGAGAAAGTGCTGTGACTGATGGAATGTGTCGAAGGTGGTTTGCCAAGTTTCGTTCTGGAGATTTGTCCCTGGACTATACTCCATGGTTGGGTAGAAGTTAACAGGGATCAAATCGAGACATTAATTGAGAACAGTCAACGTTATACCACACAGGAGATAGCTGACATGACATATTCAAAATATCCAAATCAATAAAGTTATTGGTGAAAATGAAAAATGTGTCTTTTATTTTACAGAAAAAACCAAAAGGATTTTTTGACCAACCAAATATTACTCTGACTAAATGCAGGGTCAGACCCAGCAGGTGGCCATATGGCTGTGGAAGAAGCAGTGGCCAGTCCCCAGAGGTGAGAATACCCAGCTGTGGAGAGAGGCAACCAGACATCTGGAAACTTGGACTATGTATGTAGAGTCACAATCAAGTTGGGGAAGGTCTCCCCACCATCATCACTATCTTCAAATAGGAAGGTTCCCATTCAATAACTACAAGAGGGCTTTTGAAATGATCCTATACAACGTTTTGATTCAAAATGTTCTCAGAACTCGTTTCCTTTGACTTAATACCTGAAATGGGGTAGGGGACAAAAGGGTGGCATTATTTTGCTTTCTGATCGCTATGAAATCAGTTCTTCTTGAAGGCATTTAATGAGGTGGGGAGGCTCGTAATTAATGAGTTGTTTCAACATTAACCAAACACTGTAACAAAAGTTAGGATGCCCCAAACTCTCCTTAAAACAGGAAAGCTTGGGGAAAGGAACCCACAAAGGAGACACCACTGGGAAAAGAGCGGGTTAACCAACACTGTGGACATCTTTAAACCAGCCCAACAGGAAGTCTCAGTTATTCACTTTGTTCTTCTCTGTCTCTTCTACCTGGATGGAAAGGTACAGGAGGTAAACGTAAGAGGAAACTGGAGGTAGGGTGGGAAGTGCCCAGGAGAGAGAGATGGCATTTATTGAGTCTTAGCATTTAGGGGACTTTCACATGCATCATTAACTCCTTCAATTTTAACCATAATCTTATCAGACAATCACCTTTGAATGGCACATCATTCTTTGTCACTGCTGAATTGAGGAATGGCAATCCAGCAGGACTTGTTTTAGAGGAGTGGATTTGCAGAACTGTTCTGTTCGGAAACTTTTGCTTTCACACCTCATCTGGCCTATGCAAGAGAACAGGACACAGTAAACAAATAAACCCTGGCATGAGTGCTGTGTGACGTACTATCTCAGTAGTAAGTACCTTGAGCTCCATCTATATTTGTGTCTGCACCTCTGCTGGGTGTGTTCACACATATGTATGTATCTGACACTCACAGAAGAACAGAGGTTGATCACAAGCCAGTGTCCAGTCCTGGGAGTGCAACATAGTCCAGTACTGGGATTTCATCTTAACAGCTCATAGTAATGATTATGCCACAAAATAGGCTTGGATAAGAACAGTCATGGACGGAGTGCTAAAAACAGGGGTAGTGTATTGCATCTACACCTTTACTATTGAAGAATTCATTACAGCACTTTATATCGTAACAGTCACTGGCTATGAAGATGTTTGCCCTGGATATGAGATTTTATGAGTCTCACTTTATCTTTCTTGTAAATGCTAAAGCAGACTCATTCTTTTAAACAAAAAAATGGAAAACTATTTTTCAAGAAGAGAAAAACCATCTGCCTTCCCCCTGCCACTCACACACACACACATGCACACACACACAGGTCGGTCGGCAGCCGTCCGTCTCGAGAGACGATGGTGTAGCTTCTTAAGAGTCTATCTGCACCGCCGAGAATGGTTGTGCAGTCCGACTCGGGAGTGACACGGTATCTGTCTCCTCCCGTGTTGAATCGACATCTTGCGATGACGCTGGAGTGTCCTCTCCAGTGAAGCTGAAGCTACAGAGCCTGGGCAGGGTGATATGGAGGGTCTGCTGTTGCCCATGCAGCAGACCCCCCCTCTCTTCGCAGCTGAAGGGTCCAAGGGAAAGACGGAGTCAATACAGCTTGGCTTCAGGTGCGCCGCAGGAGTTGCCGGTGTTGACTACAACGTCAAACCGCCTTAGGGACTCCGGCTCCGGATTTTCTGTCGGGGTTTACTCCCTTAGCCTTTCCCCTGAAGAGGTATGCCACAAGGCAGCGGAGGTTTTTTGGAGTCAGAGTTTTCCTTCTCTGATGTGCCCTGACTGGAAGATAGAACCAGCGACACTTAGCTCGCAGGCCGACGCTCAATCCACTGAGCCAAACCAGCCAGGGGTAACACACATACACACACACAAAAAAAACCTTTCCACGTTTTTATATGAACAAGAGCTCTAGTAGAAGTGTCTCTTGCCAAAGGAAACTTTTATTTAGCCTTAGAGGAATTTTTCTTTGTCTCTCTACCTAGTGCAGAACTCATCTTCAGAAGATTCTTCAGTATCTGCCTTACCAATTTATCTGCAGATGAGGCTGCCTGATCTAATGGAGAACAGGTGGTCTTTGGAATTAGAGGCTTGAATTAAGCTCCCATCTAAGCCCTATTAGCAGAGGGACCATATAGCCCTATTAATGGCTGTTATCCTGGCATAATCATTACTACCCCCTTTCACTCTCAAAAGTGTTCAGGTTTGTATGGTAAATTATGTGGTCACCTTAAAATTATATATGAGTCACTGCAGACAAGACAGTTAACTTCTCCATAACTCAGTTTCACATCTGTTCAATGGAAACAAGGGAACCTAATTTACAGGGTTGTCATTAGCATGGAATTAGACACTGTAGTCAAGATCTGGTTCCCAGGAGTGCCCAGTACTCCCCTGGATGTTAGCTATGTGCTCTAGAGATCCACTTCTGGGGAAAAAGCGTTACTCTGTATGTGCGGTCCTCACCGCTGATTGCCAGTTTGAAGACAGGACCGTATCAGTTTTCACTGAGAGACCGTCTGTAATGGGATCTACTGTGTCCAGAAGCTGCACAATTAATTCTGTTCCCCATCTGACCAGGAGATGAATCACACATGGATATTTAAACACCTAGTCTCGATTTTCTGGACTTTATTTACTCTCTCCACAAAGGTAGGATTAAGATCAAAATTCACCTGAAACAAACCTCTATGAAAAGTAGATCAAGGGAATGTGGCTCAGAATAGGGGAAATGAGTAAATCCTTTAAAGTGAGTGAAATAATCACGCTTCAGTCAATGAATTTGTAAATTTCTTACTTTCTCAAGCCAAAAAATTTGCCCTTATGTATCCAATGATAGGACAGTTTCTTGATAAAAGGGTTGAAGTATCTCATTTTTAAAAATTACGCCAAATAGTATCCCCAATCTTGCACATGTATCCGTAATAGTAATCAGCGGCTCAGGAAGTAACATAATTTTCCTGTTCCCTTTTAAAAAAGAAAGAGAGAAATGCTGTCACTTCATTAATAAGCTTGTTAAACACACATATGTTCTCTTTAGTCTGACATGAGCAGTAACAATATCATGTAATGGGGCTGTTTCTACAACCTTAAGGTAGTCGCTTTTACTCATTAAGAAATTCAGTCAATAAACCCATAAGAAAATGGAGGTTAAAATTTTGAAATTATTCCGTTCCAATCTTCAGCATATCTTTTGAAACAAAGAATCACAAAAATACTATTCTCATTATTATTTAATACAGTTGTCCAAGGTATTGGAGTTAACTGAGTGAAGATCCCTCTCTATGCTCAACTGCTAAAGAATCAGAAAGGAAATGGTCTGCATTTTCATGCTCTAAATATAGACGTAGAAGCTGCTAGAGAAAAAAGATGCACAGGGCAGCACAGCAGTGATTCCGTGCGTGGAGGACTGCAAGAACACAGCAGTGGGCTACTCTGTGGCAAACTCACTTCCTACCAACAGAAGTTTCCAAACACAGAAAAAGGCTAAGGCAGTTCCCAGAAATCCAGTTACAGCTGCAGCACAGTACCCTTTAGCTGGGCTCACTGGGGCCAAGGTAACCACTATGGTGAAGTACACACCTATGGAGCTGTCTGCCTGCACCTCAAACCCTGATTCCTGAGAAATGCCCCTCTCCTCACGAGCCATATGGTAGCAGGAAAACACCCCAGCAGCCATGTGCACAACACATTTCTGGGGCAATGGGGTTCTTAGAGTTCTTGTATGTAACTCTGAAACATACAAAAAGGAAAAGAGAAGTTGGCCTGTATACTGGGAATATCCTCCACTTGAAAAACTGAACCAGAAATCACACTTCTTTTTAGAATTCAAACAATCACTATGTTTTAGCTTTAATTGCAATACATTATGTACCTTGTACTGATCAACAGAGCCTACCAGGAGGAATGTTCTGACAAAGTTGCCTCCTCATGTATAATGAAAGAATGAACTGAGGGTAAATCAAGCTCAATTCTTTGAACAGGTCTAAGAAGGAAATAAGACAACCAGAGATAAGCCCACACCCTCTCCACACCCTTACCTTGGGGAAAGACCAAGTCGGGTGGCCTCCAGATAAACAGAAGAGACAGGGCAATGGTGTGGTGTATAGTGTTAAGAACACTCCAGAATCCTACTCTACAATTGCTGTTATCACAGACCCACTGGCAGATTGATGAGGCCTACAGGCTCCTTCTCCAGACTTGTTAAATGCATAGGATTACAGAGGAAGTCAATTATAGTTAAACATGGTTATCAAAATATTTTTTTAATTGTGATATAACACATATGCTTATTTATTGATAGATTAAATTACACTATCTAGCAGCAGATATAATAACCACCATTAATTTCAAAGTCATAATGATTACTGATATTTCGAGATATCTGTTAGCCATCTATGATGTGATATGAAATATCGAATTTCTATTGGTGACGGAGTCACAGACAACAACACTAACATTACTGTGACTTGCGGTCAACATTCAAAAGTTAAGATACTCCTCAATTTTTATTAGGGGTTAGAGAAAATCAAGGTGTAATATTTTTTCATGCAAGCTCACAGATCCCCTTGAAGCTGTACAAAGTGATACATATGAAACTCATGTGATAATCTGATTTTATCTCCTACTTCTGTGGCTTTTCCAAAAGATGAGGTGACCTACAACCTGGACCCTGGCTATAAAGCACAACATGGAAGGGGGGTAGGTCTGCATGCAGTATGTGGCCAATATTCTGTTCCTTTTTTCTCAGCCAGCTGCACCCAGTGCATGAGCCACAGTTTTTTAATTTTTTTAAATAGTGTTAAGTTTTTAAATCAGCTGAATGATTGGGATAGGGGGAAATTACAAGTCACTTCCCCTAGCGCCATGTTCTAAACTCTATCAGTTCCAAAGCCCCAAACTTATAAGCAAACTTCTAATACTCTTTTACTATCTGAAATTACATTCTGAGGAAAACTTCCTAAACACAATTTCAAACATATATATTTATTGCCCTAAGAGTAACATAAATGGGAATAAAAGGAAAATAATTTATAACAAATGTAACATGCATTTAAATATGCAATTCAATTCATTGGGCAAGACTAATCTAGAAGGCATGATGGGGTCTTTAGGTGCCTGTACTTGAATGTGAAATCCAACAGTGGGTCAGATATAAATGAAGGCTTACACAGATGATGCAGTGATGTCATGCATGGTGTGATTTTTCAAAATGGCAAATACTTCTTCGCAAATTTCCCAGCAGAACAAAGCACTTTCTTCATCGACTGAGCAAGTCAATGCTTACTAAAAACATGCAAAATAGTCTTTGTTTATGCGTGAGTTAGGTAATAGCCGGTTTTGTTTGTTCATCTATGATCATCTCACAGTGGAACACAAGGATACACCTTGGGGTGTAAGACTGTTCTAGCCATCACAGATGGTTAGTATCACTGGTCCCCACCCAATAAACGTTAGTAGCACCCTTCAATCATGGACAACCAAAACCACAGATTTCTAAAGTGCCCCCACAAGACTGCTGGAACTAGCCAAGATCTGTATTGCACTTCCCACGCTCTGCCCACCTCTGGGTGATATCAAGCTGGGTTACAGAGGGAACACTCCCCGGGAAACTGGAAGTGGCTTTACAAGAGCAAGATTGGTCTTCTTGGGTGGCTTTCCCAGTAAAAAGGGCCCTTCCCCACAGCTCTGCCCTTGGGTCAAGAAAAGTATAAGAGGGGTGGGGGCGGGGAGGCAGCCAGGCAGATGCAGCAGCGAGGAGGACAGGAAACAAACGGGGCTCCCAGAGTCCCCACCCCAGGCTACAGGCAGCTCCTGGCTCCTGCTCCCATAGCCCTAACGTGAATTCTCCACTTTTGTTTGAAGCAAGCTCTGGCAGTTTCTGGTGCTAGCGCCTGGAGGAGTCCTTATTAATTACAGGCATGGAACCATCTGCAAAGATGGCCACCCACCTAAACTGAGCGGGGCAGTTAACATCAAAAATGCTCAGAAGAACCTGTTCTAATGTCAAAGAACGTACCTTATGTGGGAGAGAGTTCTCAGATTATACCTAAGCTCTTCATGCCATACTTGAAGCCCATTTATTTCACTCTGTTCTCACTGCCAATAAATAAATGGGCCCATGACCATTCTTCACCTGGCATTTCAGATTCTAGAAAGATATATCCAGATCATTCCGAAGCCTTTTCTGCCTCAGCTCCCTTTCATCAATCTCATTAGCCACAACACATTTATAAATAACAATTGTTGTCCTTTGTTGACAGACTTGGAAAATTGAAGAACTGGAGAAATTTGGCCTTTAAGGGCCCAATTCAGTCTGAGTGAAAAATAAATAAATTTTTCCAAAGTCTTTCCAACACCATGATTTTAATGTCTCTAAATCTTATTATGCTCAGAAATAATACTGCCCTAATTCAGAAATGTGGCAGTAAGGACAAGTTGCTAGACCAGTGCTGTAAAAGAAGCCAAAATCACTCACTGTCTCTCTACCTCTTCCACTAATGTACTCATTATGTTACAAAAAAGACACTGCTGGAATCTAATGAATAAATAACTAGCACTTGAATGGAATTTGTGTCCATGTTATTTCCAGCTAGTTTCCACAAGAGATCCTCCTTTAAATTAGGGGGAAAAATAAGGGGTACGGGGGATGGAGGTAATACTACTTAAAATGAAACACTGTAGAATTGCTTGAAAAGTTTCCTATATAAGCCAATCAGGTATAACATTAAATAGCAAAAACTTAATTGTCAGCAGGAAAAGGGTTATTTCATATCTGCCAGATTTACGTACTGTAATTTCCATAAGAATATTATTAAAAAAAATGTAAAGGTCACTCAGTCTTCTGAATGAAGGGTCCCAACTGACGGGTTATGAAATCAATTCAGTGCAAGAGCCAGAAAACTTTCTTCAAGAGCCAGGAGTAAGTGCTTTAGGCTTGTAGGCCAGATAAGCTCTGTCACAACTACACCACTCTGCCAATGTAACTTGAAGGCAGCCATAACCATACTAATGAACACATGGGAACAAGTAGCTGCATTCTGATAAAACTTTATTTACAAAATGGGTAATGGGCCATGGTGGTAACTCCTGACCAGCATTTTTTTAAGTAAATAAAAAGAAAAGAAAACATGAGAGGACATCAGAGATAGAAGGGTAGGTATTGTTTCATGAACTTTTCTTGAGCATATATGAATTCTGAGTCAATTTCCTACTCAGGTTGGGAGTCAAAAGCCACCATATTAGAAATAATAAATAGGTTGAGAAGGGAAAACAAGTTGGCTTCTGACTGAGACTGGTAAGAATTTATAGGATTTTCATATTAAAAAGAAAAAAATGGGGGGGATAGAATGGGCAAGTTCTTAAGCCTAAAGTATAATCTTAAGATAATATTAGAAAACATCAGATTTTTTAAAAGAACATTTAGTTACATGTAGTACAAAATGATCTTCCAAAGGACACTAAAATATTTCGTTTGCTACTTAAAAATCTGATGAGATGTGTATCAGTTAGCTACTGCTGTATAACAAACACTCCCAGAACTCAGTGGCTTAAAACAATAATCATCAATTATTTCCATAACTCTACCAGTCAGCTGGGTCATTCTGGTGATCTGGCTTGAAATGTTCAGGGAACAGTCCAGGTGAGGCTGGCTGGTGAAGGATGGCCTCAGCTGACACAACCTGGCTCATTCTCAAGTGTTTCTCAGACCTCTCCATTAGGCTTTCCTAGGTATGTTCTCATGGTGGTGGCAGGGATCTATGGGAGCAGCCCAGATGTGTAAAAGACTGTTAGAAACACCTAGACTCTTCTAAACTCTGTTTACATGGCATTTGTTAACATCCCACTTGCCAAAGTAGGCCTGGTGGCCAATTCCAGTGGAGGGCGAGGAAAAGGAAAGGGGCTAAAGAGTTATAAGATAAAGGGGAGGCCATTAATCGGGGCCATTCATGGAATCAATCTACCACAGACTATATTTATCATTTGTATCACCTTGGCAGAAGCACATATTTTACATTATTTTAAAACTTCCCAATGCCTTTCTCATTTTGTTTTTCCATGATCACTTCTGCGGCAGGAAGGCAGAGTGAAAAGAACTGGGCTTCGGAATCAATGAGATCCACATTTGTTCCCTGACTCTACCACTTCTGGCTATGTGGCCCTGGGCCAGTTTCCTTCACACCTCAGTTTCCTCATTGTACTAGCAGGACTGTTAACAATTACGTAAACTGGAACAAGTAAACATGCATAGATCAATGCCTAGCACAGCTGAACACAAACCTTATATATTGTGTTTTGCAAACAGTTTATTTGAATATACAGTCAGCCTTCCATATCCACTGATTTTTAAATCCATGGATTCTACGAACTGCAAATCAAAAAAAAATTTTTTTAATCCCCGAAAGTTCCAAAAAACAAATCATGAACTTGCCACATGCACAGCACTACTGAATCCATGCTAGTGAAGTGATGTGTAGGCACACCCTGCTGTAGCCTATATGCAAATACTAGGCCATATTATATACAGAATTAGAGCTTCCAAGAATTTTGGTATCCAAGGGGGATCCTGGATGCAATTCCCTGCAGACACTAAAGTACAACTGAATTTAAAAATATGAGCAACAAGGAAATGGGCAGATTTCCTGTGACAGTAGAGTTCTTCAATGGAAAGGAACATCTCCTTTACATAATGAGCAGAAAATCATTTCTTTGCAAAAAGTTTTCAGAACTGTGGTAGACAGGTAAGTGGCCCCCAAAGAATGTACAGTTCCTAATCCCTGGAACTGGTGAATATGTTACTTTACAAGACAGGTGTGATTAGGTTAAAGAGCTTGAGATGAGCTTATCCTGGATTATCTGGGTGGGCCCAAGCTAATCACATAGATCCTTAAATCAGAGACTCTTATTTTAGAATTTAATGTTTCTTATATTTATGTAAACTTATGCCTTCATTTATGTAATAGTTACTTACTGTTTCATGTACATCCAGGCTATAAACATCCTTTCAAATCAGTTCATGTTCTTCTATCTATCTGATTTTAGTCCTTCAGATGAATGTATGGTAACACTTGCATTTATCAATCCAAACATAGGGCTTTTGCAAATTATGCATTTCCTGTAACTGTCACTGTTTAATTTTTAAATAATAAACCATAAGAGAAAAGGAAAAAAAAATCAGAGAACCTTTCCCTGTGGTCAGAGCACCAACCTGACAGTAAATGGACAAGGATTCAGCTCAGCATTGCTGGTTTTGACGTTGGAGGAAGGGGGCACAAGCCTATGAATGTATGTGGAAAAGGCAAGGAAACTGATTCTCCCCTGGAGCTTCCAAAAGGAACAGATACCGTGATCTTAGCCGCTGAGACCCATGTTAGACCTCTGACTACAAAATTATAAAACAATATACCTGTGTTGCTTTAAGCCACTAAGTCTGTGGTGGTTATTTCTTATAGCAATAACAGAAGGGTTACATAATTTTGTAATCTTTATACTAAAGATTGACACTGAGGAAATGGAAGAGTCTCTCTTAAAGCCACTAGACTGGGAGAAAGTTTGGAACTTGGAGAACACTAACCAGGCACGGCATGAAACATGGAAAGCTATATCTGATTCCAGTTATAGTGGCAATAAGACAAAAGGTATTATAATAGAATAAGCAACTCATTATCGTGAAAAACTTTTATTGCAGTCTATAGAAAGTACAATAAAATCATTACCCATATACTGTAATCTCCAAGCATGTACTAGGGGAAAATCCATATTAACAAAATCCTTCCACAGAAACTTTCTAGAGACTTCATTTAACTGATGGC
This sequence comes from Furipterus horrens, assembly GCF_987537825.1. Lineage (NCBI taxonomy): Eukaryota > Metazoa > Chordata > Mammalia > Chiroptera > Furipteridae > Furipterus > Furipterus horrens. The sequence goes on along the minus strand of NW_028327171.1, from coordinate 130,833,348 downwards.
TACTCCGGATCTGCAGCTCTAACTCTGATCACTCCTACTTCTTTTCATAGATAATAAGACAATGAGGTAATCAGCTCTAGTAGTACATGAAATTGGATACACACACACACACACACACTCACACATACTCGTTCATTCACTAACATACAAAGTCCCAATTTGTTTGGCTTCATGAGCCCATGAATTATGCCCATGGTGAGGGAGAAAAGACAAAATGTCTACAAAAGGTCCACTGATCTAAAAAACAGAACTCTAAACACACACAACCAAATGGGACCTCAAGATTGGGAACACACCTAAGAATATTCTTAAAGGACAGATTAAAGATTTAAGAATATTCTTAAAAGACTAGAGCAGATGAGTGTGCTGAGCTCAGCCTAGAAGGACACTAGTAGAATCCCACAGTTGTAGAAGCTGAGATGCCTCATGTGACAGAAGAGAAACCGGAATCACAGAACACGGAACTGACCAACAGGAAGACAGCTGATCCCCTGCAGAGTGACCCCGCCTGCCACAGTCGGAGTTTACCTTCAGTAAATGCCACACCTGACTGGTGTCATGTCCTGTACAAAGAAATGGAGATTCCAGTTGTGCCTACTAGAACTCTATACTTCTGAGAAACCCTTGGGGACAGATGTTTTTATTTTTATTTTGAAATTTTTAAAGATTTTATTTATTTATTTTTAGAGAGACAGGGGAAGGACGGAAGAAAGAGAGGGAGAAAAAAAACTGATCAGCTGCCTCTCGCACGCACCCCAACCAGGGACCAAACCTGCAACCCAGGTATGTGCCCTGACTGGGACTCTGAGACCTGTCCCTTTGCAGGATGATGCCCAGTCAGCTGAGCCACAACTGTAAGGGCTAGATGTTTTGTGTTTTGTTTTGTTTTTTTTTAAAGCAACCTTGGGAAAAAAGAAAAAAACAACTTTCCATCTCTGGAGTTCACTGGACATCAGAAGAGCAAATAAGGAAACGTAAACCTATAGAAAAAGTTGTTAACATTTTCTCAAGAGAATTACATTTGTGTGTATTAAATAACATACAATGAAGGATTATCCACAGAACAGTGTCACCCTTAAATTTCGCAATAGCTAGAACTCACTAGAGGGGCGGAGGGGGAAATGTGCCATTCTTGGCCATTGCTGCTGAGAACTTTGTTAAAGGGGGAAGGCCATCCTGATGGACACAGGGCCTTGAAGCTGTGTTGGCAAAGGTCTCACAGAAGACTCCTCATGTGACGAACATTATTATTGGGGAGGCAGGAGATGGAAAGTGCCCCATCCTCTCCAAATCCCCACTTGGCGCTGCCTCTAACCTTGGTAGCTCTGAACAATCATAGGAGATGGGGTGACGGAAGTACACCAAACAGAAATACAATACTAAGAAAACAGAAAGGTCATGCTTAGCATGAAGTAGAGATTGCTTTTCTAAACAAGATATGTAAGAGAAAGAATTGATCATTCAGAAAACTCCTCATTGGCATGAACACTAGTAAATAAAAAATTGGCCTTGAAAAAAAAAGCAGCGGCAAGGAGGTAGATGTCAGCTTCCCTGTTCTTTCAAAGTAGTTCCAGGAGTGACAAAAGTAATGTAAACAGAACTGGGTGCAGCCCATGGCAGTGCAAACACTGAGCCACTTTCCCCGGGACGCTGTGCCACAGCACTCCTGCCGGTCATCTTCTGCTCTTTGAGTCTCCGTTGCCCAAAGGAAAAAAATAGCTTCACCAGGGGAAGCAGGTTATCTCTTGGCTGAGAAGGAAAGCCCAAGACTTTTCATTTCTAAACATTCAAAAATAAACACCCCAAAGATAGCAATATTAGAGGACTTGTTCTTTTTAGGTAAGCATTTGAACTGTCTGCCAGCAAAGGCAAAAACAACTTGAGTTTTCCCTGAATGTTTTTTCTTTTTTTTAATAAGAAATTCCATTTCCTTATTCTACACCTTTTTTGTCATATATATATATATGTACACATATACACATATATACAGTATTACACAGTATTAAGACTGAACAGCACTTTGGAGAGCTCATTCACTCCCATTACTTTTCAACATAAGAACTGAGGCCCAGAGAGGTCACGTGGGCTGAATGAATATGTTCTTTATTTGCATACTGCGTTATAACTGAACTTAACCCTTCTGTGTGGGCCCTGAGCAGGCCTAGACCTCCAAGTCCATGAGCAGCTAAGGACTAGTTATTAACCAGAAACTTTCAGGATCAGAATCAGAATCAGGTGAGAGCACTGATGTGACAGATACAAACTTGATCCTATGCAAGAAATAAAATGAAAAGAAACTGTGTTCCCTGAATGCCCAAAAGGAAAATTCCACGAAATAAGCAGATCCCAGTGGTCTGGGGAACATTTTACAATCAGCAGTCTTTCTAGGATTCCACATACACTGTGGGAATGTCCTCACCAGCCCTTTATTGGAACTGTGAAGAAATAGCCTTTATGGACAAAAGCTAACAGCATGGTGATTGTGGGGCAGGGGTGTGTGTGTGGTATAGGGATATAAATGGTGATGGACACAGAGACTTGACTTGGGGTGGCGAACACACAATGCAGTGTACAGATGTATGTAGAATTGTGCACCTGAAACCTGTATAATTTTGCTAACCAGTATCACCCCAATCAATGCAATAAAAAGGGAAAGGAATAAAAAGAAATAGTTCTGTCACCTCTGCTTGGTTACCCACGCTCCTAAAGAATAGAAATCAATGCTGAGAGGGGCCCCAAGCCCTTAGGCAAGAGAGAGACAGAGAAAGAGGATATAAGAATTTCAGAGTGAAATGTCAAGTCCATCCCAGATGACTTTCTTAAGATGTCGAACTCAAAAGGTAGCCAAAAAGAGGGGAACACATCTCACTTAAAAGCACAAGAGTTGCTTCTATTCTCCCATTTGGGGATAGTGAAGGACCAGGGACCCCACCAGATTCCAATGTTAAGGGGGATGTGAGTGCACAAAAGGGTTGGTTCTAGGAGTGGGAGGAACAGATGCCAAAAGACCTTCACATCTTCCTCCTGGATCAATGCTATAAACAAAGCAGGCACATATCTGTTATCAGTTGTTATTCATTGTTCCTATGGGACCAGGGGTCACAATTGAGACCCAGCTTTCCCACTGCTTTCTGCTAATGAGACTTGGAGCAAGTTTTCTACCTCTCTGCACCTCCATGACCTCAGCTAGAAAGATAAGGATCCGGAGGGATCTTCCTGAAGTCCCTTTCAGCCCCTGAGTGTCTAAGATTTCTCCTAGGTTTGGTTGGGAAGAAGGTGCTGGCTAGTACAGGGGGAGGTTCCTAGCCTCAAAAATTAAGCATAGTCCAGCTAACATGGGCCCTGGACTCAGACCACCTGAGTTTGAATCCTCACCCTGCCTCTTGCCATGTGTAACCTTGACCAGGTTTCATAAACTCCTCATGTCTCAGTCTCACTATGTATAAACTGGGAATGACATTAGCATCTACCTCAGTGTTGCACTGAGGACTAAATGAAATATAGAAGTAGCATTTTGTGAGATCACGTCAAATATAGAAGATATATTTTTTCATCACCATCTCTATCTTCTCGCCCACCTGTTCTTGAAATTTCTGCACCAAGACATGCAATCTGTACACTCATCACCAACACAACACACTCCCAGGGGTGGCATGAGCCATGAAAGAGATCCAGACCATTATACTGGAAGACTGTGCTGTGTAGGATATTTATAAAAAGCATCTGACCAGCACAACAGGACTTACAAGCTGTCTCTGCTTAGAACTACAACACTAAGAGGCACTTACACAGAAGTGGGTGGGTGGCACACATTTCCTCAAGGGCCAGCCACAAAAATCACAGAGGGATGCAAATAAGTGAGGCTGTTATTATTCTAGGAATAACTTTGAAGTACTGATGTTTTTTGTAAGGAACTAAATTGCAAACACTGGTACTTAACTCTTACAATGAACCAAGTACTTTGATAATGCCACTTCTGCATTCATGGGCAACAGGGTGGAGAAATGCTCCTTACTCTCCCTAGGACAACATCCCAGCTGGGGCCAAGGTCCAGAAGGCAGAAAAGCAGGTGTGGCAGTGGGGGTGCCAATTTACAAGGAGAAATGCTCCCACCAAATCCAGCCATGAGAGCTTACCCTGTTGGTCTCTCCTGATTTTTGAGGCAAAAGAGCCCAGCAGAAAGTCCCCTGTTGTCTTTCCAGAAGGTTATGTGTTCAGAAAAGAGCTGTGGGATTCTGAAGAAATAAGAGATTCCTCCAAACCCTCTCATGCACACATATAGCCTTCCAAATGTGACAAAGTCGGGGAAGGATGCATTTAATTGTGGCAATGAAAAATAAATAAATAAAACTGTGCAAGTGGGCAAACACAGCTCAGGTCCCAACTCTTCCAGCTGAAAACACAGTTACAGCACTCCTGGGACCCACCTGGGCAGCTTTCCAAGAGCTAGTAGTTGGCATTAACACACTGAAAGAGAAGGTCAGATAAATTAAAAGTGAGGAGGACATCTTCATACGCAGCACCAGCACAGAGCGTGGCTCATGGAAATGCACGCTAAACATTCAATGAGTTCGCCTGAGTTGGCACAAAAGTCACCACAACTGTGCTTGGGTTTTTGGTGTGGACTATTATGGACATGGCTTAGATTAGAAACTTTAAGAAGATGGGGAGATCTTTACTCAATTTCAAAGAGAACTTTAAAAGTATGGCTAAATTCTAGCTATTAAGAGGGACTCTATACTTCAATGCAATTATGAACTTTAAAGGCAGCCTAGTAAAGACTGCACTGACCAGTACCAAATTTATTTCTGACCCAGACCTCTCAACTGTCACCCACATGGCATTCACTCCCAAATAGAAAATGATTCTCTCTCTCTCTTTTTTTAAGTACCTGAGTTCTGGAACAGATACACCTTCCTTCAGTCAGAACTATCTGTTAGCTGTTCACCTAACACCAGGATCCTTCCCCAGACTTTGACATCCATCATAACAAATCCCCAAAGACATACTTTCCTGAGACCTATGATAATAACACCAACACAGGCTACCATCCCCAACCACCACCCCACCTTCCTAGAGCCAGAAGGCCAAGACACACGTGGGGAAGGGGATAAAAATGAGTCCCCACGCTCTTAGAAAGGAGCAGAGCAACTACCCGCTCAAATGACCACAGAGTACAAAAGGGAACAAACTTTCCAACTCACGTCTTACTGATGTCTGCTCTTAGCACTCTTCTAGACATTGCTGCACGGGACACTGGTCACTTATACCTGCCAAAATCTGAGAGTGACTGCAGTGACTGAGATCCCAAGCCACGTGGAGCATTAGGAAAAGTCGTGTCAAATGTCAGAATACATCTAGACCAGATCCTGAGGAGCAACACTTTTCAGGGAAGGGAGACTCTGGCACCAAATACCTTGGGAAGCCAGCTGAGCAGCAGGCTGCTTGGTTATTTTTAAACTGAAGAAACTGAATGGGAAGGGAGAAAATCTGAATTCCTATGATCTCCTGAGGTCTCTTCCAGCTCCAAGATGCTACCAAAGAACACTGCATATGCACATACATATGCCCATGCTTCTTTATAAAAAACTATAGGGATGTGTGACTATATATAAATGAGTACTGTATTCACACTTCCAAACATAAAGCACTTGAAATGCGCACTGCTGAGAAGATTCAAAGCCCATGAGCAGATTTGTAGCACTGGCTGAAACACACCGATGCCACTGGCAGATGTGGGCAAATCCCTCAGCCCTGCTGCCATTGCAGTCCACCTTAAAACCACCCAGCACTGCCTGTGCAGGTGCACGCCCTGGAAAGCCCCAAACCAGGACTGGGGACTCCTTTCTCACAGTGACTCCAGTCACAAGTCTCCCAGACCCAGGAAGGCAGGCTGGAACAAAAGAGAAGTCTGAGAAAAGTCTGGTGTCTGGCAGAGCAGCTTCCTTCTCTTCTTCTTCCAGTCCCGAAAGGGGGCAACAGGTCACCTCTTCCCCTTCATCTTATATCACCTCATTTCTCAGGCCTCTCCATTTCAGGTTGACTACATAGAAATCAAGTTGGTAACAGGAAAAAAAAAACATAAAAGATCTCTAGACAGGAGAGCTTTGCTCTCATCCTAACAGCCAGAAAAAATTTAGGGTGCCTATCTCAGCCCTGAATAATAACAACAAAAACAATTTGTAGGAAAAAGGAAAGGGGAGGTGAAAATTCATATATCAAGACAGATCTGTGATGGTTTCCCTATCGTGAAAATCTGTTTTACGATTTTCTCAAATCAAAAACAAGAGTTTTGATCCTGGGTCAAGGCTCCGGATGTGAGTGACACAGTGACTAACACGGGGGTGGGGGGTGGGTCTCTCAGAGTTAAAAACCAACCAAGTATCTCAGATTCTAACTATAAGGGGACAAGGGTGACAACCAGCTTCCCACTAGGCTCTTTAGAATGAGATCCTGCCGCTAACACTTGGATTCAGGTGTTTTCAAGTGCAGTGTTGCCATCGCACCCGAACTCCACACAAACCTCAGCTTTCTCCTCAACTCCACAGCCCGCGAAGTGCCCAACCTTCTCTCGCTGGGCTACCACAGCCAAGTGCAGGGCCTGGCAGTAAGTGCCAGGAGTACCAGGGCCTAGACTTCCCCTCGGGCATCTCTGACAACCACAAGCGTCCCCAGGATCCAGCATCCCGGGACCAAGCAGCGAGCACGCTGTTGGTGCTCCAAAAGCGGTTGGGCATTGCAAGAGGCACCTCTTCCCTCTATTGCGCGGTGTAGCTCTTCAACCAAGGCTTTGTGTGTGACAGCGAGTGTGTGTGCCGAGGGCCCCGTGCCCACACCCCCTTTCACCCAGTCCGCTTACTGCACGGTCCGTGCGCCTGGCGAGCGCTCAGGGAGCGGGTTCACCCGGCGGGCTGCCGCGCCACCAGGCCTCCCTGGCTAGCCGGCCTCGGACCTGGCCTCAGGGAGCGCGGGGTGACATCCACGCCTCTATTCGCAGCCGTGGGGGCGACGTAGGAGAGAAGCGCTGGGGGGCCGGGCATGGGTGATGCAGGGAGCAAGGACGCCAAAGGGCGACAGGCAGGCACCGCGACCCCCACTCGGGCCCCTCGCCGCCCCCAACTTTGCGAGCAGCCGGCTGGGAGAGGGCCGGGGCAGCCGGAGACTCGGCAGGAAGTTCCCCGGGCCGCACTGAGCATGCTCTCGGGCAGTGTGCGCGCGGGTGTGGACTCTGCGCTCCCCGTAGCCTCTTCGGCTGGCGGGATCGCGGGCCAACGGGCATCCCCAGGGGGTGGAGGGCGCCGCTGGACTTCTCTGGTCACCCGGACCAGAGCGCCCGCGCGCCGCATCCCTCTGGGGCCCAGGGCCAGCCTCCCTTTTACTTCCTCCTCACTGGCCCGTGGCTATACCCACCCTGCCCGCCCAGGTCCGGGCGACCTCAGACTGGCCCACACCCCCAGCATGACCCCAGCAAAGCTCCTCAGCGGTCTGAGCGCCCATCTGCCATCCCCAGCCGCTCGCCTCCAGCCCGCCAAGCCGAAGCCTCCTCTGGACAGTCCCTCGAAAAGCCAACAAACCACCTCCCCACAGGTCCAGGGGGCCTGCAGCCTCCGCTGGATACGGGCTGCCACAGGCAGGTGGGCGCCTCAATGCGCGTCCCCGGAGGCACTCCTGGGTCCAGCAAAGCGGCCACAACCGGGGCACCCACGCAGGCAACAGGGGGGCGGCGCACAAAAGCCCCAGGCAGCGCCACCCTCGGTACGGGCTCTCCCTGCCCGCACCCAGCTCCCTGCGCCTTCCACGGTCCGCTCTGCGTGCATCTTCCCGCGGGGATGGAGAGTTTCGACGCGATCGCCCCGATCCAAGGGCTCTCACCTCCGTGTAGGGTAGCAGCAGCAGCCAGAAGCGTCAGACAGTCGCCGTTCCTGCGGGGACCAAGGAGCAGTGGGGCTCCGAGCTGCGGCGCCTAGAGCCTGCCGTGCGGCTACCAAGGCTGGATTGTGCCTTGGGCCACCGCGGCTGCCGCGGGAGCCGCAGGGCCGCCGGGCTGATCGCGGCAGGGACGGTCTGCAAAGTCCCAGCCCTGAAGGGGCCGCGCGCACGCGCCCGCTGCGTGTCCACACTCGCCCCGCCGCAGCAGAGGCACTCCTCGGGAGGTCAACTGACCAGGGCTGGAGTCTGTCCGCAATTTCTACCAACCCTTCCTTTTCCGGACTCTCCAACTTCTCCCCTCTTCTGGGCTCCCTGATCTGGAAGGCAGGGATTCCAGCCAGGGACGTTCAGCAAACTCCCCGCCCTCCCGGGCTGAGCGCTCAGCCAATTCCTAACGTCCCAGCCTCTTAGGGGCCGTCTGCAAACTATCAAACCTTGTTTGAGAGGACTTCTACCAACTGTACAATTCCACAGCCCAAAGGGAGAAAGAAGTGAGAGAGAGAGAGAGAGTTTGATCCCGGCCATAAATAATATTGTAGCAAGGTCAGGGGCAGTGTGAAATGCTGATATGTCATTGCATCCTCCAGAGTGTTGCAGTGCAGGCCTCTAAGCACCAGGGCCCTTCCAGGAATAAAGCCCTGTGGGGGGACACTGAGCTCAACCATCTCAAACTGCCCTGAGCCTTTCCACCCTCATAGAATGGGTTATATGAAGCAGTATGAGTTTCTGCCACTTGGTTTTTGTGACCACAGGCAAGCCAATTAACCATATGAATTTAGCTTCTTTATCTATGAGCATAATAAATGCTGCTTCATGAGGTTATTTTGAAGATGAAATAAACTATATGTAAAGTACTTAGCAATACCTGGCACATAGTAGATGCTCAATAAATGAACTCCATTTCTCTTTCTCTTTCTCTTTCTCTTCCCCCTCCCACCCCATATTTTATGAACACTGCAGACAGCCTAGCTGAACATTGTACTGTTGTAAATTCAAAAAGAAATAAAACATATTCCTTGCCCTGAAGGCACCACAAAGAACATTGACTGACAGGACATTAAATCCAGCCAAACCTTGGGAGAGAATTTGTACATTTACATCATTAAGCATTATAGATCCTTGTTAAGTAGTATTAGAATGCAAGAAGAATGACCTGGTGGGTACTTAGGGGTGAACATGACAAGGGACGATCATAACGTCAGCAAGTTCCATACCATGTAACCAGTCACTGTGTCAGGTACAGGAGAGTTTATGTTCAACTTTACCTTTCGTTCCCTGCAGGATTTCTCCTTCCCCAATTCACTGTCCTCCCTGGGGTCTTCTTTCTTGAACTTAGATCACTACATCCTGCCACCCACCCTCCAAGCAGAGTCATTTAAAAACAAAGAATCATGGAATTTAAGGACGATAGAAATTACTTAGTCCAACTCCCTTATTCTGTAAGTGAGCTCTTGGGCCACCCAGCTAGTTAAGGGAGGTCTTCTGACTCCAGGATTGTAATAGAAAATACCCTGTGGCCTCTCCTGCATTGAACTAGCTCTAGGCTCTAGGCACAGTAGATCAGTCCTAGCTTACTTTAAGGCTGAAGGAAATGGCTTTAACATTTTCTGACCAAATGGGCCCCAAATTATCAGCCACTTGGATCCTCAGCTGTCAAAATCTGTCCAGGTGATGCTCAAGAACCACAAGGAAATCTGCATGAGCAGCATGATTCCTCTCAATAAGGTCTTTTTGTGAAGTCCTGGGAATATTGGGAGGCACCTATTTCCCTCAGTCCCTTGGAAGAAAATAACATCTCAACCTCTCTTCTGGCACTGGAAGGGGAGATAGAAGAATGGTGACATCTGGTGGTCAGGACTTTCTGTGCTTAGGACACGGATGGTACAGATTCTAATCCTAATTGATTTGCTTTGAAGCCAAGTTCCCACCTGGTGGCCTAGAAATTTCCGAAAGACATCAATCATTTATAATTTGCGGACTCACTGCTACAAAGGATATTACAGATGATTATTATTTCAGGAATTTTTAATGAATGTATATATGTATGTATTAAGTATAAGGATATAATATTCATATGTACACATATTATATGTATTTCATATAATACATATATGTTTGTATTATATATATACAATTTATTTGTAGAAATAATTTACTCGCACCCTAACTGGCATGGCTTAGTGGGTTGAGCATTGTCCTGCAAAGCGAAAGGTCTCTGGTTCCATGGTTCTGTTCCCAGTCAGACAATATGCCTGGGTTGCAGGCCAGTTCTATGGTTGGAGAATGTGTGAGAGTCAGCTGATTGATGTTTTTCTCTCTCTCTCTTTCTCCCTTCCTCCCCCTTTCTTTAAAAGATAAATAAATAAAACCTTTTTAAAAATAAAATAAAATAATAATATACTTGCAGTGTCTTTGAGGGAAATTAATATTATCTCACTTGTTTTTCTTACAGAGTTAAGATTTTATTTATTTATTTTTTAAATTACAAAGGCACATTTATTTTACATTCTATTTACAAAAGAAGAGAGTGCAATTGTAATAAGGAAAAAAAGAAACAAAATGATAGGCATACATTTTTACATAGCAAGTATAGGCAAAACTAGAAGAAGATCTTTAAATACTAGCATGTATCAAATCAGTTTCTAAGAATAATTCTTTATCAACTTTAGGAAGAATTTTTAGGAGGCTCAGCCTATATTATTCAAACTACGACTATCTTAATAAAAAAATTATATTCTTTGAAAATCTCCAAGGTCCTGGAGGCCAAGTTACCAGATCATTACCAATTTTTAAAAGAATCAAAGGCTCTTAAATAAGGGCATCATAACTCCTTTAGGGAATTAAAAAAAAAAAAAAAACAACTCGAACATACTATCATTTATTAAGTGGTACAATGCAGACTTAGTGTACCTTAATTTCTTAATCCATTAAAATGGTTTCTGTTACCCTACAGTGAGATCCTACTGTTCTCTGATGAGAAACATTAAGTCATTTACTATTTAGCTCTTAGGAAAATCATTTGAAGTGTATATTCAGCCTTTAATAACATTACCATACATGAGAAATAATCAATACACTTAACTACCATCAGTAACCAGTTAACTGCTGGATTTTCTAAAACCAGAGACAGGCATTAAGAATCAAGACTTTTCAGACCTCTACACCAATATATCCTAGTGTATAGAGTTTAATTTCATTTCATTAACAGAAAATTAACATATAGTGAAGAACATGATGGCATATTTCTGCAATTTTTCCCTGTAGGTGAGTAGACACAGCTTGCATTGTTCATACGTTGCTCATGACAACTTTTGTGTTTTTCAGTCTTCCTTTAGTTCACTGTCCTTCTAACTGTGAAGTGTACTGACCAAGCCTTGAAGTTTCTGAACTAGAAAATGGAGAGACTCCCCAGACTTATTTTCTTTCTCAAAGGAATCATCTTCTTGGAATGCAACTTTCTGCTTCAGTGCCTGGGATATTAAAGATCCTGGATCCCAGTGTGAATTGTGTTTTTTCCTCTTATGAATGGTTCTGCCTTGAGGTAATCATTCAACAGCATAAAGTTTAATCTTATTCATATTCTTTAAAACATCCAACATGTTTAGAACATCTTTATTTTGGGGGGTTTTTTGAATAACAACTATAACTATGCTGTTTTTTCATTTCAGTTGCTGAATTACCTGAGTCACAAATATTATTAAATCCTGGTTGTAGGAGAGAACATAGAGGCTGTAGAAAAGAAAACTGAGAGGGTGGGGGAGAAGGGGAGGAAAGCTCTGAACTTGAAAAGAGATCTGGTTTAACATGCAGTTCATCAGTCCTTGATGATGGCACGTGTCCCAAGCCACCAGGCCCATCATTTGAGTCAAAGGAACCAGAATTCACACTGTTTTTCAGTTCCTGCATTTCCACAATTGCAGCAATATGAGAGCAAAGAAAAGTTAGTACATCTTCAAAGGCAGCTATTGTTTTCATTGTAGCTTCTCTTACAGGCTGAGCACTAGTTTGTTATGTCCTAGAACAGGTGACAGTGGATCCCAAACTAATTGCAAAGAATAGAAAAATCACTTTTTCTCATCTTCCTCATTTTTTCATATACCATTAAAAAATCTGAGATAGCTGGCTTCATCATTTACCACACACAAAATATTAGCAAAAGATGGAACGACAAATCCACGGTTACCATAGTCTACAGATTTCAGGATCAAGTCAAAAACAGGCCTGGGACTATCTTTTCAAGGAAGAATTTATCCAGTAATACAAATATTACTCCAAGATGATCCATAGCCTTTATTTTCCCAAATATGCAAAACCTGGTCTATGGGGACACCAAAATATTGCAGCATCTCTCGTAAGATAATTAATACGAGAGATATTGATAAAGCAAGCACAGACGCATATTCGAGGAAACATTAGTTTCTTGATACCGTCTCCAAAGCCATACCTCTGAGCAAACGTAGAACTTCAAGCCACGGTCCTTAAGGAAGCCTACCTTGGAATCACCAGTCCAAGACGCCCGACGTGCCCTCCTCCGGGTTCAGAAATGATCAGACCCGTGTCAGCCTACACACCTCACTTGCAGGCCACAGGTGGTAATATCATCCCTGCCAACCCTGGGGCCAGGCCCTGGAGCCCCTCGGTTTGCCACCAGGATAACTCCACTAAAGGCGCCTGCCTCCTCACGGGCCCCACTCAACCTGCTCCAGAGTGAAGATTTTAATTTAGAGTAAGAATTGCTAAAGGACACTGCTCACAGACATAAAGATGCTCACTAGGATGGAGGTGTATATTTCATCATGTCCTCTCAAGAGTGAATTCGTTACAAACTTAGAGTATTAGAAAACAGCACAGTGCGATTTCAGGACTGTAGTGAAAGCCCTGGCAGCTGAGGTCATGCTTACTTGGTGAACAGTGATTCATTTTTTAGCATTCCAATTCCTTGTGAACAAAGGTGTTAGGTTAATAGAAGAAGAAAGGTGTTTGGGGTTACTTCACAGCGATGCACCAGTATCTGTTGGTGTTGCCAAGTCTCTTCCACTAACTTCCATGTTTATCTCACATGCTTCAGATAATTGCTCTATTACAAACTTTGAAAGCACAACTCTTTCCACACAATCAAGTCCATTGTTTTTCAGCCTCTCTTACCAAGCTCTATGTGACTCATATTGATCCTCATAACAACTTGTGAAGTGGATTTTACTACAACTGTATTTACAGAAGAATAAGTCAAGACTTCAAAGTTAGGTAATATAACCACTGATAAGCACTGTTATTTAAGGCCAGAGCCCGTATTGACTTCAAAGTTTTCTGACTCCAGAACCTAAAATCTTTCTACTCTACTCTGCTGCCCACCCCAAGGAAACCAGGAAGAAATGACAATCAGGGCAGAAACCATTCTGAAAACTATGTTAAAAACAAAAGAGGGTATTTCAGGTACTATACATAAACCACATTTCTTGAGTTATTCAAACTGTAGGAAAAGAATAAGCAACAGAATAACAATTATGTATGTCAATCTTATAAAGCTAGGACCCAGGCGATTCAGTCTTGGAGCAGGTCTCTGTGAAAAAAACCAATGAATCGTTACTTCCTGCCCAGGACCTGAAATCTTGTATGGCATGGGAATCGTTTACTATGTAATCCTGGTGGAAGGTAAAGCCTCTGATGGTAGAGGTGGCTGATGCAATGTTTAGGCCGGCATGGCCGGCAGTGGTACCCAGTGACTGATGGAAGCTGAGCCGTCTGATACGTAGTGGCTGGGGCAGCACTGTCTTCCCCTTACCAATTCTGACCTGATTTTAGAAGTTGTTTCTGGATGCATATGCCTCTGAGCCTGACTCCACCTTGCCTTTAAACAAATTCCTTTTCTCTTTAAATCAGTCAGACTAGGTTTTTGTTGCTTGGCTTAAGTTGCCTGACTGATACATTAGAATCAAGAGGCACAATCCTTAGGGAAAGAGAAGAAATCAGGAATGGGTTGTCTAGCCTGATTAAGCCTGAGGGTTGAAAATCCATCCGGTTTAGCCCTGGCTGGTATGGTTCAGTGGCTTGAGCGCCAGCCTGCAACCAAAATGTTGCCAGTTCGATTCCCAGTCAAGGGCACATGCCTGGGTTGCCGCGGGGCCCCTGTGTTGGGGGTGTGAGAGAGACAACCTATGCTTATATCTCTTGCACATTGATGTTTCTCTTCCTCTCTTTCTCCCTCCCTTACTCTCTTTCTAAAAATAAATGAGAAAATCTTAAAAAGAAAACAAAAAAGTAAAGTTTAACTGTTTTAAAGGGTTTTAATGCAGGCAGCCTGTGGCATACAGAAGCAAAACATTAAATTTATCAAATGTACTCATCTAAAATAAAGTACCCATTGAAATTAAGCTTTGGGGAGACCAAGTAGCAGCTGAAGAATACCAAGGCTATAGGATATAGGAGTAGGTGGTTTCATTTTGTTTTTTGGAGTTGAACAGCTCAAAGAAAGAGAATAATGAGCTCTAACTCCTCATGTCTTAGCTCAAATTCTCATGTTCTCAGCTCAAAACATATATATACCAAGAATTTTCTATGAGTTCTAAAACAGAAAAGCAATAACAATAACACAATTTCTTTTTCTAGCAGCTAGGGGCTAAAATACTGTATTTTTCACACTACAAGACACACCTGACCATAAGATGCACCCAGGTTTAGAGGAGAAAAACAAGAACAATATTCTGAACCAAATGGTGTACTAAAATGTTTAATAAGATACAACAGAATAATATTTCAACCATGTTAAGTGAACAGCAGTCAACAGCGGTATTAAGAACCATCACTGCCATTAACAAATTAGGAGAGACTTTAAGGTTCAAGTACCCTTCTAGTTTTCTGGGAACCCCATGAACTCATCATCGCTAGTGTCAGAATTTATGAAGCTCAGTTGCTCACAATCACTGATACCACTTTCTTCGCTATCATCATACTGACCAGATGCCCTGAGATTCAGCAGTAACGTGGGACATTTAAGCAACCCCAGGGGTTTCACATGGGCCCACTGCTTCCTCTTTTAACAGCTGTCACCACCACTGACAAGTCGGTCAGGTAATACACATCACGGTCTGTGATGCAATATTCACTCCTTAAGACGCACAGACATTACCCGCCCCCAACTTTTGGGGAAAAAAAAAGTGCATCTTCTGGAGCGAAAAATACGGTAGATTAAAAACTAAAAATAAAGTTTGATCTTGTGGGTTGCCAAATTACAAAGTCACTTAAATTCACAGAGTAAATATTCTCTTATTTGAAACCCAGGGCATCCGATTAGAATGGAGTAGGGCCCTGAGGACTGGAGAGACATGAGCAAATCGATCAACTTAATTGACTCACCCCTTGCACCCTGGGTTGGCTTCCCTTGCCAAATGAAGGGTATGATGAGGTTCCTAACACTGCGCAAGAGACCAGTTGAAAAGACAAACCCTGAAGGAGAAGGCTTACCCATTACAGGAGTTGTGAGTTTCTGCTAATTTGTAAAAGGGATATCTGGGGACTACATATGGTGAGAGCTTCTGATAATTCTAGACCAGGGAAGGAAGAACACAGCTTCAGATCAGGCTGACTTTATTCAGATGTAGACAGTTACCAAAATTCTAGGCTTCTGCTCAGTTGGCTACTGAAATCTAGACTCATGGGGTCCAGCGTAAATAACAACGCTGGCCCGCACCCATGGAGCTCTTACTAGGTGCCAAGCACTGTTTAAAATACTTCTGTATTTTAAGTTTTTTAATCCTAAGAATAAGCTTTGAGTTATGTAATATCACTTCCACTAATAAAAGAGAAAACTGAGGCACTTAGAGGTTCCACAACTTCCCACATGCAGCTTGCAAGTGGTAAAGCTGAGGTTCAAATCAAATAGGCTGGTTCTGGAGTTGACCTTTAAATTAAAGTTCATGCTGAAGTTCTTCTTATAAAGGTGAGAAACTGTTACAGAAACAGGGCAGTCCAAAAATCTCCGGAGTTTGCTGCTGGGGGATGGGGAGAAGGAAGCAGCTTTCAGAATGCCTCCACATGCCTGAGGCTGGTGGCTAGTGCATTTCTTATGCAAAATTGCTTGGATGCTTCCAAAAACTCAGGTAGATGGGAGGGGGTCTTGAACCAGGGGATGGTATGGAAAAAGCACACAGAGCCTACGTAAGGTTCTGTGAATGGTCAGAACTGTTTGCAACACCCACTGCGTCAGAGGACGCAATCAGGGATATATAAGCAGCTGCGGACATTTTAGCTCTCCCTCACTTTCTCTCACTGTCGTGCGCTCCCTCCATGTGGCTTGGAGGAGGGGGCCTCCAGGCTGCTTTAAGAAGAGGTTCTCACCGTGCGGTTTTGAGAAGGAGAGGAGATCCATGTGGTTTACAGGAAGAAGGCAGTTAACAAGGAGGCTGACAACCCAGGCGGTCCTGCATTGAGAGCTGAAGGGCACCACAGCACAGAAAGGACCTCCCCAATCAGAATTGAGTGATTGGCAGCTGCTGGTAAAGCTGAACTGTGTTTGGAAAGCAGGGAAACGGTGTTTCTGACCTTCCTAAGACTGGCCAGGTTTGGTAGGGGGGAGGCAAGGATATGTGTTTATGGGTGTTTTAAAGAACATAGACTTAACAGCAGAAATCCGCAAATAATCTAAATCTATATAACTGTTAAATAAACAATTCTTTTCCTTTTCACTAAACTCTGGTATTGAGAGTTATAATTCTGACGGCAGGCAATCGGGCCCCTAACTAAAAAGCCCGTGGGTTTGTTTTCAATTGAAGCAGCCCATGGGTTCTGTAACAAGGCAAGAAATAGTGTTACAGAGTAGGGTCCCCCAGAAAAACCCCAGAGCCTGTGGTTTGGAGGATGGGGGAAGGGAAATAGCTTTCAAAATGCCTTTGCATATCTATGTTTGGTAGCTAGGGTCTTAATTATGAAAATGGCTTCAGTTCTTCCACAGCTCCAAGGAATAATGAGCAATGAATAAGCAAGGCCTGTGGAAGGTTCTGTGAAAGGTCAAAACCAGTTACCACACCTACTGTGTCACAAACTACAGTCAGGGATTTAAGGAGAGGGCAGGAGACACTTGGTGGGGAAGAAAAGAGGATAGGAGATCCACACGGCTTGCAAGGAGGACAGAGAAGGATACCACGTGGCTTTAAAAGGGCAAAGAGAGAACCATGCGTGATCCAGTGCAACACGGCACATGTTTTCCTGGACTGTTACATGGTGGCTGATGACATTGTACCCCAGATCCTGAAGGAGACAGCTGACAGATAAGGGATGGGGACTTCTGGGCATGTTTTTGGCTTCTAGCCTTTTGGGGAGCAAGGGAAGTGCTGGGTCCCGTGGGAGAACAGGACTCTGAGCTGAAGTGCTCACTGCCCTCCCCAGGTTGGAATACTATAAATAAAGAACTATTTTCCTCAACACTAGTTGTTGGGTTTTACACCAAGGTGCCACATGAAATAACCCCCTTTCTCTCTGTAACAATACCTTCATATTATGTAGAGGAAGGAATCCAAGAATTTAGGAAAATGATCTAATAAATTTATGAAGTGTGACCTACTTGTCCATTCCAATACCAAATTTCCCATGGTGGCCCAAAAGGCACGTATATGTATCAACACTGAGAGTCCACCGGTAAGGGGAATGGCAGCATTTTTGAAGAGTACCGCAGTGACTTTTCTCTGGAGGCAAGACCTCAGGACAGAGTTGTAGCCCTCACTGAGTTCCCAAATCTACTGCCCACCAACGTGGAGCCCCTTGAATATAAGGGAGACTGGATACTTGCAGCAGACACCATTGGACAGCCATCCAAAAAACCATTCCCAGCCTCATTTTCTTTGCTACATTCCACTACAGAGTCTGGAAATCCAGATTCTTGCTTTCTCCGCCTCTATTCTACAAGTAGAGGAGACAGCACGTGACCCAGTTTTGGCCAACGAGATCTAAGGGGAAGTCTGCTGAGGGATTCTGGGAAAGATAATTCAGTTCCTTTTAATAGAAATGTAGGAGGAGATAGGTTCTTACTTGGCCACCCCTGTCCTTCCTGTCTTTGAATGAGGTCATGCTGCCTGCAGCGGAAGCAGCCCTCATTCAAACAAGATATAAGCCTAAGCTTAAAAGCCACTGGAATGATCAGTACAAGATGAAAAGAGCCTGGATCCTTGAGGAACCATTCCTACAACTGCATACCCCCAGGGCTTCTTGTTATTATTAGAGGGAAACAAATCCCTACTTGTTAAGGTATTATTGGTCCACTTTTCTAACACCTGCAAACTAAAGCATTCCTAAATGGTAAAGGAACCCTTAAGGAAGGATTCAAAATAACATCACAGGAATGTCTTATGTGTCTTCCAACAACCAGAAGAAATCCCCAAATCGCTTATATCCTTACACTGTATTTCTTGAAAACTTTAAAGAGTATCCAAATACGTTTGTATGATTTACAGCAATATATTTCTTAAGATCCCCCTTTCTCCCTCTGTCTACTTTGATCGCACCTGTGCTTCTCTAGAGCATCTTGCTCCACGGGTCTCTGGCTCCTTTCTTTTCTTTCTTTTCTTCTTTCTCAGTCTCCATTGTTTCTGTCTTTATAATGTAGACTTCCTGGCTTCTAACCAGCAAAACTGAAGAGGGAGGAGGAGCACTTCTAACTGCAAAATTCCCTCTGGAGACTCCAACTCTCCTACATTAATGTTTTTTTTCTATAATACATAATTTTTATTTTTTATTTTTAAAACTGGGTTTACATTTGCTTATAATGGACATTTTGGGTACTATTTCTCACTGACTTCCATCTTTAAAGCAATGATACCTTCTTTTGAAAGAAAAGTTGGTCACAATATGGGGTAAAATCACATTTGAGAATGTCAAATGTTCACAAACAACATGCCTTAAAAATAACAGCATGCATTTTAAAAATAATTGCAATGCTTAAGTGACATGTTAAAAAAAATTGAAGCTAGGTTTATTTCAACATGAGATTATACTACTGGCCTCATATTAGTCTCTAGTTGCTGCTGTAGCAAATTACCACAAACATAATGGCTTAAAAATAGTACAAATTTATTATCTTACAGTTCTGAAGGTTGGAAGCCCAAAAGAAGTCTTAAGGGCCCCTTGTGTCTGGTCTCACCACTCCAATCTTTGCTTCCGTCATCATGCCACCTCCCTGTGTTGACCTTCTTACCTCTGCCTTATTAGGATCCTACCTAGATAATCCAGGATAATCTACCCATCTAAGAATACTTAACAATAGTAAGTACAAAGTCGCTTTTGCCATATAAGGTAACATTCACAGGTTCCAGGGACTAGACTGTGAACATCTTGGAGGATCCTTATTCAGTTGACCACAGTCTGTCTTCTGGCCCCTGAAGTTTCACATTCATCCCACATCAAATTTCCTCCTGTCTTTTGAGCCATTCCCATTGTCATTACCAGAAGAAATGCTTCCTTCAGGCCAGTGGCCCTGAGGTGGGCCAGGGATGTGTGGAGCAGAGCTGTGCCCCAGACCCAGTTCAGAGTGGATCCTCCAGTAGCTCCACAAACAAAAGATTAAGCCCAGTCAAAGGCAAGTCTTCACAGTTAACTCTCAAATGTGAGAACTAAATGCTTACTGTTGAGTGCCACTGACTTTTAGGGTGATTTGTTATTCAGTGATACAATTCTTTTATTTGCACAATAATTTTAAGGCCTGAGGGAAAACTACAGATTTCTATCCAATTGTTTTAAATACCTAGAGTCATGTAAATTTTTTTAATCCTCACCTGAGGATATGCTTATTGATTTTAGAGAGAGGGAGAGGGAGAAAGTGAGAAAGGGGGAGAGAGACAATCAGACAGACATCAGTTGCTGTGCCCTGACTGGGGATGTATCCACAACCTTTTAGTGTATGGGACAATGATGCTCTAACCAACTGAGTCAGCCAGCCAGGGCTAAAGTCACATAAGTTGTTATGTAAATTTTAACACACACACACACACACACACACACACACCCTTCATTTCAAAATGGAGTAAACTCAATTTTTTTAGTTCTTTGGAAAAACTGCTTCCAAGAGCCCCTACCTGATAGTTCAGTTGATTGGAGCAGTCATCCCAATACAAGATTGTGGATTGTGGACTCCTTCCCTGATCAGAGCACATACAAGAAGCAATCAATGATTGCATAAATAAGTGGAACAACAAATCTCTCCATTTCTCTCTCTTCCTTCTTCTCTCTCTCTCTCTCAAAAAAAAAAAAAAAAAAAAAAAGCCTGCTTCCAAGAAAAATATTATCTGAACTGAAGCAAAGAGGGATCAGAATAAAATCAGATAAGGCAGTGATTTAAATTAGAGGGGCCATCTGTTTTGGAAAAATCCCCGAAGAGGGCTAAATTATTAAAGGGGATGCTTACTAAAAGAGACTCACAGAAGACATGAGCATTCACCTTTAGGTATTGCACATTGCTTCATTTTTTGTTGGTGGTGTTTTACAAATTTTCAAATTAGAAACGGTTTCCCATAGTGTTGCAACACCAGTTCACTAGTCTGAATTGATGTCATTGTTGTTGCTGTTATAAGTGTGTGTGGCAGCTGTGTGCTGACAGCCAATTGTGTGCATGTCTTCTCAGCCGCATGCTCAGCGGTTCAGCGACATCAGGTTGATAGCTAGTAATGAGCAATGCTGGGAGTATTTACACCACGGAAACCTTGCTTCGGTTAAGGATGTGTGCACTAGGTCATAATAGAAAGTGCATTTCTTACACTGGGTCATGGTCAAAAGCTCTGAAATCCATGGCTCTCACAGTGATTGAGTAAACTTCAATTCCCCATAGTACTAACAATCTATTTGTGTAAAACATTTCTGCTCCTGGAAGCAAGGCTTGACCCTGCAGCCAAGTAAATTGTGACACTACCCAAATTAATTTGGAAAAAGGCATTTTTATATGGATGTTTCTGCCATAATTGTTCGGGTTTCTGTGTTTTTCTTTGTCCTCTATCCAGCTGTGAGAGCTGAGGGGGAGTTGTGTGTGGATATTTCATCCTAATGTTTCAGGCTACAGATTACATTTATGTCAATTATGAAAAGAATGGGTATTTTGCCTGTGTGACTTCAAGAGATGGCTGTCTCCGCCTTCTTTCTCTTAGGCCATGTCATATGCCTCCGTAGTACCATCCTGAGTGAGGTGGGGGAGAAATGGCTTTGAACCCTGCTGGTGGCCTTTGTCTGGAGCCAGCAGACACCTGCACAGTAACCTGAGAGATGTTATGCTCTAGAATAATTCCCAGCCCAGCTGGTATATTGACCAGCTCACCTAGGCTGGGAATTAGAAGGAAATCTAGTTGGCCTTGCTAATGAAGGTTTTGGAACAATCTCTGTGCCAGGCAAGAATCTTAAAATCCACTTTTGTGTGTCTGTCCTTATGAAGAAGCTGAGTTGCTGCTCTTCTTTGAATTTGCCATATTTTGATGAGACATCATACATTTTGACAAACATACTCAATGTTTTGCTATTGCTTTATGACTTTCTGTGCATTCCAAGCCTCAGATACATTTAGGCCCTTAGAACCTCTCTCTGCTCATTTTTCTTGAGTTCCCCACTTTCATTGCAGGGCCACTGGGTAGATACTGTTGTAAAAGGAACCTTTCTGGAGTCATATAGTGTAAACCATTACAATAGTCCTTAGTCAGGCTCGTTTCCTGCCCACCCCTCCACAGTAAGGGTGTTGCTGGCCGGCCTTGACCCACAACCCAATCTCCAAAACCTCATTATTTCATTTGATCAGTTGACTTTATTCACTCTTGCCTATATAGCTACGGAGTTATAGGATTATATCAAGTTAAAACATTACATGACCCTTGTGAGAAACGCTCACAATAAAAACCGGGACACAGGACTTGAGCAGTAAAGCGAGGCCTTTATTCACGAGTCTGCAGAGCCAGGCGCACCCTCATAGCCAGGAGAATGTGCGTCCCAAGTAGACAAAGGAACCTGGTTTTATAGTCTTAGCTTCCCCACCCTAACGCAACTAGTTTCCCCTCCCCTCTCCTCCTTCCCCGTTTCTCCATGACTGGATACTCTGGAGGTACAATCTAATGTGTTCATCTAAATGCCCCTATTGTGATTTGTGAATATGCTAATGTTATCCACTCCCTTCTCAGAGATCCTTTAATTACATTTGCCCTTAAGACCCTTCAATTACATTTGCCTTTTGTTACCAATGACTTTGCTACTGGTTTGGGAGTCACTATGACCTTGTTTCTAACACCCTGGCCAGGGAGTTCAACTGGTTAGAGTATCATCCCGATACGCCAAGGTGGTGAGTTTGATCCCCAGTCAAGGCACATACAAGCATTAACCAATGAATACATAAATAAGTGGAACAACAGAACTATGTCTCTCTCGCTCTCTCTCAAATCAATAAATTGAAACAAACAAACAAACAAAAAAACCTTACCTACCCCACAACTTCTGACCAGATTGGTGTCAGTGAGGCACTCCTACAAGGGGATATCTGAGGCGCAGTGGTCAGTGCTCCTAGGCAGTAACACTTAGCTCCAAAAAACACATACAAAAGTAAAGACAATTGAGGTTCTGGTAGTCATCATTGCTAATTCTACATGCCGGAAATAATTCTAGGTACTTTACTTGTATTAAATTACAAAATTCCTCTGAAACAGGTGCTATTTAACATCATTTTACAACTGAAGAAAACTGGGGTTAAGTTACTCAAAATTACAGAGATATTAAGTGACATGACAACCTCTGGATCTGAAGCCAGAGAGTTTGGCCCAAGGACCAGGCTTTTAGCAAGGTGGCATCGCACCCCTAATTCCAAACCCTTCACACATTCCTCCAGATTGGGTGCTGACTGTGAGAGAGCCCAGGGCCTCCTCACCTGGCCTTGGCTCTCTCCAGCCTCATTCTTCCCTGGCTTTTCTTCACTTCACACTCTCCCCACACTAATTCTCAGTGCCCTGAAGTTTCTAAATACCTTTGCATAAGCTATTCCCTTCCTCGTGGCCAATTAAGTGAGCAGGAATGCCATTGATTGTCTGAAGTTATATTTTTTAAAAGATAAGTCACCTTTAAACATTAATGTTTGACTTATATATAGTAAAAAAAACCACCACCACCTTATGTTGCATCTTATAATGGATTACAATGATCATCGTGATATAATGCCAAAGTCAAAAGCCACTAAAATAATAATTACAACTTACTTTTTGTTGCTTGGTAAGCCCTCACAATATTAAACTTTACCTGAGCCCTATACCTGAGGAAAGAGTAACACTTAAAAAATCTCTCTATCCTTTTGTTTTCTAAAAGTCTTCTACTGTTTTATTTTCTTAAATCCCTGCCCTTTTGTGTTCCAGGAAACAGCTAGAGGCAAAGAACCCCCACCCCTCCCAATATGAATTACTTAAAGAAGACCAACCTCCACTGTTCCTCACAACTGCCTAATTTATGTGATTCTATAAAACCCCAGACAGAAACCCCTCCTTTTCTTTGTCATTCCTCAGTAATGGGTGTTCTCCTTTTTGCAGTTGTGCAAATAAAATCATCTTGATTGTCCAGCGCATTTTTAAAGTGTATTTTATCGATTATGTTGTTACAGTAGTCCCAATTTGTTTTCCCCTTTGCTACCCTCTGCCCAGTACCCCCCTCCCCCCACTTCCCTCCAGCTATCCCACTCCCCTTAGTTCTTGTCCATGTGTCATGCATATAAGTTCTTTGGCTTCACCCTTTCCTATGTTATTCTCATCTTCCCCCTGTTTATTGTGTACCAACCCATTACAGTATTTCCTCACTTATCTTGGGTACTATGTTCTAGGTGCCCCCACCCCAGCGATAGGTGAAAATCCGCAAAGTAGAAAACTTATATTTATTGTAGTATTTGTATCTATTTTAAGGCTTTATAAACCCTTCCCACACACTTTTAAACCATTCCTAGTCCCTTATTAACCTTTCCTACTCCCTTATTAACCTTTTCCACACTTTTATAAACACTAGTTATATTCTTAAACATATTCTACACTTTTAAGCCTACGTAACTTTAACAACATACATATACAGCACCACAAAATCCCGTGATATAGCGATAAATCCGTGATAAAAAATTAAATATAATATATATAATATTTTTAAAAATCCTGTGATACAGTGAGGTCATCATAAGTAAACCACGATATAGAGAGGGACTGGGTCTGCTGCATGGGCAACAGCAGACCCTCCATATCACCCTGCCCAGGCTCTGTAGCTTCAGCTTCACTGGAGAGGACACTCCAGCGTCATCGCAAGATGTCGATTCAACACGGGAGGAGACAGATACCGTGTCACTCCCGAGTCGGACTGCACAGCCATTCTCGGCGGTGCAGATAGACTCTTAAGAAGCTACACCATCGTCTCTCGAGACGGACGGCTGCCGACGACGACGACGACGACGACGACGACGAGAGAGGGACTACTGTATGCTTCTTAATCCCTGCACCATTTCCCCATTTCTCACTCTTCCCCCTCCCAGCTGATGATCCCCGTATCTATGATTTTGTTCCTATTCTGGTTTGCTTGGTTGGGTTTTGTTATTATTTTTAGATTCAATTGTTGATGGTTATAAGTTTGTTGTCATTTTAATGTTCTTAAGTAAGTCCCTTTGACGTTTCATTAATAATAGCTTGGTAATGATGAGCTCCTTTAGCTTTATCTTGTTTGGGAAGCACTTTATCTGCCCTTCCATTCTAAATGATAGCTTTGCTGGATAGAGTAATCTTGGTTGTAAGTCCTAGATTTTCATCACATCGAATACTTCTTGCCAGTCCCTTCTTGCCTACAAAGTTTCTTTTGAGAAATTAGCTGAGAGTCTTATAGGCACCCCTTTGTAGTTAAGTCTCTGCTTTTCTCTTGCTGCTTTTAAGATTCTCTCTTTATCTTTTCACTTTTGGTATTTTAATTATGATGTGTCTTGGTGGGGTCCTCTTTGGGTCTAGCTTGTTTGGGACTCTCTGTGCTTCCTAGACTTGTATGTCTATTTCTTTTGCCAAATTTTGGGGAGTTTTTCTTTATTATTTTCTCATATAAGTTTTCAATTTCTTGCTTTTCCTCTTCTCCTTTTGACACCCCTGTGATTCAAATGTTGGCACATTTAAATTTGTCCCAGAGGTTCCTAAGCCTCTCCTGATTCTTTTCAGTTCTTGTTTCCTCATTCTGTACTGGTTGTCTGTTTTTCTCTTCCTTATGTTCCAAATCATTCATTTGAACCCCGGTTTCCTTCCCTTCACCACTGGTTTTGTGTGGATTTTTCTTCATTTTATTTAGCATAGCCTTCACTTCTTCCCTTATGCATTTGCCATATTTAAGTATATCTGTCAAGTCTGTGAGCATCTTTATTACCAGTGTTTTGCATTCTGCATCTGTTAGGTTGGCTGTCTACTCTTTTGTAAGGTTGGCTATCTCATTGTCACTTAGTTCTCCCCTTTTGGGCTGTACTTCCTGTCTCCTCATCTTGACAGGCTCCTGTGTTTGTTTGCCTCTGTGTCTTAGGTAGAACCGTCACTTCTGTTACATTGTAAGGGCCGGAGCCTTAGGTATTCATTAGTACAGGGCAACCTGTTTCACCACATTGTGGCGCTGTATGTGGGGGAGGGGTCAGAGAGGAAACAATGCCGACTGCTCAGCACTCGCCCCTTTTCCAGGCACTGCTCCCACTTCTGTATGGGACTGGCACCTCTCTAGCTATTGCTCTGGCCATTGTTACCAGAGTGGGTGGGTCTGCAGACATTCTAGGACCATGGGGGCGCTTTAAACAAGTGGACCCTGCTGAGAGACTGGCAGTTTCTTCCTCTGCCACAACCCCCACTGGTCTGCACAGTCAAAGCAATGAGGCTTTATTTTCTCTGAAGCTGGGATTGTGAGCTGCGTGGTCTGGTCTGGTGGTGGGAGCACTCCCCAAGTGTTCCTCCTGACTTTTTAAAATGTGTGACTGCACTTTCCACCAGTCTGCCGCTGCTGCCGCCACCACACCACGTCCTCTCCGCCCTGGCTCCGCCCCTCCTACCTGTCTGGATGAGTATTTCTTCTTTATATCTTTGTTTGTTGGACTTCCATGCAGCTCGGTTTTCTGGAACATATGGTTGCCTCTAGTTTTGAGGTAGTTGTATTCCTTCTTAGTTGTGGAGGGAGACACAGCGTGTCTATCTAGGCCTCCATCTTGGCCGAAAGTCCGCATTTTGTTTTTGATAGTTTGATTGGCATTGGTCCTCTCTTCTGATCTTCATTTACTCCACCCAAATAATAAGGACTTAGACCTCTGTGTTCTTTTTAAAAAAAATTATTATCTTCATCTGAGGACATGCTTATTAATTTTAGAGAGAAGGGGAAGAAAAAAGAGAGAGGGAGAGAAACATCAATGTTAGAGAGAAATACCCACTGGTTGCCTCCCATATGCACCCCGACTAGGATCAAACCTGCAACCTAGGCATGTGCCCTGACTGGGAATCTAACCTGTAACCTTTCAGTTTACAGATGACACTCCAACCAACTGAGTCGCACTGGCCAGGGCCATGTTCCCTCTTGATTGGCAACTGGGTGACCCAATAGTGAGTCTGACTTGGGGTTCCATGTTCCAGACTCTCATCCATTGATATTATGGTAAGAATATGATTTTGATTTTTTTTTTTTGAATAGTTGATATCTAGATTGAGCTTTTGGTTTTATTTTCTGACCATTTGTGATCTCTGTAAATGGGTTGATGGTTTATAAAGATCTTGTCTCTGCTGGGTGAGAAATGATAGATAATCTGGCTTATTATTCTTTTATGTTTGTCAATTGTCTGTTTTGAGCTTAAAGCAATTAAGAATTTGTGCACAATGATAAGAGAACAACTCTTTGATATGAACCAGTAAGTTTGGTGTTTCTATATTTATGCTCTCTACCTGTACCTGTGTATTTATTTATCTATTAGTTAAAAATATATTTCTACAGCCCTGAGTGGGTGGCTTAGATCATTGGAGCATCATCCCATGCATCAAGAGATTTCAGGTTCCATCCCTGGTCAGGACACATACTTAGTTTGGGTTCAATCTCAGAGCTAGGTGCGTATGGGAGGCAACCAATCGATGTTTCTCTCTCTCTCTCTCTCTCTGTCTCTCAAATCAATAAACATATCCTCAGGTAAGGATTAAATATATATATTTACTTACATAAAGATGGTATCACCAAAAGAGATTATAAAATCTCTTAAAATATTCTTACATAAACTGGGTATTCTTAAAGTTCCTGTATGATTACATCTTTGGGTCTGTTAATAACTTTGTTCATTTTTGTCACTTTGAGAAATTATAATAAGAGAAATGTGTTTTGTTTAAACAAAACAAACAAACAAACAAGAGTAGTTTTGGCCTAAGTAAAATGAATAAAATGATATAAAAATTTGTAGAAATTTTGCAGAAAGGGAATTTTACTTGCCATGGTCAAAGCTGGCTAAGATTTATGAAATTTTCAAAAACCAGAGGTGTCAATTATTGAACTGATGCAAAACTACAATTTGGATTTGTCTCAATTAAAATGACAAAAAATTCCGCCCTGGCTGTGTGGCTCAGTGATTGAGTGCCGGCCTGTGAATGGAAACATTGCTGGTTTGATTCCCAGTCAGGGCACATGCCTGGGTCGAGGGCCAGGTACCCAGCTGGGGGCATGCAAGAGGCAACCAATTGATGTATCTCTCACACATTAATGTTTCTTTCCCTGTCTTTTGCTCTCCCTTCCCTTCTCTCTAAAAATAAATAAGTGAAATCTTTAAAAAAATAAACTGACAAAAAATTCTGAGATTTCTGGTCTGCTCTTGATAAAGGGTTGTAAAAGGTGATTCTTACTTTGTGTATAATCTACCTAGACAACAAAGTTTCTGTGTATTTTAAGAATAATTTCCTTTTCTTTATATTGACTTTGTCATGTTCTTGATCATTTAAGGGGACAATGTTTTCTTGCTTCTGAAATTAAATTATGGTTCTTTACCATCATGCTACCTTCTGTTTACTTTTAAAGTCTCTTATTGTCCTTTAATTAAATTGATTGCCAAGTATTATTCTCAGTAACTCTTGATCTTATCTTAACCAGTGTTCAGATTTCCTGACAACTTTTCATACTTTGTCTTTCCTAAATTGAATCCTAAATAATATCTTTAAAAGCTCTCTTGAAGATTTCCCAGAGGGTCCCCAGAAAATCACAAGCAATTTGTTCTTTCACCTTCTAAAAAGAGAAGTGCTAGAAATAATTAGGTTTATTTGATATTTTACTATTGGTGAGTTGCATGTAAAACATTGTCAAATCAGAAAAGATACTTAACATTCATCAGGTTAAATTTGTATGGGAAATGTTATTACTATAAATATTTTGAAATGGTGTGCTGTATAGTAAGTTCCTAGAGGATTGTCAGTGCCCTCGCTGTTCCTGATGGGGTCCTGTTTATCAGATTCCTGGCACTGCTTTGCCTGATATTAGATAACAACAGTATAGTGTTATTAGTCATAACTTCACTCATTTTTTAAAAATGTTAATTTTAATCATAAATTTAATTCTTTAATTTGAATCTAGCATCCATCCAGGCCAGTGGCTTTCAAGTGAGAATTCAGATGACTTACCCATGGAGTTCTATAAATATACAAGTGTTTAGGACCTACTCAAGACATTCTGAATCTCTTGACTTGCTATTCTCAAGATATTCCTGGTTTGGTCTAACTACGTGCTTACTTTCATGGGATTTCATGTCTCAGGATTATTATATTATATTTAAAGATATTTTTCTCTGTAAAGATTATTCCATCTATTTAAAATAATTATATGTTCTATCTACTCTTCTTGAAAAATAGGATTAATCATTGTGTTTATAGATACTATAAAACTTGTTTTAGATTGACTTTATTTTGTTTTACACACCATAGAAACATCCAAATTTCCTGCCAGGTACATTATTCTTGTAATAAACTTTTCACATCTTTCTCTTTTGAAGATGACTAGAAATAAATTAACCACAACCATTTTGACTCTTTTGTCATCCACAGATAAGTTTTGTATTACTATAATGCTTCCCTGAGAAGTCTTGCCTATACCATTCCTCAACCAAAGACTGGCTCAGAGCCTCATGCATGGGACTTTGCTAGGCACTTTTGGGCACAGCTTTCTGAAGGCTTCACTTAAGAGACAAATAAGTGGATGAGCCAGGACTTCCAGGATAATAGTAAAATAAAACAAAACAAAAAAAACAGATGGCTTCATGAGATCGCCAATCCAAGATGGAGCAAACAAGAATTAATTTTAAGAACCAAATGAAAAAACATGATTGTGGCTTGTGTTAAGAATATTGTTGACATTTTAATGTTCTATTTTCCAAATATAAGAAATCCTTTAAAGCATCTTTTTTCTAAGTTTTCTAAAAACTTGTAACAATTAAATATAAATGTAAGTGATACATCTTATTTTTTTTTTCCCTGCCTTATTTCTCTAGAATTTGGGAACTATTAAGTATTCTCTTTTATTGAAAATATAGGGATCTGAATAGTTTAAAAAATTACCAGTCTTTCTTGTTAACAGGACATAATTGGAAACATTAATTATGCAACCATGGCCTTATCTAGAATGTCATATTTGAGAATGTTCATTTAATCAGAAGTGACCAAACATTTTTAAGAAACAAAGGTTGACTATATGAAGCCCTCTTGGAAAAATTGTCCATATAACTGGCTTATAGAGCCCCTGGTGTTTTTCAAATTATTTTTGAAGGCCCTGGCTGAGTAGTTCAGGTGGTTAGAACATCATCCCAATACATCAAGGATGTGGGTTCAATCACTGGTCAGGGCACATGCAAGAATCAACAAATGAATACATAAATAAGTGGAACAACAAATAAATCTCTCTCTCTCTCTCAAATAAATAAATTTAAAAAAATTATAATTTTAAAGAAGAAGGTTCATCATGATCTGGTCCCTTTTTCACCTCTGCACTTCTCACTCATCCCATGCTTGAGCCAACTAAAATTATCTGAAGTTCCTAAGCATGGAATGTTATTTTACTTCATCATGTCTTGACCCAGGCTAGGACACACACTTATCTACATTTGGCAAACTCTTGTCCATCTTTCAGGACCCAAGTCAAACACTCTTCTCCAGAAATCTCCTCCCATCCTGTGCCTCTTTGGAAGAAATGCCACTTCCTCCTCCATATCCCTCTTATTACTTACCTCTAGCTCTGCACCTGCCACACTCTTTTGGAGAGGTTTGTCTCTGTGTCTGTCTCCCCAATATATTCCTATCTCCTTTAAGATAGAAAATGGGTCATTTTTACTGCATTATAACAAACCAAATAATGTTTGATTTGTTGAATTATCTTACAACTTGTTGAATTAAACCGAGAGTTTAATTCTTCATTGTGAAGGAAGAGAGTGGCATTTGAATGGGGAAGTATGGGATCTTGACCTTCTGCCTAATATGGGCCCCGAATACCTTCTACAGACATAATAAAAAAGAAGAAGAAAGAAATATCTTCAGAGTTAATATATTAGTGGCAAACTGGGTCATACTGAAGCTGGAGGTATTTAAGTAGGTCTTTTTTCTAGGGAGGCAAACTACATAAATTAATACATTAAACCATGGCCTGGAGAGCACAGAGGCTTTAATAAATAAAGAGATGTAGTGGGCCAAACAAGAACATAACACTGCCAAATGTCCCGACATCTCAGTTACAATAACAATGTTTCCTGGGCCCAGGCCAGAGAGCAGCTCAAAGAACATTAAAGAATTTTTGTGCTCCTCTTAAAATCCTCTTTGATTCAAGAGACAAGTTTGGCATCTCCCAAAAGCAAAGTGAACATCTCCAGTCTGCTCAAGGCTCCTGCTTAACTCTGGCTTGAAAGAAAAGGCTATTTCTGGATCCTTTCTCTCTGCACTGTTCTCTCCTCTGCAGTTTCTCTATTTATTTAGGACAAAAAAACAAAAACAAAACAGCTGCTAAGAATGGCAGGCCTTTGTCAACAGGATCTCTTTCATAGAGAAAAAGAGAGTAATTCTTGGGATAAGTGCCCCCTGCTCCACCATAGAATATTAGAATATTTGAGCAAGAAGTTGTATCATCCAATCTCTTATTTTACAGATGAAAGAACTGAGACTCAGAGTGGTGGTCAAACTTGCTCATGGTCAGAGAGTAGGGACAAAATTTGTTTAGGATTGCAATCTAGTGCTTTATTTATTCAACTCTCCTTGTTCTTTGAAATGCCTCTAACTTCCAATGTACTCATCAATCAAAGATTGTGTTAAGCATCTATTAAGGATACATTGCCTTTTATTCTACTAAAAATAAACTTAATTTTTACAAACACGTAGTCTGGTAGTGACTTCTAGGGCTCCTGGCTTTCCTTCTAGTCTTATGAGATGCTTAGACTTGTTTGCCCTCAGCAGTTGGGAAGGACCACAAAACTAGTTCTAACCAATGGGCTTTGAGCGGAAGTAGCTTATGTCACTTCTGGGCAGAGGCATGCCATGTCCAGTGTGAGACCTCCAACACTTTTTGCTACTTGTCGCCACTAAGGAGGCCATTGGTCAAGCTTCCATGAGCCTGCATCTTAAGTGACTGTATGGAGTAGAGTCCTCTGCTGGCCCATAAGAGATCTATAATATGTGTGAGATCTTTTATTGAGTTATATTACTGAGATTTGGGGGCTGTTTGTTACTGCAGCATAAACCTAATCTGCCTGGGTTAATATGACATGAAAAATGATTCCCATTAATTTATAATAAGGTATAAATAATTCTAATAGCTATTTCCCTGGAATCAGATTTTAACATTAATTTATAGGAATGAATTAGACATAGATCCTTTCTTGCAGGATTTTGTAATCTAGTGCAGAAAAGAGAATGTGTATAAGCAATTATAAGGGACGTTATGAAAACTTCCATTGAATATTGCTGAAAAGACATTATGGGGGCAGGAGATAGTCCCTTATGATAAGAGAAATTATGAAACACTCAATGCTCAATGACTTTTAATTGAGCTCCTCTTATATGCTAGGAATTGAAAGAAGAAGCCTTGAGGGATGGGTTGGATTTAGAACTTCAGAGAACTTAGGAGGTCATTTTATCTGACTGGAAGGGAGATGAAATCCACTTTTATTTTCTTCATAAACTTTGCTCTGAAACTTCTTGAGATTCTGAAATTTGAAGTCGGAAGCCTCTTTGAAACAAAATCAGAAGCCCTGGGAGTTTATGAGAGTTTAGAAGAAGATGGTATTAGTATAGTTGTTTGAAAATACGCTGGTCCAGTAGTCAGAATCTTACATTGACTGTGTTATTTTGGGCAAATTACTTAATTTCTCTGTACCTTACCTTCAATGTCTATAAATAAAAAAAAGATGGACTGGATCAATGTTTTCCACTCTCTGTTTCCAAAGTATGTACCATGAAATAGTTGTTTACCAAGAAAGACACTTGATGGAAAATCATTCTGAAGTCAAATAACGTTGGGAAATTCTGTTCTCTCGATTCATTTGAGATCTTATCTTGGAGATTCACGGTGAACATTAGCTTATTAAAGAATCTGTAAATTCCTACCACAAAGAAACTTGTATAGATTTGCTTAATCCAGTATTTCCATTTCCACCATACAAAAAACATTACCATCACCTGGAACAAGTATTATTTGAAACACTCCTTGGAAAACACTGATCGCTAACCAGCATGATTCTGTAAGATGAAGATTTACCTTAGCTTTCTAGCCTCTCACAGCCTCAACAAATTTATTTCTCATCAAACATTTCCTTTGACTTTCCTGTGAAGAGCAGTATGCAAATAATTATAGGTCAGACTTAATGCCCCTTGTTTCAGATTCATTAAAAACAACAACAAAAAAGATGAAAGTGAAAAGTAAATATTTTATATTTGATAATTGCTCTATACTTCCCATTAATTCATTTCTTATGATAGCTTTATATTATGGTGGCAGAGAACAGTGACAGACACTATTATCCTTACTTGAAGTGTGAAGCCTTAAATCAAACACATATTGCTATCCTCACCAAGTTTACAATCCAGTGAGGTAAACAGACATGTAAATTCTAACAACAATGGCCAACACTATGAGACAGTTCATTAATTGCTCAGCCCTGTTCTAAGTACTTTATGTGTGCAGTAAATCATTTGATCCTCACAACAACCTAATGCGGTAAGCACCAGATAAGGAAACTGAGACAGACAGTTAAGGAGCTCATTCAAGGTTGCACAGCTAGTATACATCAGAACTGGGATTCAAATCCTGGAATTTCTGGTCAGAGCTAACCTGACCCCTCTGTCTAACAAATATTAAAATAGATGGGTACAGATATAACACTTAACTCAGCAGGTAAAGAGGCTCAGAGAAGGTTCTTTGGAGGAGGTACCACTTGAACTGGAAAAGAATTAGCCAAGCATAGATAAAGTGACTTTCTAAATAGAGGAAACAGAATACATGCCTGGAGATGAGACAGCTATGGGCAACTGTATTTAGCTTTGCAAAGCAGAAGCATGGGTGGTGGGGAGGGAGCAGGAGGGCAGATGAGAGTGGTGAGGTTGGCAGGGGTCAGTCATGGGAGGCCTCGTGTGTTCTGAGGGTCTGAGGTCTTCTCACAGAGGCACTATGTGGAGGGGGGAAGCATTGATGGCTCTTAACTGAGAGAAGTCATATGCTCCGAGAGTCATGTCAATTTGGGAGGGATGACCTAATTGTCAAAAAGTCCACTTATGAAGCTATTGCAGTAAGTAATCCATATAGGAGGTGATGAAGTCTGAAATAAGGGGGACAGTAGAAACAAAGAGGTGAAGACAGAAGGTGGAACCAAAGGGCTACCTAGGGAGAGACTGGATAAGTAGAGAAGCAGTGACTGGGGACTATCCAGCTAAAGAGAGAGTTGCTAGAGCAGGATTTCTCAAGGGTGCCTTGGCACCATTGGTATTTTTGGCCAGATGATTCTTTTCGAGGGGGGGGGGGATGTGGCTGTTCCATACATTTTAGGGTATTTAGCATCATCCCAGTTCTTTACCCACTAAGTTTCAGTACCATAACTCCCCACCTCCTAAGTTGTTACAGGTAAAAATGTCTCAAGACTGCCAAATGTTCAAGGGTGGGGGAAGAAAAGTCATCCCTAGTAATGTTTCTCGATGTATGGCCCAAAGACCAGCAACTTTGGCATGAAACTCTTGTTCAAAAGGCATACTCTAGAGCCCCAAACCAGACCTACTAAGTCAGAAACTCTAAGGTGGAGCCCAACAATCTTCAGAAGCCCTCCCAGGGAAGTTTGAGAACCACTGATACTAGAGAGGAGGGAAGAAGCTGAGGTTGAGGTAAGAGACTATGGATAGGGCCACGCACATCAGACCTTAAGAGGGTGTGTTTTAGGTGGCGATCAGGAGATTCCTAGCAACCCTTGTTGAAGTAAAATCAATGGTGTGCTGGGGACAGAAGCTATTCTGTCTTAGGTAGGAGATGAGAGGTTGGGTAAATGAAGATTCTTAAGTACAGAACATTCTTTCCTGAAGCTTGGGTGTAAGGGATTGAGAGAGAGCTAGAGGATTATGCAAGGGCTAATAAAGGTGATTTATTTTTTGAATGAAGGTTAAGTTCATTTGGGCAAACAAACCAGTTGGGAAAGAGCTTAAAACCTGAAAAAGAGAAAAGTTGCTGGTCTAGGAGATACTAGTTCAGAAGAAACTGAAATTTGTGAATAAACAATCCAAAACCCCAAAGAGTGAAGTGGCAAAGACTATGTATGCTTTAGGCTAGAGTCTCATGGGAGAGGTAGGGGAAGTTCAGTATTCAGATTTAAAGTCAGCCTTGGGAATGTGTCTGAATCCCAGGAGGCTCTCACTGAAGATTCAGGCTTGGCCTACACCTATGCAAAATACCTACCACTTTAGGCCAAGGGAAAAGAACTGCATCTTCAATTATTCAGACATTCCAATTAAAAGGGTTTTCCTTCTTTCTTTTTTTCTTTCATTGCTCATAAAGTTATTTTTCCACCTCATTGATCTATTCATTATGCACATAGATTGTGCTTCGGTGGCTTGGAAACTCTCAAGTTCACAAATCCCTGTAGAATCCTGTATTCTTGGTGTGAGAGAGTACCCTGGGTGAACTGGTCTCTGCCCTCTCTTTGGGAAGGTAAGGCATATTTATACTCACCTTCACAGATAATGCTGCTGAGCACCCAAGAGAGAAAGAGACTTGCTCAAGGAAACAGACAGAGTCCCCTTGTTAGTGTGTTAAGTGTTAAGTGATGTACTTGATACCAATGGCTCCATGACTGGATATCTGAGCATTATCAGAGCATAAACCATAACTGACAATTTCAGAATGATAAGTAAGAATCCTGAAAGAAAACAAGCAATGGTGTTGAGAAAAAAGCTAGTTACAACTATACGACTGGAAAGACCCCATGGACAAGAGAAGCAAATTTCAGGCAATTCGCTGTACTCATAGCTCCTATTCAACTTCCTTTCAGTTGAATCACCATCCTGGTGACCTCTGAGCCTCTTCTCCTAACCTCAGCAGACTGGATGAGGAGTAGACACTTGGCCCAAGCACTGCCAGGTTATAGGTTCTGCAAAATCTCTGTTCAAACAGAGACTTCACTGGTTAGCTGGACAAATCAGATTACCTCTCTTTGGACTTTGAACTGCAGCTGAAACAAGAAAGGTGCTTAGTTGGTAATGTGAGCACAGAAGAGAGGGGCTTGGAAGGAGGAGGAAGAAACCTTGTCATGTTGACAATAGGGCCCTGGGTGAGGTCCCGGGCACTGATGATGTTTTGGATTCAGAGCAAGTCCTGAGCTCCTGACTGGAGTCCCAGGCTCTGGGAAGCCATGTTGCCCCAGGACCTTGTTGTATTGAGGCCATGTGCTGGGTATGCATGCACTTCTTCCCTGTTTCAGTCAATCATAAAGCAATGAAGCAATTGCTCTGCGCTCTAGCCTTCTTCAACTCCAATCCCCAGCTTTGGGTAAACTGATAGTGGAATTCCAGGATTTCCAAAGGACTGTAGCAGCGACAAATGTCAAAGGAGACAGAAGAAATTAAAAGAGAGAGAGGGGGGAAGAGAAAAAAAGTCAGCAGGCAGCAAAGATATAATTTACCTGGAATAGAAAGACCCCCTCGATGAAAGAAATAAACAGGAGAATGACTGACCTTTATTCATGGGGAATGTGACATCCTAAAAGCAGCTGGTGTCATGAAAAGAAAGGGAAATGAGAGCCCTGGAGAGAGAGGAACATTTTCCTATCACTGGACAGTGGTAATGTTATTGAGTCCTGCCCATGTTGTCTCTGGGCTGCCTGGGGAATGGGTAGAGACACTCTAGGAAGAACAGGAAGCAGGCTACATGGTCACATGGAGTCACATAGACTCCAGCCCTGGACCAAAAATAACCTCCCTGCAGGCCTGAAATGCTCACCATTGTCACAGTGCTTTTGAATTGTGTCTCCAATTGGAAGGATAAAGCATTAAGCCATTAGTGTTTGTCCAAATTTTAGCTCAGACTGGCTCATTTGTAGCCAATATAATCTAGTGAATTATCTAATGTATTCTACTGTATCTAATGTTATTTCAGGTGGCAGAAGCAGTGTGGGCTTTGGCTAGAAGGTTGGGATGATGTAGAGAGGGGGAGTCCAGGGGGGCTGCTACAGCAGGAGAGACTCCCAGATGCTGGGGTGTTTGAGGGGAGGCTCTCATCCACTGTAGAACAACCTTGGCCTGAGAGATTCACCAGTACACAATACAAAGTCTCTCCCAAAGCTCCACTTTATTGTGAATTACAAAACCAAACCTTTTGGATTCATCAGAAAGGCATGATGATCACTGAATGGTGTGACAAGTATAACTTTTAAAAATTCAGCAGAAACTCATTACTAATTCATGCCTAGAATCAGCTTTTAAAAATCTGTCTTTAATGTTCATGAGGTAGAGAATTGGGCTTCATAAGTTGTTTATTTCCCCCCAAAGGAAAGGCAATACAGAGTGAGTCCAAGCCTTTCTTTTTTCCCAACCCTCCCCCGGACAACTCCATCTTCTCTCCCCAGGAAAATAGTAAGTACAGTATTCCCTCACTTATCATGGGTGTTACGTTCTAGACCCTCCCGCAATAGGTGAGTTGAACAAAGCTGCTGAGGATGTTAGGCACCTCTAGTCAAGGCAGTGGATGATGAGCTGCTGTTCATTTATAGATGCTACAAACAAGAGACTGTGGTGACATAAATACAGACAAACTGGGATGCTGGACCTCAAAGGCCAAACTAAGTGTGATGCCTAGAATGAATTGAAAGGGGCTTCCAAGGAGGGTGGCATGAAAGCTCACATCAACAGAGTGGAAGAATTGCATTTAGTCACCTCATAGTCACAGGAAATAAATTTACTCTCCCATTCATGCTCCCATTTTACATATGCAGGGACTGGGGCCTAGGAAACAGAACAGTCTACTTAAGTTTACCTAGTCAGTCAGTGGAAAAGCCAACATTCAGATCTGTCAGATTCTCTGTGCAGTGTTCTAAAGTTTCTGAGAGGGTTGTGGACTATGGCTTTAGTTTAAAATAGAAAAGATTAGGGTGATAGGTCATATTTTTCCCACTTGTTCTCCAATCCACACCCTTTGTCACATGAATGTGCAGTTCCTATCATATGAGGCAGTTTATTTTTTGGCTCCACTGATGCTGGGTTTGGCCCTGTGACTTGCTTTGGCCAAAGGAATGTTAGGGGATGGGAAGCGTGCATAGGCATTAAATCCATCAGAGGGGTTGGGCTTGTTCTTTGTGTTCTGACTTTTCCCATGGGAAATCCATGCCTCAGGGAAGTGCTGATTTGAGGAGAAGGAGAGACAGATGGAAGAGCCCTAGTGCCTCCCCACAGTTCGATGCCAACCTAGGTGAGGCCAACCTACCTTAGGCAAATCTGTAACAACCCCCAAACGTCTGAGCAGGAAATAAATTTTTTTATTATGCTACTGAGTTTTGGAATTG
Source organism: Furipterus horrens (assembly GCF_987537825.1). Lineage (NCBI taxonomy): Eukaryota > Metazoa > Chordata > Mammalia > Chiroptera > Furipteridae > Furipterus > Furipterus horrens. The sequence goes on along the minus strand of NW_028327171.1, from coordinate 130,795,424 downwards.
GTTGGGATTGGTATTTTTAGGCAGCATATTTTTGGCAATAGTGGATGAAATCAGTCAAGAAATTAATTTTAGAGACACAAAATATAGTAAAACAAGAACATTATCCCCTCCCAGTGAAGTCTAAAAGAAGGCCTTTATCTTTTAGATACAGAGGAGAAGGAATTTGTTGATGGTAACTGTTGTTCTAGATTGGTCAGTTGAAGAATACTAAATTTTTTCTAGGATAGCTTAATGAAGAGTTATTTTTCTTGCAGACTCAGATGTGGGAAGAGAATAAGCTAGAAGTTGTTTCAAAATCTCTTAGAACCCAGATTTTGCTGACCTTTGACGATTTAGAAAACTATTTTAGAAGTTTTTGAAGTCACAAATACATTGTTTAAAATACTTTAACTGGCAACATTTTGATAAAGTGGCAAAATTGTGCTACAGTAGTCCCTCTCTATATCACGGTTCACTTATTGTGGCCTCACTATATTGCGGGATTTAAAAAAAAAAACATTATATTTAATTATTTATCACAGATTTTTCGCTATATCGTGGGATTTTTCAGTACTGTATACATATGTTGTTAAAGTTACGTCGGTTTAAGTGTAGAATAAATGTAAAGTTTCTACTTCGCGGGGCAGGTCTAGAATGTAATACCCGCGATAAATGAGGGAATACTGTATTTACTTTCTGGCCAGATTGCACTTGGGAATAACTGTACCATGGGTAAAGTAGCAATATAAGTTTGAGGACAAAGAAAAGAAAAAATTTAAGTTCAGGAAAAATATGCACCCAGAGATTATGAAAGCTTTCAGTATCTTCCCATCACTCACGCATTCCTGCGCTGAATTCTATGCCTTCTAGCAAGGTTGTGCTCACTCCTCAGTTTGAAAAGTCCTTGCTGGGCTTTCAGGGTAGGGATGTCAGGCTGGCAGTGCTAAATTCATTCCAGGTTTCCCTTCCTGAGGCTCGGTCTTGGCCTCTCTCTGGAGCTGCGTCAGCCTCCTACTCAGACACCAGGAGGAAGACTGAATGTTTGCGGTCACCCATGGTTGCTACTGAAGCATCCATTGTATAATAATCGCCTCATCACCAGTAATTCTTTGATAATTTTTATGTTGATGACCTCATTGGGAGTGGAGATGGGGATCATCAGCAAGCACTTCAGGAACCTTTCTCTTTCTACCTCTATTTTTCTTTAATTACTGTAATTGAATCAGTTCCCTCCCTCTAAGCCCCCAAGTGTAACCAGTGAAAGAATTAAAGAGAATTGTTAAGATTTATAGCAACACAGTCTGACCTACTTTGGAGCAAGCACATCCTGGGGAAGAAAAGAGCCAAGATTTCAGCTATCTCTTCTCTTCATGTCTAAATCCTTCACTCTTTTAGTTAAGAAAAGTCAAAGACAAACATTGCTTCATTGAAATTTAGAGAAATTCATTTTCTGTGGTGGGGGTTAAGGAATAAGCTTGATTCTCATGCAGGTTAAAGCCACTACATAAAAGAACAGCCTTAGTAGTTGGGTCAGGACAGCAGTTTTAATTTCAGATTCATTAATAACTCAAACTCAGGCCAAAAATCTTAACACTTGCTAAAGCAGACCAAATTGGAAGGATAAATGTTTAACTTTCTCTGAAAGGCTTAAAACAGAAAGAAAGGAGAGAACTTCAAATGAATAAATATTGGTTTACATTGTTGCTTGAAGTCTTCCAGAGCATTCTGTTAAACTATAGCTATTAAAAGAAAAATTTCAGAGAGACCAAGGTGGAAAAGAAAGTATTCCAGCTCTAAACAATTAGGCAAATATTTTTTAAAAACTTTAATATCTATGACATTCAAAATTTAATGATCAAAAAGAAAAAGACAGAGATTCACCCCCTTTCCAATCAATAACTACCTAAATATCTGACCTAGAGGCCTCAGCACTTGTGGGTTGTTCATGGGATGGAACTGGAGACATATTTTTCTCTGGAGTTTCTTTTCCCTATTCCACATGCTTTTGTTTTGTTTTCTAATTTAAAAAAAGTTATTGATTTTAGAGAAAGGAAGAGAGAGAGAGAAAGAGAGAGGACGAGAGACAGAGAGAGAAATGGTGATTTGTTGTTCCCCTTATTGATGCATTCACTGGTTTCTTCTTGTATGTACCCTGACTGAAGACTGAACCTGCAGCTTTGGTGTGTGGGGATGATGCTCTAACCAACTGAGTCACCTGACCAGGGCTTACATATTCCACTTTTTAGCAGAGTTTTTCTTACAGGTATCTCCACCTTGCCAAGTTGTTCAGCTCACCCTTCTACTCTCACTCTGTTTCCTTTCCATCTCCCCAGGATGGTGCAATACACATTTAGCTACAACAGAAATAACTAGAATCTACACGTATGTGGGGAGTAGCTGCTGTCATTTGCTACTTAGCTCAGTGGGCACAGCACTGGAAGGATTAGGAGGCCTGTGCAAGAATGTTCAGTGCTGGGCCACTGTCATGATGAACATGGTCTAAATGTTCACCAACCTGAGAAGAGCTAAATATACTGTGAAATATTTATAACTGTGTTCAAGAAGACAGTGTCTATGAACAAGGATGCAGGTCCTCACCAGATGCCAAATCTGCTGGTGCCTGGACCCAGGACTTCCCAGCCCCCAGAACTATGAGAAATAAATGTTTGTTGCTTATAAGCTACTCAGTCTATGGTATTTTGTTATTGCAGCTGGAAGGGGCTGAGACAGTAGAGCAAGCACGGGAGCAAGGCCCCAGTTGGCAGGGTTGTCTTGCACTGCTCTCTCACCCTCGGCTTTTTAAGCCTTAGTTTTCTGACCCAGGGGATGGAAAGAGCTGGACTCAACAATCTAGAATTTTAGGCACCAGCCTGGAGGAAACAGCCCAGTGCCTCTGTCTGCTTGTCAGCCTTCTTCAAAGGCTGTGTCGGGATAACAGGGTGAGAAAAAGAGTGACAAACTAAAGTGGCCAAGTATGACCCAAACTGGCATGCCTGATGTTGGTAAGAATTGTACTGACTGCTCCATCAGCACCTGCTGAAGCCGCCCAGCTGGATGGGACTCCTTTGCTCTCAGATTCTTCTAGAGAGAAGAGATTCTACAGTTTCTCTTGGTAGCCCATCCTATGATCTTGCAATTACTGCTAAGAGGGGTACAGAACACAAGAAAATGAAGCTACAATTATCTTCTTTCCTTTTACATGGACTTAGGTAAAAATTGCGTTAAAAAGCCCACTAAAAGAACATTTTACTTTTTGGAAAACACTCTATGACTTGGCAAGATGTCCATGACATATAACATTAAATAATGAAGAAGAATATATAACTCTATATGGTTATGATCTAAATTCTCTTAAAAATCACACACATCCACATGCGCACACACAAAAGACTGGAAGGAAATGCATGCAGGTGGTGGAATTACAGGTAATTTAAAAATGTTTTTGCATATCTAAATAAAATTTTCAATTTTTCTAAATAAGACTATTACTGTTATAACCAGATTATTTATGTGCATGCATTACTCTAATTTTAAATGTGGTTTGTTTTGAATTGCAATCTGTGTTTCCAGCACTGCCCTCCTGCCACTGACCCCAGCAGCAAGCAGGAGCCGGGCAAGCTCTGAGTTACTCAGCAAGGACAGAGTGCGGGCCCTCCCTGAGAGCCATTTACGCACTAAGCCAGGTTTTCAAAAGCCTGGTCTCATAGAAGCTTTCAAAGCTCCATTTGCCAAATTGCAAGGGACAAATACGTTGCCAGGGAAAATTTGAATGCTTCCAGAAAGTTATAAAAAGTGCAACTGGGTTGGTTCTGATTACCCGCAGAAAGTGTCTGTCTGGGGGATAATAAAATGCCCCCGTATATTTCCTCAGCCAGCTCAGCAGCCCAAAGCCTTGTGCGAGACATTCCCTTAAACCACACAAACATCTCTGTCTTAGTCAGCTCAGGCTGCCATAACAAAATACCAGGAACTGTGTGACTTAAAATTTATCTTCACACAGTTCTGGAGGCAGGAAAGTCCAAGATCATGGTGCCAGCAGGGTTTGGTTCCTGATGAGACCTTTCTTCCTGACTTAGTAGACTAGCTTTCTTGCTGAGTGCTCACATGGTCTTTCCTCCCAGCGCATGTGGATAGAGCGAGACAGCAAGCTCTCTGGTGTCTTTTCTTCTAAGGGCACTAATTCTATTAAATTAGAGCCCCACCATTATGACCTCATCTACCCTTAATTACATCCTCAAGGCCCTATTTTCAAATACAGTCATATCGGAGGTTAGGACTTCAATGTCTGAATTTGGGCAATGTAAGCATATGAATTTAAGAATTTCCTAAAGATGAACTTCAGTGAGAGCCCAATGTGCCTCTTCTCTGTGGGGTCAGCCTGACAATGCCCTTGCCTTCCCTGCTTCTGCATGAAGCAGTTCTTTGAAGACCAGTGACAGAAAGGGCACAGACAGATGCAGATCTAGGTGGGGAGTACACAGCCTTTGTGGGGATGGCACAGGGTGACCTCCAGTGAAGGGGAGCATCTGTAAGGAAACCCTGCTGGCTTTCTTAATAACTCCCCATCCAGTCCTATGAGGTTGAAAATGAAAGGGGAAACTCCAAGTCTGCAGGGAAGGAAATTGGGACTCAAAGATTTACCCTTCTCCCCAGAAATCTCTTTCTACTAATAACCAACACCATGACGACCTAAGGGATTTCTGTTCCCTCTTAAGAATCCCACTCCCAAAGGTGTCATAGATTTCCTCTTCTCAATTCCCTGATATATACAAGGAACCAGGCGGGGTCATTTAGCCAGGAGGGGGTATTTCTTTATACTCTCTGGGGCATCCAGAGTTCACTTATTCTCAGACTGAGTCATCTAGGAAGTTTCCTGGCTTACAACTCAGGGTATTTACTCAACGTTACCTCCCACAATGCTATTCTTGAAAAAGGAAATAACTAGTTGGCAGAGACTGTTTTGCTTTAGAACAGTAAGTAAAAAAAAAGAATCTGAAATTGGGATTAGTTCTCACAGATGCCTGTCACTGAGTTAGGTTCATTTGCAATTTATGGCTGCAGCTGGGCTATGGAGAGCATTTATCGTCCTTGTGTTAGAATGACATTATGCTTTGAATAACCTGACCCTCCCTAGTCCAGCCCCTGAGCACGGAGCAGACTCTGGAAAAATATTTGTTGAATGCATGTGTGAATAAAATGGCCACTCAGGGTGTCAAGCACAGCATTTGCTTTTATCGTCACCATCAACAACAACTACAATGAGAATAGTATTTATTGAGTATTTACAACATGGCCAGAATTTTCGAATTCTCTTTTGAAAGGGGAAGTCATTCATAAATTAAAGACCCATAGGAGTCATTTGTCTTAGTGATCTCACCCAGGAGCCTTCGGGTGGCTCAGAGGGATCTCTGAGGACCTTGGACAGAGAGTGCCAGGAGGAAGCAGCATCGTTTGTACCTGTCTTCTATATTGTGGTCCATTAAAAAGTATCATTAGAAAGACGATTCCACTGGTAAAATCTGAGTAACATTGTTTCATTCAATTCTCTTATTGAGAAAATTAAGTACATACCAGAGTTAGGAAGAGCCTTACCAAATGTCATGCAGTCAGTAAGTGGCAGAGCTGAGACTGGAAACTAGGTCTCTAAGATAGAGCTTTTTCAATCATACTCCATCACCCTCTACCCACAATAATACCATCAAGGTAACAATAGTGTGATATTTGGATTATAACTTGGATGACTGTAGTAATAAAGGCTTTATTGAGTCCTCACTATATGCTGGGCATTGTGCTAAGTACTTTACAGGTATTAATTTATTAATTTTTCACAAAAACACAGAGAAGTAAATGGTGCTATTGCTGTCTCTTAACAGATTCAGGAATTCAATCACCAAGAGCTTATATAACTTGCTCAAGGTCTCACAGGAATTGTATTCTAAAGTCAGAGTTTGACTTCAAATAGTACAGCTTCAGAGCTCATCTCCTGACTGGCATGTTACTCTGTATCCCACAACTGAAGGGAATTTATACCGAAGCAAAGACACACAGAGTTAGTCCATAGCCTTTTCCCTTGTCTTAATGGTAGCCTTTTTTATAGTCATCTTATTTTCCATCCTCTAAGAAATAAAAACTACAGAATCCTTAATGGATTCACTGAAATCTCTATGGGAAGAACTGGCAGTGAGAGAATGATTTCTGCTTTACAGGAGGAGTGCCTTGTGGGGGTTATTGACAAGTCACCATTCCAGTTAGCAGATACAGGTGAAGTGGGAAATTGCACATGGCTGAGTCCCCACACTTGGTTCATCTGACAGTATGAGCTAACTGTTTGGGATAAATGGTTTTGTGCATGTGTGAGTGGTGCTGGAGGTGAAGTGGGGAGTGGATTTTGAAGGACAAGGCTAGGGAGGTGTGCAGGGGATAGGCCATCAGTGGTCTCGAAGCTCCTCAGCTGCTGTGCACTGCACTGAGGCCACCAAACAGCTTTAAGAAAGTAGGCGAAGGACAGTTAGCTTCGTGTTTGAGAAATACCATTTTGCAAGGTGGAGACAGAATTGGAGTTGGACAGTGTCCTAAAAAACTACCTAGGAGCGTGGGGTTCAAGGAACTGAGTCAGGGAGCTGTGGCCCTTTTCCAAGAGAAAAAAATGCTGGAACTCTGTTTAGACAATGGTAGTGCCTGAACAATATTTGTAGGCAGTACACACACTTTGAACGCGCTACATTTCAATGTTAAAAACACTTTTTTCATCCCTTAAGCTATCAGGAAATCCTCCAGCATTGACTGAATATAATGGTGGTTGAAGGCTTGTGGTGTGTGGACGCTTGCTTGATTAGAGATTTCAAACTAACCCCTGTCCCTGAGGGTGGTAGCAGGTGAAAATTAACATATTTATTACACTGTTGATGCTGTATAATTTAAAAATAAAGTATGCAGCCAACAGTGTAACTGAATGATGTGGTATGCCCATAGGAAAGGTGGGTTGGACCAGGTCCTTTTTTTTTTTTTTTTTTTTTGTGCCCCCTGGACCAGGTCCTTGCCCTCCAGGAGTCTTCTGGAGATGACAAAATGCACAGCAGTTTCCTCGTCAGAGGGGGCCCTGTACAACAAAGGGTCTAAATGCAGGTTGTATGAGCGACAGATGTCCTCACAGTTGGCAGGTGGTAAGATAGACTTAACTTCTCATTTATGTAGCAAATATTTATTTAGCAGTCACTATGTGTCAGACACGCGGGGATACATGGTTGCACAACATAGATGAACAAGTTGCTCTCCGTGGGGAGTTTATATTCTTGGGAACATTTTTAGAGGAGGTGGGGTTTGAGCTAGATCCTGACAGAAGGAGATCCTTGACTGGCTCAGAGAAGACATCACAAGTCTGAAATCCAAACACAGGAAATGCTCATGGGGGAAAGAGCAAGAGGAGACTTGCAGAGTGGCTAAAGGGAGTTTGTATTTGGGGTTGGGATCAGCAGGAAGTCAAATTGGAGGGTGAGTTTGGGGCCGAGCTTGAGAACCTGGCGGGAGAGCCTGAACTTTATCCTGTACACACCACAGAGCCCAGGGGATCGGATGCAAGCTTCAGGTTGAAAGGAGGAGGCAGCGAAGGTAGCAGAGCAGATGGTAGGGCAGGAAATCAGTGGCCATTTTAGAAATTATTTTTCTTTCTTGCTTTGCCTTGTCTTTTTCTCCACCCTCTGAATTTAAAGATATCTAAAATGTTATAATTACGTCTGAATGCAACGAAGAGTAGAATCAGGTGGAAACAGCATACAGATCCATGGAAATTTTTATGTAAATGACTTAGCAGTGACCAGTGTTTCCATAGTGAGCATATAACCATTCTTCTACTGGCTATTAAGTATATTGTGAGCTTAAGAGCAAATCCAGGCAACTGATGTGCTTGGGTGGAGTGGGTCCCTGGCCAGAGTCATCTGGACATGGCTCCTCCATTGGAAGTCTTTCACAGAGAATTTTATTTTTAATGATGATCATAAAGTGGAGAATTAGAGTCAATGAGAGGGAGGGAAAATGGATAAAGTCTCACATTTTTTCTTTTTCTTCATACCACATGCTTTATGGAATCTTTTATCATTCTGACACTTGCCATTTATATCCCCAGCATCCTTTCCTGCCACATTTATTTTACTCTTACTGTTGAAGAGAAATAAAGCTGCTTAAGCAATTCTCTCAGTTGCTCTGCAAGATATAGACACCTTGTGATGATTTCAAGAGTCCAAAACCCCTTGAATTTTTCAGAGCAAAGATGTGCATTATGGTAACCTTGAAAAGGAACACGGGAGACTTCCCTGTTCAATCCAGATGTCTCCAAGCTGCTGTTAAAAACCTGATGGTACAAATGATCATGGGGTAACTGTGGAAACTCAAAGCTTGGACACAGTCTTCCCCAGAGATTTTTTGGGGTCTCCTGGGGTGCTTCACCTGTGCTCAAGAACATGTCTGCTCATATACCACCTTTACAGCCAGTGTCCTCTGTGAGAATGCCCTCTGCTTGGCACACCATTCCTTGAACTCTGGGGCCGCCTGTGTCCTCAGATGACAAGGCTGCAGTATGGACTGTGGTGAGCCCTTGCACTTTATCATCAAAGCCCCAAAGCATCACTGCCTGTATTTAGTCTCATAAAGACCAAGGACTTTCTGCCTTGAACCCCCTTCTCCACAGAGCTCACCATGAGGCCATCAAAATTATGCATAAGAACATGTGTTTCAAATGTGTTACAGTATTTAACAACTGGAAATAAACTGATTTCCCATCAAAAGAAGAAATTGGCTGAAAAATTGTGATATAGCCATACTGTGAAATAATATGCCTACATCAGAAAGAATGAATTAGAACTGTTGCAGATGACTTGGAGGAATTTGAGTTGCAAACAAAAGAAGTAGGAATGTATATGAAATTTGATCGTACTTTTGTACAACAATGTTACCACCATACGCCTTGATATGTGTGTATCTATAAAGCAGTTGTGTAACATGGTCTTCATAAGATTCTATTAGTATTAAGAAAAAGTGGAAGGACATGACTTAGGTTACCTGTTATAAAGCTGCCAGAAACCTCTTGTGGCCCACCTCACATCTTTTTAGTCCATCTGTTACAAAAATTATTTACAATTTTTAAAAAACTGTAGTTAAATACAAATAAACTAAAATTTAGCATCTTAACCATTTTGAGTGTATAGTTCAGTGGCATTAAGTATATGTACTTTTTGTGAAACCATCAACACCATTCAACTCTAGAACTTTTCTTATTTTCACAACTGAAACTCCACACCCATTAAACAGTAACTCCCCATTCTTCTCCTCCCAGCCCCCAGAAAATACCATTTTACTTTCTGTCTATAAGTTTCCCTGCTCTAGGTATCACAAAAATAGAATCGTACAGTATCTGTCATTTTGTGACTGGCTTATTTCACTTACCATAATGCCTCAAAGTTCATCCATATTGTAGCATGTAACAGAATTTCTTTTTCATTTTAAGGATGAATAAGAGTCCATTGTATGTATATACCATATTTGTTTACCTGTTCATCCTCTGATGAACACTTGGGTTACTACCATCTCTTTGCTGTAGTGAATAGTGCTTCTGTGAACATGCTGTGCAAATATCTCTTTCAATAGCACAGATGTGGTTGCTGGATCGCATGGTAATTCTATTTTTAATTTTTCAAGCAACCTGTTGTCCACAGCTACCATACCATTATAAATTTCCACCCACACTGCATGAGGGTTTCAGTTTCTCCACATCCTTGCCAACACATGTTATTTTCTGGTGTTTTATTTATTTATTTATTTGTTTGTTTATTTAGTAGCCACTGCAAAGAGCATGAGATGGTAATCTCATTGTGACTTTGATTTGCAGTTCCCTAATAATTACTATTTTGAGCATCTATTCATGTGCTTATTGGCCATTTGTATATATAAATATATATATATATATATTTTTTTAAGTATATTTTATTGATTGTGTTGTTACAGTAGTCCCAATTTTTTTTCCTTTGCTCCCTTCTGCTCAGTACCTCCCTCCCCTCCAAAAATTCCACTTGCCTTAGTTAATGTCCATGGGTAATGCATATAAGTTCTTTGGCTTCATCCTTTCCTATATTATCCTTAACTTTCTCCTGTCTATTTTGTACCAACGAATTATGCTTCTTAATTGCTGCTCCATTTCCACATTTCTCCCCCTTCCCCCTCCCAGTTGATAACCCTCCAGATGATCTCCATGCCTATGATTCTGTTCTTATTCTGGTTTGCTTACTTGGGTTTTGTTTTTATTTTTTAGATTCGGTTGTTGGTAGTTGTGAGTTTGTTGCCATTTTAATGTTCATAGTTTTGATCTTCTTTTTCTTAAGTTCCTTTGACATTTCATACAATAATGGCTTGGTGATGATGAAGTCTTTTAGCTTTACTTTGTCTGGGAAGCACTGTCTCTGCCCTTCCATTCTAAATGATAGCTTTGCTGGATAGAGTAATCTTGGTTGTAGGTCCTTGCTTTTCATCACATTGAATACTTCTTGCCAGTCCCTTCTTGCCTACAAAGTTTCTTTTGAGAAATCAGCTGAGAGTCTTATAGGCACCCCTTTGTAGGTAACTCTCTGCTTTTCTCTTGCTGCTTTTAAGAGTCTCTCTTTATCTTTCACCTTTGGTATTTTAATTATAATGTGTCTTGGTGTGGTCCCCTTTAGGTCTAGCTTGTTTGTGACTCTGTGCTTCCTAGACTTGTATGTCTATTTCCTTCACCAACTTTGGGAATTTTTCCTTCATTATTTTTTCACATAAGTTTTCAATTTCTTGCTGTTTCTCTTCTCCTTCTGGCACCCCTATGATTCAGATGTTGGCACGTTTAAAGTTGTCCCAGATGTTCCTAAGCCTCTCCTCATTTATTGCAATTCTTGTTTCCTCAGTCTATACTAGTTGACTGTTTTTTTCTTTCTTATGCTCCAACTCATTGATTTGAACCCTGATTTCCTTCCTTTCACCATTGGTTTTGTGTGGATTTTCCTTCATTTTATTTACCATAGCCTTCACTTCTTCCCTTATGCATTTGCCATACTCAAGCATATCTGTCAAGCCTTTGAGCATCTTCATCACCAGTGTTTTGAATTCTGCATCTATTAGGTTGGCTATCTCCTTGTCACTTAGTTCTCCCACTGGAACCTTGCTCTGTTCCCTCTTTGAGGCCATACTTCTCTCTCTCCTCATCTTGACAGGCTCCTGTGTTTGTTTGCCTCTGTGTCTTATGTAGAGCTGTTGCTTCTGTTATGTTGTAAGAGGTGGAGCCTTAGGTATTCGTCAGTACAGGGCAACCCATTTCACCATGTTGTGGTGCTGTATGTGGGGTAGGGGTCTTAGAGGGAACAATGCTGCTTGCCTAACACTTGCCCCTTTTCCAGGCACTTCTTCCACTTCCATATGTGACTGGCGCCTCTCTAGCTCTTGCCCCGGCCGTGGTTCCCAGAGTGGGTGGGTCTGTGGACATTCTAGGATGATGGGGACTCTTTAAACAAACAGACTCTGCTGAGAGACAGGCAGTTTATTCCTCCACCCCAACCCCCACTGGTTTGCACAGTCAGAAGCAACAAGGCTTTATTTTCCCCGAAGCTGGAACTGTGAGCTGTGCAGTCTGGTCTGGGGCTGGAAACGCTCCCCAGGTGTCCCTCCTGACTTTTTGAAACATGCGACTGCACTTTCTGCTGTCCTGCTGCTGCTGCCACTACACTGCATCCTCTCCACCCAGCTCCACCCCTTCTACCTGTCTGGATGAGTATTTCTTCTTTATATTTTTATTATACTTCCATGCAGCTCGATTATATTTCTTTTTAGTTGTGGAGGGAGACGTCGCATGTCTGTCAAGGCCTCCATCTTGGCCAGAAGTCTCTATTTGTATATCTTCTTGGTAAATGTCTATTCAAGTCCTTGCCCATTATTTTATGCAGTTGTTTGTTTCTTTGTTGTTGAGTTGTAGTTCTTTATATATTATAGGTAATAACCCCTTACCAGATATACGATTTGCAAATATTGTCTGTCACTTCATGGTTTGCCTTTTCACTCTGTTGATTGTGTTTTTGATGCACAGAAGTTTTGAATTCTGACATCATCTCCATTGCTTATTTTTTTCTTTTGTTGCCTGTGCTGCAGTCCACCTTGTATACCAAACTTGCTGCAGTTACCAGCTTCAGTTAAGTGTAACCTGATGCCTTCTCCCCTCAGTTCCACCTCTTACCCTCATGGAAGATTTCTGATGCCACTGTGGGAATGCCTGCTGGATTCTGCCTGGCATTCGAGCTTGCATCGAAAACCTGGAAGGTCAGTGGTTAACACCCACCTGGTAACTCTTGATCAGTGCAAATTGGGAGGTGCTAGATTAACCCCCTCCCCTTTTTTTCCCCCAAGTGAGCAATTTTGAGGTACATGCTACCCCCAGGTGTCTATGCTAGGCCATAAAACAAACCCCCCCAAAATATCCATGTCGAATTTCAAGGACCTATAAATATTATTTTATTTGGATAAAGGAGCTTTGCAGATGTGATTAAATTAAAAATATTCAGATGAGGATATTACCCTGGATTATCTGAGTGGCCTCCAAATCCAAGGAGCAGTATCTTTTTAAGAGAGACAGAGGGAAATTTGAGACTGAAGAGAAGTCACAGACACACAGAGGAGAAGGTGATGTAAAGATAGAGACACAGCCACACACCAAGGAGTGCCAACAGCCACCAAAGCCTGAAAGAGGCAAGAAGGATTTTTCTCCAGAGCCTTCAGAAGGTGTCTGACACCTTGATTTCAGATTTCTAGCCTAAAAAACTGTGAAAGAATAAATTTCTGTTGTTTTAATCTAACAAGTTTGTAGTGATTCACTACAGTAGCCACAGGAAACTAGTGCAATGTCCCCGGGGTATCCAGCCCTAGATGCCCAGAGTTGGGGCAGCTCAATAATTAAACGGTTGGCTTTCCTTCCTTCCTTCCTTCTCTCTTCCCAGTCTCCATTCCCATTCCCTAGAATCATTTCTCAGAATAAATCACTTGCATGGAAGCCCTGGTTTCAGGCTCTGCTTTCTGGGGGGAAATCTAGGCTAACAGATTTGGTTCCAGAGGTGACCCTAGAAAACAGGACCTCAAGATGGGATTGTGGAACTGGTCATTCACTGGACAGACAATGATAAGAACTCTGTTGCTGGAGATGAGTGGGCTGGAATTCAGCATGTTAATGAACATTCAGGACCTAGTGGTCTGGGTGTGCCAAGACAGGCCCAATAAGTTATAAAGGACAACTTATTTTTTTCTTGCACCTCCTACTACCAAGTAAAAGATATTGTACTTTGTGTGCCATTTTCAGCTTGGAGATTACATTGAACACATTCTAGATTAATGCTTTTCTCCTTTGATTGGGTGAGTTAGAATCCTGTTTGTTGAGAAAGCTCTGCAGCAGGTCCAAGCTTTAGGGTGAGATTCCTGCAACTTGGGTCATAAGACCCAGCAGATGCAATCATGCTAACATTATCCATGGTAGATAAGAATGCTTGTATGAAGGCTTGGAAAACCTTAATAGGAAAATCATAGCATAGGTACTTGAGTTCTGAGGTATAGTCATGCCTTCTGCAGCAGAAATTCAATTACCATTTGAAAAACAATTCTTTGTGGGCTATTAGGCCCTATTGGAGACTGACTACCTGCCATGAGCCATCAAGTGACTATGTGACCTGAGCTGCTGATCAATCAAACATAGGGCATTATGGCATGCTCCAAATCATAAGACTGGACAGACATAGTAGCACATAAAAGAAATTGTAGGTTTTGGATTGTACATGAAGAGGGACAAAGAGCACAAGTTACATGAACTGGTAGCCCTGACTCTCGTGCCACTTGCCTCTGTTGTACCATTGCCGCCTCCTCAACTTACACTTGTAGCCTAATTGGGGGGGGGGGGGCATTTTTTAAGACCAACTGACATAGGAGGAGAGAACTTGGACATTGTTCATAGGTGGATAAGCTCAGCATGATGGTGCTAACTGAAAATGGAGCTCTCTTATTGTAGCTTCCCTGCCCCCATACCCAGGGGTGACTGTGGGACTATGAGAAGAGAAATCCTCTTTGTGGGAAGAGCTGCAGGCCGTACACTGACTGCTTAATGTGCATAGAGACAGAGATGGCCTGAGATATGACTAAACACAGACTCCTGGCAGTGGTAAGTGGCTTGGCTAAGTGGTCAGAAGCCTAAAAGGAGCAAGACTGGAAGTTAGCAGGTGAGGCATTTGTATCCATGGGAGTAGGCACAGTGTGTAAGATCTTTGGGTCTCATTAATTTTCACCAGAGAGCACCTACCACAGACTATTCAATATTTCCCTGACTGCCATAGTAATAAAGGACAAGTCCATGTATCTGGGTCCAATGGCATGAGCTTCTCCTCATCAAGGCTGATCTAGCCACTGCCACTCATGAATGCCTGGGTTTCCAGCCAAAGGAATCATAGTTAAGCTCTTGGTATGATAGCATCACTCAAGGAGAACAGCTAGCTACCTAGTGCCAGGTGTATTTTTTCAGATTCCTTCAACCTAGTGAGGACAGCAATTTGTTCCCAGAAGAATTGATACCTATTCTGACTATGACACTCCCCTCCCTGGCTGTCAGCATCACCATCTAAGGGCCTATAGAATTTATCAGCATAGAGCCTATATAAGGTTGCCTCAAATAAGGGACCTATTTTAGAGTAAAAGTAGTGTGTCATTGGGTGCATGACTATGGAAATCATGGATTCTACTATATAGCACATTGCCTGGAAGTTGACAGCCTAATAGAAGAATGAAAGACTTGTTAAAGACTCCCCTAATATGTTATCTTGGTGTTGAATGTAGTTTTTAGGATGGGCCATATGCATTGAACCAATGACCAGAGTAGGATCTGGGTCCCTGATAGCTAGACTACATGGAGTCTGGAACCAAGGGTTAAAAAGTAGTATTCTCAACACTAGTCCCAGTGACCCACTTGAAAAATATATATTTCTCACCCTGAAGCTTTGTCATTGTTGGATTAGATGCTTTGGTGGGGAGGGCAATGCTTGTCCCAGAAGGGCTTTTCTGAACTTGAAATTGTAACTGCTGCCTACTCATTTTATCTTACCCTGAATACTTGTGAGGAGCTAAGGTCGCAGCTCCACAATGGTGTAAGAAAGGAACATGTCTGGATCCCATGGGACACTGGTGCTTCATGTCAAGTATTAAGTATAAATGGGACATCCTAGCAACTGTGACCCAATAGGGGTAAGGGAACTAAGGCTTCATTCTGCAGAGATGAAGAGGGAAAGTCTGGATGAGGATGGGGGGAGTCTGAAGTGAGTGTGGGGGAAAGAGATGATACGTAACAGCAATGATTTGGGGACCAGTTGCAGCTGGGAGGACTGTAGCTTGGTTTTAACTCACTTGTATTAAGTCTCCAACAAAGATTGCTGCTAGACATGAGTGGTGTGAAGAGTAAACTGTATTGGTCATCTATCATGCCTCATGCTTTACATCCCTTCAGTCTACATTTTATTGTGTCTTTTGCTGCAGCGACCAGTTTTGTGCAGATATAACCTTCTCATACCGTCACTTGGCTGCACCTAATTTCTCACTTTCTGCCTGGGGACCTTGCTGAAGCCACTCTCTGAGATGACTGTTAAATCATTCTGGCACTTGCTAGAAGAAGTAAGAGGGAATTAATACTCCATGTGGCAGCCCTCGACCAATGGGAGGTAGAAGCTAGCGAATAAAAAGTGCTTCCATTTTCCTTCCCACGGGTGGACAATTCTGAGGTATGTTCCACACAACTCCTTAGAGGGTCCCAGGGAGACTGAGCCCCAGTTGCTTATGGCTGTGGCCAGCTCAATAAAACAACCTTGTATTGGCTTTTCTTCCTTCCCTTTCCAGTCTCTCACTCCTGTTCCCGGATCACTTCCTCAAATAAACTATCAAATGCAAACCCTCATTTCCTGACTCTACTTTGCAGCTAAGACACATGGGCTACTTGGGGAAAATAGAGAAGGGTGTAGGTGCAGATATGGGTGAGGACAGAGAGAGGTGGGGAAAGGCGTCCACAGGAAATATAACCATTTATACTAGATCCTATTTTTGTAAAGTGACAAAGATATGTGCCTGTATGCATAAAGAGATGCTTGCAAAAATGATCACCAGAATATTAGTGTTGGTTATCTTAGGAGAGTAAAATATATTTTATTATATTTTTATATTTCAAAAGTACTACATTTTTATAAGTTGTTTGAATTATTTACAAATAACATGTGACATTTACATATTATAACAAGAAAATACTGTAAGAAGGGGATTATAAAAGGTAGAGAAAAAAAATGTAAACTTTCAGGCTGAGGTGGGATTTCTCTCCCCAGACATCTGTTCATGAAATGATCCTTCCATCCTGAAGCAAAAACCCAAATTCTTCTCAATATAATCAGCTCACTGTAAATAAAAATTCCAAAGTATGACCAGAGCCTGTTAGATCCACAGCAGGAGCCAGACTTCAATTTGAATGCAACTGGGTTTTCTGGCTATACAATACATACACAGAGTCTGCGAACCTTGTTGAAAGCAGATGAATCAAACCCCAACTTGCAGGAAAAGAAAAAGAGAGTTCTGAGTTCACAGGGAAGTGATATTGTCTCAAAATTCTCATCTAAGCTAGAGAGCAAGGAGAAATACATAGGTTCATAGTTTACAAAGACTGAGTTGGATCCTCTGAGAAATGATGCCCTCTATTTATCATCTTTTTCCTCCATTGGTGAAAATTTAGTACCTGGAGTCCAAACATCATCTGATTCTGAAGGCCTCAATCCAGTCTACAATTTCAAGTGTCTTATTCAAAATTGTCTTTGCCCCAGCCAGTGTGGCTCAGTTGGTTGGAGCATCATCCTGTAGACTGAAAGGTTGTGGGTTAGACTCCTGGTCTGGGCATCTACCCAGGTTGTGGGTTTGATTCCCTGCTGGGGAGCATATGAGAGGTAACCACTCCATTTTTCTCACATCATGTTTCTCTCTGTAAAAACAATAACAAAATATCCTCAGGCGAGGCTAAAATAATAATAATAACAAAATAAAATAGTCCTGAACACAGTTATGCTCCCTGCAAACATCAATTTAGGCACTTAAAAACATCATTAGCATCTATTTTTCAGCTTTAAAACCAATGTTTTTACCACTCAGTGGCCATTAACTGAAATTATGACATTATTATTCCTTATTGTCCCCCAAGCCTGGGTTTTTCTTAAACCTCATGTTCATTGCCATTCTCACCCAGCCTTCATTCCCTTTTCCCTTGCCTTAAAGCTTCTTTCGTTTTGTCAAGAAAATGTTTTCAGTGGCATGGGCTTGCTTTAACAAGGCATTTGGAGAGTGCTGGAATAGTGTGCCTGAAGGTGTCATCTCTAGGATAAATCTTTCCTCCCCTCTCTACTGGCTAGCTAGGCGGTCTATCCCCTAGGGGGTCTGGAAGAATAGAGCTTTTATTACATTACACTATGATAGGAGGAGGCCGTTTCTATTTAGTAAATTAGTTTTATTTTCTTTTATGGTGATACTTCATTTATAATTGACAGTACCCTGGAATGCAGTTTAGTTTTAAAACTGAAAATGCTCAATTCTTGAGTAATTTGTAGACAGCTCCTACTGTCAGGATCCTCTCCCAGGAGACCTGCTGGCCAGCCTGCCTGACACTGCTCTTGGTTTGATGGCTCTCGGCTGGGGCTGGCTGGCTGTAAGGACACAGTCCCTGACACCATTCCACAGGGCAGGAATCCTGCCTGCATGTGGCTTCTGCTTCTCTGAGTCTAGGCTCTTGAAATAGGACTTACAAACCACTGGCCAGGCATCTGGCCAAGTGTCCATTTATATCTTGGAATAGTCTGCTTTTATTATATTAAATTAGCCACTCCCTGGGCAACCTGTGCAAACTGTTTACCTCTCAGGGCTTCAGTTTTTTCACCTGTACAATGAGGGAGTTGGTTAGACTCAGTGGCTGAAAGACTTGGAGACAAGTGAGACTCACTGGGTTGCTTTAGCCCAAATAGGAGATCAGGTGTTATAGTAGACATTTTTCAAGGTGTTGGCTTAAAGACTGTTAGTCCTTAGGTTTCTTTAGTCGCAAAGGACATGTTTTTAAAAATATATGCCTGGTGCAAGTCTTCTTCAGCTTTCGTTTTGCTGATTGACATTTAGAATACGCTGGCCGTGCAATTAGGTACTCTAACATGTCTGTGACCTACCTGCTCCTTCCCCTTCACCCATCGCAAGTCATCCATTCCTGTTAGAATAAATGCAACCAGCTTTTGGTTATTAGTATTTTTAAACTTTTTTAAAAAAGTAATTTCAAATAAAAGAATTTGCAAAAATAATACCAAAAGTTGCTGTGGAGCCTTTACCCAGCTCACTTCCCTCCATGACAACGTCTTATGTGGCCATCATCATCGGCTATTATTTCACAAGATTAACCTCCTCCCCACCTAAGGACCCCAGGGCTCCCAGCCCCCAACTCTTCTACCACTACCCCACCCCAGCGACCAGCCTCAGAATCTGAAAGAGCCTAAAAGCAAACAGCAGCGTATTTACAATGCAGAAGAAAGGAGTTAATACTAAAATTCATTTTCTGGTTCCTAATCCAGAGTTTGTCGTGAGATCTGGCTTCCCAAGGAGGTTAAAAAAAAATTCCTAAATGAAGATCCATGGTTCACTTATTTAGGGTAGAGGCAGTGAATGACTCATGAATTTCTGCATTTGCTTATTATTCTTCCTTGCAGTAGAGATGGATGGATGAATTGATTTATTCTCTGCCTCCATGTGTATCTCCACCATGCAAGCAAAATGAGTAAGGTAAGGAAGGCACTCAGTGCGGTAGGAAGACGGTGTGGCCAGGACTTGGGAAACTGAAGGCTTAGCCCTAGTTCTGCCGACAGAGTAAACTTGGTAAGTCATTCTCTAAGCCTTTATTTTCTCATGTGAAAACGAGGAAGGACGGCTGGGTAGGGGCGCAGTGAGAGGTTTGAAGTGTATGAATGTATGGAAATGGGCATGGCTGGTGAGTTCCCTAGGGAGTTGACTCTGAGAAGGGGTTTAGTAGCAGGCAGGCGGCTTGTTAAGGAAGAGCTGTAGGAGAAATATCTTGTAAGAAAGGGGCTGAAGCACGTTTGGGCAGAGGGAGACATTGAGGTCTGGTAAAAGCCTTGACCGCATGAATAGCTATGGAGTTAGAATGCCCATTGGCATAGTGTCAGTAGGGGTGAAAGAACCAGGCCTTTTTACCCCACATCTACCAGTGTGGGCTACCCCAGGAAGGGTTGGAACCCTGGTAAGACAGTTCTCTGCAGCCTGAGACACTCACAACTGCTGGGTGTTCATTGAAGAGTCATCTGGAAGGCTCATCAGTGCCCCCTCATAATTTGAAAGCATACAGTTATGTTAATTAATAGAATAATAGGAATGACAGGATATTGACATTCACAGGGATATTAGAGATCATGCAGCTCAACCTCTTCATTGAACAGGGGAGGAAAATGAGGGTTTTTTTTTTTTTTACTTCCTCAAGGTCACACAGCAAGATCATAGCAGACCAAATTCATATCCTTGCCTTTGTTCTTTCCAAAACAGAACAGTTCATGTGTTGTGTGCCTTCGAACTCTCCACAGGAGCATAGAGAGGACCAGGGGTCCACACGCTCTCCTGAGGGTGCCACAGCTGGCGTCAGCCACAGTCAAGGAAGCCTGAATCCAAATTGGTGTTTCTAACAACTCTTCTACTCCCTGTGCCTTCAGCTTTTCAAAGAAACTGGCACTCATCCTCTGGCTCTCTGTGAGCTCCTCCAGGGAATTTTTTTCAAGTTGATCTTCTCACCTTGGTGGCTGGCTAAAAGGGGAAGGTTAAAAATGCATTAGGATTAGGCCCAGTGTGGCGGTGTCTTGGTACCTTTCATGGGGGAAATTCATCAGTTCATCATATGCAGCTGGATTGACAGAGCGAAGACCCTGCCAGAGAGGATCAGGGACTGGCATTTCTCCTAGATTTGCACAATTCATCTGCAAGCGTAGCTTGGCCCATCTGAGAGGCCCGCAAGCTTTGTGCTGAAAGCCACTCTCTGTACCTGGCAGCACTTGAGGTGGGGGCTGGAAATCAGGGGCAAAGGGAGCCAGAACAAGTTCCATTTTGTAAGAAATGTGTCTTATCTTGTTCTATTCACAGTGGAAAAGAAAACATCAGCTCCAGAGCCAAATCTATTTCTCTGGATAATCCATCTCTGTACAGCTGTTTCCTGCAAATCTCTCTTGCATTAGATTTCCGGGCTTCAGAATAATGCACGCACTGTATTCCTTGGAAATTTAATAAGAGCTTGACATGTCTTTTATAATTTGTGTTTCTGTGTCTTATCTCCACATAATGCGTTAATATGGAAATTAATTTAGTGCTCATCAGATAGCAGAGTGAGTTGTCAAGGTGTAGGTTTCTTTTTGCCTGTTGAAAGATCTCCCCATCCCCCTTTCTTGCAGCTGAATACTTAATACTATCAAAATAGGGGAAAATTAACTTACCACAAATACATAGGGACTACTTTAAAGTAGAAGGGATTCCTTAGCTTCTCAAGCCTGGGTCCAACGTGGCCCTGCTGCGCTCTTTACCCATCATTCCCACCTGTGTCTCACCTGGGTACCCTCCAATAGAATGGACCTCAAGAAGCTTCTTAAATGCTCACACTTTTCCAAGTCTCTGTCCCTTTGCATATGCTGGTCCCTTTGCCTGAGCCACCCTTGCTTGCCTTCTTTACCAGAGAAACAACTACTTCACCTAGTAAGTCTCCTAAAATGTCACTTTCTTCAAAAGGCTGGGGTTGGGGCTGATCCAGTCTTGGGGAGGGGGGACTGCACTCCTGCAGGTGGGTATCAGAAGTTCCCTAGGGAGCTGAGATTCTGATTCATGCTATTTCCCTCCATGGAGAGGACTGATGCAAGGGAGACCTGCTCTCAATTAGGGGGGCTGCCCTCAGCCAGGGCTGCTTTTTGGGGGTGCGTACTTTTATTTGGCTCCTACTGAAGGGATTGCCAGCAATTCCCATGTGGGAACCTGGTTTGTCACCCTTGATTTCCAGCACTTAGCAGGCCTCACAGAAGGACGGCTTGTAGGAGTCTTCCCCAACGAATACATGAAGGAAAGACAGAAGGAATAAAATATGAATAGGAAGTAAATTTGTCTCTAAGAGGAAACAGATGGAAAATTATTTTTCCTCTGATTTAGAAGATTACAGCTTTTTAAAGAACAAATATCTTTCTTTTTTAAAAGAGGAAAAAAGTAATAAAAAACAAAGTAAAAGATTTTTCACAGCTCTGGAAAAATAAGGATGCCAAGTTCACTCCCCTTGGACCCAAAACACATGTGTGACCCAAGTGTTCTCTTCCTTTAAGGGTCCCTGTCCAGGGTAAGTCCCCACCTCATGCCCTGAGCTACTGGCATAGACTCTGGCTAACATGACCCTGAGCTGGAATAAGCGGGTTAGAGAGTAATTATTTTGCTAGTTTATATTAATCTTTCTTAAAAGATATGTAGAACTTAAGTTTATTTCAATGTTTAATGTCAGAAGTGGTTTGGGTTTTTATTTAGAAGTTTGGTGATGTTTTTGTGACCAGAAATATACCATAGAAACTTAACTCACGTTGATACCAATTAGCCTATGGTCAAATTTGTTTTGCTATATGTCGTTTCATTCAAAGTCGCAGTTTCCAAAAATCTATTGATGACATTAAAAGAGGATTTGCTGTATTCAATTCAAGGAACATTTAATGAGGAGCTGCTGCTGCTGTGCTAGCTGTGTGCTACTTAGAACAAAAAAGAATCACACATGATCTACCCTAAAATGATATCAATCAGTAGAACTTTTCTCAAATGTTTTGGTCCTGATTCACAGTAATAAATGCCTTTTAAAAATTTTTACATTTAACTTCCGGCCAAGATGGAGGCCTAGAAAGACACACTGGGTCTCCCTCCACAACTAAGAAGGAATACAACTACCTCAAAACTAGAAACAACCAGAAGTTCCAGAAAATCAAACTGCATGGAAGTCCAACAAACAAAGATATAAAGAAGAAATATTCATCCAGACAGGTAGGAGGGGCCGAGCTGGAGTGGAGAGGATGCAGTGTAGTGGTAGCAGTGGCAGGCCAGCAGAAAGCGCAGTCATACATATAAAAAGTAAGGAAGGACACCTGGGGAGTTCTCACAGCACCAGACTAGGCCACACAGTTCAAGGTCCCAGCGACAGGGAAAATGAAGTTTCATTGCTTCTGATTGTACAAACCAGTGGGGGTTGGGGCGGAGAAAGAAATATCTGGTCTCGCAGCAGAGTTTGCTTGCTTACAGGGCCCCCACAGTCCTAGAGCATCCACAGACCCACCCACTCTGGGAACGACAGCCAGGGCAGCAAGTAGACAGGGGCCAGTCCCATACAAAGTGGGAGAAGAGCCTGGAAAAGGAGCAAGCGCTAAGCAAGCAGCATTGTTCCCTCAGACCCCAACCCCACACACAGCACCACAACATGGTGAAACGGGTTGCCTTGTACTGATGAATACCTAAGGCTCCAACCCTTACAACATAACAGGAGCAACAGCTCTACCTAAGACACAGAGGCAAGCAAACACAGGAACCTGTCAAGATGAGAAGACAGAAAACTATGGCCCCAAAAGGGGAATGGATCAAGGTTCCAGTGGGAGAACTAAGTGACAAGGAGATAGCCAACATAAAAAATGAGGAGATAGACAACCTAACAGATGCAGAATTCAAAACACTGGTGATAAACACGCTCACAGAATTGACAGATATCCTTAAGTATGGCAAACGCATAAGGGAAGAAATGAAAACTATGCTAATTGAAACAAAGGAAAACCCACATGAAACCAGTGGGGAAGGGAAGGAAACCAGGGTTTAAATCAATGATTTGGAACATAAGAAAGAAAAAAACAGTCAACCAGTACAGAATGAGGAAACAAGAACTGAAAAAAATGAGGAGAGACTTAGGAACCTCTGGGACAATTTTATTTTATTTTATTTTTTATTTTTATTTTTTCAGATTTAATGTGTTTTATTGATTAAAATATTACATTTGTGCCAATTTCCCTTCCCTCTGCTCCCCTCCACCCGGTGGCCCCCCTCCCTCCAGTTGTCCCCCCCTTTTAGATTATGTCCATTAGTTGTGCATACAGTTCCTCCCAACCTCTCTCCGTCTATTCCATTCCCTCCTACCATGATCCCCAATTCCTATATCATCTCCCTCCCTCTCCCCACTCCCCCTCCCTGTTGACCTCCCCCCAATATGCTTCCCGTACCCACAGTTCCTTTTCCACTCTCGTTGCCTATTTAGTTTGCCTTTGTTTCATCTCCCTAGCTTCTGTTTTTTTAAACCAGTCCCTTTAACATCTCATATAACAGTGGTTTGGATCTAATGAACTCTTTCAGTTTTATTTTGTCCTGGAAACACTTTCTCTGTCCTTCTATTCTGAATGACAATTTCGCTGGATAGAGTATTCGTGGTTGTAGGTTTTGGATTTTCATTACTTTGAATATTTCTTGCCAGTCTCTTCTTGCCTGTAGGGTTTCCCTTGAGAAGTCAGCTGATAGTCTAATTGGGACCCCTTTGTACATAATTCTTTTCTTCTCTCTTGCTGCTTTTAAGATTCTCTCTTTATCTTTAATTTTTGACATTTTGATTATAATGTGTCTTGGAGTGGTTCTCCCTGGGTCCAGTCTCTTGGGAACTCTCCTTGCTTCCTGGACCTGCAAGTCTATTCCCTTCCCCAAGTCTGGGAAGTTCTCCTTTATTATATTTTCACTCAATTTTTCAAGTTCTAGTTCATCTTCCTCATTCTCTGGCAAACCAATGATTCTTATGTTGGGCCTTTTATAGCTGTCCCAGAGGTTTCTGATCCTCTCATTGTTGCTTCCCATTTCCTCTCGCTGCATTGGTTGACTGCTTGTTCCTTCTCCATCTTCCAGTTTGTTGAAATGAACTCTGGATTTTTTTTCTCACCATCTATCTCGTATGCGGTTTTGTTCCTTTCGTTATGAAAGTTTTTCGCTTCTTTCTTATCTTTTTCCTGCTCTTTTGTGAATTCTGTAAGCCACCTGATAACAATGGCCCAGAACTGAGCCTCTGACAGGTTTCTTATCTGTTCATCTGTCAGGTTCTCTATCTGCTGCCTGGTGAGTTGTGTCACCGGGATTTCTATAGTTGTCTGCCTCATTTTGACAGATGCGTTTTGTTTTCTTGGGCCGGCTGTCCGGGGCAGTGCCTGTGTACGCATCACAAATCAGCGACCGGCGCCTGCCTGTCCGCGACCTATTTCGCAGCCCTGTGGTGCTTTCTTTGGGGGCGGGGTCCAAGATGGATTCACACAGTTATTCAGCTAGGAGACCGGGATCCGTCCTCCCACCCCCCTGGGCCTCACTGTTCAAGGCGATGCGGCGGCCGCTCTCCCCAGCGCCGGAGTTGCGCACCACCAGGGGCTTGACCGCAGCCGGGATTCCTCGCCGCCCCGCCGCTGTCCAGGTGCGACCGCAAACAGCACTGCCCTCTTTAACTCTTACCTGCCCAAATGGCACCGCTGGTTTATAACTTCATATGTTGGACTTCCGTGTAGTTTTATTTTCTGGAATTTCTAGTTATCCTTTGTTTTGAAGTAGTTGTATTCCTCTCTAGTTGTAGAGGGAGACCTAGCGTGTCCGTCTAAGCCTCCATCTTGGCCGGAAGTCCTCTGGGACAATTTTAAACGTGCCAACATCTGAATCATAGGGATGCCAGAAGGAGAAGAGAAACAGCAAGAAATTGAAAACTTATGTGAAAAAATAATGAAGGGAAACTCCCCAAAGTTGGTGAAGGAAATATACATACAAGTCCAGGAAGCATAGAGAGTCCCAAACAAGCTAGACACAAAGGGGACCACACCAAGACACATCATAATTAAAATGCCAAAGGTGAAAGATAAAGAGAGACTCTTAAAAGCAGCAAGAGAAAAGCAGAGAGTTACCTACAAAGGGGTGGCTATAAGACTCTCAGATGATTTCTCAAAAGAAACTTTGTAGGCAAGAAGGGACTGGCAAGAAGTATTCGATGTGATGAAAAGCAAGGACCTACAACCAAGATTACTCTATCCAGCAAAGCTATCATTTAGAATGGAAGGACAGATGAAGTGCTTCCCAGACAAGGTAAAGCTTAAGGAACTTATTATCACCAAGCTATTATTATATGAAATGTCAAAGGGACTTACTTAAGAAAAAGAAGATCAAAATTACGAACACTAAAATGACAACAAACTCACAACTACCAACAACTGAATCTAAAAAATAATAACAAAACTAAACTAAGCAAACCAAAATAGGAATAGAATCATAGGTATGGGGATCATTTGTGAGGCTATCAGTTGGGAGGGGGAAGAGGGAGAAGTGGGAAAATGGTGCAGGAATTAAGAAGCATAATTGACTAGCACTAAATAGACAGGGGGAAGTTAAGAATAATATAGGAAAGGGTGAAGCCAAATAACTTATATGCATGATCCATGGACATGAACTAAGGGGGGTGGAGTTGTTGGAAGGAAGGGGGATACTGGGCAGAGGGTAGCAAAGGGGGAAAAATTGCGATACTGTAACAACATAATCAATAAAATATACTTAAAATTTATATTTAAATTTGGTAAAATTGACACGCAGAAGTTGCCATCTTCACTATTTTTAAGTATACAATTTAGCAACATTAAGTACAGTAGTTCCCCCTTATCTCGGGCAATACATTCCAAGATCCCCAGTAGATGCCTGAACCCACGGATAGTACCAAACCCAATACATATACTCTTGTATACTCTGTTTTTTTCTATACATATGTACACATTATGGCTTCTCCTGGCATATCTGAATTGCCAGCCAGCATCACTACTCTTACACTTTGGGGCTGTTATTAAGTAAAACAAAGGAGACATATGCAAGCGCTGTGATACCATGACAGTCCATCTAATAAGTAAGACAGCTACTAAGTGACTAAGGAGTATATAGCATATACAGCGTGCATATACAGGACAAGGAGATCATTCATGTCCAAGGTGGGATGCAGTGGGATAGCAGGCCATTGCATCATGCTGCTTAGAATGGTATGCAATTTAAAATTATGAGTTCTTGCCCTGACCGGTATGGCGCAGTGGCTGAGTGTTGTCCTGCAAAGTGAAAAGTCATCTATTTGTTCTATTCCTAGTCAGGGCACATGCCTGGGTTGTGGGTTCAGTCCACAGTCAGGGTGCATGCAAGAGGCAACCGATGGATGTTTCTCTCCCTCTCCTACTCCTTTCTTTAAAAATAAATAAATAAAAAATTTAAAAAAGTTATGAACTCTATTTCTGGAGTTTTTATTTTAATATTTTCAGCTTATGGTTAATTACAGATAACTGAAACGGTGTACAACAAAACCAAATAAGGCAGGGGGCTATTGTACTTCACATTGGTGTGTAACAGATCTCCAGAACTCTTCATCTTACAAAGGGTAAACTCTATATCCATTAAACAATAATTCCCTAGCAGAACTAGTTTTTATGTTGCAATGCAGCACATGCACCTGTACCTGAGTGCAAATACATGCGTGCGCACACACACATATGCACACACACCCTAGTGATACAAAAATCTCACCCAACAATACTTGTTCTTTTTTTAAGTATATTTTATTGATTATGTTATTACAGTAGTCCCAATTTTTTTCCCCTTTACTTCCCTCTGCCCAGTACCCCACTTCCCTCCGGCAATCCCACCCACCTTAGTTCATGTCCATGGGTCGTGCATATACATTCTTTGGCTTCACCCTTTCCTATATCATTCTTAACTTCCCCCTGTCTACTTTGTACTAACCAATTATGCTTCTTAATTCTTGCACCATTTCCCCATTTCTGCCCTTTCCTCCTCCCAGCTGATAACCCTACAAATGATTCTGTTCCTATTCTGGTTTGCTTACTTGGGTTTTGTTTTTATTTTTTAGATTCAGTTGTTGATAGTTGTGAGTTTGTTGTCATTTTAGTGTTCATAATTTTGATCTTCTTTTTCTTAAGTAAGTCCCTTTAACATTTCATACAATAATGGCTTGGTGATAATGAACTCTTTTAGCTTTACCTTGTCTGGGAAGCACTTTATCTGTCCTTCCATTCTAAATGATAGCTTTGCTGGATAGAGTAATCTTGATTGTAGGTCCTTGCTTTCAATCACATCGAATACTTCTTTCCAGTCCCTTCTTGCTTACAAAGTTTCTTTTGAGAAATCAGCTGAGAGTCTTATAGGCACCCCTTTGTAGGTAACTCTGCTTTTCTCTTGCTGCTTTTAAGAGTCTCTCTTTATCTTTCACCTTTGGCATTTTAATTATGATGTGTCTTGGTGTGGTCCCCTTTGGGTCTAGTTTGTTTGGGACTCTCTATGCTTCCTGGACTTGTATGTATATTTCCTTCACCAACTTTGGGGAGTTTCCCTTCATTATTTTTTCACATAAGTTTTCAATTTCTTGCTGTTTCTCTTCTCCTTCTGGCACCCCTGTGATTCAGATGTTGGCACATTTAAAGTTGTCCCAGAGGTTCCTAAGCCTCTCCTCATTTTTTTCAGTTCTTGTTTCCTCATTCTGTACTGTTTTTTTCTTTCTTATGTTCCAAATCATTGATTTAAACCCTGGTTTCCTTCCCTTCACCATTGGTTTTGTGTAGATTTTTTTTGTTTCAATTAGCATAGCTTTCACTTCTTTCCTTATGCGTTTGCCATACTTAAACATATCTTTCAAGCCTGTGAGCATCTTTATCACCAGTGTTTTGAATTCTGCATCTGTTAGGTTGTCTATCTTCTCATCTGTTAGGTTGTCTATCTCCTCATCTGTTAGGTTGGCTATCTCCTCGTCACTTAGTTCTCCCACTGGAACCTTGATTCATTCCCCCTTTTGGGCCATATTTATCTGTCTCCTCATCTTGACAGGCTCCTGTGTTTGTTTGCCTCTGTGTCTTAGGTAGAACTGTTGCTCCTGTTATGTTGTAAGGGTTGGAGCCTTAGGTATTCATCAGTACAGGGCGACCCGTTTTACCACCTTGTGATGCAGTATGTGGGGGAGTGGTCAGAGAGGAAATAATGCCATTTGCTCAGCACTTGCTCCTTTTTCAGACATTTCTCCCACTTTCGTATGGGACTGGCACCTCTCTAGCTGTTGCTCTGGCCATCGTTCCCAGAGTGCGTGGGTCTGCGGACGTTTTACCACCATGGGGGCCCTTAAACAAGCAGACTCTGCTGAGAGACCAGTAGTTTCTTCTTTCGTCACAACCCTCACTGGTTTACACAGTCAGAATCAATGAACTTGATATTCCCTGTCGCTGGGACCATGAGCTGCGCAGTCTGGTCTAGAGCTGGGAACACTCCTCAGGTCTCCCTCCCCACTTTTTATAACGTGTGACTGTGCTTTCTGCTGGCCTGCCACTGCCGCCACTGCCACAGCTGCTGCCACCACCACACTGCATCTCCTCTGCCCTGGCTTGGCCACTCCTACCTGTCTGGATGAATATTTCTTCTTTATATCTTTGTTTGTTGGACTTCCATGCAGTTCAGTTTTCTGGAACTTCTGGTTGTCTCTAG
This sequence comes from Furipterus horrens, assembly GCF_987537825.1. NCBI lineage: Eukaryota > Metazoa > Chordata > Mammalia > Chiroptera > Furipteridae > Furipterus > Furipterus horrens. The sequence goes on along the minus strand of NW_028327171.1, from coordinate 130,766,780 downwards.
TTTTCAGGTAGTTGTATTCCTTCTTAGTTGTGGAGGGAGACCCAGTGTGTCTGTCTAGGCCTCCATCTTGGCCGAAAGTCTAAAGACTCAATTTGTTGTGTTCAAGGTAAGCATAAGCACGTGAAGAGCAGCTCTCAGCCCCGTGCATTGTTTGGGGAGGGATGTGCTACTCCAGCATGGGTTCCAATGAGTGCACAGGCCCAGTGGGTCCTCAGAACTAATGAGACAAGCCTTGGTGTTTGTGGGGTCGGCCTGTGCTCATCAGTCCTCCCAGTTCTGATGGCAAATGTCAATACTTGCTCTTACTACATGGGGCACTCTCTATTTTCTTTTATTCTATTATACTTCTATTCCATTCTATTCTATTCTATTCTGCTTATTTTTGAAAATACTGATCAAGATCCAACAACTTATTTCAGTGTCCTTTGGTTGGTTCCACACCCGTGCTTTGACATGCTCTACTATGGAGTACAGACACATTCACAGATAGTCAAGGCCAGGTCAGGTTTGAGGCACAAGGCAGAGGAAGGATGAAGTACTGGTGGATTTACAAGAGGGAGGGAGCCTCTCGAATCAGGAAGATCAGAAAACGTCACTTGGGAGGAAGTTGCTGTCAGAAATCTGCCTCAGAATCTCCATGAGATTTCAACTGTGAGTAGAGGATAAGGAGGAGAGGTTGTGGGTGAAAAGGAGGATCTTCTAGGAAAAGGAAAGAGCGAGTGTGATCCTGACTGCACAACTTCCTGAGTGTACTTGTGCCTCTGTTGCCTCATCTGTGAATGGAGATAAGAATAGCATCTGCCTCTTAGTAGTGTGAGTATTAAATGAATTAATCCATAGAAAGCACTGCCTAGTGCATATGAATCATGCAATACTAGTGCATCACTGTATTTTATTATTCATACCTGGCTTATAAGGTCATTATCCAGACACTCCACTTATTCATAACATGGCTGAGAAAGAAAAAAAAAAAAAAAGGAAGACACCTTCCACCAAGAAGCTCTCAAAAAGCTATGAAGTTACTGATGTGGATTTAATAGACTGTTTTCTATGGAATAGTAAATAATAAAATAGTAAAAGCAGTGATAATAGTGACTGGCATTTACTGAATGTCCCAGGACAGTATTAAGCCTTCCTGTGATTACCATAATCTAATCTGTATTTACAGTTAGTAGAACAGTTATCTAACCTACGCCCTGGACCTCCTGGCCTGCCTGGCCTACCTGGCCTACCTTAGGGACACATCTGCCTCCACCAGAAGCACATCGACAAAAAAGAAGGGAGTCCATCAGGTAGAAAGACGTCTCTTTAAATCTAGGCAGTCTGGGGGGACCGTCACATGGAAGGTGGCAGGTCCTCTCGAAGCCACAACTGAGATGGAGCCCTGCTCCCATAGCCACCCATGGCTATTTGACTCAGATTTGGCAGCTGGCCTGAAAATTTCCTGCCTCTCCACCTAAATCTGTCAATTGTAGAAACCCCAAGCTACACATTATTTACCTGCCTGTTTCCTGGTGCCCAACCTCAGCAGCTCTACTGAGGTCCATTGCTGATGGCATTGACTTCCCAACCCTGCTGGTGAGTTATTGTGTTTGTAGTCTTTATCCTTCACATTCAGCGGCATGACAGCTAACCTAAAACCAGGCAGGGAAAGCTCTTATTCTTATTCAAAAGACTGCCTCCCAGGCCTTCACTCAGAGCTGCTAATTCTTATATCAGGAATATTTTTAATCAGTCCAAACAGTTGGCTTTCTGTCTTGAAGCAGATTAGAAGTATCAAATTAAAAGGGATGGTTAATATTATATGTAAACTTCATTGGCTCAGATGAACATTTTTCTGGGTGTGTCTGTGAGGGTGTTTTCCAGATGACATTAGCATTTGAATCTGTGAACTCAGTAAAGCAGATTGCCCTCCCCAGTGTAGGTGTCAGCATCCAATTTGTTGAAGGCTGAATAGAACAAAAGGCGGAAAAAGGAGAAATTCACCCTTTTGCTTCCTGGCTGCCTGCAGAGCTGGGACATTGCTTTGCTCCTGCTCCTGGTCTTGGATTCCCACTATCAGCTCTCCTGGTTCTCAGGCCTTCAGACTATGACTGAACTACACCAATGGCTTTCCTGGGCCCTCAGGCTTGCACACAGCAGATTGGGGGACTGCCTAGCGTCCAGAATCATGTGAACCTATTCTTTGGAATAACCCTCTTTCTATATATTATATCCTATTAGCTCCGTTTCTCTGGAGAACTCTGACTAATTAATGTAAGGTGTGTGTTTGAGGGGAGGTGCTTAATACAGGCAGCTAACTACACAGCAATGAGGGAAAAAGAAACTGAGACATTATACATAGTAAGTGATGTGCAGGGAAAACATGGGACCTGCAGCCACTTGGGGACATAACCACGCTACATGGCTTTGGAGTTCACTGGACACTGCATATAGAGAATGACAGGCAACCACAGGCAGAAGAAGACCTGAAATCCTCAAGGAAGAATTCATTAATGGGAGACAGCAGCAGGCCTAACTGGAAAGAGAGAGAATAACTCAATAGAGCTGGGGGCTGGCCCCAATCCCACCACTGACTGGCCCTGTGACCTTTAGCAAGTCACCATCCCTCTGCGCCCCAGTTTCACATTTACCAAATGGGTGTGAGGTGGGTAATAACACCTGCGACAGCACTCTTGTGAAGACAAGATAATACAAATAGGAAGTCCTCTGTGAGTTTAGAAGCACTAAGTAAATGTTTGAGTTAAATTATGCAGCTTAATGTTTAAGGAGAAAAAATGTGTGAAATAACATTTAAAAATAGTTCTCTGCAATATTATGTGAAGTTTGTTACATACATGGAGAGAGAGAAAGAGAGAGAGAGAGAGAGAGAGAACTAAAAAGTTACAGTGATAGTAAAGGCAGAGGTGATTCTGGGGTCACCTGTGTATGTATGTATGTATGTGTGTATATATGTATGTATGTATTCATTCATTCATTCGCTTGCTGAGTATCTACCACTGAGCAGGCCATGAGCTAGTTACTGGGTTTGCCTGGGTTTGAATCCAGTTTTCTGACTTGCTGCCATTGGGTGTATTGTTGAACTCCTCCAAATGTCAGTTTACTCATGTGTTAAATGGGGAATAATTATGATACTTACTTCTTAGAATTGTTGTAAATGAAACAAAGTGAGAGGTCCCCGAAATAGATATTCCCCCACAGCCCATGGTTGGGAGATGGGGAAAGGGGAGAAGCAGATTATCCAGCTTAAGATACTTTTCATAACAATAACAAGGTGATAGCCGTGCCTTTCCTAAAAGGAAGCTGTACTGTCACCAGGTAAAAGGTAAAAAGTCTAAGTGACTTTCAGTACCTATAATATTGAGTAAGAGGTCATATAGGTAGCTTGCTGTCATCATTTAAAAATTAGGACAGCCAGCCTTGAAAAAGGGGAGCCATGAGAGAGGAAGCTGCATGGTTTGATAGTGAAGCTGAGCTGCCTCCAATGCCCTGGCTCGGTTGGAAACTTCCTGTCCAGCAGAGGTTTCATGACCATGGTGGAACAAATTTATCCAGGACACTGTATTTTGTCTGCAGGGAATGGGAGGTGGCGGTTCCCTCTAGTGAAAAAAGCACTGGAGACAGACATCTGGTGCTTTTTATCGAGGAGGGGATTTGGGAGATACAAGGTCAAGACTTATGAATCATCAATAAGCTTTTAGGCGCCTGGACTATAATTGACAGTTACTGGTCATAGATATCAGTATAGAGGGCACAGTGACCAGTCTGTGTCAGGGTCTATTAAACATCCTGATGCCACACTAGCATTAGGTACAAGGGTTCTTACATTCTTTGCTGCAGATTGTTTATAGTGAACTAAGAGATAAGAAAAATGGAGCAAGCTCTAAAGCGATTCCCATGGGAACCCTCTGAGTGGCCTTCAGTCCTGTGTGCTGCAAAGCCTTTGGGTTTTCCACTGAGACTTAGAGGCTTCCTGGGAAGTGGGGTGGGGCTGGCTCATGGCTTGGGCTAAATCCCCGAAACCACATGGAGTGGTCCCCCACATGAGAGGATGTAGAAGGGCCTCCCTCCCTGTCCTCCATAAAGTCTGGTGCGAAGGGAGGTGCCATGTGGGTTTTGGATTAAGAGCTAGAGTAAAAAAGAAGAAACCCACTGGGAAACCTGCCTAAAGAACATGATGGCATGACTGATGGGGCTGGAATTGCAGAGACCTGCCTAACCAAGCACATATTAGTGGCAGATGCCTGGAATGGTAAACTGGGACTGGGAATGCTGAGCTGTGAACTTCTGCTTTTCTGAAAGATGCTACCTCTGACAGGCATATTTTGAAATTGGCCTGGTTTGGCAAAGGGCGGCAGACTGTGTTTTGGGGTGTTTTAAAGAGAGTGGTACTTAATGGCTGAAACCTGCCATTATTCTGAATCTGTATAACCTTTAAATAAAATCTCTTTTCCTTTTTCACCAAACTTTTGTATTGGGAGTCATACTTCTTAGTGGTGGGCAATTGGACCCCGTAGCTGTTCTGTAACAGCATTGGCACCCATCGTGGAGCCTTGATAATTATCCGTGGCAGGTTGACCCCCTCAGGAGTGGGAGACTGGGACTATGGAGTTTCCCAGACTCTGAGAATTTCTCTGCACACCTCTTGAGGGTGTTTGCCACCTAAACATGCCTGGAAGGTGGAAAGGAAACAGGACTGGGAAGAGATTTGAAAAAATGAGATTGTTTGGCTGAAAATTTTTTTGGATCACTGTTTAGAATAATGGAGTTGTGGATAATAGTTTTGTTTATATGTTCCTTCCAGGTTGTCTGCATTTTTCTGGTTATGGCCTTTTGCATGTATGGCTCATACAATGAAGGCAAGTCTGAGTAGAAGTTTGGAGGACTGGAATATGTACTGCTGTTGTGCCATGTCTAAGGAGGCGTTGATTGACTACTGTAACACTCTTTGGCCTACATGTTTTGGGTTGTGAGGAAAGGTGGCCTGTGAATGGTTCCCTGAGATACTGTATCATTAAGCAATTGGAACAGTATTGCCAAGTTGGACAAACGGGAGGAAATCCATTATGTTAATGCATTTATATGTTGCATAATAGGATTTTGTCAGGGACAGAGAATCACTTGATGGTACAGAGGAGGAAAGTGGCCTCAAAACCCCTTCCTGATGGTAAAACATAGGAAGAACATGAGAATGAGGAAATTAGTTTCATTAATACTCTGAATCCAGGGGATAGAGGCAGGGGAGCAGGAGGGGCTTCCTTGGCACCACCATCCTCACAGGCAGGAGGGGCTTCCTTGCTCCCACTCCTTTCACAGACTGCTCCTGAAGTGGAGACCACTGAGCCAATGGATCCATCCCTATATGAGGAGAGATGGGTCTCCCCACTGAAGACCCATCAGGGCACCCAACATAGTCAGAAGGCATCCCAATTTGGAGCAAGCCAATGCCTTTGAGACAACATCCTACAGGTGGAATAAATCAGAAGGGTCAGCTTGCTGGCTACAATTGGGCCCATACTCTGTTCTCCACTTCAGACTTACTGAAATGGAAGAATTCCAACCCCTCGTGTATGGGTGATCCTCAGAGAATGACAGATCTTACTGCCTCCATTTTTGCCACTCATCATCAAAATTGGGCAGATGTACAGGCTCTCCTCAATATCTTGCTAACTGCAGATTAGAGATGGTTGGTTATGGGTAAGGCTAATAAAGAGGCTCAGCATCTCCACCAAGAGGATCCTGATGGGAACCTTCACCCAGCTGAGGCATTTTCCCTGATGGAGCCTAACTGGGGCCCAAATGGTGGGGGCCTATCCACCTTGAAACATTACAGAAGGTGTATACTGGAAGGGCTTAGGAAGGGGGTACCCAAGCAGAAGAGTTTGAATATGATAGAGGTCCTTCTGAACTTTTAGAGAGGATCTATCAGGACTTATAGGAAACACACGGATGCTGATCCACAGGCACTGGAGAATGTGTGGATGGTGAACATGACTTTTATTGGGCAGAGTGCTCCAAATATTAGAAAGAAACTCCAGCGTGTAGACAGGGTATTGTAAATGAGTCCTTCTCAGCTGGTGGACATAGCGCTTAAAGTTTACAATGTTCAGAATCAGAGAAGACAAAGCAGGCCTTGGTGTTTTTAGAAAGAGGCTGGGGAGGCCTAGGGAAGAGGTAGCACCCTAAAGGGAGGAGGAAAGGCCCAATAGACATCAACCAATGTGCCTGTTGCAAGGAAGAGGGCCATTGGAGGAATGAGTGCCTGAAACTCAAAAGGGAAAATAGAAATGAGAACCCTCACCGAGAAATGCTGAAAAGGAGAAGGGAGGAGCATGATGAATGAGGAAGCCCAGGGGCTCCATTGGACCTCTCCTGACCTATTACTATTTCCCCACAGGAGCCCCAGGTACAGTTGACTATGGGGAACAAGTCAATTGATTTTCTTGTAGATACAGGAGCTAAATACTCAGTGTTGAACACAAAATTAACCAGAAATGTTTGAATTAAGTAACAGTTGCTAGAGTGACTAGACAGTTACAAAAACAGGCATTCCTGCAACTTTTGGAATGCAAGCCTGGGGATCAAAAGTTTACACATAATTTTTCTGTATGCCAGATTGTCCCATTCCATTGTTGGGCTGAGCTTTACTTTGTAAATTGCATGCACAAATAACATTTTCTTCTGAGAGACAGCAGTTATATGTAGAAGTCCCACTGGGACATGCCCTCCAGCTCCAGGCACTCCTGACTTGCCCACAAGATCCAGGAGGGGAGTGCTTCCTGCCTGAGATCTATGAACAAGTTGATGGGACTGTTTGGGCTGGCAGAACCCCAGCTAAAGTGGTTAATGGGCAACCTATAAACGTTAATCTAAAAGAAAGGGCATGGGTCCCATAAAAGAAGCAGTACCCCCTCAAGAAGGAGGCTTTAGAGGGGATCCAGCTAGTGTTGCAGAAGTTTTTAAAATTGGGATTAATTTGGCCATGGCAGTCCCCCTACAATACCCCCATTTTGCCAATAAAAAAAATGCACTATGATGAATATCAGTTTATACAGGATCTTAGGGCCATTAATGACATTGTTCAGGACATTCATCGTATGGTGATCAATCCCTACATTCTGTTGGACATGGTGCTTACGGATAGCAAATAGTTTCAGTCCTAGACTTGAAGGATGCTTTTTTCTGCATCTTAATAGATGAACAAGCTCAGCTACTGTTTTCCTTTGAATTTACTTTCTAAATGCATGCACAGACAACCCAGAAACTAAAGCCACAGTCAAGGACTGCTGGACGGTGCTGCCGCAAGGATTTAAGAACTTCCTGACTATATTCAGGAAAGTGTTGGCAAAAGACTTAAAGGATGTTCAATTGAAATAGGGAGTTATTTTGCAATATGTAGATGACATATTGATAGACAGCAGCAACTATGAGGACTCTTTGCACAACACCATCACAGTCCGAAATCATTTGGCAAAAAGGGGATATAAGGTGTCACCTCATAAGGCCCAGATTTGCAAACAGGAAGTGGCATATGTGGGATTTCAACTGAAACAGGGTACCAGGAGCTTAATGACAGGTAGAAGCAAACAATTGCTACATTAAAAATCCAAGAAGACTGTAGGCAGCTCCATGGGTTCTTAGAAATTACACGGTTTTGTCAAATTTGGATTCCAAACTTTGGACTCATAGCAAAGCCACTATATAATTCCTTGAAAGACCTGGACTCTGAACCCTTCGAGTAGACGGGATTGTCAGGTAGCATTTGATACCTTGAAGGAAAAGCTGGTTTTGGCTCCTGCGCTAGTACTGCCCAATTTATAGAAGCCTTTCAAATTGTATGTTCATGAAAGGCAGGGGATTGGACTGGGGGTACTAACCCAGACTCTGGGAAATATACCCCAACCCATAGCCTATCTCTCAAAGAAGTTGGATCACACAACAAAGGGATGCCACCATACCTCTGAGCAGTAGCAGCTACCCATGACATCTTACAGGAGCTGAGGTTTACTTTGGAACAGCCCGTTACACTATTGGTACCACACCAGGTCCTAACTATTGGAACAAAAAGGAGGGTATTGGCTGACAGCCCGGCATATGGGGAAATATCAGGCCATTGTGCTGAACAATCCAAATGACACATTGCAGACTGCCACAACCTTGAACCCAGCCACCCTACTCCCAAATATGGAGGGGGACTCAGCCTTCCAGCATGACTGCTTGGAAATTATTGACCAAGTTTATTCTAGTAGGCCAGATCTTCTGGACCAGCCACTGGCAGCACCAGACTGGGAGCTGTATACAGACAGAAGCAGCTTCATGGACAATGGCCAGTGACAAGCTGGGTATGTGGTAGTCACCACAGACAAGGTAATAGAAGACCAAGCCCTTCCACTGGGAGGCTCAGCACAAAAAGCTGAACTAATAGCCCTCACAAGATCCTTAATGCTGTCCCAAGGAAAGAAGGTTATCATATACACAGACTCCAAATATGTCTCCATGGTAGTCCATGCCCATGCAGCAACATGGAGAAAGAACTTTTAACTTTGGGGAACAAGAATGTTAAACATGCAGGGGAGATTTTACAATTGCTAGAGGCAGTGAATCTACTGGACCAGGTTGCCATAATGCACTGCCCAGGACACCAGAGGGATGGTTCCCAAACAAGCCAGGGAAATCAGACTGCTGATAAAGCAGACAGAGAGCTGCTGCACCTAGGGGCTTTGGTCCCTTGTTTAGACTTGTCAGAGTTTAAACCTTATTACACAGGACAGGATGAGAAATGGGCCTGAGAATGGGGATTCACTAACAGTGGCTCCAATCCTATGTGGAAGGGCAATGCCCATGGTATAATTTTACTCTCTGAGGCTCTAGTGCAACCCATCCTCAAAAACTTACGTGAGGAGACACATTATGGAAGGGATGCTTTAATGGACTTCATCAGGTCACATTTGAAAGGACCTTATCTGCAAAAGGCTGAGGATCACCCACACCTGTCAAATGTGCCCAAAACAATCCTAAGGCAGAGTGTGTCCCAGTGGAAAAGGGAGTACAATATAAAGGGCTATGTCCATCTGAGGCTGGCAGATGGACTTCATACAAATGCCTAAAACCAGGGGGATTTCAAATTTTTGTTGGTCTTTGTGAATACTTGTTCTGGATGTGGAGAGGCGTACCCCACTAGAACTGAGAAGGCAACTGAGGTGGTGAAACTGTTACTTAAATAACTCCTAAGTTTGGACTTACTTGCAGCAATCAGAGTGATAATGGCCTATCAGTCACTTCGGATATCTACCAGAAGGCTGGACAGGCATTGCAAACATAGTGGAAATTGCATGCATCTTGGAGACCTCAATCTTTGGGAGGGACAGAGGAAATCAATCAAATCATAAAGAAGACCCTGGCAAAAATATGTCAGGAAACACATTTAAAGTGGGACCAGGCACTCCCCGTTGCTTTGCTCCAAATTAGAGTCACACACAGAAGTGGGCTTAAATTGAGCTATTTTGAAATAGTCTATGGAAGATCCCTCTAAATCTCTGGTTTAGGAATGCCCCCTCTAGATTTGGAGCATGAAGCAAGAATTAAGCAATATGTACAACATTTAGGACAAACTAACCATTTTGCACAGGTTTGCTTATTGCAAGTTTGTTTGTCTATCTGAGGAGCCCCTGCATCCATTCTGGCAGGGGACCGAGTCTTACTGAAGACCTGGAAGACTCAAAGCCCTGAAGAGCAGCTGGCTGAACAATGAACTGGTCCCTGTGACATCTTGTTGACAATGCATTCTTCTCTGAAGCTGATGGAAATCGAGCCCTAAATTCAGCACACACAAATAAAACAGGCACCACCTGAGGAGGATGCAGACCCTGCTGCTGTGGCTGATGCTGGAAGGGAAAGCTGGACCTGTACTCCAGAAGGAGATTTGAAATTACTCTTCTGGAAAAGGACTGTGAACCCCAACATAGGGTGACAATGTTTCTGTTACTTTATACACGTGCTTATAAATCCAGGGATTTTTAGCTGCTAGATACAGAGTTTGAGTATAGTCCTTCCCGATGTGGAAAAGAACAAGGCTTGAAAGCATATTATGGTTAAATCTGAATGGGTAAGTATATATAAAAAGGTTGTGAAAGTTTTAAACCTGAAGGAAAGGAAACCTCAGCTCCTGGGTGTGGTTATTCTTTATTTGTTTATTTTCTGACCTTATGGGGATGTAGTTTGAACTTTGTTGTTTTGGGTACATCAGGAACCCTTGGCTTTTTGGCCAATGAGACCTAGGAAAGGTCACCTGTAAATTGGCTCGGGAGAATGCTTTGCCATTTGGGCCTAGGAAGGGTCATTTGTTGCCAGTGGAATCTGGCCTGGGGCAAGAGAACATGTCTCTGCCAAGAGACCAGGTGATGAGAAGGCATGCCTCTGCCAGAGGACCAATGGGTGTACTCGTGGGAGAGGCAGTGCCTAAATGAGACAAGATTCCAGAACTACTTCCAGTCTGCTTCTTCTTTTGGTACTCTGTTTTTGCTTTGAATTTTGCTCTGTTTCTGCTCTGAAAGGAAATTGAGGTTTTCCAGGGAGAGTTAAAATTTCACACTATGTAGGAAAGTGAACAAGGGAACATATAAGCCATGAAAATGTAATTTTAGTGAATATTGGAAGGAAAAGGATTTTCCTTGATGCTTTATGTCTTTCTCCCTACCTGATCCCCCCAAAATTTGGTATTCTGAAAGAGTGAGTGATGGCATAAGGTTTCTTTGCATAAAACTAGTAAGACCAGTTGCTTATGGTGGTTTTGTCAACTGAGGCTTTGACAGGGATGTCATGCTTGAAGGAGGCATGCCTGGGTTCTGGTTGTTACCAGAAAGCCCTGAGGAACTGGGATTGACCTTTGAAGCTAGTGAAAATCCATGAGAAAAAGCCTGATACCTTGGTTGGTTGTGTGGTTCATGGCAGTCTTCCCAGGGAAGGAATGAATGTTGCTTTACTGAAAGATGGCTAGGAGGAACCTTAAGGCACAATGGAAAACCTGAAGGACTTGGAAGAAGCAGGTGCTATAGGAGAGGCCAGATGGCAGATGTATAGCTCAGCTTCTATGCCCTGAAGCGCAGACTAAAGAGTCAATCTAAAAGTTTCTTATATGAGTTCCAGCAAAGTAGACTTAAAGATCATATGTGATCAGTTGCTGCTCTTCATGTGCTTATGAAAATAAACAGGAAATATTATAACTGGACTTATTGCAGTCCCTTTAATGAAAATAAGGGTGATAGTAAGGAGAAAAATTGTGATTCAAGGAAAATCACAATGCTCAGTGGCGGACATTAGACCAGTGCAGCTAACTGTCTTCAAAGTTTGTTTTCATTTGGAAGTTGAAACCAGGTTTGTAACATCATCAGAGATGCTCAATTTACAGGCAAAAAGAATCTGTCAAATTGCCACTCTTAAATGTCATGCCAGCAAAGGCCTTGCAACTGAATGTCTTCCCAAAAGACAGTCTCACAGACTCGGAGACTGGTTTGTGGGTTGTTGTGTTAATTAACATGTGTGTTCTTCCTTCTGTTTTCATAGGGCATAAGCCTGCAATTTCATTACCTGAGAGATTGGTTGCAATATAGATAGGCTTCACTTAAGAAGTCTATCTGCATCGCTGTTTCCTGAGACTCAACAGTTTGACCAAACTAAGTGGTTGGGTTGGTGAGGTATGGGACAGTCTGTGGGCTTCATTTTAAAACTGGTTTCCTCTTCTGCCCTGATGGCTTGGACAGAAAGGGCCCAGAGGTCTAAAAGGGGGTAATCCTAAAATATTCTCCTCAGCCCAAGCTAAGTGTAGTGGGCAAAAGGGTTTTGGACAGGTGTGACATGCCTTGCCCACCATCCTTTAGAGAAGCCACACTTTTCCTAATGTGGGACATTAAAGAATAGGTCCCAGCCTTTGCTATTTAGTGGTTTGGTTCTTTATTATGCCTTCTAACCTTTTTGCCAAATCTGTTGCCCCAGAATATGACAAGGATGCCAGCTTGTCCAGCAGTGCTAGCCCTCGGACACCGAGCATGCTGCTTCCCAGGGACAGTCAACTGACCTGGACTTGCAAGGTCCTTCCCCATGCACAAAGGCCACCCTCTACTCCACACTTCCACCTGGTTAGGAACCCCTGGACCCAGGGTAAGTAGGATGACCGCCATGACCAGCAAGGAGTAGCTTCTGAAGATCACAAGACCTTTGCCCATTGTCCTTTATAAAGGATTCAGAGTCTAAAAGGGGGGGATTGAAATAGAGAGAGAGGTCCCTGAAGCAGATATCCCCTACAGCCCATGGTTGGGAGATGGGGAAAGGGGAGAAGTGGATGATATGGCTTAAGATACTTTTCATAACAATGACAAGGTGATAGCTGTGCATTTCCTGAAGGGAAGTTGTGTTGCCATGTGGATAAAAGGTAAAAGGTCTAAGTGACTTTCAGTACATATAGTGCTGAGTAGGAGGTCATATGGGAAGCTCCAGGTCAGCTTTTAAAAGTTAGGGCGGCCAGCCATGAAAAAGGGAGACCACGAGGGAGGAAGCCATGTAGTTTGAAAGGATGTAGAAGCCACCCTCCCCGTCTGCCATGAGGTCTGGTGTGAAAGGAGGTGCCATGTGGGTTTTGGATTAAGAGCTAGAGTAGGAAAGAGGAGACCCACTGGGAAACCTGCTTGGAGAACACAGTGGCACGGCTGATGGGGATGGAATTGCAGGGACCTGCCTAACCGAGCACAGATTAGTGGCAGATGCCTTGAATGCTGAACTGTGACTGGGTCGTGGACTTTTGCTTTTCTGAAGGATGGTACCTCTGACTGGCTTATTCTGAAACTGGTTTGGTTTGGCAGGGGGAGACAGGACTATGTGTTTTGGGGTGTTTTAAAGAGAGTGGGACTTAATGGCAGAAATCCACCATTATTCTGAATCTCTATAATGTATAAATAAAACCCCTTTTCCTTTTTCACCAAACTTTTGTATTGGGAGTCATGTGTCTTGGTGGCAGCCAATTGGACCCCACAGCTGTTCTAGAACATCATAAACTGGGGTTCTGTAACATAAAAATTAAATGGGATAATACATCTAGAGTAGAATTTATGTCCTTGGTGCAGTTGACACTTTAGGGTGGATAGTTCTTTTTGGGGAGACTATCCTGTACATTGCAGGATGTTTGCTTCCTTGGCCAGCAATGTCTGTGGGGCAGTGGGGTCGGGTGGCGGCTGATATGCCTCTGGTTGGGAAAGCACTGGTCTAGAACTCTTAGAGCAGCGGTGTCTGGCATGTGTTGAATGTTCAATCTATGTTAGCTTTTATAATTTTCATATAGGAAAAGTATACAAAAAGACCCAGGAGTCAAATCCTGCTATTGTCATTGGGTGTGGTACGTAATCTTGGGACGATTTATAAGTGTATGTGCACCTGGGTTTCTCCATTTTTAAATAATGTTATCTCACATATTAAGTGAATCTTAAATAAAATATTATATTTTATTTTAATAATGGATATCCATATAAGTTGCACATAAGTGTACCTAAGATAATGGTTATATCTTTAAGACAGGGGTTGACAAGGAACAGCCCATGGACCACATCTGGTCTGCCCTTGGTTTTTGTATAACACACAAGCCTAAATGACTTAAACAAATTTTTTAAAAATTGGTTTGAAATTCACATAACATAAAAGGAATCATTAACCATTTAAAAATGTACAATTCAGTGACAACAGCTTTTGAACTTTCTAATGGTTGAAAAAAATCAAAAGAAGAGTAATATTTTCTGACATGTAAAAAAGTATATGAAATTCAAATTTTAGTGTACAAAAATAAAGTTTTGTCGGAACACAGCTCCCCCTCATTCTACGACTCCTTTCTCACACAGCTGCAGAGAGAAGTAGTTGTGATGGAGGTTGTATGGCCTAGAAGGCCTGACATATTTACTATCTGGCCTTTTATAGGAAAAGTTAGCTGACTCCTATGTTAAGGAATGTGAATGCACAAGGGGCTATAAAATAAACCTGACAAGCTCAGGGAGGGCACAAGGCAGGCCTGACAAGCTCAGTGACCAGAAGAAACCACACTGGATGGGCTGATTACAAATTCCTAACTGGGGAGGCCATAGTAGGTAGTCAGGTCCCAGGCCTACAGCTTCTTTAGCAATCTTTATCTTAATTGAGCCCTGTTCATTGTTTTTGTACTCCTAGGATAACATAGCTTTGAAAGGTCAGAGTAATTTTCTTTTCTAAATCCCTTGGAGTCACAACCATAGGCACCAAAGCAGTAGACCACAGAACCTCTCATTGTTATCTTGTTCCCTGCATACCAGCTCCATGTACCATAAATGTTCGTTGTTAACTATCCTGTACCCACCAATGCAAAATACATATGTGCTTTCTATGCAGTCCTAGAGATTTCCCTGCTTTGCTTTCTCCCACCTCCTTAATCTATCACCAATGGATTTCATGTACCTTCCTTACATTTTCTCTTTTGATTCTAAATGCATAAAAGGAACTGCAAAACTGTCATTCTATGGAGAATTTCCTCAGTCTGTTGAGATCTTGCTTCTGGTCATGTTCTCAAAAACTTGGCTCATATAAACTCTTATGAAACTTTTCTATAGGTTTGGATAGTCTTTTGTCAACACTTGTAAAACTGAATGCTTAACCCAAGTAATCTGATGCTATCTCTGGGTAGCTAGTGCCAAAAATGAGTTGAATTCTTGGGCAACAGGCTGGTGTTCCAGAATTGTTTGTCGATGTGCGAAGAACCCCTCCCCCTATGGGGATGTCAGTCGCACAACATCAATTCAGTTGTTGTCAGTGAAGTGGAATTTGCTTGAAAGGCCCTGGCTCACAAAAACATGTGGTGTTTGGAGAGAAAGAATAAAGGTTTTCAATGAGTCCAGAGGCTCGAAGGTTCATGACCCACTGTGGGCTCTTGACTTCACACAGGAAATAATTCAAATGCTAGCCAGAATAGAGTTTAAAGAGGAAGTGTGTTTGTTAGTGAAGTAGTGAGGCAGAATGGGCTACTCCACAGATAGAGCAGTCCCCCTTTAGTGGGATTTGCTTCTTTTATTGAGATTCATTTTATCGGGGGTGGTGGGGGTAAGTTATTCAATGAGGGGGAGGAATATTCAGAATCTTCCCAGGAAAGGGGTGGAGATTTCTCAGAGCAGCTCTGTTGGCCATTTATATCCTTATATGGGCTTTCTATTTCTGATCATGGTGGTATAGGGTGTCTTATTTAGCATGCTTATGTACAGTGAATGCATAGTGAGGCTGGTGGTTTCTGTTAGGTGTAATTAGTTACCATGTTGGATCAAACTGGTCTCTGCCAGTTTTAAGCCATCAATCTACTGCGGGGGTGGCCTTTCTTCTTCTTGACAGTTCCTCTAGCTTTTATCAATTGCAGCTGTTCTGTCACATACCCTTTCTCAGGTGGAGGTGTAAGAACCTTGGATCCTTGGATGGCCACCTAGTTACCCACAGTATGAAACTGCAGCTATGCTGTGATCAGTTACCAAAGGTAAAAGTTACCAATAAAACTTAAAAATGGTAGTAGAACTGACTCCTAAAAATTTGGCTCAATGATTACATAAGGAAATGAAAAATAAGAAGCATACTAAATATGTGATTCCCTGGTTATTGTTATCTGTAACAGAGAAAATTAAAGTAAAATAAAATGCTGGGTTGAGCTTTGATGCTGAACTAACCTTAGATTTGGGCCAGTCTGAGCTTCAGACATTAGTCTCTAAGCAACAGAAAGTACCTCTAAGACCTTTGGTCACCAAGAAGGTAGTTAATGGAGGGGGAGGGCAAAATCAAGAAACAATGGAAACCAGGGGATATGGTATAAAGAAATGAGCTCATTATATGGATCACTATCACCAGCTTCCTGAAGAAACTTTACTAAAATTGATGGTTAGAGTAACCAATTTGAGAGCCATGCCTTTGGTCTTGAATGCTGCAGAATGGAAAAAGCATGTTTGGGTTGGTGCAGAATTCACAGGTCACTACTGAACAATCACAGATGGTTGTACATGATCTAGACACACAGAAGATTACTCCTGAGGTAACAAACCACCTATCGGACTGGATATAAGCTGCTATATTGTCTATTTACCCTGAGAAGGGAAATTGTCCCCCATGAATACCAAGTGGAACACACTTGATAAAGTGGCTGATATGCTTTGTAAGTAGGTCATGTGGGACTGGCTTTATGATGGATATTCACCCACTGAGTATGACCTTTACCCAAATCATGGTAAATGCTGTGATTAAGGGGGCCCATGTTGAATGGACACCCCTTGTAATTTTATTGCTAGAGAGTTGAACAATAGTCTTATCAGATTTGCCATCTTAACTTCCTCATATGGGTCTTACTGATAACAAAACTAGTAAAGTAATTAAGAAAATGAAGGGAGACACAGGGAGAGTCCAAGGATTCTACCCAGCAGAGTGGCAGTCTTCAGATGGTTATTGAAGATTGGGATGAATAAAGTGGACAGTGATAGAGTTAACAGAAAGGTGTTCATACAACACTACTAGAGACTGGGTGAACCAATGGAACCCTCTGGTTTGTCCTCTGACATTAAGAGCCCCAACCAAATCCACTCAATTTACCCCAGTTTGGAGGAATTAAAAATCCAGAAGGTGAAGATATGTTGAGGAATCTGACCAGAAATTCCTTGGGGTATGGTTAGGCAGGTTAATCAATGTAAAGATCAATGTAGAAGCCAGGGTCTCTGGCAGCACCCTTAGCCAGGGACCCAAGGCCATATGCATATGGCTGGGGGAGAAGAGACTTTCCTGAGAATCCTTGATATAGGATCCCACTGCAAAGTGATTACAAAACCTGTTGGTGAAGTCTTAACAGGGCTAAGGTTAAACGGGAGGATGTGGAAATGCAACAGTTGATGGAGTTAAGGTGCAAGTTTGGATGAAAACTGGGGTGTTTGAACAGATTTTGTGTCAGGTGGTGGCATCTCCTTTACTTACATATATTGTTGGATGGATATTGTAATTTACTGGGGAAAGCTTCCCCTATCTAATCGTGCAATACAGAGGGCATATAAATCCTCTTTTTTGGCCAATTTTAATTGGATGTGCTAAATGGGAACTGGTACAACTGCTCAAGCCCAGACAGGCAGGAAACTTAAAGCAGCATAGGAAACCTGGTGGACAAAAGGAGATCACCAGGTTAGTTAATGACATACTATAAGCTGGAGCGCTGGACAAATGAATTTACTGGACAATAGCCCTGTGTGGCCTACAAGAAAGGTGGATGGCTCATGGAGACTAACAGTAGACTCTTTAGGCTTAAATTAAGTTGTACCACCCATAACCTCAGCAGTTTTGGACATGGTTTCAACCAAACAAAAATACAGCAGGCTGAAGGAGGCTGGTGCTCAACGACCTTGCAAATGCATTCTTCTCTATCTCGATCTCAGAAAGAGCCAACCACAATCAGCCTTCATGTGGAAAGGATGCCAATTTACTTTTACCGTTCTGCCACAGGGTTCTCTGAGCTCACTGGCTTATTATCAAAATGTAGTCAAAAGGGACTTGGACTTGATACAGGTCTCAAGTGTAATAATACACTGTATTGATAATATTATGATAATATTAGAAACCTATGAGGTAGGCTAAGACTGATTTGAATGCAATGGTGACAAACATGACCAACTGGGGTTGATTAAAAACCCAGCAAATGTCCAAGGGTCTGCCCAGACAGTAAAATTCAGAGGAATAACCTGGACAGAAACTAACTGGGATATTCTACAGGCTAAAAATAAACTGTTGGTACTAGCCACCCCTAGGAACAAACAAAAAGCTCTGTGTTTGTTTGGTTTATTTGGATCTTGGAGAACACATATTCCACATCTGGGAATACTGAAGAACTGCACAAAAGAATGTTATATTTGAATGGGGATGTGAACAAAAGCAGGCCATGTCTGGATCATAAAAGGCGGCAGCTCTCTCAACACTGGCAGGCCCTTATGATTGCTACTCTGATATGATTTTGGAAGGGTCTGTCACCAGAACCCATGCAGACTGAAGCTTTGGGCAAAAGACCAGCAGCGACTATTGGGATTTTGGACCAGAAAATGCCCAGATGCTGCCGCCTGGTACACACCATTTGAGAGACAATTATTAACTGGCTATTGAGCATTAATTGAGAGTGCCTCAATGACTGAAGTACATTAACTCCCACCTTTCATGACAGCATAGATGGAACTGGAGAGTATTATGCTAAGTGAAATAAGCCAGGTGGAGAAAGGCAGATACCATATGATCTCACCTATAACAAAAACCTAATGAACAAAACAAACAAATGAACAAAACAGAACCAGAGGCATGGAAACAAGGAACAGACTGACAGTGACAAGAGGGGGCCAGGGAGAAGAGGAGAAAGAAGGAGAAGGGTCTAGTTAAGGAACATGTATAAATGACCCATGGACATGGACAACAGCGTGGGGATTGACTGTGGGAGTGGGAGCGTAGGAAGGACAGTGGAGAGCAATGGGGGAAAATTAGGACAACTGTAATAGAACAACAGTAAAAAATAAATAAGTAAATAATCATGAAACCTGAGATACCCATAATGTCTTGGATGATGTCAGAGAAACATTCCAGTGAGGAAGACAGTGTTCAGAAGAGTTTCATAATAAAATGGAAATTGTTTATACAGGAGCCTACTGCTGAGAGAATGCAAATAGATATCCAGTGTATCCACTAGCAGGGCACCCGTTTCCCCCCAGGACCAACTTTGGAGCCACCCAAATAGCTGCCAGAACCACCTGCCACGTAGGCAGCACCCTCTGAACAGCTCGTGATTGAACATCAAAAAGCTACTTGGTTCATGGATGGCAGTTCCATGATGAATGGATATTATCCCCTTTGGAAAACTCCCTTAAGACCAGTGGATTGAAAACTCTGATTGAAGAAGGTAAGAATAAATTGGTTCAGTGTGCTAACTTGCATGCTGTTTTTCTAGTTGTGATGGAACAAGTGAGCAGTGGTAAAAACCCCTACATTTGGGTTTTTACTGACTCATGGGCAGTAGCCAATTGCCTGAAAGTATGGTCAGGGAGGAAGGCAATGGAAACCTGGCCTGTTAAAGGAGTGTTCATATGAACTATGGCCCTACATAAATTTGAGAGGTGCATTAAACTAGGACACTAGGACATGTTGATTCCAATCAGAAGAATGCCCTTCCCAGTTTGGAAGGTGATTGGGATCAGCAGCAGATAGCCCTGTGTACCCACTTGACGTGGATGTGGAGCTGGGTCCGCGAAATGATTGGACATAGGGCACTGCAGCAATGTAGAGAGGCTGCACCCTCTGAGGCACAAAATGCCATGATACCCATTCCACCTGTCAGTAAAAGAAAGAGAGGCTGCAGATGACTATGTGGTATATTCCCTGGGGGAAAGGCCCTAACATGGCTGGTACATGTTCAGCTGTGATAAGATAGCTTCAAATAGAAAAGAATTATATGATATAAGGAATGTGTACCCATTAGTTTTATATTAAAGATAATTATCCAAAAGTTAGCAGAGCACAAACAGATCAGACAAATGCCCTCAAGGTTCTTTATAATCACTTCAGGAAGATCCCTCTCCCTCTTTTCCAACCAAGGAAAAAACCAGTGACTGTGAAAGATGGATCATCTACACCATATCCATTTGACAGTAGAAACTGTTACTTTCAGCTCCTGTTTGGGGCTGTCATTCAACGTTTTGTGATTTTCTTTTAATCTTTGGATACAAGATTGAAAATTGGGACCTGTAGCATCCTGATGAGGGTCTCCCTGGACATGGGACTTTCATTGGTAAAAGCAGGACAGGTCTAGGCAAACTAGTTTGGTTGCCCTGATTGCCTTCCAGGAGCCCACACCAACTCTACTGCCTAAAAAAAGGAAGAAAGCTCATTGCAAGTTCCTCCAAATTAAAAGAGCAATCGTTCATAACCTCACACCTTAAACATAACTCTTTCCTAAACTTTATCTAATAAATTCTACTATCTTAAAACCCAGAACATTGGAAAAGCCAACATCTTTGGAAATCTCAAAAACTTTCATATGTTGCCCCTATATTTAACCAGGACTTAGGATGTCCTGCCAACTTGCCTCAGCCACTCCTAGAAACACTCTTCCCCCTTTTACCTACCAATCCTAAATCTCATCAGAGACAGAAACGCACAGTTCTCTTGCACTTCGGCTACTGAGCCAAAGTTGTCAATTATTTATTTTGTCTACTGTCTGGTTGGATGATTATTGCTGTAAAAACTGAAGAAAAGCAATCAGCCATCATTCATCCCTGAGTCCTTCATGAAGGAACATACTTTCCTTCCTCTTTGACCTGTATGTGCATTGAGTTGAGATTTACTTTGTAAATTAAATATAGTGAGGTACTGCAGAACATGGTATATATAAACCCAATCTTTGTATCCAGACAAACTTGAGTGGAAAATAACAGTGACTAAGTTACAAGCACTATCCAGCCTGGATTTGACCCTTGCAGAAGTCCCATCTGTCTGTGGGCAGCTACCCTAATGGGGGGGGGGGGGGGATCAGCTTAAGGCACCTTCTGCTAAAACTAAAGTTAAGTTGCCCGTGTGGCCACTTTGATGCCCTAATTCTTGTGTTCAAAGTAAGCAGAAGCGATTTCAAGCCCTCTATTAATAACCTCTTAAAACAGGCTTAGGTCTGACCCAGAGCCCATATACCTGTAGACAACCTAGTGAAGATGTCAGGAAATTTAATTCCAAAGGCAGACAAGTGTAATGCTGTGTTGAGAACCTATGCCACCTGTCAGAACATGGAGGCAGCTGGGCTACCCACCTGAACTTTTGATGTATGCAAATGAACCATATGCAAATTAACCTGGCTCTAGCCCCTCCCATAGAAAATAAAAATGGACTTTGCTTGTTCCCAGAAGAAATGTTGATGGACCTAACATGATATATTGGCTGGTCTGGTGGGGGGTAAGCAGGGAGATGTAAATAACCTGCTGAATGTGTTGATGGGTAAACTCACCCTAACCAAAATATGTGTTTGGCAAAATGTGGAGCTGATACCTGCAGACACACAGGCAAGTAATTCTTACAGGCCTGCGTGGGTGACCTGGAGTTTCCACTTCCTTTTCTCCTTTCTCCTTACTCCTATGGGTCCGTGAGGTGGATCAGGAGTCACCTTCCTCCTGCTTCTATTGCTCCTATGGCCTGTGAGTTGGTCTGAGAGTTTCCTTTTCCCTCCAACCCCATTCCACCTCTTCCTTCAATAAACCTGGTGTTTAATCCTAGAATGGTCTCTGGGTGACTTCTCAGAGCAAGGCTACCTGATACCACCTTAATGCATATGTCAGCCCTGTTTATCCCATAGTTTCTAATTCTAACACCATCCTCTGCAGGATCCCAGGTCTCTTTTGTGTTACCTGGCCAATGCATTATTTTCTGTCTCCAGTGTATTTCCATTCCCAATACCTCTTGCCTTTTCTACCATGACCAATAACCCACATTAATTATACAGATGGGGCTAGTCAGAGAATTGCTTGTGCTGCTGCAGCCACTAAAGCTGCTTCTCTCAATACCATCTATTTCTTCTTGCCACTTGCCAACCATAAAACAACTATATGACTTAAAGAACAAGACCACCAATTAGAAAAAGGCCATCAGGAAAACAGCATTTTGCCTCCTTTTTCCTATTTACAAACTGTTTACATCTGTATAGTCATCCTATAACTCCTATGTTTCTTCTCTCAGTCAATATATCAGTTGGAGGGGATGCCTGGGAAACTAGAGGGAACAGAACAAGTCAGGACTGCCTGTGTGTGCCTGGATTATCCAGCACAGTGGCTTGTCATTACATGCGCTCTCCGCTTGTAGTGCAAGGAAGCTGGTCCAGGACCCTTCCAGGACTTGACCAGGTATTGGATACCTTTCACCAACTAGCAAATAAATGTATCTACCTTCTCCTATCAAGTGGTAATACCATGTCCCAGTTAAATAATGCTTATTTTCTGGAGGACCCAAAACTTTCCCTGGGAGAAATGTTTCTAGACTTTAGTATGCATGAGAACCACTTGAAGGGCTTGTTAAAATGCAGATTCTGGATCACACCTTCAATTTCTCATTCAGTAGGTCTGGAGTGGGGCCTAAGAATCTGCATTCTAACAAGTCCCCAGGTGATGCTGATGCTGTCAATGTGGTGACTATGTTGAAAACTGTTTCCCTGGAAGAAAGCAGACATTATTACTTTGCCAAAATATTGCTCCAAAAATACATTTTTCAACATAGACTCAGATTAAGTTTCTAATTTTATGGGATAAGTTTCCCAATTTTTATGTAAATCCCTAAACATTAAATTCTAACCCATAAGCTTGAAAAGCTTTGACAAAGTAGGGAGCAAAAATTATACATTAAGCAAGAATTAAGTAGACATTTCAGTGTAGACGTTAATGGTCTGAGGCTTTCCCAGTTATGATAATGCACATGTAGTTCTACAGCCAGAGAACTCAGCCCATATGAAATTGCGAGGGGATGGTGCAGGGTGGTTCCCACTTAAATTCCAGCTGTTTTCTTCTAACACCTGGAACTGCAGTTGGCAAATTATGGCCCACAGGCCAAATCTGGTCTGCCACCTCTTTTTGTAATGGCCTTCAAGCTAAGAATTATTTTTACATTTTTAAATGGTTGAAAGAAAAAAAATTAATTAAATGTGAAAATTATATGAAGTCCAAACTTCATTATCCACAAAGTTTTACTGGAATACAGCTATGCCCATTGTTTTTCTATTGTTTGTAGCAGAGCTGAGAAATGGCAACAGGGACAGTGTGGCCCGTAAAGCCCTAAATAGTTTCTATGTGGTTCTTTACATAAAACATTTGCTGGCCCCTCCTCTAGAAGGAAAGAGAGTTACTTTGTGTCTTCTACTGAATGAAGATTATTTAAATCCTGCAAGGAAGAAGTAAAGAACTCTTTGGAGATGCAGGTTTATGACCTTAGGACTTGACACATGGACAGGAAAATGCTGAGTTTCCATAGTCCCATAGAATAATAATTTCTACTTTGTTTACCATTGCAGCTGGCTACTTCTCCTAGAAAGACCTTTCCTTTGCCCTCTTACCAGGTCCATCTCTCAGAGTCTCTGACCTCTTACTCACTTGTATCATCCATTCCCAATACACCAGCAAAAGGTTTAGTAGCCCCTCTCCCAAACCCAGCAACTGCATTGGGAAAGTAAGTCAGTGCTGGCCTTGTGTGTATGGCCCCCTTAATGATGGGGAGTCTTCTTTTTAAGGTCTTACTATAAATATTTGGTTTTGGAACATTTCCATGGGTTGGGTGAAGTTCCCCAGAGAGAAGTAGAGTTGGAGCAATGCCAGACAAGGCATTGTATACTGGCCAGCGTAGTCACATACAGTCCCACAAGCTTCACAAGAGGGACACATGGTCAACCATTAGGTCAGGGGCAAAAATGCAGCCTCACAGCATCCTATGACTGACTACTAACAGAACTCATTGGATCAAAGAAAACTGCCCAAAAGTGCAAGCATTCAGCAAAATACACATAGAGATTATTGAGTACTGAATAAAAATCATGTTTTGTGACTGCAGAGTGTCAAGAATGACTGACAATTTGGAACACTTTCCAAGCAAACAATTATAAAATAATTGATTGAAAATATGAAGCTTCCATTGATAAAGATAAAAGTAATTCTTTTTGAACATTTCTCTAAATTCTGTGTAATTTTATAGCCAGGAAAAGTGTGTGAACTTATTTGCATACAACAAAAAATTACAAATTAAAAACAAGAATTCATTTTTTCTACTATATTCTTAAGTTCAAAAATTTTTAATCTGTTAAGGGAACACAAAGCCAAAAAATAAAAAGTCCTGGTTCTAGAAAAAGCATGTATGTAGGAGTGGTTTTTGTTTAAAGAGTCTTCTGTGGATTTTGTATTTCAAAATGTATTTTTCAAATATAGACACTTTTGTGTACTATCTCTTTAAACTTCCAAAGGTGGTTAAAAAACATTTATATAATGAAAATGGAAATTTTAACATTTTGTTTTAATATTAAGACTGTGATTTGTTGTTCTCTCCATAGAGAAAAGAGTAATCATATTATGCAAATGTACTGTATTGCGATTTCAATTGAAATGTATTATAATTGTATTATGCTAGTTACAACAGTAAAAAATGGCATCATTTGTGAATTGGAGCTAGTAAAACCTTTAGTAATGTCTAAAAAATACATGCATCTAGAGAACTGTTTTCACTTGAACATTTTTGATAAATTTTATTTTATTTGAATAGGTAATACAGTTTCATGGTTCAATAAAATCAAAACAATCCAAAAAGATATGCACTAAAACACTTACTCACTCTTTTTTCTGTTCACTCCATCCATCTTTTTCCCCATAGGTAGCCATTTATATTAATTCTATGTTTATCATCCTAGTGTTTGTTTTGGAATTAAAAGCAAGTATGAATATTTATTCTTGGTTCCTTGCTTTTTCTCATATAAAAAGTAACATAGTAAAGACACTTAGATAATTTGCTTTCTTCACTTGTTATGTAGATCTTGCTTTGCTGTGCACAGACAGCTTCTGCATTCTTTTTTTTTTTTTCAGCTGAGAAGTACTCCATTGCGTCACTTTACCATGGCCTACTCAGTTGATCTCTTAATGCTGGGCCCTGCTTGTTTCCAATATTTTGTCTCTGTGTCCTTCAGGATTGTTTTAAAGTTTTCCTCTATAGGTTTTATACATTTCCCGTTAAACAACTGGGCTTTGTTTATATTTTTTTCTTTCTCTTGTTTTGAGTAAAATTTTACAGTGATATCTGTCACATTTTTCCGGTATCTGTTTCTTATACAATGTATTTTATCTGGTTCAATCTGGTTGTATTTTCTAGTACTCTTTTAAAAAAATTGAGATATAATTGACAAATACCATTATGTTATTTTAAGGTATACAGTGTAATGATTCAATATTTGCATATATAGCAGAATGATCACCACAATAAGTCTAGTTAACATGTCACCATAGATAGTTACAATTTTTTTTTCTTGTGATGAGAACTTTTAAGATTTACTCTCTAAGCAACTTTCAAATATGTAAGATGGTATTATTAACTGTAGTCATCAGGCTATACATTACATCTTCACGACACTCATTTTAGAATTGAAAGTTTTTGCCTTTTGATTACCTTTGCCCATTCCCCTCCCCCCCCCACGCCTCTGGCAAAAACCAATCTGTTCTCTGTATTTATGAGCTCAGTTTTTTTTTTTTTTAATTTCATATGTAAGTGAACTCATAAGGTATTTGTCTTTCTCTATCTAATTTATTTTACTTAGCGTAATTGCCTCAAGGTCCACCCATGTTAATGTAAATAGCATTTTCTTTATCCATTCAGCCATCGATGGACACTTAGGTTGCTTCCATATCATGGCTGTTGTAATTAATGCTGCAATGAACATAGGAGTGCATTTATTTTTTCAGGTTAGTGTTTTCATTTCCTTCAGATAAATATCCAGAAGTGGAGTTGCTGGATCATATGGTAGTTCTGGAGACCTCTATAATTTCTTGAGGAACCTCCATACTGTTTTCCATAGTGGCTGCACCAATCTACAGTCCCACCAACAATGCAAAGGGGTTTCCTTTTCTCCATATTCTTGGCAAAACTTGTTATTTCTTGTATTTTCAATAACAGCCGTTCTAACAGATATGAGGCAATTACTCATTATGGTTTTGGTTTGTATTTTCCTGATGATGAGTGATGTTGAACACCATTTCTGTTGATCGTCTGTATGTCTTTTTTGGAAAAATGTGTATTTAAATCTTCTACACATTTTAAAATTGGATTGTTTTTTTTTGTTTGTTTGTTTGTTTTGTTTTGTTTTTGCTAGTGAGCTGTATGAGTTCTTTTCTAGTTTGGATATTAACCCCTTATGAGATAAATGATTTGCAAATATTTTCTCCCATTCAATAGGTTGCCCTTTAATCTTGTCAACACTTTCCTTTGATGTGCAGAAGCTTCTTATTTTGATGTAGTCCCGCTTGGTTATTTTTGCCTTTGCTTTTGATGCCAGATCCAAAATATCTTTTCCAAGATCACTGTCAAGAAGTTTAGGACTTCTGGCCAAGATGGAGGCCTAGACTGAAATGCTCTGTCTCCCTCCACAACTAAGAAGGAATACATCTACCACAAAACCAGAAATAACCAGAAGTTCCAGAAAATAAATGGAAGTCCAATGTATGAAGCTATAAAGAAGTGGTGCTCATGTGGACGGGTAGGAGGGGTGAAGCCGAGGTGGAGAGGTCAAGCTATGCTGGCGGCAGCAGCTGCAGCGATGGCGGTGGGACGGCGGTAAGCACAGACACCCGTATTTAAGGGGAGCCGAGAAGCGCCTGGGAAGCACCCCTGGCTACAGACCAAACCTGTCAGCTCACAAGTCCAACACCAGGGAAGGCAGACCTCCATTGCCTCGGACTGTGAGGGCCAGAGGGGGTGGGGATGGAGGAGGAGGCTCCCAGTCTCTCAGCAGAGAGTGAATGGCAGGAATCCATCTTGGACCCCCGCCCCCACACAAAACATCACAGTGTGGTAAGAAGGGTCAGCAGTAGTGATGAGTGCATAGGACTCTGCCCCCTATAGTGTAGGAGGTGAGACAGCCCCGCCCAAGGGGCAAAGGTAAACACAAAACTGTCAGGATGGCACAGATCATGATAGGGATCCCAGTGATGCAGCTGACTAGACAGCAAATATCTAATCTAATGAAGCAGCAGATAGGAAATCTTTCTGAGGCACAGTTCAGGGCTTTGGCTATATGAAAGCTTACAGACCTAACAGCAGATTTTAAACAAGACAGGGAAGGAATGAAGGCTAATCCTGCTGAAATGAATGAAAATACACATGAAACAAGTTTTGAGGGAAAGAAAACCAGGGATCAAATAAAAAAATCGGAACACAGGGAAGGAACAAATAGTCAACCAGTGCAGAAAAAGGAAACAAAAAGTGAGGAAAATGTGGAGAGGCTCAGAAACCTATGGGACAGCTATAAGCGAACCAACATCTGAATCATATGGTTGCCATAAGGTGAAGAAGAAGAGCTAGAAATTGAAAAATTATGTGAAAAAATAATGAAGCAGAACTTCCCTAACTTGGGGAAGGAAATAGACTTATAGGTCCAGGAAGCACAGAGAGTTCCAAAAACACTGGACCCAGGGAGAACCACACCAAGACACATTATAATCAAAACGTCAAAAATTAAGGCTAAAGGTTAATCTTAAAAGCAGCAAGAGAGAAGAAGAGAGTTATGTACAAAGGGTCCCAATAAGACTATCAGCTGATTTCTCAAAAGAAACTCTACAGGCAAGAAGGAACTAGCAAGAAATATTCAAAGCAATGAAAAGCAAAAACCTGCAACTGTGATTACTCTATCCAGCAAAGCTTTCATTCAGAATAGAAGGGCAGAGAAAGTGCTTCCAGGACAAAGTAAAACTGAAGGAGTTCATCAGATCCAAACCACTGTTATATAAAATGTTAAAGGGACTTTTTTAGGAGAAAAAGAATCAAAACTATGAACATTAAAATGAAAACCGTATCACAACAACCAATAACAGAAGATAGGGAATTGAAACAAAAGCTAACTAAGTAGGCAATGAGAGTGGGAAAAGAACTATAGGTATGGGGAACATTTTGGGGGGAGGTCAGCGGGGAGGGGGAAGGGAGGAAAAGGAAGGAGATGGTACATGAATTAAGAAGCATAGTAGGAGGGAGTGAGTAGATAGGAAGATATCAAGAAGAAATATATGCATGACCAATGGACACAGGCTAAGGGGAGGGGACAACTGGAAGGAGGGGGTCACTGGGACAAGGGAACAAAGGGAAAAGAAATTGGGACAACTGTAACATCATAATCAATAAAGCATATTAAAAAAAGAAGTTTAACACCTATGCTTTTCTGAGTTTATGGTTTCAGGTCTATATTCAAGTTTTTATCCATTTTGAATAAATATTTGTGTATGGTGTAAGATAGTGGTCCAGTCTTACCCACTCTATTTATTGAAAAGACTATACTCCCCTCATATTATATTCTTGGCTCTCTTGTTGTAAATTAATTGACCATATATGTGTGGGCTTATGTTTGGGATCTCTATACTATTGCACGGAATCCACTCTAGTAGATGAATATTCTCACCAAAAAAATACTAGTAGTCAAAGCTACTCTCTTGTAAGAATTTAAAATTACCATATGCTACTGTCACCTATTACAGGAAACTAATAAACAACACAAACAAATGAGCAAAATTGAACCAGAGGTATGTAAACAAGGAGTAGACTAACAGTAACAAGGGGGGAGGGGGGAGGGAGAAAAGGGGGTAAGAAGGGGAAGTGTAAAATCAAAGAACATGTATAAATGACCCACAGACATGGGCAACTGAGTGGGGACTGAATGTGGGGGAAGGGAGGGGCAGGATACAGGGAAGCAAGAGGGGAAAAAAAAAAAAAAAGTGAGACAACTGTAATGGAAAAACAAACAAAAAAATTTTTTTTAGTGGGGGAAAATGAAAATATGAAGAATGAAAATGCCAGTTCAGTGAATATTAGGACAAAGATTTTCCTTCACGTTGTATATTTTTCTCCCTATTTGATCTCTCCAGAGTTTGGCATTCTAAACAAGTAAGTAATGACTTAAGTTTCTTTGCATAGACCTAATAAGACCAGTTGTTAATAGAGGTTCCTTTTTCTGAACAAGCCTTTGACTGGAATGTCAAGCCTAAAGGAGACATGCTTGGGCTCATGTTGTTACCAAAAAGCCCTAAGGAACTGGGAATGACTTTCAAAGGTAATAAAAGCCCGCGAAATAAAAGGCCTGCTGCCATGGTTGGTTGTGCGGTCCACAGCAATCTCTCCAGGGAAGGAACGAAGGTTGTTTTCCTGAAAGATGGCTAGAAGGGACCTTAAGGCACAATGGAAAACCAGAAAGACTTGGAAAGGACAGGTGTGTACAGGCAAAGATGAATGCCAGGTATGTGGCCCAGCTTCTGTGCACTGAAGAGCAGACTGAGGGCCACCCTAAATGTTCCTTGGGTAAGTTCCAGCAAAACAGAACTAAAGATCATAAGTGATCATTTGCTGCTCTTGTTATGCTTATGCAAATGAACAGGATAAATTAAAAATGGACTTAATGTAGTCCCTTTAAAGACAAGGAGAGTAATCTTAGGGAGAAAAATCAGTATTCAAGGAAAATCACAATGATCAGTGGCAGACTGTAAAGTAGGGCAGCTAACCGTCTTTAAAGTTTCTTCTCATTTAAAAAATGGTCTCACTTGAAAATTAAACCATATCTGTGATATCACCAAAGAGATTCAAGTTGCAGGCAAGTAGAATGTCAAGTGCCTTGCAACTGTATGTCTTCCCAATAAGACAGTCTTACAGATTTAGAGACATTTTTGTTGGTTATGTTACATAAATTAACATGTGTTTTCTGTTTTCAAAGGGCATAAGCCTATGACCGCATTACCTGAGTGATTGTCTGTACGCATAAGCCTCACTTAATCCTCTCTGCAGCGCTGCCTCCGGAGACTCAACAGTTTGGCTGAACTAAATGGCTGAGTTGGTGAAGAATGGGGTGGTCTGTGGGCTTCACTTTAAAACTGAATTCTCTTTTCTATCCTAATGGCTTGGACAGAAAGGGCCCAGAGGTCTGAGAGGGGGGAAACATAAACTATTTCCCTCAGCCCAAACTAAATAAAATGGGCAAAAGGGTTTTGGACAGGAGAGATGTGCCTAGCACACCTTCCTCCAAAGAAGCCCTTTTTTTTTTTTTTTTTTTCTCCTAATGTGGAACATTGAAAAATTAATCCCTGCCTTTTGCCACCTAGTAGTTGTGGATTGAATGATGCTTTTTAACCCTTTTTGCCAAATCTGTTGCCCCCAGAACACAACAAGGATGCCAGCCTGCTAAACCAAGCACGCCGTTGTCCGGAGACAGCCAACTGACCTGGAGTCTGCACAATCCTTCCCCATGTGGGAAGGCCACCCTCCCCTCCACACCCCCACTGTTATTAGGGATTTCTGGACCCAAGGGTAGGTAGGACGACGACCATGTCCAGCTTGAAGCAGCTAGAGGAGCTTGAGACCTTCGCCCATTGTCCTTTACAAGATTACAAAGGGTCTTAATATCTGAGAGGGAGGGATAGTTATTTTTTACGAACCATGGGTATGGACTTGGGGGGGGATGCTGGGGGAGGGAGATACTGGGTGGAGGGGAGTAAAGGGGAAAAAATTGGAACTACTGTAACAACATAATCAATAAAATATACTTAAAAAAAAAATAAAATTACCATATGCTAGAATGTCAACACCTTCTAATTAAAAAATAAATGGAAACATGTGACTAAATTAAACATCAGATAAGTACTTTAAAAAAACACATAGAATAATAGGATGATGAGTGATTTTTAAATTCATCCCTTCAACAATATTTATTGAGTGAGGACTGTGTATTAGGTCCTAATACAAATAGTGCTGGGATACCTCAGAATATAAATTAAGGGAAATGATGCCAGCAAGATGTCTGAATAAGACACCTCTCACGTATCCCCCCTAAACAACTTGGCATTCATCCGCAGACAAAAGTGCCTTTTTGGGAGCTTTGGGATCCAGGTAGGAGACTGTGAAGCCTTAGGGTAGTCTAAGCTTGTGGAGAGCCATTTTGATAAGGCAGGCTTTGAACCAGGTGCTCACTTGCTAACTATGCTACAACCACAGAAGTAACTCTGTGAGACTTGGCTATAGCTCTGCTTGACTTGGTCTTGTCATAGCATCATATACCGAGGGACCTGGGAGGAGTCATGTCCACCTGTGCGTTGGGTAATAGACACACAGACATCAGGTCCAGCCGTTTACACTGAAGTGGCCCATGATTCAGCTGCTGTGGCCTGAAGAAGTCCCTGAAGATAAACCTGCTAAACTAAGTCAGATTGAACATCTGGAAAGAGCCCTGTAACAGGGTTCTAGCAGCTGGACCCTAAAGTAGTCCACAGTCAGCTGATTTAGGGAGCCAAAATGAGTCACTCTTTTCTGTGCCTCTAGGGATGATGAAAGGCTCTATAGCCCTGGATGGTGTAGTTTGGTGGATTGAGTAACAGCCTTCCAACTGTAAGGTCTCCGCTTTGATTCCAAATCAGGGCACATGCCTGGGTTGCTGGCCAGGTCCCAGTTGGGGGTGTGCAAGAGCAAACAGATCAATGATTCTCTTGCATATCAATATTTTTCTCCCTCCCTTTCTCCTTTCCTCTCCTCCCCTCTATAAATTAATTAATTAATTTTAAAAAAGGCTCTATAGGTGGCTCCAGCATTCTTACAACCACAGGAGTCTGGAGTCTGGAGAGTCCAGGGTCCCAGTGAGAGACACTTCCACCTGCCCTATACTCAGCTTCAGCCCCACGCAACCTCAGTCTTGCTGGCCCAGGGATCCAGCAGGAGACAGTACTCTCTGTCCCCAGAGAACCCCATCACAGCCACAGTCTTCTGTTAGACTTGCTAGGCCAAGGTCCCATACTCTATCCAGTTCCTTCCATCTCTGCCCCTGGAGACCCTTAAAAGGCCCTATTTTTGGTTCCAGCTCCTCCTAGCTGCAGTCTATGAGCTGTCATGCTGGCAAAGAGACCAGGCAGGAGACATGCCTGCACCTCAGAAGACCCTTAAAGGGCTGCACACTGGGTTCCAGCTGCTCCAGTCGCAGTCAGGGACCAGTCCAGACCACCCAGGGATCTGGTGGAGACACATCCATTCATGTCTCCAGAACCAGGTCTGCAGAACTCAGTCATGGCTGTGGAACCTGAAACAGCCCAGGGACTTGGTTCTAGCCCTTCCCAGCCATGGTACAGGGCCAGTCCTGCCCACTCAGGGACCCGTCCAGTAACCAGGCAGCAGCATTCTCAGGGCACTGGTGGGAGCCATACTCACCATACACTTGGGAATAAGCTTGCTGACTGAGGACCATAAAATGAAATTTTGTCTCAGTACCACCCTACTGAACAAGGTACTGAAAGCAGTCCCATCCACCCAGGGATCAGATAGAATCCATACCTGACTGAGCTTCTGGTAATAAGCTGGCCAACTGCAGACCCCACTGCAGACCCAGCCACAGCATCATAACTAGCTTCAGCCCAGCACAACTGCAATTCCAGGGGGAATCCCTTCAGCAGGGAACAGAGAGGTCTTTATCTGATGAAACCCATCTAGATAAGAGAAAAATGCAGACCAATATCTCTGATGACTATAGATGCAAAAATTCTCAAGAAAATTCCAGCAAACCAAATTTACAATACATAAAAAGTGGCACACAACATGATCAATTTGGATTTACTTTTGGGATGAAAGATGGCTTAACACATGCAAATTGACAAATATAAATCACATTCATAGAAAAAAGGGTAAAAAATCATACTATCCTCTCAACAGATGCAGAAAAAGTGTTTGACAAATACAACATTGCTTCATGTTAAAAAAAAAGCTTTCAATAAATTGGGTATAGAATGAATGTACTTCAACATAATTCAGGCCTATACAATAAGTGCATAGCTAACATCACACTGAACTCTGGAAGTCCTGGCCAGAGCATTTAGGCAAGAAGAAGAAATCAAAGGCCGCCAAAGTGAGAGAGAAGAAGTAAAATTGTCTGTATTTGCAGGTAACATGATCTTATATACATGTAATCTTATAGATTTCACCCAAAAGAGTTAGAACTAATAAATGAATTCAGTAATGTTGCAGGATACAAGAATTTGTTGCATACATTAACAATAAATATCTGCTGAAAATATAAAGAAAACAATTCTACTTACAATAACATCAAAACATGAAATATTTAGGAATATACTTAACCAAAGAGGTCAGAGATCTGCACACTGAAAAGTATAAGACACTGATAAAAGAAATTAAAGAAGATACAAATAATCAGAGGGATATACTGTGCTCATTAATTGGAAGAATTAATGTTGTTAACTACCCATACTACCCAAAGCAATCTGTAGATTCAATCTAACCCCTATCAAAATTGCAATAGCATTTTTCACAGAAATAGAAAAACAGTTCTAAAATTGTATATGGGAATACAAAAGACTGCAAATTTCCAAAGCAATTTTGAGAAAGATCAAAGCTGGAGGCATCACACTTCCTGATTTTAAACTATACTACAAAGTTATAATTATCAACACAGTGTGGTACTGGCACAAAAACAGACACATGTAAATAAAATAGAGTCCAGAAATAAACCCATGAGTATGGTAAAAAATATTTACATATTTTAGGATCCCTACAAATCATATAGATGACGCTTCCAATTTAAAGTGACAAATTTTCCAACATGAAAGAATAGCCTTAATTATCAAATTCAACCACACACATCAGCTTCTGAGAATATGGTGGGCTAGGTATACAAAATAACTATATAATGAAAATGACCAGGAATGCTGTACAAAATGTAGTTTTAAAATCGCCTTAAAATTCAAAAGAACCTATGCACCCCAACATTCATAGCAGTGTTATTTACAATAGCCAAGTGCTGGAAATAGCCTAAGTGTCCATCTGTAGATGAGTGGATCAAAAAACTGTGGTACATTTACACAATGGAATACTATGTAGCAGAAAGAAAGAAGGAATTCCTACCCTTTGAGACAGCATGGATGGAACTGGAAAGTATTTTGCTAAGTGAAATAAGCCAGGCAGTGAAAGACAAATACTATATAATCTCTCGTATAAGAGGAACCTAATGAACAAAAACAAACAATGAGCTAAATAGAACCAGTGACATAGAAATAAGGAACAAATTACAATGACCAGAGGGGAGAAGGGAGGGAGATAATGGGGGAAAGAAGGGGAAGGGTCTAATCAAGGAAGAGGTATAAATGACCAATGGACATGAACAACAGGATGGGAATTGACTGTAGAAGCAGGGAGTGGGTGGGGCAGGGAACAACAATGTGGGAAAAATTGGGACAACTGTAATTGAACAACGATTAAAAAAATGAGAAAAAAAGAAAATCCAAATTAAAACCACCACTAAATAAATTTATTATTTTAATAAGTAAATTTATTATTTTATTATTTATTATATTGGTTAATAAAAAAAATCTTCTCAAAAGCATTGGAGAGCTGACAAGGATATAAATAATTTTCAGGCCAAAATCTAAGTGAGAGAAAAGTACAGAGGGCAGCATAGACAGGCAGAGAGTTGCAAAATATGAAAAGCAACTGAGAGACATGGCCTTTAGGATCAGAAGTTCTAATATACATGCAATTGGAGTTTCAGAAATAGAGGAGATAGAGAATGGGATAGAGGCAATGTTATAAGAGATATTTTTTTAGAATATTGTCCAGATGATGGAAGATACCAATCTACAGAATCAAGAAGGATAAATCCAAAGGAAGATCCAACCGTGTAGTCACAAATGGTAAGATTTCATTCTTTTTTTGTGGCTCAATAATATTCCACTGTATATATGTACCACAGCGTAGCACTTTGTGAAGTATATGCTTGTCTACTATGCTGCACATCTGAAACAAATACAAAACAATATTGAATGTAAACTATAATTGAAAAAAAAATAAATACAAAGGAATGTTACAAAGTAAAGAAAATTTAAAAAATTAAAAGAAATACACATTTACAGAAAACGAATGGAAAGGAGAATATCTTAAAAGCTGAGTGAATAGCAGAGTCACCTGTGTTGACTCACTGTTATTCCTTGGTGCTGGTGTTGCCTGTAGGGCTGGTGGCCATATAGGCAGCCTGGCAACTGGTCCATGACAAAGACTGGAGGCTGATTCATAGGACAGACTATTCTGAAAAATACTCACAACAGGTATCCATTATAAATGTAGTAAAGACTGTAAGAAAATCTCAATGAAGTGTACAGAGATTCAGGCCAACTATATTTATCTCATATTGTGGGTTGGGAGGCCCATATGGGTTTTAATATGGCCTGTATGGTTCTCAACAGCTTTTGCTTTTGTAGCTTGTTACTACTTGCCAGGAAAAACTGTCCTCTCCCTACCCTGAAATTCCTTGACCTGATAGTTACCACGTGACGTTTCTTCATGTCGTTCACAGATAGTACTATAAATCTGATATAGTAAGATGGAGAGACATCATTCTGTGGAAGAAATGTTTCTTCTCTCTTTGTCCCACAAAAATAAAGTTGCATGTCACACACTGCTGATTTAGCCCTTGGAAAGCAAGTAAGAACCTTGCTTTAGTTCTCCTGAGCAAACAGTGCGACCCCTTTCAAAAGTCAGTTATAAGTATGCTTTACAGTGAGTGACATTTTAGAAATTGCAAACCCAGGCCTTATTTTAAGAGAACTTCACAGAATATCTTTCCATGTTGAAATATTTTGCTGTGATCTTGCTTCTTAATTTAATTTATGTACCTAAAAGAATCAATTATTTCTTTTGTACATTTGAATTTTATGTCAGTCAAGGAACTGGGGTAAGTGTTATAGAAACTTTGTGTTGTATGTTTGCCTCAATTCCTCATAGGATTTTGAATAAATAATAAAGTTTTCCTCAAAGCCTGGGGTTTGAGGTCTTATTTTCTACTATAATTAATTAAAATTACCCTCAAGCAGAGTATTTTAATAAGCCTATGATGTAGTGGCTAAAACCCCAAGGTCTTCTTCAAGGGAAAAACATAATCTGTAAACTGTCTTCAAAAGAAGGTGAGTTTTGTAGTGGAGAAATCCTCATTTTTCTGAGCACTCTGACAAGGTTGCTGAGATGAATTGCTCTGTATAGTCAGATGCGGTGAGGAATTTGAAGTTGGGGTGTGTATAAGAATGTGCAAATGAAGAGAGAAGAACAAGTGAGGCTCAAGATATCAACTAAGAAACAAAAATAAAAACACAACATCTTGGGAAAACATATCTATTATCTTAGGGAGAAGGCTCTTAACCTTCTGAGTGCCATCTAGCCCTTGGTGGTTTGGTGAAGCCTAGGAATATATTTAAAGCCAAAAATACAGTATAGAGGCTTACAAAGGAAACCGATTATATTGAAATATAATTATAAAATTATAAAGAGCAAAATTGAGATATACTAACATATGTACTTTGTTATTAATAGTTTACACAAAAAGATACAATAACCACCATAGATTCTGAAACAATGGTTATCACAGATATATTTCCAGATACAACAACTACACCATGATTTGAAAATGCCTGTGATTTTTGTTAGTGAGAAACTAACAGGTACTGCTAACATTGTTGCCTATATTCATAATGGAAGGAAGTGTTTATCCAGTATTTTTGTCCAACCAAGTTTACAGACTCTAGAATAAGAACTCAGCTCTATAGTGTAATGTACATATCCTCCTTTCCCAGGTAGTCTCCAGTAAAGACTGCCTTGGAATGCAATGCTTCTGTGTGAGTGGATTCTCTTACAGGACGTCAAGGGCCAATGGGATGGGGGCCCAGTCCCCTCCCAACTCTTAACTCCAAGGCATATACCAAGAGTTCAGGGACCATTGGCTCTGACCTGCTAGGGGTGGAGATGTGGCCTCTGTCTGCCAGCCTGTACACAAAAGGCAGGTGAACAGCAAGAACACACAATGAATATCCACTTTTGAGAGAAATGCACTTAAAAACCGGGAAGTGAGTAGATTCAATATTTCCCTAAGGCACATTAAGAGCCTTTCTTATGAAGTTTGAAATGGTCTTGTGCAGAGCACTTCTAACTTCTCAAAGCATTTTTTCCCATCCATTGGCTAATTTGTTTTTCACAACCACCCTGGGCTGGGCAGTGCAGCTATTATTCTTTTGCTTCTTTTTCTACAAATATACATTTAGAACACAAATTTGCCAGAATCACCACAAAAATTCAAAATGAAATTGCAGTGATAATTCTGAAAAGACAGCAACTATTCCATCCTCAGAGGAAAAATTTAAGTGAAATAAAATATTTAACATATAAATTATCTCCTTTTGCTGCTAAAATACTGGAGAGGCAGAACTAAATGTTTATTAAAGAACTCATCTTTAGATCCCATCAAGATGGCAGCATCAGCAGACATGGCTTACCTCTTTGCACAACCACATAAGAATTACAATAAGATGTAGAACAACCATCAGCCAAAACTGTCAGAAATTGAGTTGAATGGAAGTCTGACAACTATGGAATTAAAGAAACCACATCCATTGAGATGAGTAAGAGGGGTGCAGAAACAGAATTGGCTGATCTCTCACCCAAGTGTGGTGGATAGAAATTCAGGAGGGATATCTCTGGATTGAGGAGTCCCTGCCTCACACCAGGACCTCCAGCCCAGGGTTCCAGTGCCAGGAAGATGAGTCCCCACAACTTCTGGCTGCAAAAACCAGCAGGGATTGAATCAGTGGGAAAAAGTTCTGGAGCCCCAAGCAGTTCCTATTAAAGAACCCACACATGGACTCACCTACTCAGACTAACTCCCTCTGAGCTCCAGCACCAGTGTAGCAGCTTGAAAGGCACCAGTGGCATACAGGGAGAAACTGAAGTGTCTGGCATCAAGGCCAGAAGAGGTTATTGTCTCTTTTCTAAATCCTCCCCTAACAGAGCCAGCAAGCTGGTGCCATAACTGAGACTCCATCAACCTGGC
This sequence comes from Furipterus horrens, assembly GCF_987537825.1. Lineage (NCBI taxonomy): Eukaryota > Metazoa > Chordata > Mammalia > Chiroptera > Furipteridae > Furipterus > Furipterus horrens. Next base: position 130,729,126 of record NW_028327171.1, on the reverse strand, counting down.
TAACACTGTTTGACCCACCTTGAAGACCCCCAGAAATTCCTTTCACACCCAACCTAAGGGCCCATCCAAGCTGCTTTTTCATACGAATGGCTGGTATTAGCTCATGCTTCACAACTTCCTAAATCCTATCAAACAAGCAACAGCTGGCCTCAATGAGCTCCAGGCCTGACCCTAACAGCAGCCATCTTAGATTCACAGCTTGGCTTCCCCTGGGAATCTCCAAGCCCAGCACAAGTAGCAGCTATTTCAGATTGTCTTATAGCTCAGGCAGGGTGACCTAGGAAAAGCACAGGCCACGGCTGACCTTGGCCTGCACCACCCAAGAAACCCCAGGGCCAGCACACCCAGTGGACAGCTACAGACCACATTGGAGCACCACCATCCTGCCCCTGCACAGCTTATCCTCCATGAAGGGTGGAGGTTGGTGGTCAGTGGTTAAAGCAACTTGCAGCTGACTGGACTGGATAAATCCCTCCCATTGTTCTGCCAAAAGTAACCACGGCTCAACTACAAAAGGAAGGTGTACTCAGCACACATGAAGGGTGCACCTCAAGTACCAGCTTGGGTAATAAGGGAGGCTGTGCCTCTAGACCCTACAGAACATCTAATAATACATTAGGCCATACTACTAAGATATGGAGTCAAAGCAGCTCTACCCAATACACAGAAACAAACACAAGGAGGCTGCCAAATTGAGGAAGCAAAGAAATATGGCACAAATGAAAGAACAAAACAAAACCCCAGAAAAAGAACTAAACAGAACAGATATTGCCAGTCTATCAGATACAGAGTTCAAAACATTGGTGATCAGGATACTCAGAGAAATGATTGAGTATGGCCACAAAATAAAGGAAGAAGTGAAGGTAATACAAAGTGAAATAAATAAAAGTATACAGGGAGCCAACAGTGATGGGAAGGAAGCCAGGATTCAGATCAACAATTTGGAACAGAAGGAAGAAATAAACATTTAACCCAGAACAGAAAGAAGAAACAAGAATTGAAAAAAATAAGGAGAGCAGCAGTGGCAGAAGTGGCAGGCTGGCAGAAAGTGTAGTCACATGTTTTAAAAAGTAGGAAGGGACACCTGGGGAGTGCTCCCAGCACCAGACCAGATTATGCAGCTACAGTTCCAGTGCCAGGGAAAATAAGACCTCATTGCTTCTGACTGTGCAAACCAGTGAGGGTTTGGGTGGAGGATGAAGCTATTGGTGTCTCAGCATAATCTGCTTGTTTAAAGGGCCCCCATGGTCCTAAGACATCCACAGACCCACCCACTGTGGACACAATGGCCAAGACAACAGCTAGAGAGGTGCCAGTCACTTATGGGAAGCAGGAGAAGTGCCTGGAAAAGGGGTGAGTGTTGAGCAAGAGGCATTGTTTCCTCTCAGACCCCTCCTCCACATACAGGACCACAATGTGGTGAAATGACTCACCCATACTGCAGAATACCTAAGCTCCACCCTTTACAATGTAAGAGGTGTGACAGTTCTACCTAAAACACAGAGGAGCACAAATACAGAAAGCTGTCTGAATGAGGAGACAGACGTATGGCCCAAAAACAGGGAACAGATCAAGGTTCCAGTGGGAGAACTAAGCGGCGAGGAGATAGCCAACCTAACAGATGAGGAGATAGACAACCTAACAGATGCAGAGTTCAAAACACTGTTGGTAAATATGCTCACAGGCTTGACAGATATTCTTAAATATGGGAAACGCATAAGGGAAGAAGTGAAGGCTATGCTCAATGAAATGAAGAAAAATCCACACAAAATCAATGGTGAAAGGAAGGAAACTGGGGTTCAAATAAATTATTTGGAACATAAGGAAGAGAAAAACAGTCAACTAGTACAGAATGAGGAAATATGAACTGAAAAAAATGAGGAGAGGCTTAGGAACCTCTGGGACAACTTTAAACATGCCAACATCCGAATCATAAGAGTGCCAGAAGGAGAAGAGGAAGAGCAAGAAATTGAAAACTTATGTGAAAAAATAATGAAGGGAAACCTCCCTAATTTGTTGAAGGAAATAAACATACCAGTTCGGGAAGCATAGAGAGTCCCAAACAAGCTAGTCCCAAAGAGGACCACACCAAGACACATCCTAATTAAAATGCCAAAGTTTCAAGATAAAAAGAGACTCTTAAAAGCAGCAAGAAAAAAGCAGAGTTATCTACAAAGGGGTCTTATAAGACTCTCAGCTGATTTCTCAGAATAAATGTTGTGAGCAGGAAGGGACTGGCAAGAAGTATTCAATGTGATGAAAAGCAAGGACATACAACCAAGATTACTCTATCCAGCAAAACTATCATTTAAAGTGGAAGGGCAGATAAAGGGCTTCCCAGACAAGGTAAAGCTAAAGGAGTTCATCATCACCAAGCCATTATTACATGAAATGTTAAAGGGACTTATTTAAGAAAAAGAAGACCAAAGTTATGAACATTAAAATGACAACAAATGCACAACTATCAACAACTGAATCTAAAAAATAAAAACAAAAATAAACTAAGCAAAGAACAGAATCATAGGTATGGGGATCATTTGGAAGGTTATTAGATGGGAGGGGGAAGGGGGAAGAGTGGGGAAATCCTGCAGAGATCAAGAAGCATAATTGGTAGGAACAAAATAGGAGAATGTTAAGAATAGTATAGGAAAGGGTGGAGTCAAAGAACTTACATGAAGGACCCATGGACATAAAAAAAGTGGCAGGGGTTGCTGGAGTGAAGAGGGTGTACTGGGTGGAGGGGGACAAAGGGGAAAAATTGGGACAACTGTAACAGCATAATTATTAAAACATACTTAAAAAAATCTAATTTTTAGGTCAAATTTTTCCAAAAAAGAATATGTCTGTAAAAAATTCAAACAATACAGTAGTGTTGAAGAGAATACTCAATTTCACCCACCTAGTAAAAAAAAAATCAGAAAAGATTTTTCAGGCTGAGTTTAGTTCAAAGACAGTAATACCAACAGTTAGTTGATCAGAGATGACAATATAAAGAATTGAAGCATGCTCATTTATTTACATATTGTTTATGTCTGCTTTGTTCAATAATGACAGAGTTTAGCAGTCTTAACAGAGACTATAATGGTGTGCAAAGCCTAAAATAATTACCATTTGACCTTTTGTCTCAAAGGTGTGCTGACCTCTGCTCAGCATGAAGGTATCAAGGAGGTAACAATTCCAGAGTGGTTTCTACCTCTAGAACTGGGAGAACAAAGCAAAGGAGTTGGATTTATTAACACTAGGAGCTTGGAGAAGCTTAAACTCAAACCTCTGAGGAAGTGGTTGCAGACTGGCTGCTGCTGGCATGTTGGGGAATGGGGTGCCATGAGGCTGGTTCTATCAAGTGTTGGAAGGACTGATAACCAGGTCCATTTGAGTAAAGAAATGAGGCTCACAGGAGTTAAGAGACTTACCTTTAAACTTAGTAACAGTACTGGAAGTTCTCCAGGAAATAGAATTTTAGAATTGGCTTAAAAGATGGAAAGAAAAGAGAGCCGAAGCCCATCAAGCTGGTGGCATGGGAAGGGGTCCTCACTTAGGTAACAACTCAAGGGTGAGCATGCAATGCAGGAGGATGAAAAGGGCACCAGATGTCATGCCCAGGTCACACCCCAAACAGATTAGATCAGGACCTCTGTATGTGGCCTTTAGGTATCAGTATTTTTGAAACCTTTCCGAGTGATTCCAAATTGGGGCCAAGGCTGAGACCAAGTGCTGGAAACTGAGACAAGCATGCACTCACATTCAGAACCCACCCCCTTCCTTTCTACCTTGCTCTGGAATCTTTCCTGCCTTGGAAGGAGCCCCTTGTCTGGGGGCAGATGTGGCCACTACCACATTGAATAGGGAGATGGTGGCAAACAGCAGCTCCTTATTGTGGAGAGTAGAACCCATCAAATGACATTTGTCCAACCAAGATAACATAAGGTATATAAAACAAAGTCGAGTCACTCATGTCAACCAAGATGGCTGCCAGTCAGCCATGACACATTGGTTCAGAGGGAAATTACCTAAGTCAAGCTAGACACACTTGGCAAGGAGAAACACTTAAGCTATCTGAATATGTGATCAGAATAGCCATGGCTGCAGAGCAGGGCCACCCATAGATAGCTCCTGGGGAAATACCCCACTTGGCATCAGGAGTGCTGGACATTTAAAAAATGACCCAGAAGGGTGGAGTACACTACTTTCAAGGTATAACTGAGGCAGTTTCAAGACCACTGCTGAGACAGCCAAGCTCCACACGCCAGAGTGCTGCTCCATGTCATGCTGATCGCCCTTGGCATTGGCCACCAGGGGCTCTGTCCTACTGGATTAAGGACTTTGTCTATCCTACTGCCCACCTGGCTCCAGAGATTCTCCCTTGCAAGATGCTGACAACACCCTTGCCCACTATGCTGTCTCCCAGACCTGCAGATCAAAACTCTGGGTCTCAGGTTCGTTATCCCCCATTGATTGCTGTGTGTGTGTGTGCGCGTGTGTGTGTGTATTTCTCTTAGATTGTTAAAGTGTGAGTAGGATATTATGCATGTTGATGTTCTACTTTGAGTGAATCTGCATTCAATAAAAGCTGAGTGAACAGCACAGTTACTGTGTGTGACTCTTGTCTATTCCTTTATGCTGGGCTGCTCAGCAGGCAGCTAGCTGAGCAGTTGCCCATCTGACTTATAGGAAAGATTGTATCATGACCTTACCTTCGTGACACTTATTCCTCAGCAAGCAGAGACTCAGGCATGCCCATTCCTGGTGCTGTGGTCACAGGGGTGAGCACCTGTTCCCAGACTGCTTGCTAAGAGCAGATTGGCTCCACCTCCTGTGTTCCTTGTGCAGTCAAGAGTTTAATAAAGGCCCTTTTATAGACAGTGGGGTCACTTTCAGAGCAGCAGTACTTGTGTAATGAAGGTAAAACAATCCCCATGGAGGGAGGAAAAGACCTCACACAAGGAGGCTGTGGCAGAAAGGTCACAACCCCTGGTTGCTCTGACAGGGTGCCTCCTGGAAAGTGGCACCAGATAGACCCAAGGGAGGTGGATTCACTGAGAAGCACAGCCTGGGACATGCTGAGTGGAGCTGGTAGCTGGGCCTTTGTCAGGCTTACTGATGTTTTTCACATGGGAGACCACAATGAAAGGTGGACTGAAAAAGCAAGCCTGATTTTTCTTTAAAATTTTTTTTCACAACAAAAGAAGTACACATTGATTTAAAATTTTTTTGAAATATTACTGAAAAGCACCAAGTAGAAAATTATCACCTGTATTTCATTACCCAGTTATGACAACAGGTAGAGTTGTGGGGAAATTGTCAGGAACATACAATGCATATGCACAATAAAATATACATAGAGCAGAATTTGGATCATATTGATTGTATATCCTTGTCCTTTTTAAAAACTTAAATAATAAATCCTGAGCATTGTCATCTATAACATTTTTTTTTGAATTTTTACTTTCTTTTTTTTAATTTTAATTTTTATTACATTTTATAGATTATATTGTTGCAATAGTTCCATTTTTTCCCCTTTGCTCCCCCCCGCTCAGCACCCATCTCCCCCAGAAATCCCACCCTTCCCCAGTCCATTCCCATGGGTCATGCATGCAATCTTTCCAGTTTCTCCCTTCCCTATGTTATTATTATTTTAGAATTAATTATCTGTAACATTTTTTATGGTTTGTTGGATTCTATTTAATGGATGGCATAGCTTATCTATTTCAGACTTTTTTAGAGCAGTTTTAGGTTCACAGCGAAATTGAGGGGAAGGTACAGAAATATCCCATGTAGCCCCTGACACACATGCACAGCCTCCCCCAATATCCACATTTCCCACCAGAATGATACATTTGCTATAATTGATGAGCCTACACAGACACATCATAATCACTCGAAGTCCATAGTTTATATTAGGATTAACTCTTAGTGGTGTACTTTCTATGGATTTGGACAAATGTATGACATATATCCAACTCTATAATATATATGGAGCTTTTTTACTGATCTAAAAATTCCCTGTAGCATAGCTTATTTCATCATTCCCCTATTGTTGGGCACTTGAGTTAATGATATTTTTTATTCTCATAAGTAATACTATAAATGATCATTCTTATAGATAAATCTTGATCCATATAGTTGATTATTTTTCAGTTCCTCTTAAGTTCTAAGCTGTGGGCTTTTAAGCTCTGTGTCTGGAGCACTTCCCCTCTCTCCACGTTCTTTACTTAGCTAACTTCTACTAATTCCTTCAAATCTAAGCTTAAAATATCACTTTCCCCAGGGAGCCTTCCTGACTCTAAGGCTAGGTTAGGCCTACCTGTTACATATCTTGGAAGCACTTAGTACTTTTCTTTCACAGCACTGAGACATTTATTTCTGTCTTGTTCTCCATTAAGCCCCTAGACTTTGAATAGTGTCTAGTCCATGGTAGGTATCCAACCATTTGCTAATTGAATCCATACGCACATCAATTCTTCTAAGCTGGGTTTCCAGATATCTTTTCATCTTTGAGAAAGAGAAAGTTTCAGAAGACCTATCTAGCCTACAGTTCACCCATTGTAATAAAACACCAATGCATAGGTTGCACGTAATGAGGTCAACACCAGAGCATAATCATTCCAAGTGTCAATAAACTGTGCTTGCCTGGTTGCCAGTCAGCTCCACCAATTCAGGTCCAGAAAGCATATCTTGGACTCTCCAGAGGACACATTTCTATTTACTAAAGGAAAACATACATATTAGTCCATCCATCCACCTATCCCTCCCTCCATCCAACCATCCATCCATCCATCTATCCATCCATCATATATATATATATACACTATTCCTTCGCTCAACAAATATTTGGGTGTCATGTGCCAGGTATGATTCAAGTTTCAGTGAAAATGGTGGATAACATGGCTTTCCCCCTGAAGCTTATACTTTGTCTATTATATGGAAAATACTGTGCCATTAACTTATAGAATACCTATGGATAAAATAAAGGTTCTTTTCCTTAAGGAACTTACAGTCTACAGATGTGTTAAGGCAAGCACACAAGTAGCCATTATACTAGTAGAAAATGATATGAGAGCTGAAAACTAAGAGCTATGGGAGAGTATAGCAATACCTCCTTCTAGATAGAGTTTTCATGTAAAAATATAATTTCAATTCTTTGTCCAATGGTGGGACATCATTCAAGCTGATCCATACCCCTGGTCATAGTTCATTGGTGTAAGGAAGGAACCTGACCAGTCTCAGCCAGTTTGTTTCCTTTTCTGGAATACTTCAAGCTAAAATTGAGAGTTTCTGTTTCTTTCTAAAAACATAGATTTTTTAAAAAGTATATTTTATTGATTATATTGTTTCAATAGTTCCAATTTTTTCCCCTTTGCTCCCCTCTGCCCAGCACCATCCCTCCCCCAGCAATCTCACCTCCCCAATCCATGCCCATGGGTCATACATACAAGTTCTTTGGCTTCACCCTTTCTTATATTATTCTTTTTTTAAAAAAATAATTAATTTTTTTGACAATAAAAAATAACAGTCCCTCCCTCTCAGACTTAAGACCCTTTATAATCTTATAAAGGACAATGGGTGAAGGTCTCGAGCTCCTCTAGCTGCTTCAAGCTGGACATGGTATTCATCCTACCTACCCTTGGGTCCAGAAATCTCTAATAAGAGTGGATGTGTGGAGGGGAAGGTGGCCTTCCCACATGGGGAAGGATCGTGCAGACTCCAGGTCAGTTGGCTGTCCCTGGACAATGGCATGCTCGGTTTAACAGGCTGGCATCCTTGTTGTATTCTGGGGGCAACAGATTTGGCAACAGGGTTAAAAGACATCATTCAATCCATAACCACTAGATGACAAAAGGCAAGTATTAATTTTTCAGTGTCCCACATTAGGGAGAAAAAGGGCTTCTTTGGAGGAAGGTGTGCCAGGCATGTCTCACCTGTCCAAAACCCTTTTGCCCGTTATACTTAGTTTGGGCTGAGGGAAATATTTTAGGTCCCCCCCACCTCAGACCTCTGGGCCCTTTCTGTCCAAGACATTAGGATAGAAGAGAGAAAACAGTTTTAAAGTGAAGCCCATAGACCACCCCATTCTTCACCAACCCAGCCACTTAGTTCAGCTAAGCCGTTGAGTCTCAGGAGGAAGCTATGCTGTCAGGATTAAGAGAGGCTTATATGTACAGACAATCACTCAGGTAATGAGATCATAGGCTTATGTCCTTTGAAAACAGAAAACATGTTAATTTATGCAACATAACCCACAAACAAGTCTCTAAATCTGTAAGACTATCTTATTGGAAAAACTTCTAGTTGCAAGGCATTTGACATTCTTCTTGTCTGTAAATTAAACATCTTTGATGATACCATAGACATAGTTTAACTTTAAGAACATAGATTTTAAGAGAAAAAGATCTAAAGAACTCTAAGCAAAATGTTTTTTACCATCTGGTGAAAAACTGGCCATAGTGAGAGAGGATGGAACCTAAATGAAAAGAGACTTAGGAGATAAAGGTTCTGGTGGCTTTTCATTCCATGTTTCCAGTTGTACCTACAGCTCAAATATACTTTCTCCCTTTTCCTGTATTGTTTGTTCAAGCCTTCCTTGTATTTCAACAGCCAGCATATTCATCACTAGTATTTATTAGTTAAGAGTTGGGCTTGTGTCACTTGCAACTAAAATAATTCTTTCTAAAAGTGAGGGTTTTCCAGAGAAGGTAAAATTTGAGCTGTATTTTTAAAATTTTTATTATATTTTATTGATTATGCTATTACAGTTCTGATTTTTCCCCCTCCACCCAGCATTCTTCACTCTTTCCAGTGATCCTCCCTCTTCTATCCATTTCCATGGGTCATGTGTATATGTTCTTTGGCAACTCCATTTCCTATTCTAGCTCTTAATATCCCTCTGCCTATTCTGTAACTACAAATTTGTACTTCTTAATTCCTCCACCTTTCCCCCCCCCCCATTCCCCTAGACCCTGCTCCCAACTGGCCTCTATCTTAATGTTCTCCATATCTGTTTCTGTTCTGCTTGTTTACTTAATTTGTTTTTATATTTAATTGTTGATAGTTATATACTTATTGGCATTTTAATGTTCACGGTTTTGATCTTTTTCTTAAATAAGTCCCCTTAACATTTCATATAACAAAGGTTTGGTGATGATGAAGCACTTTCTCTGCCCTTCCATTCTAAATGATAGTTTTGCTGGATAGACTAATCTAGGTTGTAGGCCCTTGCTTTTCATCACTTTGAATACTTCTTGCCCTTCTTGCCAATCTCTTCTAGCTTGCAAAGTTTCTTTTAAGAAATCATCCGATAGTCTTTTCTTTTATTAAGATTTTATTTATTTATTTATTTTTAGAGGAAGAGAAAGGGAACGAGAAAGAGGGAGAGAAACATCAACCTATGGTTGCCTCTCCCACACCCCCAACTGGAGACCTGGCCCACAACCCAGGCATGTGCTCTGACTGGGAATTAAACCGGTGAACTTTGGCTTTGCATGCCAATGTTCAATCCACTGAGCCACATCAGCCAGAGTCTGATAGTCTTATGGGAACTCCTTTGTAGGTAACTCTGCTTTTCTCTGGCTGCTTTTAAGATTCTCTATTATCTTTAACTTTGACGTTTTAATTATGATGTGTCTTGGCATGGTATTCTTTGCATTCATCTTGTTTGGGACTCTCTGTGCTTCCTTGACTTGTATGTATATTTTCTTCACTAAATTAGGGAAGTTTCCTTTTAGTATTTTTTCAAATAGATTTCCAATTTCTTGCTCTTTCTCTTCTCCTTCTGGCATCCCTATGATGTGACTGTTGGTATGCTTAAAGTTGTCCTAGAGGTTTCTTATGCTATCCTCATTTTTTAAAATTCCATTTTTCTTCTTGCTGTACTGATTGGATGCCTTTTGTTTCTTTATGTTCCAAATCATTGATTTGATTCGTGGCTTAATCCACTCTGCTGTTGATTCACATAAATTGTCCTTTATTTCAAGTAGTGCCTCCTTCATTTCTGATTGGATCATTTTTATGATGTTGAACTACCCACTGAGTTCCTTGAGCATCCTTATAATCAGTGTTTTGAATTCTGCATCTGACAGATTGCTTGTCTACATTTTGTTTAGTTCTTTTTCTGGAATCTTGTTCTGTTCTTTCCTTTGGGCCATATTTCTTTGTCTTCTCATGTTGGGAGTCTCCCTGTGTTTGTTTCTGTGTATGAGGTGGAGCTGCTTTGACTCCGTGTCTTGGCAGCATAGCCTAATGTAGTAGGTATCCTGTAAGGCCCAATGGCAAGGCCTCCTCTATTCCTCAAGCTAGGTTCTTAAAGTGCGTCCTCCGTGTGGGCTGAGTATTCCCTCTTCTTGTAGTTTAATCTTGATTGTTGTCAGCATGTCAATAGGAGGGGATTTACCCAGGCCAGACAGCTGATATTACTGGCTGTGACCACTGATGACAAACCACCTCCCTCCATGGCTTGTGGAGGTGGTTAGGTGGTGGTGCTCTGATGTGGTCCTTAAGTATACGCTGGATTCACAGGCTCTAGGGTTTCCTTTGTGGAGCAGACCAAGGTCAGACAGCACATGGGTTCTGTCTGGGGCCAGGTGGCATAAGCTATAAAGAGATCTGTAGATGGCTGCTACTAGTGCTGGGCCTGGGGCTACTTAGCAAGGAGTGTGGGGGATGGGCTCAGCTGTTGCTTGTTTGAGAAGATTTAGGAAGGTCTGAAGCCTATGCTTACCCCAGCCATTCAGTGGAAAAGCCACTGTTACCATCTTGGTGGGCCCATAATTTGGATGGGCTGGAGCCTTAGGTAATTGTCTGGGCAGGGCTAACCATTTAAGCCAGGTTGATGAAGTCTCAGATATGGTGTTGCTACACTATAGCTCTGTGTGGGGGAAGGCTCAGAAAAGTAACAATTACCACTGTCTGCAGTTCTGTCTGGGAGGAAGCTATCCCCAGCTCTCTCCCTGATGCCAGACACTTTAATTCCTCCCTGTATGACACTGGTTCCTTTTAAGGTGCTGTTTCAGTGCTGGAGTCCAGAGGGAGTGAGTTGAAGTCCATGTGTGGGGTCCTCCAAGAGGTGATATCCAAGAATCTCACAGTTTCTTCCACTGACCCAAACCCTATTGTTTTTTACAGCCAGAAGTTATGAAAACTTATCGTCCTGGCACTGGAGCCTTGAGCTGGATGCTCTCATGTGGGATTGGGAACCCTAGCTCCTGAGATGTCCTTCCAATTTATGTCCACCACACATGGGTGTGGGATGTATCCTCTACTCCTCTGCCTCTCCGTCCCTCTCACACGTCTAGATGCATGTGGTTTCTTTAATTCCTTAGTTGTCAAACTTCCATACAGCTCAATTTCCTGATGGTTCTGAGTGATACTTGTTCTGTAGCTTATCAGTAATTTTGCTGTAGTTATGTGAGGAGGAAAGCCACATTTACTATGCCTCTATCTGACAAGAAGTCTTAAGCCAAGTCTTAAAGGATCACTAGGACTTAGGTGTTCTAAGTTATGGCTTTTGCTTCAAGCCGGAGCTACCAAAGAAAATGAGTCAAAGCACATATCAATCGTCATTTTGTACTTAAAAGAAAAGGAAATGACCTTTCCTCTGATAATAAAAATGTATAAAGATTTCAAATAATACAAAAAAGTTAATGTTTATTTCTTATTTCCATATAATTCCACCCTTCAAAAATAACTGTTTTTAATAATTTGTGATGATCATCCAATATGCAGTATTCTATAATCTGCTGTTTTCTCATTGTAGGCATCTTTTAAAGTGTTTTTATTTTTTAAAAACTTTTTATTTGGAAATAATTTTAAATGTACAAACATTAAAAAAAAAAAAGCACCATGAAAAGATAACCTACATAGATTCATGTTATTGTATTTATTTTATCATTTGCTCTCTTTCCAAACCATTTGAAGACAAATTATTTATATATAATTTAATATAATTATATATATATAATTTAATTTTAAATTTTTTAGGGTGTATATTCTAAGAATTGGGATATTCTCTTACAACATTACCATATAGTTGTCAACTTCATAAGTTTATACTTATATGACACTTTAATCTAACCTACTTTCTACTCTTTAGTTTAGTCAGTTGTCCCAGTAAAGTGTTTTTTTAACATTCTTCCCTTCCAGTACAGGAGTTAATCTAGAGTCAGTTATTGCATTTAGTTGTCATGTCTCCATAGCTTCTTTTAATCTGGAACTTTTCTATAGACTTTTTAAAATTATATTTTATGCATCAGCATTTGTTTTTTTTAAGTTTTTTATTTTTGTGTTCATTTGATATTTTCTTATGATTAGATTGAGGTTATGCATTCTTTGCCAGAATACTGCATAGGTGATATTATAGTCTTTTCAGAGCATTACATCAAGAGGTATAATTTACATGTAGAAAAATGCAGAGCGCATAAGTGTATAGCTTGATGGCTTCATTGTGTGTTCATACACGCATATAATCAACAAGGTAAAAATCTAGAATATTTCAATCCACACAAGAAGTTTTCTTGTGCCTCTTCCTAGTGAATGCTCACTCCCATCCCTACCTCAAGGAACCATTTTTCTTCCTTCTATCATTACAAGTTAGTTTTTCATGTTTTTGAATTGCAGGTACATGGACTCATGTAGTTGTTACTATTATGTCTTACTTTTATTTAACATAATTTTTTGAGATTCTTTCATGTTGTGTGTATTAGTAGTTCATTCTTTTTTACTGTTGTATGGTATTGCATTGTATGAATATAGTACCATGATTTGTTAATCCATTATCCTGTTGATTGGGAATGTTTTCAGTTTTGGGCTATTATGAATAAAATTGTTATGAAGAACCTTTTACAAGACTTTTGTGGATATATGAGGTCTGTCCAGAAGGTATACAGCCATGTAATATGAAAAAATAGAGAAATTTATTGAATAAGATAATAGATACAAGAAATATTGTACATAGGACAATGATGCCTCAGTTCCCTTCAAAGTAGGCACCTTGGGACCTCACACAGTTCTTCCAGAAGTCACAGGGTGCCAAATCTGGGCCGTAGGGGACTGAGTTACCTGGGTAATTTGATGTTTCACCAAAAAATTCTGCATGAGACATGATGCATGAGCAGGCATGTTGTTGTGATGAAGCTGCCAATCACCAGTTGCCCATAGTTGTGACCTTCTGAATCATTCGAATAGTTTCTGTGGAGGAATGTTCAAGCTTTATGCAAAATTTGATGCAGATTTGTTTCTCTACTTGTATGGTCATTTTGAATTCACGGGCCACAAAGTACACATGCTAACTGAATGGAGTCTACTGTCCTAACTGACTAGTACAATGAAGTTGTCATTGTTCACGCATGTGCATTCCAGTCCACTCTCCTTGGCTGCTAGGTCACATCAATGTCGTGTAAACTGTTCTTGTTATATTAACAGAGGCTGGACTTTTTCCAAACAGACCTTGTCTAGTTTTATTTTTCTTGGGTAAGTAAGTTGGAGTAGAATTGCTAGGCTGCAAAGGAAGCTTATGCTTATATTTTTAAGAAGTGCTAAATAGTTTTTCAAAATAGTGCTACCATTCTAAACTAATACCAGCTATTTATGAGAATTACGATCACTCCACATTCTCATCAATGCTTGTAGTTGCCAGTCTTTCATTTTAGCTCATTCTGGTGGTTGTATAGTAGTATCTCTTTGTGGTTTTCATTTGCATTTCCCTGATGACTAATTATTTTAAGCAACTTTTCATATGTCTTTTGGTCATTTGAATATCTTTATTTATTAAGTGCCTTCTTAAACCTTTGCTTATCTTTTTCATTATTTGGTTTGGCTTTTCTTATTGATTTCTAGGGGTTCTTTACATATTCTGAATACAAGTTATGTCAGATATACATTCAGTGAATATTTTCTCTGAGCTTGTGGCTTACCTTTTAATTCTCTTAATGGTGTTTTGTCATAAACAGAAGTTTTTCATTTTGAGTAAGTTCAATTTACGAATTAAAAAATAATTTCAGCTTTTACATTTGATACACCAACATAAAAATAATTTTTGCATGTCGTGAGAAGTAAGGGTCAAGTTGCTATCAGGTATGTTACAGGCTCTTGCCTCCAGCAGGACTCCAAGCCCTGGATGACTGTGGATGTCTCTGGTCTCCAGCCCATCCCTAACTTCCCTCACTGCTGTGACTACTCACCAGCATACATTACATGGGGAGAATTGGTGGACAAAGAGAACCAGTTCATCATTTAAAGCTCTTACAGATTCTAATCTCTCCTGCCAGCCCACAAAGTTGCTCTAAACTCTGCTGATCTCAACAGTGTAAAATCCTTCTGCCTATAACACGCTGGATTCTCCATAGCCTGGGGTCAGGGCTCAGATGCTAACTCTAGGAAAGAAAGCAGTGTCTGACCTCTTCTCAGCTCAGGAGGGCCTGTCCTTTGCTGGTACTTTGTTTCTAAAGACTTTGTTCTCACCACTACTGATGTTATATATAATTGTACATCTTTAAAAGCTTATCCACTTTTTCTCTAGTTGTTACAGTGAACGTGATAATCCATTGCAATTGTCTACATCAGAATCAAAAGCTAAACGCCTAGGTATCCTAACCCTCTTAAATTTACCTATCTTATATGGCACTCATCATCTTTCCCCATAGACCAGCTCCTACCTGAAAGTTCTTGTCTTGGATAATACAATTCCCACTCACCCAGTCACCCTGGACTTGTTGACCTTACCACATCAATGGGTTACCAATTTCATTGGAATCTATCTCTAAAATTCTCACATATCCCATTCCCTTGATTTTCCTGCCACTGCTCTACTGAAGTCCTTAATAAGCACTGGCCAAAATTACTGCAATCCCCTCCTAATCAAACTGTAGACTCTCTCTCTCTCTCTTTTACTACTTTCCTAACTGAGCATGATCGTGTAAAATCAATATTTTTTGAATAGTCAAACATGATTGAGTCACTCTAAGACTTACATATTCCTGATAGCTCTTTTAATTTCCATAGCAGAGTATAAATTATTTAGATTTCAAAGTCCCTCAGAACCTAATCCAGACCTATCTTTCTAGGCACATGCATAGCACTCCCACTTAGAAGTCTGAGGGCCACTGATTTTGCACAGCTTCATGGAACACCATTCACATGGCATTTTTATATAAATGCAATGTCAGTGGAGTTTTGCAGTGAGATAGCCTGTTCTTTCTTTTCTTTCTTTCTTCTTCTTCTTTTTTTTTTTTAAAGCATCTCTGGATTGCTCTCTGTTCCCATTCATACATTTGTAGTCTTTTCTCATTTAAAAAAAACATTGATTGATTTTAGAGAGAGGAACATCAATTTGTTATTTCACTTATTTACACTTCATTGGTTGATTCTTATTATGCCCTGAAGAGGGATTGAATTCACAATTTTGGCATATAAGGGCAGTGTTCTAACCAACTGAGCCACTTGGCCAGTGCTGCTGTCCTTTCTCATTCTACCTAGAATTTCTTTCTACTCCAAAACCTAGCTCAGGTGACTCCTAGACATCTTAGGTTTTTATAACAACCCCTTCACCCTATACAGAGGAATAAGTTATTCCATCATTACATTTTATTATTGGTACTTGTTTATATATCTGTCTCATCTGTTAGGCAGTCAAATTTTAGGGAGAAGCTTATGCATGCACTGCACAAAACTTTTTAAAAAATAATTTATTTGTTTGTTTGTTTGTTTATTTTATTTTTAGAGAGAGGGGAAAGGAGAAAGAGAGGGAGAGAAACATCACTGTGTGGTTGCCTCTCACTCGCACCAACAACTGGGGACCTGTCATGCAACCTAGTCATGTGCCCTGACTGGGAATCGAACCAGTGACACTTGGCTTGCAGGCCGACGCTCAATCCACTGAGCCACAGCAGCCAGGGCTAAAACTTTTTTTTTTTTTTTTTCATTTTAGTTGTGTTTTTACCTTCTTGAAATAATAAAGCATAATATGCCAAAAATGTTGTGTATCTTTTTCTATCTTCAGTATTAAAATGGCTTCAATTTTGATAAGTTTTTAACAAATGCTCACTGATATAACAGCTGTCACAATACAATCTAACAAAATTGTTTCAAATGAAGTTAAAGACAACTAAGCACCACTAGAGCCATTGCATGGAAAAAACTAAAGGAACTTTTTGACCAACTCAATAGGAAGATATTGGTCTGGATAGTAGACTCTGAGATCCATACTTTTAAGTTTATTGGACAACAGAAAAGATAGCATCTTATATGTCAGTGTGTAGAATAAGGAAGTCTTTTGAACAAAAATCAGGTTATCTTTAGACCTTTCATAACCACATTCACTGGAGTAATGTCTACAATCATATGAGGAAAAGTATGACAAAAAATATGTATCCATGAAGCACTATGAGAAACAGTATGAAGGTTCCTCAAAAGATTAAAAATGGACCTATATTATAACCTGGCAGTTCCACTTTTGGGAATATATATGAAGAAACCCAAAACACTAATTTGAAAAGAGATATACACCCCTATGTTTGTTGAAGTATTATTTTCAATATCCAAGATATAGAAGCAACTCAAGTGCCCATCAATAGACAATTGGATAAAGAAGATATGATACATATATAAAATGGAATATTACTTGGCCATAAAAAGAATGAAATCTTTGTGACAACATGGATGGACCAAGAGGGTATAATGCTAAGTGAAATAAGTCAGACAGAGGAAAACAAATACCATTTGATTTCACTTATATGTGGAATCTAAAGAGCAAAATAAATGAACAAACAAAATAGAAACAAACTCATAGATACGGAGAGCAGACTGACTGATTGTTGCCAGAGAGAAGGGGCATTTGAAGGGCCTAGTAAAAAAGATGAAGGGATTAAGAACTACAGATTGGTCGTCACAAAGTAGTCATGGAGATATAAAGTACAGCACAGGGAAATAATCACTAATACTGTAATAACTGTGAATGCTAACAGGTGGATACTTGAATATTCAGGAGGAACACTTTGTAAAGTATGTTATTATATAACCACTATACTATATACCTGAAATTAATACAAAATAATATTGAATGAAAATCATAATTTAAAAATAAAATTAAGAATACATATCAGTCATTATCAAACATTAAATAATCATGCGAATGTACATATGAGCCACTCTGGAAACAAAGAAATCAACAGTTTTGTGATAAAATCCAGTCAACCAAGAGATAAATGGAGATGCCACGGGGGACGCGGGGGGATAGGGGGAGACTAGTGGAACACTATATGCAAGAACACAATGAAATTATACCTACAAAGTTCTGAGAAAGTGTCACCCAGGGATTTTATAGCCAATTTTATAGTAAAAAGGTGAGAACTTCTCTTCATGTTATCCAACACACACATGTGAAAGTTGACATTGGTACTTAGCTCCCAATCTCTTGCTAAACAGAGAACTGAAGTCCTCTAGAGATGAGCAGAAATTATGGGGACCTTCTTTCTCAGATCACTGCTGCTTTTGTGCCACTTTCTATTCTAGTCTCAGTATCTATGTCTTTGATTTCTATTCCTTTCTTGCTCTGCCAATAGAAAGAGCATTGTATTTAGCTTAGGGCTTTTGCATTTGTGTTCATTAGTGAAGTTGGGCTGTCATGCCACTTTCTTGTAATGTCCTTGCTATGTTTCCTAGTCAAGGTTATATTTGCCTCTACATAGTATGAGTCAGAGCCCTGGCTGGTTTGGCTCAGTGGATTGAGCGTCGGCCTGCGAGCTAAGTGTCGCTGGTTCTATCTTCCAGTCAGGGCACATCAGAGAAGGAAAACTCTGACTCCAAAAAACCTCCGCTGCCTTGCGGCATACCTCTTCAGGGGAAAGGCTAAGGGAGTAAACCCCGACAGAAAATCCGGAGCCGGAGTCCCTAAGGCGGTTTGACGTTGTAGTCAACACCGGCAACTCCTGCGGCGCACCTGAAGCCAAGCTGTATTGACTCCGTCTTTCCCTTGGACCCTTCAGCTGCGAAGAGAGGGGGGGTCTGCTGCATGGGCAACAGCAGACCCTCCATATCACCCTGCCCAGGCTCTGTAGCTTCAGCTTCACTGGAGAGGACACTCCAGCGTCATCGCAAGATGTCGATTCAACACGGGAGGAGACAGATACCGTGTCACTCCCGAGTCGGACTGCACAACCATTCTCGGCGGTGCAGATAGACTCTTAAGAAGCTACACCATCGTCTCTCGAGACGGACGGCTGCCGACGAGTATGAGTCAGAGTGTATTATTTTTATTTTACCAACAGTTTGGGTAAAATTGGCATTAGTTTTATTTAGAAGTTATAATATGTATTTTAGTTGTGAATTTCTATATTAATAGCCTAGTAGAAAGAAAGCATAGTCTGTTGATATTAGTTATTTGAAATTTACTGAGGCTCACTTTATGGCCCAGTTACAAAGTCAATTCTTACAAACGCTTAATGTGAACTTCGTATGCTCTTTTTTATTATTGGGCCCAAAGTTACATAGTACATGGTTATTAGGTCATGATTATTTATTAACTTGTTCAAATCTTCCATATCCTTAATTTTTTTTTTCTGCTTGAAATCATACATTTCTAAGATAGGTATATTAAAATCTCTTATTACAATAGTGAGATATGTATGTATACCTCTTAGCAGTATATTAAATTTTGCTTTTCATTTTTTGAGGCTATGTTTTTAGATGCATATTATGTCAATTAAACCAAATTTATATCATGGAATACTACTCAGCCATAAAAAGGAAGGAAATATTACCCTTCGCAACAACATGGATGGACCTGGAGAACATTACGTTAAGTAAAATAAGCCAGTCAGAGAGAGATAAATGCCATATGATTTCATCTGTATGTGGAATCTAATGAACAAAATGAACTAACACAAAAAATAGAAACAGACTCATAGACAGAGAGCAGGCTGAAAGTTGTCAGAGGTGATTGGGGTTTGGGGCTGGGTGAAGAGGGTGAAGTGATTAAACAAAAAAAGAAAAAGAGAGAAGACTCATAGACACAGACAACAGTATGATGATTGCCAGAGGGAAAAGGGGGTGAGAGGTTGGTAGAAGAGGGTATAGGTAGATAAACGGTGATGTATACTGCAGAACTATATCATTTCATTAATCAATGTCACCCCAATAAATTCAGTAAAAAGAAAAATAAGTCAAACCAATCTTATATAAAATGTTATATAAATTAAATATTATTTCAAGAAATGTTTTATGCTTTAGATCAGATTTTTTTCTAGTATCAGTATAACTTCAATAGCTTTATTTTGATTAATATTTAAGAGGTATATAGGTTTTACATTTTTTAATTGTTATTTCTTAACCTTGCTGTATCCTTACCGATTTTTTACATGCTCTTATAAATAACATATCATTGAGTTTTGAAGACTTCTGACAGTCTCTGTGTATTAACAAGCAGTCATTCTATTTACATATGTTGTTATTACTTGTCTATTTAGCTTTATTTCCACCATCTTATGTTGTATGTTCCATTGTTGTGCCTTTTCTATTGTGGGTTTTCTCTCTTCTCTTCTTTTGGAGAGGTTAAATATTTTTTCTCATCCCAATTATCTTCTATGGATTCAGAAGTTATATACTATTATAATATTTTTAGTTTTTTTAAGTAATTAGCCTGGAAATTGTATCATTAACATTTAAGTGATTACATTTTAAAGTTAACCAACAAGTTTGCTTGGCATTTCAGATATTGTTTCTCTTTCCTCATATGATATTTTTTCATGTATTTTCATTGTAATCTTGTTTTGTTTTCTCCCTACAAAACATTATCATTGTTTGATATTTCTTGGTTTTTATAATATATAATAAAGCCCCATGGTTCAAAAAATCAAAATGCAATATGAAAGGGGAGTTTAATAAAAAATTCTCTCCCCTATCACTGACTACTACACACCCCCCTCACAGCCTCCCCACACAGAAGATTTTTCTAATTTCTGATATTTCTCATTATTTATATGAATAGCTATGAATAGAAATTCTTATTTTTTTACCTCCTTATACAACAGCCACCATAATGTAAACACTATTCTTCATACTTTACCTTGATTTTTAACTTTAACAGTGTTTTTTAGAAATCTTTTATATCAGTTTATAGAGATTTTCTTTATTCAATGTTATGCAGCTGGACAATATTCCACTGTATAGATGTATAATAATTTATTTAGTGAAGCCTTATTTTTGGAAAGTTGAGTTGTCTCCAATACTTTCCTAGCAGAATCAATAATACCATAAATATGTTACATTCTAGCGAACAGTGTCATTTTATAAAGGGGTAGCTAAATCTGTAGAACAAATTCCCAGAATTGTGATTACCAGGTCACAGGATAGGTGCATTTTTAATTGAACAGATTGTTACAAATTGCCCTGGATTTGGTTGGCTAATGTTTTGGTTATATTTTTTATATTTGTGTTCATGAGTAAGGTTGACTTACAATTTTGCTTTTTTGTCATGTTCTTGCCAGGTTTGGATATCAAGATTATATTTGCCTCAAAAAATGAATTTGGGATGTTCCCTTGTTTACTTTGGTAGAGTTTGAGTAAGGTTAGCTTTATTACTTTTTAATTAAATATTTGATAAAATTTGTTAGGGAGACCATCTGCACCTGGAGTTTTTCTTGTGGGAAGGTTTTTAATTGCAGATTCAAAGCTTCAAATGAATTATGTAGTCTGCCATTACCAGAAGAGAAAACTATTTGTGGCTTCATTATAGAAAGACACTCCCACAGGTAAAAAATTTAGGCTGGAAGTTATTTCTCTCAGCACAGAAAATTAATTAAATACAGTGGTCAAGAGCAAAATCTCTGATGCAAGGCTAATATGACTGGAATTCTAATTCCGACACTACCTGTGTGAACATGGAAAAATTATTTAAGCTCTCTCTTGCAGTTTCTTGTATGTAAAATAAGGAAAACAGTAGTGCCTACTGCACTGTGATTTCAAAGATTAAATGAATTAATGCAAGTAAAGCCCTTAGAATATTTTGAGGTACATTATAAATACCATATAAGTGCCAATTTCTATTATTTAAAATGTCATTCCTCTATATTCTAGTTTATGTTGAGAAAAAACTCTAATTTCTGCTCGTGTAAAATTTTTTAAAGTATATTTTATTATGCTGTTACAGTACTCTCAGTTTTTTCCCCTTTGCTCCTCTCTGCCCAGTAACCCCCTTCCGTCAGTAATCCCACACCCCTTAGTTCATGTCCATGGGTCGTGCATATAAGTTCTTTGGCTTCACCCTTTCCTATATTATTCATAACTTCCCCCTATTTTATATCAACCAATTATACTTCTTAATTCCTGCACTATTTCTGCAATTCTCCCCCTTCCCCCTCCCACCAGATAACCCTCCAAATGATCCCCATAACTATGATTCTACTCCTATTCTGGTTTGCTTACTTGGATTTTGTTTTTATTTTTTAGATTCAGTTGTTGATAGTTGTGAGCTAATTGTCATTATAGTGTTCATAATTTTGATCTCCTTTTTCTTAAATAAGTCCTTTTAACATTTCATATAATAATAGCTTGGTGATAATGAACTCTTTTAGCTTTACCTTTTCAGAGAAGCACTTCATCTGCCCTTCCATTCCAAATGATAGCTTTGCTGGATAGAGTAATCTTGGTTGTAAGTCCTTGCTTTTCATTACTTCGAATATTTCTTGCCAGCCCCTTCTTGCCTGCAAAGTTTCTTTTGAGAAATTAGCTGATTGTCTTATAGTCACCCCTTCATAGGTAACTCTCTGCTTTTCTCTTGCAGCAGTTAAGATTCTCTCTTTATCTTTCACCTTTGGCATTTTAATTGTTGATGTGTCTTGGTGTGGTCCTCTTTGGGTCTAGCTTGTTTGGGACTCTCTGTGCTTCCTGGACTTGTATGTCTATTTTCTTCGCCAAATTTGGGAAGTTTTCCTTCATTATTTTTTCACATAAGTTTTCAATTTCTTGCTCTTCCTCTTCTCCTTCTGGCACCCCTATGATTCGGATGTTGGCTTGTTTAAAGTTGTCCCAGAGGTTCCTAAGCCTCTCCTCATTTATTTCAATTCTTATTTCCTCATTTTGCACTGGTTGACTGCTTTTTTCCTCCTTATGTTCCAAATCATTGATTTGAACTCTAGTTTCCTTTTCTTTATCATTAGTTTTCTATGGACTTTCCTTCGTTTCACTTAGCATAGCCTTCACTTCTCTTATGTGTTTGTCATACTCAAGCATATCTGCCAGGCCTGTGAGCATCTTCATCACCAGTATTTTGAATTCTGTGTCTGTTAGGTTGGCTATCTCCTTATAGCTTGATTCTCCTACTGAAACCTTGATCCATTTCTCCTTTGGGGCCATAGTTTTCTGTCTCCTCATCCTGCATCAGTTTGCATCTGTGTCTTAGGTAGAGCTGTCGCTCCTGTTACATTTAAGGGGCAGAACCTTAGGTATTTGTCAGTACAGGGCGACCTGTTTCACCACGTTGTGGCGCTGCGTGTGGGGGAGGGGTCAGAGAGGGAACAATGGTGCTTGCTCAGCATTTGCCCCTTTTCCAGGCACTTCCCCCACTTCCATATGCATCTGTCACCTCTATAGCTGTTGCCCTGGCTATCATTCCCAGAGTGGGTGGGTCTGCCGATGTTCTAAGACCATGGGGGCACTTCAAATAAGCGGACTCCACTGAGAGACAGGCAGTTACTTCCTCCACCCCAACACCTACTGGTTTGCACAGTCAGAAGCAATGAGGCTTGATTTTCCCTGGTGTTGAGACTGTGAGCTTTGGGGTCTGGTCAGGAGCTGGGAATGCTCCCCAGGTGCCCCTCTCAACATTTTAAAACATGTAACTGCATTTTCTGCTAGCCTGCCACTGCTGCCACTGCTACTGCCACCTCACCGCATCCTCTCTGTCCTGGCTCCGCCCCTCCTACCTGTCTGGATGAGTATTTCTTCTTCATATCTTTGTTTGTTGGATTTCCATGCAGCTTGATTTTCTGGACCTTCTGGTTTTCTCTAGTTTTGAGGTAGTTGTATTTCTTCTTAGTTGTGGAGAGAGACACAGCGTGTCTGTCTAGGCCTCCATCTTGGCCAGAAGTCTGCTCCTTTAAAATTTATTTATCTTCCTGGCTACTTTCATGATCTGCTTTTTTGTTTTGAGTATTATCCAGTTTGATTATGATGTTTCTCTGGATATTTTTAATATCCTTTTTATTTATTTTTATTTATTTATTTATTTATTTATTTATTTATTTATTTATTTATTTATTTTTCTGAGTAAATGTCATGTCCAAAGGCAAAAAATGTAATTTTTTAAAATTATTTTTCTATTACGGTTGTCTAAATCCCTGCCCCCTCCAATTGCTTCCCCCCACGCTGCCTATCGCTTCTCCGCAATCAATTCCCAATCCACTATCCATGTTTATAGGCCATTTATACTAGTTCTTGACTAGACCCTTCCCCTTCTTACTCCCCTTCCTTTTCTCCCCCCTTCCCCCTTGTCACTGTTAATCTACTCCTTGTTTACATGCCTCTGGTTCAGTTTTTCTCATTTGTTTGTGTTGTTCATTAGTCTCCGGTATTAGGTGATATCATATGGTATTTGTCTTTTATTGCCTGGCTTATTTTGCTAAGCATAATTCTCTCTAGTTCCATCCATGTTGTTGGAAATGGTAGGAGTTCCTTCCTTCTTTCTGCTGCATAGTGTTCCATTGTGTAAGTGTACCAGTGTTTTGATCCACTCATCCATTCATGGGCACTTAGGATCTTTCCAGAACTTGGCTATTGTAAATAGCGCTGCTATGAAGATAGGGGTGCATAGGACCTTTTGAATTGGGGTTTCAGGTTCTTCAGGTATAATTCTAGCAATGGAATTGCTGAATCAAAAGGCAGTTCCATTTTTAGCTTTTTGAGGAAATTCCATACTGTTTACCATAGTGGCTGCACCAGTCTGCATTCCCACCAACAGTGCACTAGAGTTCCCTTTTCTCTACCTCCTCGCCAGCACTTGATGTTTGTCGACTTGTTGATGATGGACATTCTGGCCAGTGTGAAGTGATATCTCATTGTGGTTTTTATTTGCATCTCTGATGGCTAGTTATGTTGAGTATTTTTTCATATGCCTATGGACCCTCTGTATGTCCTCTTTGATGAAGTGTTTGTTCAAGTCCTTTGCCCATTTTTTAATTGGGCTGTCTGTCTTCTTGGTGTTGAGATGTGTAAGTTCTTTGTATATTTTTGAGATCTATCCCTTGTCTGAGGTATCATTGGCAAATATGTTTTCCCATATGGTTGGTTCTCTTTTCATTTTGCTGATGTTTCTTTTGCTGAGCAGAAACTCTTTAGTTTGATGTAGTCCCATTTGTTTATTCTTGCCTTTATTTCCTTTGCCTTAGGAGGTACATTGGTGAAAATATTGCTACGTGGGAGAATGAAAATTTTCCCGTCTATGTTTTCCTCTAGGACTTTTAGGTGCCACAGTTTACATTTAAGTCTTTTATCCATCTTGAGTTTATTCTCGTGTGTGGTATAAGTTGGTGGTCTAGTTTCATTTTTTCGCATGTCCCTGTCCAGTTCTCCCAGCACCATTTGTTGAAGAGACTCTTCTCACTCCATTTTATGTTTCTTCCTCCTTTATCAAATATTAGTTGACCATATATACCTGGGTTTATTTCTGAGCTCTCTATTCTGTTGCATTGTTCTATATGTCTGTTTTTATTCCAGTACCAGACTGTTTTGATACAGTAACTTTGTATAGTTTGATATCAGGTACTGTGATTCCTCCTGCTGTGTTCTTCTGTCTCAAGATTGCTTTTGCTATTCGGGGTCTTTTTTGGTTCCATATAAATTTCTGAAATATCTGTTCTACATCTGTGAAATATGTCACTGGTATCTTAATAAGGATTGCATTGAATCTATAAATTGCTTTGGGCAGTACGAACATTTTAATGATGTTGATTCTTTCCATCCTTGAACATGGTATATGCTTCAATTTATTTGCATCTACCTTAATTTTTTTCTTCAGTGTTATATAGTTTTCCAAGTACAGGTCTTTTATTTCCTTGGTTAAGTTTATTCATAGGTACTTTATTTTTCTCATTGCTATAGTAAATGGGATTTTTTTCTAGTTTCTATTTCTGATATTTTATTATTGATGTACAGAAATGCCTTTGATTTCTGAATGTTGATTTTGTACCCTGCTATGTTGCCAAATTCACTTATTAGGTTGAGTAGATTTTTTTGTGGGATCTATAGGGTTTTCTATGTACATTATCATGTCATTTGCAAATAATGATATTTTTACTTTCTCTTTTCCAGTGTGGATGCCTTTTATTTCTTTTTCTTGTCTGATTGCTGTGGCTAGGACTTCCAAGATGATGTTGAATAGGACTGGAGATAGTGGACATCCTTGTCTTGTTCCTGATATCAGGGGGAATGCTTTCAGTTTTTGTCCATTGAGTATGGTGTTGGTTTAAGTTTTCTTACCGTACATGGCCCTTATTATGTTGAGGTATGCTCCCTTTATTTCCAGTTTGCTGAGTGTTTTCATCATAAGTGGGTGTTGTACTTTATCAAATACCTTTTCAGCATCTATTGATAAGATCATGTGTTTTTTGTCTTTCACTTTGTTTATGTGGTGTATTACGTTTATTGATATGTGAATATTAAACCATCCTTGCATCCCTGGGATGAATCCCACTTTATCGTGGTATATGGTCTTTCTAATGTGTTGCTAGATCCAGTTTGCCAATATTTTGTTGAGGATTTTAACACCTATGTTCATTATCAATATTGCTCTGTAGTTTTCTTTCTTTGTTGTGTATTGACTTGGTTTTTGAGTTAGGATAACACTGGGTTCATAGAAAGAGTTTGGGAGTCTTCCCTCTTCTTGGATTTTCTTGAATAATTTGAGAAGGATAGGAGTTAGTTCTTCCCTAAATATTATGTAAAATTCACCTGAGAAGCCATCTGGTCCAGGGCTTTTGTGTGCCGGGAGTTTTTTTGATTATTGTTTCAGTTTCACTCTTTGTTATCGATCTTTTCAGGGTTTCTGCTTCTTCTTGATTCAGTCTTGGAAGACCATATGTTTCCAGAAATTTGTCCTTATCATCTAGGTTTTCAAACCTGATATACAGTTCTTTGTAATAGTTTCTTACAACCCTTTGTATTTCTGTGGTACGGTTGTGGTTTCTCCGCTTTCCTTTCTGATTTTGTTTATTTGGATCCTTTCTTTTTCTTGATTAGCTTGGCTAAAGGCTTGTTGATTTTGTTCATCTTTTCAAAGAACCAGCTCCTGATTTTATTGATCTTTTGAATTCTTTTTTTACTCTCTATGTCATTTAATTTTGCTCTGATCTTGAAGATTTCCTTTTACTTGCTCTGGGCTTTGTTTGTTGTTGTTCTAGTTCTTGTAGCTGTAGGGTTAGATTTTCTATTTGAGATTATTCTATCCTTTTTAGGTAGACCTGTATTGCTATGAACTTTCCAGTCAGGACTGCTTTTGCTGGGTCCTATACGTTTTGGGCTGTTGTGTGTTCATTATCATTTTTTTCCTGAAATTTTTTGCCATTTTCCTTGATGTCATTGTTAACCCATTCATTCTTTAATAGCATGTTATTTGTTCTCCATGAGTTTGAATGTTTTTGAGTTTTTTCCTTGAGGTTGATTTTGCAGTGTCAAGCTATTATGGCCTGAGAAGATGCTTGATATAATTTCAATTTTCTTGAATTTGTTTAGGCTTGTTTTGTGTCTTACTATGTGGGTCTATCTTTGAAAATGTTCCGTGTGCACTTGAAAATAATGTACATTTTGCTTCTTTCGATGAAAGTTCTATATATCTCAACTAAGTCCATTTGATCTAGAGTGTTGTTCAATGTGTCAATATCCTTGGTGTTTCTTTGCTTTGAAGATCTCTTCATTGTTGACAATAAGATGTTAAAGTCCCCTACTATGAGTGTGTTACTGTCAATACTGTTCTTGAGGTCCTTCAAGATTTTCCTTATATATTTGGGTGCTCCTATGTTTGGTGCATATATGTTTACAAGGGTTTACCAACTTGATGGATTTTTCTCTTAAGTATTATGAAATGTCTTTCTTTGTCTCTTTTTATGGCCTTTCCTGTGAAATTTGTTTTGTCTGATATAAGCATTGCTACACTATTTATTTTTCATGTCCATTTACTTGAAATATTTTTTTCCATACCTTCACTTTCATACTGTCTAGATCTTTTGTTCTGAGGTGGGTCTCTTGTAGACAGCATATACGTGAGTCATGCTTTCTAATCCATTTAACTACCCTGTGTGTTTTGATTGGTGCATTTAATCCATTTACATTTAAGATTATTGTTGATACATACTTATTCATTGTCATTTTCCCCCTTTGTACTTGTGTTCCTCTCTGTCTCTCTCTGTTTCTTCATCTTCTTAAAGCAGATGCTTTAGCATCTCTTGCAATGCTGGTTTTGTGGAGATGTATTCTTTTAGCCTTCTTTTGTCTGGGAAACTCCTTATTTCACCTTCCATTTTGAAGGAGAGCCTTGCTGGGTAGAGTATTCTTGGTTGTAGGCCTTTGTTATTCATTGCTTGAAATATTTTGACCATTCTCTTCTGGCTTGTAGTGTTTCTGTTGAGAAATCTGGTGACTGCCTTACTGGAACTCCTCTCTGTTTTCTTTGAGTTTTTCCATTTTAATTATGATGTGTCTTGGAGTGGGCTTGTTTGTGTTCATCTTCATTGGGACCCTCTGCACTTCCTGGACTTGCATGACTTTTTCCCTTATCAAGTTTGGGAACTTTTCTGTCGTTACATTTTCAAACAGGTTTTCTATCCCTTGCTCCTCTTCCTCTCTTTTTGGTGTTCCTATGATATGTATATTATTACATTTCATGTTGTTCTGCAGCTCTCTTAAAACCTCTTTATTCTTTTTCCGTCTTTTTTCATTTTGTTCCACTGTCTGGGAATTTTTTTCTGTGTTGTTCTGTAGCTCACTGATCCAATCCTCTGTTTCATTTAGCCTGCTTTTGATTCCTTCTACTGTGTTCCTCAGTTCAGAAATTGTATTCTTCATTTCCTCCTGGCTCTTATTGATAGCTTCTATGTCCTTTTTAATGCTGATGTAATTCTCATTAAGTTCCTTATAGTTTCCCTGGATTTCTTTGTAGTTTTCTTTGAGCTCACTGAACTCATTGAGCTTCCCTATAATTCATATTTTGAATTCCATGTCTGATATTTTGCTTTCCTCTATTTCACTTAACACTCTTTCTGGGGATTCTTCCTTTCCTTTTGATGGGTTTTTTTTTTTTCTCTGTCTCCCCATTTTTTGTGACTCTTCTTGTTTGTTTCTTCTTATATTGAGCTGCACTTCCTAGGTCTGCCCCTGGTGGCATCAGATAGTATCCCAGTCTGTGCCTAGGCATCCTGTTGGAGAGTACCAGAGATCTATTGCCAAATATTCTCTTTATTGTTTTTAAGTTTGTGGTTAAAAATAATTTATCACTGTTATAAAATGTGTAGCCTTAATTTATTCAAAGATTGCTTCCATTTCATTCTCCTTTCTTTTTCTGGAACTCTAATTACACATATGTTGTACCTTCTTACTTCATACTTGCTGTTTTTTAACTTTTTGTTGTTGTTGCTGTATTTTTCCATCTCTTTGTACTTACTTATGGTTCATCTTTTCAGTTTTTGCTTCCAGTTCACTGTGTCTCTCTTTAGCTGTGATGAATCTGCTTTGTAGCCAGTCACTGAAATTTTATTTTCAACTATTAATTTTTTTTCTAAGAGTTCCTTTTGGTTCTTCTTGAAATCTGGTTGGGTACACTTTATATTTCTAGTTCTTTATTCATTTTCAAGTGTCTCCTCTATTTTGTTTTTTGTTTTTATTTTTATTTTTTTATTACAGTTGTCCCATTTCCCCCCTTTTCCCTCCCCTGCTCCACCCACCTCACCCCTCTCCTATGGTCAACCCCCATTTAGTTGTCCATGTCCATGGGTCATTTATACTAGTTCCTTGATTAGACCCTTCCCCCTTTTCTCCCCCTTCTCCCCCTCCCACCTCCCCTCTGGTCACTGTCAGTCTGTTTGTTATTTACATGCTTCTGGTTCTATTTTTCTCATTTGTTCATTAGTTTCCTATATTAGGTGAGATCATATGGTATTAGTCTTTCACTGCCTGGCTTATTTCACTTAGTATAATACTCTCAAGTTCTATTGATGCTATAGCAAAAGGTAGGAGTTCCTTCTTTCTTTCTTATTCCAAATATCATATTTTGCTTCTCCCTTCTATTGTATCCTTCTATTTCTTTAAGCATGTTAAACATAATTTTAAAACATGCATCTGATAATTCTAATATTGGAAATATTTCCTGTTATTTCAGCCCTTTCTTGCTTTGGCTAATTCTCAATCATGGCACTTTCTTTTTTGTGTATGTTTTTCGACACTAAATTCTAGACTTCTTATTTTTCTTGAAACTTGATCTGCATAAATTCACATGAGATGATGGTACATTTACTTCTGCTCTGTGCCTTAAGGCAATGTCACAGTCTAGGGTGATTGAAAATTATATTTTTGGCTTAAAGTTTCCAAATCATAAGGAAATGTAAATTTGAATTGCCAATTTAAGTAAAATTTAAATTTAAGTAAGTTTAAGTAAAATAAACTTTAATAGTCTAAAAATAACTTTTTGGAAATATTTACCTGTCTGTTCAAGTGTCTGTCTGCATACTCATCCATCTGTTTATCAATGTTTTTATGTGTATGTGTGCCTAGAGAGTTATCTGAAGTAAAATCTATTGAATAGTTAGTAGCAAGGTTTATTCCTAGTTAATGCAGATTAATGCACTTTATTCTTTGACCTTTGTTCTATTTTGGTTTGCGTAATTTTTGTTTATAATGAACACACACACACACACACACACACACACACATATACATATATGTGTATATATATCTTCAAACAATGAAGTCCTTTCTTTAAAAAAACAGACAAAAACATGAACACTGTGCTGTAATATGTTACATCTCTTATCTGCCCAGAAGCATCTTGCCTGGCCTCCCCTCATGCTTCTGCTGTAAGTGGATTTCTGATTGTGCTCTGGGCCTGTCCTGTAACCTTGGAGGAGAGGCCAGTCTCTGGTTCCTAAACCAGCATCTCTAGCTTTGCTACTTGCTGACAGACTTTTACCACACCTGCCTCTTTGGTTTTCAGATCTGGCCTGCAGGGAGAGTCCTTTTGCCGGGGCCTGACATCCAGCAGACCACTGGTCAGATTCTTGGTGCTGACCATTGTCTGGGCAGTGCACCAGGCTCCTCTGGTCAGTCCCTCCAGATGGTGAGCCATGTGGGCTCAACTGAAATTCTGCCAGTAACTGACTTCCACTAGATGGAGACTTCCTTTTGGGCCAGGCTATTGGCAGGTGCCAGCTAGTTTCTCTCTAAATCTCTTCCTCCCTCCTTTTCTCCCTCCCTCATTCTCTCTGTCTCTTTCTTCCCATGTCACCTCTTCTCACCACTCTTCTTCTCATCCTATTCTGCCCCTCTCAATTTTATTTTGTCCCCTCTTTTCCCTCTCTCCTTTGATCCATTCTACCCTTTTTCCTTTCTCTTCCCTTCAGCCACCCTCTTCATCCCTTTCCTCATCTTCTTTCCCTCTTTTTCTCTTTTCCCATTTATTCTCTTTCCCTCCATTCATTTCTTATCTGTAAAACAATCTCTTACAAGATTAAATGCAATTATAAAATGTGAGTTGTTTAGCATACTGTTGTATACATAGTAAATGTCTTCTCTATGGGAGCCATTACAATGATTATGTTTTTGTTGAATCATTCATTCATTCAACAAACATGAATGAACCTACTATGCATCAGGCACAGTGCTCAGTATTCGTGGTTACAGTGAAGGTTCAGTCATGATTCCAGCCCTCAAGGAGCTCACAGCCAAGTAGTGAGAATAACAAGGGGATAAACAAACACTGTGCAGTTAGCTGGCCATCTGTGCCCGTGTGCAATGTATGTGTCACCTTGTGTGCAGAGGCCATGCATCGTCAAGCCTGTGGTAGATTCAGTAGATCCAGTCCATGCATGGTTTGTTAATGTTCTCTGAACTGGCAAGGGAATAAAATCAACAGACTTTTATAGTCAAAGAAGATGGATTCTAATTCCTTAAATGGATCCTTTTGTTTTGCTCACAACTGTAAGTCAGCCCTCTTAGCTTCTAAACCTGGGTGACCCCTGAAGCAAAGATTAAGAAATCTATATTTGAACCATTTTTAGAAACAAAGCAGTAGATGAATAATAGGGCTAGGGCACTGGTGCTTGAAAGAGGCAAGCCAGGTCTCTGTAAGAATTGAGATTTCTTTTAAGAAAAGAATCACCGTGTATTTCATTATGGCCGGATTTGTGCCTCCAGCATCATTTCTTGTTCATATGATTCTGTCTCTGAAAAATAAGATACCCCAAGACATTCAAAGGACTATTTTCTACAAGCACTCCAACTGCTTTGAAAATGTAATCATGAATGAAATGTTCTAGCTCCACCTTATCGGCCATTTGGTCTTTGTAGCAGGCCCCTCGGTAGGCCCCTCAGTAAGCCCCTGTGCATTAGCTGCCTGGAGGCCTGGTAGGCCCTACTAGGAGTGGCAGTGCATCCAGGCAGCCCTCTTGCCAGGCTGGAGCCAGGAGTATCTCTGTCTTAATGTCATTTGTGCAAGTCAGCCTTAGCTCCATCTCTCCAGGTCCCCTTTCCTGGACTGCCCCATGGATGCCAACAGCTGCCCACCATTTCCTTCAGGCTGGGCCCTCTGTCCTGGAACTATTGGTACTGAACCTGCCAGCAATATTGATCTGTCATCTGTCTCAATCCCGTAGACTGATGCTGTCTTCTAGTGACCTGAAGTCAATCCAGGTGTTGTGCTATATTATAGCTTTCCTGGTTGGAAAGTAACAGAGGCTGAGTCAGTGACAATGCCAATCTTCAAAAGTTCTTTAGGACTAACCCACTGAACAGTTTCTGGTACCAAAGCAGGTGGGTGAGCAAGATATTTAGGGGCCTGTGGGATTTGTTTTAACCCTCAAACCACACCTTTCTTTGCCTCTAAAAACAACTGGTCTTTGCTATAAAGTGTATATAGCAGAAGGTTCAGGGAAGAGAAGGACCAGTCCAGGCCTGAAGGAAGAGTGAGAGTCTGAATCATTTCCTTGAACTGTGTTAAATATATCCCAACCAGCAAGTCTCTCTCTTTTGAATAACACTTTTCTTTTTCAGATTTAAAAAATAATACATGCTGATTTTAGATAATTAGAAAATTCAGAATGCACAAAGTAAAAAATACAAATCATTCATGTTCTTATAACCCAGTTATAACAGCTGCCATTTGGTATATGTACTTCACGTCATGGATAGATAGAAAAATAGAAAGGTAGGTAGGTAGGTAGATAATAGATATATAGATAGAAAGTTTAGTAGGTAGATAGATGGATAGATAAAAGGTTGGTAGGTAGGTAGATGGATAGATAGATAGATAAACAATGGATAGATAGGCAGATGGATGGAGAAGGCGCTACATCACTATATTTAGCCATATCAAGACAATGGAATTCCTAAACTCTTTAGAAGACTAGTTCTCAAGTTATCATTCCTGGACTAGCAGCATCTGCAACATTTGGGAACTACTTAGAAATGTAAATTCTCAGGCCTTTTGGAAATCAGAAACTCTGGAAATGGGCCAGACAATCTGTGAGTTAACCAGTCCTCTAGGTGATTCTAATGTACACTGAAGTCTGGGAACTACTGGTCTATAACTAACCTGATTCTCCAATCCACCACGCATTCTGACCCCAAGCCCATCTGCTACACAGGATTGTTAGAAAGATTCTCGATTTAGCTCTTTGGATGTTAAACTTAGTCCAGGCCAATAATTTATAGTCCCTTTAGGCTTAACTTTGTCTTCTTGGGACAACTGTTCAGTCTTTCAGATTCTTTCCTTGTTGGCCTCACCCAGCTGCTCTCAAATGACCTAGGGACCAGAGGGACCCCAGGCCTTGTGCTGATGTCCCCCATGTGCAGATAGATAACTGGCCAGGTCTCATCTTTGGACATTTTTCTGGCATTTGCCCCTGACATCTGTGACTGATGATATGTGTCCTATTCTTTCTCAGCTTATTCAGAGGCCAGGAGCCTCCTTCTGCCACTAGGTCTTTTCATGGCTCCTGTAGACCCCTGAATTTCTGCCATATTTTCTATATTATCTTACTTGGTCCACACATGCTGTCACCTTACAATGTTGTCACTTAGAGTCTGTTGCCTAGAGGGGACGCTCACTCTGCTCAGCTGTCTCTCTGCCTTATTAGTTATGTCCCATGCCCTTTCCTTGTACAGTGGTCTCTGCCCCAGGTCCCAAGAGGACAGTAGAGTAAGGTCCTGTTTGCCCTGGGTCCCTTGAGCTCATGGGACACAGCTTCTTCTCCCTGATCATCTCCCTGACTCTGTCTCCATTTCTCTTTCTTCCTGCCTTTTATGTAAAGCCCTTGCGATGTTGAATGGCCCTCTTTTACCAGTTACCAGCTGTCAAGGCCATCTCAGGTGTAAAATCCTATTTCAGATGACAAAAGCTAAACAGTACTTCTTTCTCTTGGCATCTGTAATAATGTCTCACCCTGAGGCAGATGGGTGTAGGAAGGCAAAGTAGAAAAACACAATGCTATGTTTCCAAATGCTACCCTTTTTTCATAATCAAATATGCACACAACTTCCATATAATTTGGATTCTTCTACACGTACTTACTGATGGGTCTTTTTTTGTTGTCATTTATCCATATGCCATAAACACTGTTTCCATGTCGTTAAATACTTTTCTACAACATGACTTTTAATGGCTCTGAGAAATTCAATTAAATACGTGGTGAGGAGAAAAATAAATTGCTGTTTTAAAAGCTATTGGCAGTTTATCTCGGTTTCTTTAGGGTATGGTAACAAAGTTCCTTTGAGGGAAAAATTGTTTTCTTTTTTTTCAATTGGGATAAAAGGGACACTTAAATGGGGCTTTTGCTTATGCAAAGGCAATAACTAATGATGTCATTGCAGCCCAAGTTTGAGGCATGGAGGAGAAAAATGGCAGTGAAAAAGTTGTCTTCTTGAGTTGTTCAAGTTCTTGCAGATTTTTGGTTTCTTTTGGGAGTCTGGGGCCAGAGGTGCAGGTCTTGGACCCAGGAATGTGAGAAGGATGTGAGGATAAGAGTGGCCTCTAGAGGGGCAGGTGAGTGAGGGCCAAGAGGTGATTTGGTCAGCGAGCAAGCTCCTTGCATTGAAGCACAGATAATGGATTTGTGAATCAAGATGTCTGACTTTGAGAGTAAAGTTTTATTTTTCGGTCTTGTACTCATTTTAAAATCTCTCCAGTAAAGACTATTACACACAGTTACACACCCCAGCAATGCCTTGAGAAATGAAGGAAGGGGGCTGTTTCCACATTTGCAGTGAAGTGGAGAAGGGTAAAAATGTGGTCAAAAGATACATCAACCGAAGCATGAAGCAAGAGCTGATAGCTACAATGAGCCACTTTAGGCACTCCCCATGACGTGTTAGAAACATCTGAGAATCCCTGTGTCATAAAAAAATGGGAAGTCTGGTTATCGTTTTTGACCATTAAATAGCAGAGTAACTATGTGAGGCTGGAAAATCCTGGGACACTTTAAACTGAAGTGTATCAATTTATTTAACCATCTTCTATATGTTTTTCTACTTTCCACTCTCATCGTAACAATGCTATAAGCAGCTTTATAGATAAAAGTTTTGGGTATATTATTGATTGTGTCCTTTGTGCAAATTGCTAGAAGTAGAATTGCTTGGGCTATGGTATACCTGTTTCAGAGGCTTGTTATGAAGGCAATTTTGCTTTCAGTCTTTGAACTCTCTGGAAAAACAGTCATCAGAAGGGTCATGAGTCCATCGGAATTGATACTTGGCATGCGGCCTGGGAACCAGATGGAGGATTCCAGTCTTTGAAAGGATGTGCATGTCCCGGGTTCACATTCTGGCACCACACTCGCCCAGGTGCCACTGGGGAAGTCAGCTCAGTCTCTGAGACTTTCCTTATTTCAGAAACAAGGATGATTCAGTATGAATTTAACAGTTTGATTTCATGGAAATTACACATAGAAACTGCATAGATTTGGTATATTCTAAAAAAATCTATAGATTTCAGAAATAATGACCTTTCTGCCATTCTTTTTTCAGAATGGGAGAAACCTGAAAATTTCAGTGCTTTTATCTTTGTGCCTCCAGACACGAAAGAAAAACAAGCCACATAGAATCTGCTTGCTATGGTGTCCACTGCGAGCCGTTAGCCCCAGTAATTTGAGTCAAGGTTATTTATGACCTACTTTTTGATTCACTGCAGCCCAGGCTGTGCTATTTTTTACATTCTCTTGCTAAGAAACCAACATACAAGCAGAGTGTGTGTTTTTCTGTGAAGGGGTGTTTAGGCTTCTCTGGACATTCTGGAAGCCTTTCCAACTGTATAGTACAAGCTAACAGCATGATAGAGAACAGCTGCTGTGCAAATGTAGGCATGTTTCCCCAGGATTCCTCAGAGGGCTACAGCCTTGGTGAGGGTTCTTGTCTCCATTGGTGCTTCTTCCCTCAGACACTCACTGGCAATAATGAAATCTCATTTGGCCTCTCCCTTACAGCTTGGGCTTTGGCCCTCCCATGTGTCCTTTTTCATTAAGAATGGAGTCATGTCCACATGAAGAGCTGGTGCAAGAGGGAAAAGAAGTGTTTTCAACAGTGTATTTGCTCCTTGACACCCCAGAGGTCAAATCCCAGGAAGAGATAAGAGTTCCTTACAAGAACATGCATGGTAGAAGAAACCAATACTTTTGTTTCTTTCTAGCTCCCTGACACTGCTCTAGAGGCCTTTTTCAGAGATTGTCTCAGCAGGACTGCCCCAGGGGGATGTCAGTGAAGAGCATTGTGCTATTGCAGGGCAGAGCCTGTCTTTATGTACAATTTAAACATTTTGTTCTTCATGGATTTTTTTGCATTAATTTTGACTTTCAAAATATTGCTGCATTGGGTTGAATAAGTCTCCCTCAAATTCAGAACTTCAGGATGTGACCTTATTTGGAAATAGAATCTGTGCAGATGTAATTGGTTAAGATCAGTCAGACTGGTTTAGGGGAGACTCTAAGTGCAGTGACTGGTGTCCTTATAGGTAGACCATGTGAACACATGGAGACAGAAAGGGGAGAGAGACACCCATGGGAGGACAGAGGCAGAGATTAGAGTGGTGCAGGTACAAGTCAAGGAGCACCAAAGACTGCCGGCAGCCACTGAGAGCTGGAAGAGGCAAAAGAAGATTTGTCCATAGGTCCTCAGAGGGAACATGGCCCTGCTGAGACCTTGGTTTCTGACTTCCAGCATCCAGTGCTGTGATAAAATACATTTCTGCTCTTTTGAGCTATTCGTTTGTAATACTTTGTTATGGCAATTCTAGGAAACTAACACAATTGCATTAAAATATTTACGCAGACTACTGAATTTTTGGTGCCCCTTACATTCTGCACCCAAGGTGAGTGCCTTCCTCTCCTCACCCTACTGCTGCTTCTGTCCCCTCATTTATCCGTTTGCAACAACTCAATGAGGAGCACACAAAGGAAAATTGCCTATAGGCACCTTTTGCCATGACATTATTTTATAATATATGATTGATATTACTTTGACTTTATTTGAATGCCCAGTTGGTGAAGCCTGAACATATCTAGGCTATGGAAGTCCAATGTTATTTCTCTGACAAACACTAAGCTTCAACAGCGTCAGAAGTTGTGCTGAGTGATAACAGCAAAATACACAATCGCTGTCTTTGAGAGGTTCACTGATAGAAGGGAGATGAGAGAAACACAATCACCACAGAAAAGGACAGTGCAAAGCAGGGGCCAAGCTCCTCCAGAGGTTTGTGTCTGCCCTAAAATCCTTCCAGGCCTTTTACAGAGTACTCCAAACCTCCTTCTATCCGTGGTGCAGGAGATGAAAGCTATACAGTATTTCCTCTGCCTACCCCTCCCTCCTGCTTTCCAGTATGGGTGGTCTTCCTGGTGTCCTGCCAGCACCTATTTCTTGGCAACAGTCATGAGACAGGAGATCAGGCCCATGATCAGAAAACACCAGGAGCCAAGAAGCCCACGCCAGGGTTCAGAAAGAGTGTTGTCAAAATAAAAGTAAGAGTATACATTTCCTTTGGAAATGGTGGGATAAGGATAGGGGCCCTGAGTAGGACTTAGAGCTCAAGAGTCACTGGGTATCTGCCTATGGTAACAGGATAATCCAGATCTCTGCTGCTTGTTTGGAGAGCCAGCTGGGAAGAAAGGGCCAGACAGAAGAAACAGGTTGCTGGTCCCATGAGCCTGGAACTTGCAGGTGATGCTATGCTGGAAAAAGATCATCAGAGAAAGAGGGATGGGCAGTAACTCTAGTACATGATTTTCCCAGCTGGAGGAAACTCAGGTCTCTTGGAACCAGCTGTGCATTTGCCTTAGTGATACAGGTTAAAAGTGGTGCAAATTGCCAGCTCCTGGAGTGTAGCCAATTATTACTATTATTATAATTGGACTGGAACTTAACCTATTGTGAATGGAACCCATAACATATCCCCATTTGTTCCAGGCCAGCTGGCTTGTGAGATGCTAGTGTTAGCATGGTTGGCATGTTCTTGGAAGACATCTCATCAGAGGTGGGGTGAGAGCAGTGCTGGGACTCCTGCGGCAGCTGTAAAACTCAGAGCAGTGACGAGTGGTGGCAGGGGGGTGAGAGGCTTGCCTTCCCAGTGAAACACTATCCAGTCTGACCACCTAGACAGGTTTGCCCACTCTCAGCGGGGCACAGGGACTGGGTGTGAGTGACCTGTGTGTTCTGGAAGGTCTGAGGCCTTTGGGAACCCTGAACTGATCTAAATGCTGAGACTCTCACAGAAATTTTGCCCGTTTGGGAAACAACATATAATAGGAAGAAATTACTCTGCACAATGTGGTGAGAGAGAAAGAGTGGGGCCTCTCCACCTG
Source organism: Furipterus horrens (assembly GCF_987537825.1). Taxonomy (NCBI): domain Eukaryota; kingdom Metazoa; phylum Chordata; class Mammalia; order Chiroptera; family Furipteridae; genus Furipterus; species Furipterus horrens. Next base: position 130,691,102 of record NW_028327171.1, on the reverse strand, counting down.
GCAACATAAGGCAGAGCTGGGGCTAGGACGATGCCTGCAAGATGCTTAGGGTGCAAAATTTAAGGAGGCTCTCACTCTCAGGTTCATCTTGAATGAATCCGAGAGTAAGGGCCTCCTCACATGTTGTGTCCCATCTCAGTTCTGCTCTCAGAGCTGACTCCGGTCCTTATTGAGAGGAGACACCAAGCAGGATGCTGGCGACCAAACTACGTAGAAGGGTAACTTTGGGCTTCTGTGGCAAGTGCTGTGGTCTCTCCCAGCATTCAATTCTCCTTCCTCCTTAGTAACAGGAGCCTGGTTTTATTTGGGACAGTGAGCAATGAATCTAGTTTAATAAAAACAGATAAGTAGTCTTTCTCAGGTACCCTTATACCTTGCAGCTGGATCTCGAGACCAAGCTCTCCTCCTTGAAAGTGAAGCTTAAATGTATGTTATATAGGCAGGACAGGCTGCTTAAAAGGAGCTGACTAAACCAGAAGAGAGGAAGAGACCTTCTTCTTCTTTCTTCCTCTCATTTTGACTTTTCTCCTGCTTGCAGCTCGAAATTTGGAAGACCCATGGATGTCTTACATCATTAGGTGATCTTGAGAATGGAAGCCACACACTAGAGAGACAGAGTAGAAGGAAAAATCTGGGTCCCTAATGATGCTAGGGAACTGTTAAAGGTGCTGTTATTAAATTTCATACTAGACACGTCTATATAGATAAAGGATAGTTAACTCTGAGAGATAAAATAAGTGGCTTCACATTTTCATCCAAAGAAGGGCTGAGCATGAACTGAGACCCAGGAACTATTAGATTCCAAACCTGTGTTCTTAGCTGCTACCCTGTGTTGCTGTGAGTCAAGGGTCCCCATGGCCAATCTTTGGTATGTTTTGCAGTGGAGCTGAAAGTCAGCTCCTTTCCTGACCTGGCTGAAAGGTTTCTCTCAAGGCCCACTGAGCAAGCTGTGCTCCCCAAACCCAGTGTGAAGCCTGCTTAGTGGCTCTGCTGCCCCCTGACTCTGCAGGCACCACCTGCACTGTGCTGGTGCTGCCTGCCCAGCCAGGAGGGGAGCACCCTCCAGGGCTTTTTACCCTCAACCTCCACACACTCAACTAGGTTAGGTTTTCATAAAACATGTATGCTTTTTCCAATCACCTTGGGAAGTCCGAGTCTTTCAAGATCAGCTGAGCTGATTGACAATTGAGGCTGAGGAGAGTCACTCCTTTATTTAACTGTTTTGCCCTGCACAAGGACAAAGTGAGAGGAGTTCTGGCTGGAACATCTTCATGTTTCAAGGGTAGCTCAGGATCAGAAAAACTGCCCAAGGACAGTTCTTCAGGTGACAGTGGATAAACCTCATTGTTCTCAGGAAAACCACTTAGCCAAAAGACAGGACAGAGCTTACTTGATATAATTTAACCCCTCCCCCTTTTGCTTCCCCCAAACTTCCCACTTCTTTTTTGCTCCCAGATACTCAGGACACTGCTGACATCTGAGACTCCTTTCTTTCGTCTTGAAGACTTTGAACTCTCCAGCAGGTTTCTCAGCCTGGGTTTAAATTTTGAATCCCATTTATCTTAGGGTTCAGGCTTGCCTGATCTTGTGGAGAGCTGATTGTTGGTGAGGAAGCATGAGAGGTCTAAGTGGGGGGTCTATTTATTGTGAAAAAAATAAAGGATTTTGCAGGAAAAGAGCTCAAAGTAAGGAAAGAGGAAGTTAAGGTACATATGTTTGGCTCAAAGTGCAGGGAAGGGGATGAAGGTGAGGCGGGGCATGCTGCGTGCCTCTGCCAGGAATGGGCAGCTGCAGGAAAAGCTTTGGTGCAAATGACACAAGCTTTGCTCCTGCCTTCTTTGTGGGACCCACAGGCTGTCGTGCATCATGTCACTGGGACCAGGTGCGGTGTTGACGGTGCAATGGTGCAATGATGGGCGATGGTGCTGGTGGCCTCTGAGCATTGCAGTGAGACTGTAGGGAGCACCAGTGACCTTGCCAATGTTTGATGACACCTCTCCCAGCAGAGCTCACCTGGGTATAGCAGTGCCACTGACACCTCTGCAACTGGCACCATGTGATGGTGAATTTTAGGTGATAACATGCCCAGATATCTGGTTAAACATTCTAGGTGTGTATGTGAAGGTGTTTGGATGAGTCTGGCATTTAAATTGGCAGACTGAGTGAGGCAGATTGCCCTCCATGATGTGGGTAGGCCTTTTCCAATGAGTTGAAGGCCTGAGTAAAACAAAAAGGCTGACCTGGCCCTAGTAAGTGAGGATTCTCCTTTCCAAAGCCTTCTGAACTGGGACATTGACTCTTCCTGGTTCTGCAGCAGCTCTGATCTTTGGACTCAAGCTGCAACATGGGTTGTACAGAGTCTTGACTTGTTAGCCATCATAGTTGCATGAGTCAATTTTTAAATAATTAAATATATTTGTTTTGTTCTGTTTCTCTGGGAAACCTCTGACTAATATACATTTGTCAGGAAGCATCAGCATTGTGACCCAAAATAAAGGGTCATGCCATGGGGTAGCCAAAAGGGCTATCTGAGGAACACATGTGGAAATTTTCACAATTATCTGACATAAATCTTTAGGAAGAGTTGGTGAGAGCATAGAGGACACAGCCAAAGAGATACCTCTTTGAGGCTCTGTGGTAGGCTGAAAAACAGTCCCCTGACGATGTTCATGCCCTAATCCTCAGACCCTAGGCATATGTTACCTTACATGACATAAATGACTTTGTGAATGTGATTAGGTTATGAATCTTGAAAAGGGGAAATTGTCCTGGATAGTCCAGGTGGGCCCAATGTATCTACAAGGGTCCTTAAAAGAGGCAGGCAAGAGGGTCCCAGAAGAAGGCAGGAGATGTGATGATGAAAACATGTGTGGCAATGTGCTTTGAAGATGGACAAAGGGATCATGAGCCAAGGAATAAGGTGGCCTCGAGAAGATAGAAAAAGCAAGAGACTGATACAGAACCAGCCAATTGTGTTCTGCAATAGCTGTAGAGTTTGATTGCCCGCTGCCAAGAAGAGTGACTCTCAAGGCAAGAGTTTGGTGAAAAAGGAAAGGGGTTGATTGTTTAAAGGTTATATAGATTTAGAATAATAGCATATTTCTACCACTAAATCCTGCTCCCTTTTAACCCCCCCCCCAAAAAAAAAAACATTAGCTGCCTCCTTCTGCCAAGCCAGGCAAGTTTCAGAATATGCCACTCAAAAAGTATCATCCTTCAGAAACGCAGAAGTCTGCAGCTCAGCATTCCCAGTCACAGTTCAGCTCCAAGCATCTCCCAGGTGTCTGTGCACTTTGCCAGAGAGGTCCCCTGCAGTGCTGTCAACTCTGCTGCTGTCTTCTGGGCAGGAGGGGTGCTGAGGATGTTTCCAATGGGTCTCCACATCTCCAGACCTCCAGACCTCCAGATCGACTGACAGGGAGACCTTCAGGCAGACTTTCCAGACCTCGTGGTAGACCTCTTTTTACTTGCCCATTCCAGTTTTAAATGCTTGGCTCCGAGCTTCCTGCATGGCTGAGCATCTTGCTCTTCCTATGGTGCATTGATGTTCACCATTTTTGTCAGCTCCCCCGTGTCTTTGACCCTTTTTTGGCTGCCATCTTTAGTCAGGGCAAGGGTTTCTAGCCAGCACAGGCACCCAGGGTGGGCATCTGCCCCCACAGCTCACACAGACGCTGTATGAGCTTCTCCCCTGGTTATGTCACCAGTCACCCTGCTTGTGCAGTTCTCAACATCACATACACAATTTGCAGCTTCCACAGCTCCTCCCTTCAGGAAGGCACAGGGTGTTAATCTGCTTTTGTTATGCAATGTGCCTTAAATGTTGTACTTTCTGCTTTGGGGGCATTCTTTCCCTCACTGTCCAGTGCCTTTTTGCAGGATTTGGGGGGATGTGAAGTATGTCTACCTTTAGGGGCTCATGCTCTGTACCCTGTGACAAGACTAACATAGGTCCTAGCTGGGGAACAATAACCATCCCCTTGGAAGGGCAGGGCATGAAGGCGTCAGCCTGAGCAGAAAGTGAGTCTCTTTCTGTATTGCATGAGAGCCATGAGGATGGCCCTCCCATTTGCAATGTGAATGTGGAACTGCTGAACTGACCCTGAGACTACCTTCCCCCAGTTATCTTGTTATATTGATTGTGTGTGTGTGTGTGCGCACCCGCGCGTGTGTATAATATACCCTTATCTGTGAAGTCACTCACTGTTAGGAGGGTTTTCTACTGTGGCAGTCAAATGTGTTCTCACTACCCAAATCTATGCTGGATCTCATCTGGGCACCTCAAGATCTCACATGTAAGGACCATGGGGGCTGAACATTTTTGAGACCCTTTAGGTTTTATAGTTTATTCCCATTGCACATAAGGCTGGTCCATTCAGCTGATGGCAGGGAATGTGTGGGGCCCTTTCCGCTGCCTTGGGATTATGTTTGATGTGAGCACAGTATTAGAGAAGGTTGTTTGCTTATCTTATTTGAAGGCTTTGATGTTCAGTGAAGGTGGCCTGAGAACATTTTTGCCAGGAAAGAACAGCGAATAGAGCAAGCCTTGCAAAGCGAACAAACAACAATCAGAGATGTAATTATTTTCTGGGAGGTGAAGGACATGAGGCTGCGGTTGTTTTCTTACTCCCCACCACCCATCTAGTAGTTTTTCTAAGTTTGTTTTGGCTTCCCAGATAATCTGATTTTCACATTCTGTCTTTGTGTTTTCTTTAACTATTTTTAGACCTTTTGATTCAGCTTAGTTGGCAGTTGCTGTTCCCCTAAATACTTGAAGAACTTCCAATTTCGTGGTGGTTGAGGCAAAGACACGGGGGATGGCTAGAAAGTAGCCCTCTTCTCACTGCAGCTTCCTGGGTTTCGGAGACATAATGGCTCTGGCTCAGCAGGTGTTGCTTGCACACAGTTGGTGTTCGCGGAATGCTCCAACCAAGGCTTTCTCAAGTGTGGTGGCAGCTCATGTCGCCTTCTGTGAATGTAACTCATGGCAACAGTGTAAGGGTGGCCCTAGACGTCTCTCCTTCAGAGAACATACCATCATTCTTCTATGATTCTCTGTGTAGAAGTAGGCAAGGGCAGGGCTTTGGACTGACTCTATGACATTTATGTGGTTTTAAACTCAGCTGAGATTTCAACACTACTTCATGATATTTGAGTCATCCCTGGGGTATTCCTTCTGTAAATCCTGACATTGGTTGGTGACTGTCTGGGTTCAAATTCTAGCTCTGCCACTTGTCACCTATGTGATTGTAGCCTCTCTGTACCTCAGTTTACTCTTCTGTAAAATGGGTGTGATGATAATAGTGTCTACCTCCTAGTGCTCTTGTGAAAATTAAATGAGTCAATATAAATAAAACACTTAGGGCAGTGCTTGGCACATAACACACACTACGGGGGTGTCAACTGCCATTTGTTCCAGCCTTGGAGTGCTCTCAGGCTTCTACCCATTGCCCCATTCTGCATTCTCAGGCAATGATGTTGCTGCCTTCATCAGAGAGAAAGTAGAGGCCTCTGGTACAAGTGATCTCAACTTTATTCACTTAATAACTTACATTTCATGCACGTTTAGCCCCTGCTTTCTGATCTCCAGGGACAAATGGCCTCTCCTCATTCTAATGCCAATGCTCTACTTGTGGCCCTGACCCCTGGTCTTCTTGCCTCTTACATATGGATCTCCAGGATGTCCCTGTACTGAGTTGCTTTTTCTTTTCAAGTCCACACATCTTAATTCCCTTGGAAGTGGTGAGTAAAATCCATTCATAGTTGAAAAAATACAAATGAATAAAAATAAAAATCACCCAGCATCTCACTAACTGTTCTTATCTCCAATCCATTCTTTCTACCCATATCAAATGTTTTTTCTATATTTCTGTTTCATCACACCGTTACTCTGCCACCTTCCAATGGTCTCCACTTTCTACAGAAGATGTTTATCTTCTGCAGCTTGGCACCGGGTCACCTTCCCATCCTTCTCTGCCACCCAGGAGGCCTTTACGATCTCTCATTTGTTCCTACTCTTTTCACTACCTGGTAAAATTCCCTAGTTATTCAAGCTCCACATTAGATGTCTGTTCAGTAAAGCCTTCTTTTAACTACCTCCAGTCAGCAGCAATTGCTTCCTTTGTGCTCTGTTGCATTGTGTTCAAATTTCTAATAAAACACTTATCACACCCTACCACCTGTGCAGGTTCAAATTTACATGATTCTCTTGATTCATGAAATCTGGCTGCTGTTGGGTGATTTTCTCTTGCTCAGCACTCCTGGGAATGCTTAAAATATGAAATGGCAAGAGAGTTCTTTGTGAGTTGTTCTAATAGGCATTTAACTTACTGTTGAACTAGCATATCATAAATTCTCCCAGATTTCAATTTGCAACAGCAACAGGACTTTTTTCTTTCCAGCTTATCTTGAAAGAGCAACTTTCAGGGGCACCTTTTCCAGTCTTTCCAGGAGGCACAGGAGACTTAGCTATGCCAGGTTTTCTGCTGTGTTTGCCTTCCTGAGTGATTTAGAATCTGTCATTCACTGGACTTTTAGATCAGTGGTCCTCAAGCTTCAGTGGATGTCAGAATCACAGGTGGTAGGGGTGGAGTGTGGCCCGAGGGAGGAAGATGGGTTAAAATACAGATGGTTGGGCTTCGCCTCTGGAGTTTCAGATTCCCAGAAAGTCTGGGTGGGACCCCAAAATGTGAAAGTCTGGTAAGACCCAGGAGATGCTGGTACTGCTATTCTGGGGACCACACCTGGAGAACCACTGCTAGTGGAAAATGCACAAGCTTAGGTTTGCTTTCCTCCACTGTCACTATCCTGCACTTTCTTTGTGTCTCTATGGTGATGGCCACCATTTCCCTTTGCCATTAGCATCAATGCTGGTGAGTCCCATTAGTTTTAAACCTGTTTCTTACTCTTCCCTGGCTCTCTTGCCCTTCTCTGACCTGTCTGTTATGAGCACCCAAAGGGCAAGGATTGATTAATGCCAATGTGGTTTTTATATCTTTAGTGTCGACGATGACTGGCATACACCAGGAGCTTAAGTGTCGATGATGACTGGCATACACCAGGAGCTTAAATAAATGCAAGAATAATTGGATGTCTGGTTCTGGCCCTGCTAGTGAATTGGTCTTTTAGGCAGACAGTTCAATATTCTCCATTTAAGTCTTATTGTAGGTGAAATAAAGGGAATGGTGCTTGGCAGCAGATAAGGATTAGAGAATTGGGCACAAAAATGTCTGCCTAAGAGGAAGGTTAATTAATAATCAGTTAATCAACAAGGTGAATGGAGGCGGTGGCTGCTAATGACACCAGGAGGGGCGGTGTGAGCACCAGGAGCCCTGGTGGCCCACAGAGCTTTTTCTGGGGCAGGATTGCTCTGAGCGTCTTCACAGGAACACAGCTACAGCAGCATTTATGAGAAAAATTCTCCCCTAAGAACTTTGGTTTGAGGAAAAAAAAAAAAAGGAAATGCGAGATCTACACAGCTGCCCTGGCTGAGTGCTTCACAGGATATTAATAAAAAAGCTGACTATAAAAAGAGAATAATGCTGATTTTTTTCTGAGTAAAAAATTAATTCACACATTAGAAGTTTACAAAAAGTATCCTGTAAGTTACCTATAATCTGAATACATGTATCCAGAAGTTACTTGCATTTGTGAGTTGAATTATTTTCTTCCTTTAAGTGTCTTTCTCTCTCTCTTTTTCTTTTTGTATGATATTTTATGGGGTTGTAGCCCTTATGTATTATGTGTCTTACTTTTAAAAATTAACCTTGAATTATAAACACTTTTGTCATTTATCAGTCTTCAAAAACATGATTTTTAATCGTTATTACAAAAATACTATTGTCAGTAAACTGAAGGATTCAGAATTATGTAAGGGAAGAGGAATTTTCTCTGCTCCACATTCACTTCTGAGAAGAAATTGCTACTAACAACTTGAGACTTTTTTTTCTGGGCCTATTCAGTAATTCAAAGTTTAAAGAAAATAAACAAATGGGCTTATATCATTCTGCCACTGGCTCTTAAAAAAGATTTAGCATTTTGTAGTCACTTCTCCCTTTTTATTAAAAATAGTGAAAATATGATTTTTTATAATTACTAAATATTATTGAGCATTTACATTGTTTGGTATTTTTAGTATTCTCAAGAATGCTGAGGTGAACATGCTAATATATATTTCCTTGTTGATAAGGAGGAAGGGTATTTCTAATGGCTGTTGTATGCTAAGCAAGTCAGTATCAAGGACTCAGCCTCCAAGTAGGGCACTTGCCTTCATTCTCATCTTGACTACTGACTTCACCCCTCACTTTCAACAGTCTCTGAAGTCTCTTTGGGGTTTAGTGCAGTCTGCAGTGCAGAGTGTGAATCACTGAGACCCAGGTCCCCCTGGTCATAACTCAGGCTGGCATTTTCCCAGAGGAAGGAGAAGTTTTGAGGCCTTCATAGGAGCAGAAATTTCCTAAAGGAGAGGGCATTCTTGTCACTCAACCTCTGTGAACACCCAGGGTGAGGGGGTGGGGAGTATGAGCCCTGCTGTCTCCTTCTCCAATGAAGTGGAAGGCTTCCATCTTCATCTCTGATCCTGAGCCACACTAGCACTGAAAGCTTTCAGACAGAAGACATCTGAAGTTACGCTAATGTGTGGCAAGGGCAGGATTCACAGAGGAAACTCTGGAGACAATGGATGACTGGGCTGAAGGTTTTTAGAATGGGAACTCACAGACATTTCTTGGAAGTGAGGAAGAATATGTTCAATTTCATATGACAGGAATATGTGTTTCTTGATGAAAGTTTGCAAGAGGTTCATAGTTCACTTGGAATGAGGAAAAAATCATGTTCTCCCAAGATGCACAGAGATAAGGGAGGAATCTTGGGTCCTTGAGGAGCACAGATGATGTGCAATTATTCCAGGCCTGGGACACAGTTTAAGGGTCTCAGCAGCCATTTCTCATTTCTTCAAGCATATGTTGATCTGGGGTCATTCCTATCATTAACCTGTCCTTGAGATGGTGCAATTGGGAAAAAGATGAACCTGGAAGAAAAAGAAGAAGCCATGAAGGCGCAAAGGCTTCTCCTTCACACACAGAGCTTGGAATTTCCTGATGGCTGTTGTCTAGAATGGGCCGAGTCTTCAAAGTCTCATGGGATGTGTGCTAGGGGGTAGAAGTGTCTAATGCTTTGTGCTAGACCTATGTATCAGTCAGGATTCAATCAGAGAAGCAGAATTTATCTATCTACCTATTTATCTATGCCAAATCCCTGCAAAAATTATATATGTATATTACATATAATATAATGTTTTTGTATTATATATGTACATAGATAAGATCAAATCCTTGCAATATATAATGTACATATATATATATATATATATATATATATATATATACATCCCCAAACCAGAATTTATTTATAAAAATTGTGTATTTATTCTTACATGTTTAAACTTTAGTCACTTTCAAAATACTCTCCATTTGATGCAGCACACCTATCGAGATGGTTTTTCCACTGCTCAAAACAGTTTTTGAACTCATTCATTTTGATGCTTTTTAGTGCTTCTGCCATTTTTTCTCTCACCTCTTCCACATTGGCAAAATGTTTCCTTTTGAGGAAATTTTTCATCTTGAGAAACAAAAAAAATCTCTTAGGGTGAGACTGGGTGATTAGGAAGGGTGGGTCATGGGGTTCATGTCATTTCTGGTAAAAAACTGCTGAACACTCAACACGGTATGGGCAGATATGCTCATAAATCACCCATGAAATAGACAAACTCTTCAAAAGAGTCTTCAAAAAATAAATTTACTGAAGCCAAATGCAGCCTCTCACAACAACACCTGATGGACACTGATACAAATGGGTTCCTATAACATTCACCTAGCAAGGGAAGCCTGTACTACAAGGGACCCACCCTCCAGAAAATAATTCCTGTTGTTTTTGGATCCCCCTATATACATCATATGATAATATTATTAACCAAACATATCATATTTAAACATTTATTATATTATATCATATTATATATTTATATATAGAGATGGTAGGCATAGGTCAAGTACTTATAACACTAGATATGTATTTATGTGAATGTAAAGTAGAAAAGAACAAGGACAAGTTGGAACCTGCAAACACAAGTGGGAACCATGAGGATGAACTGAAGCTCATGGCAATTCTCACTGCCTCTGGCCTTGGTGGTATGGACTTCCTACAGAAGTTGAGTCGTTTTTATAAAGGAGTGAAACACATACCTGGCCCAGGAGTTACATGAGTAGAAGAAGAATCTATGGGAGGACAGAAGGCCTGACTACTCCCTTTCACCAATGAGATGAACCAGCAGATAAGTGAGAACATGTGTGAGCTACAAAACACCTGCTTTCCTTCCACACCACCCCCTCAAAGAAACTCCCATAAATATATTTCATCACCCACCCATCAGAAGCACACAGGAAAGAGAATGTAAACAAATGTAGTTCAGTCTAACCAAGTTCATACATCAGTAAGTCACCATTGTCTGTTGTTCTCTTCCCGACCATTTGTGATTTATATATATTGCTAAAACCATATTTGATCTTCAAATAAAGATAGTAACACTCAAGTTTCTACCTAACATAATACAGCATTCTGTGTGCAAAAAGAAACACTCTAACCCTTTTTATGAAAGAGGATATAAAGTCCTTTTTTTTGTCATTGGCTAATGTTCATCCTTCTCTTGGGAGATTCATACTCCCCATTTTTTATCTCTACCTTAAACACTAAAATGCAAAGTTAGTATCTATTAACTTATATGATGTAAAATAATAAATGGAAGAGAGAGAGAAAGAAAAGTATTTGGTAATATGCATTTGAACGCAAATCAAAATAAATATTCATAACTACTATAGTCCTCTATGCAACTGATCAGAATTGTAGCTGGTATTCATAACTACTTTCTTCCACCATCCATTCCATATTCTCTTTACCTTCAATAAGCACCTCAGCTTGTCATGGTTCTTTGCCTAGTGGGTTACCCCAAACTTTTATTGTTGAATTGTCTGGGTCATTAGTAGTCCTGCCTGTACTGGGTTGTTGAATTTAATCTCAGAGCATGGGAATCTTCCCCATTCCGTACATACTGCTTCTTACCCTTCCTGTGTCGTAGCAGCTCAGTTTCCCCTTCATAGGCAGGATCACTTATCCCAACCTGTACGGGAACTTCCCCTCTTCTGTCTATTGAGTCACTGGCACAAGGAGCCCGAATGGTCAGATGGCAATCTTAACCTTCAGTTGAATGGAATCATTACTATGCTGTTAGTGAAGGCATTTCTCCCTTGGAACTAGGACCGCTGGCTCAGCAGAACCTCAAGTTGAGGAGACAGAAGAAACATTTTACCTGGGTCACTAGTGGTCATTATGAGTGGTTCCACTTCCATTTCCAACCCTTGATTCCCAAACCTGGCTGTGGGAGAAATAGCAACATATACTGATTTAGAGCATATACTGCATCCTGGAGGAGATTGTCCCACCCTTCAATATTTTTCCACCAACCTAGTGCTATAACTGAGTCTTCAAAAGGTCATTCCATCATCTTACCAAACTATAGCTGCTTGGGGATGATGGGGAACAGTCATAGGACCAATGAAATCATGATTCTGATGAACGTGAGTCCATTTCTACACTTCATTTTTTATGAAGTGAGTTCTTTGGTTTGAAGTGAGGTTATTTGGACTACCATGAAAGTGGATAGATAGGGCATACTATATGTTCATAGATGCTACTTTTGATAGAAGAATTGTAAGCGAGGAAGTAAAATCCATATTGAGTAAGTGGCTAAGACCAAAATACTTCCCCTTCCACAATGGAAAAGGTCCAAGGTAGTTAACTTGCCACACAGTCCCCCTAAGAAATGGTGCCATATCAATGGCTCAGTGTTTGCCTTTGTTGTTGGCCGATTAAGGACTCAGCAGTAGCTGAAACTACATCAGCTTGGGTGAATAGAGGTCCATGTTCCTGAGCCACAGGGCCATAATGTTTGTGAATCCATTGGTGAGTGAGAAGAGTGACTAGAGAAAGATGGTATCCACAGAGTGGGTCATCTTATCCACTTGATTATTAATTTTCTCCTCTAATAAGGTTTCCCTGTAGTGAGAATTTATGCACAGAGCACTAATATGTTCACAACCCATTTCCATTTGGAGAATCCTCTCCATGTGCCTCTTCCCTATACCTCCTTATGATTCATTTTCCAGCCAAAACATTATCCACAGCCCAAAAAGCAGTTTAGATTCATACTTCTTGCAATCTCTACTTCCAGGCAAAATGAGCTCTTTGCTCCAAATACTATCCACTAGGCATATTTTCACTTGTCACTGTCCTTCTTGCCCATCCTGGTATGTGGCTGTAGTGCTGCAGCCACCTACTTTCAGAAGAACCATCTGTGAACCATTACTGAAGTTTCCACACATCATTCCTCTGAACCACTCACACTTCAAGAATAATTACATCTGTGGGTTATATGGTCTAAGTGGCAGAGCAGCTTGCATGGCAGCCTGTTCCTGCTTCAGAGCCTTCTCTTGTTCTGGGACCCACTCAAAACTGGCACTTTTTGGAATCACTTGGTAAATGGGTATATGTTGCCTCTTAAATCCACTGATCCAGTATGCAGGATGGTCTAGGTGTAGCGTCTTGTTCTCCATGTTGGAAGATATCTCAACATGCCTCAGACAATAAAATTTCATTAAAATTTTTGTGGGATTTATTTCCCTTTATCTTCCACATCTGTTATCTCAATGTGCCTAAAGTAGTTGATCACTGAGTCCAATTAGCATATTATCATCAATGCAATGGACCAGCACAATATCCTATGGGATGGAAAGATGGTCACATTTCTAAGGACTGGATTACAGATAGGATGGAGAGTTTCTATAGCCCTGAAGTAGAGGGTGAAAGTGTATTGCTGGCCTTACCAGTTGAAAGAAAACTACTTATGATGGTCTTATTAATATATATAGAGAAAAGGGCAGTTGACAGAACAATACATGCATACCAGGTGCCAGAGGAAGTGTTGATTTACTCCAGTAACAGAACAATTATCTGGAAGAGCAACTGCACTTGAACCCACCACCTGATTAAGTTTAAGATAATCCAAGCTCCATCTGTTTTCTATAAGGGCAAACTATTTTAGGCTAGTTGTATGGGGATGTGGTAGTAATTGCCATCTCTGCATCTTTCAAGTCCTTGGTGGTGAAACTAACCGCTATAGTCTTTCCAGAAATGTGGCATTGGCTTTGGTTTACTATTTTCCTAGGTATAGAGACTATTGGTGACTTCCTTTTGCTTTTCCTACTATAATAACCCCCACTCTACAGATAGGGATTCTGCTTAGTATGTCTATTTCAAATACGCTACTCCAAGACTGGAGAAACAACCACAAGATGGTTTCAGGGATCCACTGAGCCCCTATGAGAGGGGGCTCACCTTTATATCCCCATACTCTGATTGGTGGACCATAGTGACATTTTAGTTTTTTAGGAATTAGTGCCAATTCAGGTCCAGTGTCCCATAGTCCCCTAAGAGACTCATTGCTTTTTCTTCCCCAGTGCACAGTCACCATGATAAATTGTCACATGTACTTTTGGAGAAGCAGGAAGGGAGATAAACAGTTTAAATTTTTTATAGAGCAGCACGCTTATTTTTCAGGGACCCACCAGCTCTGGGTTGGTGACCTGGCTCAAGCCTAGGAATTGACTGAGAGGTTGTGACTCTCTAGTTTGGTGACTTAAGCCAGACTTCTGTTCACTAGACTTCTTATTCAGATAAAGTAAGACTCTAACATACTCCCTAAATATTTTGGTTCTAGGGAGAGCATGACCAACTAGCCAATGCCAAAGATTTCTGAGTCAGACTATTTTCATTACTACCCCTGCAACATCAGAACCCTGTTATCCCCATTGTATTTAGAAATCACAATTTGATCACAGTTTATACTGTAATATCTGACCAACAGAGAAGAGTAACCACAAAAATCTTCAAGGATGCTGGGGGAAGAGGTCCACTCATGAATTTATTAAAGCCTCAGTGAAGGGGGTGTTCTCTGGACCATTCCAGAATGGATTACAAGGTCTGTGTGATCAATCAATTCTTACATTCCAATCTCCTTAGAACTTTGAATATTTATTTTTTTAGAGTGCACTAAGGAAGTTAAGGCATTTCACTCTCATTTACTGCAGAACCCCTTTGTATATAATTGCTACAAGTGTATAGTCTTTCCTATAAGCCAGCCTTTGGTCCCTGCTCAAATCGTCTGATCCGGGCCTTAAGAACTGAAAGCAGGGTAGACAGGGGTTGGCTAGGAGGTTGCGTGTGTAAGGGGGAAGCCACATCGTTTGAAGAGAGCCCACCACAAAGTGTGGAGTAAGAAAGAGGAGACCCACTGGGGAAGCCTGCCTGAAGAACATGGTGACAGGACTGATGAGGCTGGAATTGTGGGGACCTGTCTTACCAAGCATGGATTAGTGGGAGATGCCTGAAATGCTGAACTGTGACTGAGAATATGAAGCCATAGACTTCTGTTTTTCTGAAAGACAGTCCCTCTGACTGGAATATTCTGAAACTGACCTAGTTTGGCAGGGGTAGGAGGTACTAAGTGCTTTTGGGTGTCTTAAAGGGAGTGGAACATAACAGTAGAAACCCACCATTATTCTGAATCTGTAAAACTGTTAAATAAACCTTCTTTCCTTTTCCATTAAACATTTGTATTGGGAGTCACACTTCCTGGTGGCAATCAGATCCTACAGTTGTTCCAGAAGAGCATAGGCTGGGGTTCTGTAATATCATGACATACATTTTATCAGTTCCGCAAGAGATTGGTAAGGCACACCCCCTAACTAGCAAGACAGGTAAATTTTCCCTTAATTAGCTTATCTTTGCTTGTCAGCTTATTCTTGGTTTTTAGTACTGAGGTGAGTAGATAACAGAATTGTGAAAGTATGCTATTGTCAACTGTTCTTTCTTTTTGGTAGGAATAGTAGTTCTCCAGTTTCTTCTTCTTTAAATGGGCTACTGCTTCATGGAAGTTGTGAAGATTAGAGACTGTAAAGAGCTTGGCACATATAGGCATATAATAAATAGTTGGTACCTGTTCTTCTCCTTAAACCTAACCATGAAAGGAAAATCCATTCTCATCCTTTTTGCTTGAATACTTTTGAGAGACTTTTTGTTTAATTTTTATATTTGTCTTTTTAAAAATTGTTGTTCTATTACAGTAGTCCCAATTTTCTCCCTTTGCTCTCCCCTGCCCCACCCACCCCTGATTCTGCAGTCAGCCCCCACCCTGTGGTTCATGTCCATGGGTCATTAATACCTGTTCCTTAGCTAGACTCTTCCCCTTCTTTCTCCACTTATCCACGCAACACCCCCCCCCCCTCCCTGGTCACTGTCAGTTTGTTCCTTGTTTCCATGCATGCCTCTGGTTCTATTTTGCTTGTTTGTTTGTTTCATTCATTAGTTTCCTGTATTAGGTGAGATCATATGGTATTTGTCTTTAACTGCCTAGCTTATTTCACTACGCGTAATATTCTCCAGTTCTGTGAATGCTGTTGTGAAAGGTAGGAGGTCCCTCTTTCTTTCTGCTGGGTTGTATTCCATTGTGTAAATGTACCACAGTTTTTTGATCCACTCATTTACTGATGGGCACCTAGGCTGTTTCTAGCACTTAGCTATTGTAAATAGCACTGCTATGAACATAAGACTCCATAGATTCCTTTGAATTGGTGTTTCAGGATTCTTGGAGCATAATCCCAGCTATGGAATTGCTGGATCAAAAGGCAGCTCCAGTTTTAGTTTTTTGAGGAAATTCCATACTGTTTTCCATAGTGGCTGCACCAGTCTGCATTCCCACCAACACTGTACTAGGGTTCCCTTTTCTCTACATCCTCACCAGCACTTGTTGTTAGCTGATATGTTGATGATGGCCATTCTGACTGCTGTAAAGTGGTATCTCATTGTGGTTTTTATTTGCATCTCTCTCATGGCTAGTGATGCTGAGCATTCTTTCATATGCCTATGCACCCTCTGTATGTCCTTCGAGAAGTGTCTGTTCAGGTCCTTTACCCATTTTGTAATTGGATTGTTTGTCTTTCTGGTGTTGAGTCATATGAATTTTTTATATATTTTGGAGAATAAACACTTGTCTAAGTTTATATTAGCAAATATGTCTTCCCATGCAGTTGGTTCCCTTTTCATTTTGATGATGCTTTCTTTAGTCATGCAGAAGCTTTTAAGTTTGATGTAGTCCTATTTGTTTATTCTCTCCTTTATTTCTCTCATTCTAGAGGATATATCAGTGAAAATATTGCTACATGGGGTATCTGAAATTTTACTGCCTATATTTTCTTCTAGGACTTTTATGATGTCACAACTTATGTTTAAGTATTTTATACATTTTGAGTTTATTCTGGTGTGTGGTATAAGTTGTTGTTCTGGTTTCTTTCTTTTTTTTTTTTTTTTGCATTTACCATTTCAGTTCTCTCAACACCATTTAACAAAGAAGCTATTTTCACTTCATTTTATGCTCCTGCCACCTTTGTCAAATCTTTTTGACCATAGAGACCTGGGTTTATATCTGGGCTCTCTGCTATGTTCCATTGACTTATGTGTCTGTTCTTATGCCAGGATCAGGCTGTTTTGATTACAGTGATCTTGTAATATAGTTTGACATCAGGTATTGTTATCCTTCCTACTTTGTTCTTCTTTCTCAAGTTTGCTAAGGCCATTTGGAGTTGTTTTATATTCCATATAAAATTTTGAAATATTTGTTCTAAATATGTGAAATATGTCATTGGTATGTTAATAGGAGTTGTGTTGAATCTGTAAATTGCTTTAGATACTATGGGTATTTTAATGATGTCAGTTCTTCCAATCCATGAACACGGTATATGCTTCCATTTATTTGTATCTTTCTTAATTTGTTTCTTCAGTGTTCTGTAGTTTTCTGAATACAGTGTGTGTCTTTTCCCTCCTTGGTTGAATTTATTCCTAGGTAGTTTATTTTTCTTTTTGCTATAGTAAATGGAATTTCTTCTTAGTTTCTGTTCCTGATATTCCATTGTTGATATACAAAAATGTCTTTGATTTCTGAATATTGACTTTGTATCCCACTATTTTGCCAAATTTACTTATTAGGTTGAGTAGATTTTTGGTGGAACCTATAGGTTTTTCCATGCTTGAATACTTTTGAGAGCTTTTTTTGATTTTAGTTTAATTTATTTCTGCTTATTCTGAATTTTTTATGATCAGCAAATTATACCTTTAACCCTTTGAGTGCCAAAGTCTCTGTGTGCGATGCTCACAAATTTTTCCAAAAGTGCCAGCGTCACTCCCAGTGACTCTTTTCCCAATGGCTATAAATGTAAATCACAATGGAATAAGTCATATTTTATGTTTTGTTCTCTTTTTTTGTACCTCAGGTCATATATTGATATAACTTTTTCTCATGTTGATCCAAATTTTGAATTACATATGGCAGTCAAAGGATTAATACCCATATGTTGTTCCTTAAAAAACTATGTGAAGGATGTGAAGTCACAGAGAGCAACTGAAGGTACTGTTCCTACAACTTTAAAACATACCTATGACTGGTTTATTTTGTGCAAACCTCAATGCAAATACTGTTTGACCAGTGAGTGGTTTGCACCAGTCACAGACTTTCTGTTGATTTTAATGATGAACTTTCTAGTGCTTGAAAGACCAGATTTCAATAGTCATCAAATGAACATGGGGCATGGATGTGGCAGAAGAAGGAGAACTACAATCCACAGAGTACTGAACTCTGTCCATGGCACTGTCTTGCCCAATAAAAAAACTTCAAAATGACCCAATTTTTATAAACAGGAAGTTGTACATAAAGTCACATCGAAAAAAATCCAGGAGAGTAGAGTGCTTCAGATCATGGGCACTAGTCAGGCTGTTGGGGTTTGAATCCTGGGTAAGGGTAATTTTTCGAATCTCTGTGCCTCAGTTGTAAACTTTGCCTCCTCAGCGGGGCTACTCTGCCTACTCCAAAGGTTTGCCATGAGGGTTAAAGGAGTTAATATATTAAAAGCTTAGAACAGTTCCTGGCACATTGTGCCCAAGCTCAGTAGGAGCTCAGTAAATATTTGCTATTAGAGCAGGTCTCCTCAGTGTACATGGTTATGTAATAATAGCCTATCACTGAGGGAAGCTGGGGAAAGGGTCTACAGGAACAATATGCAGCTTGCTGTGGTCTTAAACTCTTTTCCAAATAAAATGTTATACAAAACAAAAGCAAATCTCTTGGCTCTGAAGTCTGTACCTATCCTTAGATTTCTTTTTTCTCCATTATTAGGAAAAGGTGCTTCTTAGTTACACTGCAAGAGCTGCTCTGGCCTAAGGGCTGCAAGGTTAATCAAAGAGAGTTTTTTCAAGGTCCAACTGTATATTTAGAAAAAAGCTTTAGCTACTTAGGGAGTAACTAATTATATCTGCAAGGAACTTGTAGTTGAAAAGCCTAAAAGTTGAAAATTTTAAGAGAAACATCATCCTGCCCAGTTAAATTATGAATGCAAGACCATGGCAAAAATATCTTCAGTGGTCTGAGTTCTGGGTGTGTTTGCACACATGCATCACATTCTTGCCTTAGTAACCTCAAAGATTAGCTATTTGTCGTGTGTGGGGCCCAAATGATAGATAAAAGCTTATGTAAGTACATGAAATATGCACTATAATCTTGTGCATCACACAGTTAAAAACGCTATTGAAATAGCTATTGAAATATCTAGAAATATAATTTTTAAGACATTAAAAGGAACAGTACATCCAACCCCCCACAGATCAGATTATTTTGCTACTCCAGTAAGGCACATGAAGCTTTTTGGAGCCAGAGATGAGGAAGTAATAAGGAATTTTCTGACTCCTCCAAATGCAATCTTATTAACCCTTCAAAAGCTCTTGAACTCTAGGAAGATTTTCAGGGAAAATATGTTTAGACCAAAGTTCCCAGCAGTATGTCTCCCAGTGTTCTTCAAAGGTGGTAAGTAGGTAGACTCTCTCAAAGGGTTTGAATGAATGGTTTGAAACTCATATTTCAATTGTAATTGAATACAAATACAATTTGTATTTGGAAAAATATATTTTAAATATTTTTTGTAATTTTTATCTAGAAAAAGTAAACCTGAACAAAATCTCCTTGAGTGGGAGGGACGTGTCAAAGGAAACACTCTACACATCAATAATTCTTAGGGTGATGATAAAATTTTCCATCAAATGGTGGTGTGGGTTAAAAAAAAAACATTCTAAACTTCTGGAGAGATTGTATGATTCTCCTTCCCTGAAGAATGACATTTTGTTTGCCCCACCCCCACCTTCCTCACCCTCCACCATTCACCAAGACAAAGCAGAGTGACTACTAAATTATTAGCAGAAATTATTATTTTTTTTGGTATAACAAAGGACTCAATATTTGGAACGGGAATTGGAGAAACATTTTCCCAAGGCTGTCTGTTTTGTCACTGATTTGAAAAAGCTGAATCTGCTGAGTTTCACAGAATTGTAGATTACACATCAGCTCTCATCTCCCCTCTATGGTATTACTGACCAGGATGACTGCTGGATTTGAATCCTGTTTCAACAATTTAGGAACTTAACTGTCCTGATTGAGACATTAATCTCTCTGAGCCTCCATTTCTTCATTTATAAAATGAGAATGATGATAAGAGTACTAGTACTCTTGAAATGCTTAAATGAGATAATGCATTTAAAACATTCAGCACTTAAAAACCCTCAATAATATTAGCTGCCATTATTATTATTATTATTATTATTATTTAATCCTCACCTGAGGATATTTTTATTGTCTTGAGACAGAGAGAGAGAGAGAGAGAGAGAGGAAGAGAGAAGGAGAGAAACATTGTTGTGAGAGAGAAACATCAGCAGGTTGCCTCTTGTATGCGCCCCAGCCTGGGATTGAACCTGCAACCTAATATGTGCCCTGACCTGGAATTGAACCTTTTGGTGTAGAGGATGATGCTCCAGCTAACTGAGCCACCTGGCCAGGGCTCACTATTATTTAATTGAATGTATTGGGGCAATATTTGTTAATAAAACCAAACAAGTTTCAAGCATACGACTCAATAAAACATCATCTGCGCACTACATAGTGTGTCCATTGCCCAAATTCAAGTCTCTTTCTGTCCCCATTTGTACCCCCTTTGCCTACTTCTACTTGCTCCCGCCCACCCCTTCCCTCTGGCAATCACTGTCCTGTTGTCTGTGTGTGTGTGTGTGTGTGTGTGTGTATCATCATCGGCAGCCATCCGTCTCGAGAGACGATGGTGTAGCTTCTTAAGAGTCTATCTGCACCGCCGAGAATGGCTGTGCAGTCCAACTCGGGAGTGACACGGTATCTGTCTCCTCCCGTGTTGAATCGACATCTTGCGATGACGCTGGAGTGTCCTCTCCAGTGAAGCTGAAGCTACAGAGCCTGGGCAGGGTGATATGGAGGGTCTGCTGTTGCCCAAGCAGCAGACCCCCCCTCTCTTCGCAGCTGAAGGGTCCAAGGGAAAGACGGAGTCAATACAGCTTGGCTTCAGGTGCGCCGCAGGAGTTGCCGGTGTCGACTACAACGTCAAACCGCCTTAGGGACTCCGGCTCCGGATTTTCTGTCGGGGTTTACTCCCTTAGCCTTTCCCCTGAAGAGGTATGCCGCAAGGCATACAGTGTGTGTGTGTGTGTATATATATATACATATATATATATATATATGTATATATATATATATATTTGCTTAATCCCTTCACCTTTTGTCACCCAATCCCCCAGCCCCCCAAAGCCCCTTCCCTCTGACTGCTGTCAGTCTGTTCTCTGGGCTTCAGCTTCTGTTTGTATTTTGTTTAATAAATCATTTTGTTCATTATATTCTATATATGAGTAAAATTATACAGTATCTGTTCTCTTCTGACTGGTTTATTTTACTTAGAATCTCTAAGTCCATCCTAGTTATCATTATTATTATTCAGGAGTATAATTAATTGATCTTCTTCTCTCCTTCACCTAAAGGTGCCCCCCACCATTCCACATACATATGAATGTTTTCAGCCCTACCATAGGATCTTTTATAAATGCCTGGTCATGTTCCAAGTATAAATACATTGTATATGTAGGAAGACAGAATTAATCAAATAGAATCAGGATTAGGAGACCTAGACATCTCATCTGCAATTCAGCCACTGGTCAAAGCTGAATCTGAGTTTAAAGGTTTAATTCCAGATGCCTGAACCTGGGATATCTCTCTCTATAAGATAGACAATAATAAGACCGAAAAACAGTCCTTTACCTTGCCTTCTAATTTCTTAAATTCCAAGTGCTCCCCTGTCATGAGAATCCTGAAACACCCCAGTTTTATAAAATGGGACCCTTGCTGCCCACCTCCTTTGCAGATGGGATTGCTTTCATTTTGTGAGAACTCAGGAGTCAAAGGGCTGCATCTTGGTAACAGACGATCAGCTTCTGGGCAGATGGTCCAGTGACTGAAGCTCCTGTGTTCTCTGAATGCCCAGCTCACATTCAGTCCTCATGTCTCCCCTAGAGAGCTCAGCCTCTCCTGAATTGCAGCCAACTAACTTTACAAAAGTGCTCTTAGGGCTACTTGTATTTGCATTTATAACTTTTTTTTTCTCTTTGGCATTTTGTTTCTATTTTTATGCTCCTTTTTTGGTATTTTACGTATCTTCATAAGGCAGATGTCATCCTTTCTGGAACAAGATGGCATATAAATATATACATATATGCATATTTAAAATGTATACTGATATTTGAGAAAGACATATAAAATACAAATGCATCCTTCCAGGTCACTGGTATTCAAAAGAGTGAGGGGGGAGGAAGGAAAAGGGACCTATGTTTTTAAAAACATAAATGCCAGTATTCTTTCTGATTCATCCCTACTCCCACTTTCAGGGACCCGGTGATATTAGAATCATGGTAGAGGATGGATTTATATATTGACAGATTCTTCCAGGTGATTCTGAAATACCTCTGTTTCTCAGTCCTCTGCCCATGTCTAAGAGCCATATCTCCAGGTTTGCTCAGCTCTGTTTCTGTGTTTGGTCAGAAAGCATCCCACTCTGCCAGATGAGCTCATCTCTCCATGGAAATGCCATCCAGGACTCATTATGTGGTGTTATGCCCTTGCCTTCAGAGAGGGATAATATAAGAAACAGACAGTTTAAGGGCATTTTTGAATCTTTGCAAAACCTTAGATGAGGCCATTGTCTGTTATGTGAACAAATGTCACCCAAATAAAGACTTCTCTTCGTAATCCCTTACATACTCAGTGATAGAGAAAAATTTGACTCTCCAAGAGAGCTTGAATTTTGCCTGTAGGTAGGTGAGACTTGCAGTGTTCATCATCCTGTCATTTTCTCCCCCATTATCTTCTAAGGGATTCTATTCAGTCCAGCAAATACTGAATGCTAGGTACCAGATTACATACTGGGTTGTAAAGATGAGTGGGGCTGGTTCTGGGGTCTGGGACACCAACAGTGTACACAGAATGCAGAGTAAAATACATATCCCATTGTGGCTATGCTTGCCTCAGATTTCTCTTATAAAGATATTGTTCTTTTTCTCAGTAGTTTCTGGAAAACTTTGTTCTCTGAATTTTTAATGCCCTATTGGAGGGGTTTATGTTTTGTTTTGTTCAGGTTGTTTGCTGTTCAGTACTTTCTGTTGCCACTTTATCTCCACTCTCAGATCATGATCTCTTTATAACAGCCTCATGTGCAATGCAGCCCCACTTCCATAGCCACAGCTGACAGGAAAACATCTAACCCAAGCTGGTCAAATCAGGGTTTAAAAAAACTTTTTAAAATTCTCTATCAAGGATATGTTTACTGGTTTTAGAAAGAGAGGGAGAGCGAGAGGGAAATGTTGATTGGTTGCCTCCTGTATGTGCCCTGACCAGAAATGGAACCGCAACCTAGGCATGTGCCCTGACCAGGAATTGAACCTGCAACCTTTTGGTGCATGAGATGACACTCCAACCAACTGAGCCACCTAACCAGGGCCAATTGGCTTTTTCAGACTGGGAATTTGGAGTTGAAGCAAGTCAGGTGGTCTTGGGGACTGAGGTTGCCATTCTGAGGTGACTGCAGTGGAACTCGTGATAGTGAAAAAGTGAAATGGGAATGATGATCTTCAGAAGGAGGAGACTTAACTCAACACCCAGAGAAAAGATGAAATAAAAGACTATTTAAAATGAAGGAAAATTAAGTATGAGCATGAGAGAGTGAGAAAAGCTTATGGGGGCATATGAACATTCTCTTGTGATTATTTCTATTCTCTCAGTGAAATAAAAGGCAAGTCTTCAGCTGAGAGTAGGAATAGGCAGGAATAGAGAGAAGAAGGTGTGAATTAGTCATCTCTGACTGGGGGAGTGAATTGACTAAGGGCATGTGGTAGGAGTGACAACACTACAGGCTCACTGAAGTGACTAAATTGAGATAAGTCAGCTAGTTGTGCACTTTTTCTCTGACCGCTCTCGGCTGTGTGGGTAAGGAGCAGGAAGAAAGTTGCATTGCATTTAACCATTACTGGGTTTTCTGCCAGTTGAATATGACAGAGGAAGAGAGGCACAAAGGAGCTGATTATATCTGTGGAGGGATGATTTTAATAATGGAACATGGTATCTACTGAGGGGCTTTTGGTTACAAGTGGACAAGGTTCAAGTTTCCATGTGGTCTAGGAACCAGTGGTATTAGAATATAGAGGGAGTAAGCTCGAGAGATAAAAGACCTTGTTCGGAGAACAAGATATTCAAAGTACAGATAATGGAGGGGTGCGGTAAATGATGATGACAAGGAATAAAGTGAGGCTGAGCAGAGATGGATGGTCAACTTAAGTAGGGATGAGAAGATAAAGAAACTGAGAGGTAAAGATACTTGAAGTATGATCTATGTGAATACTGAAATCAAGTGTTATACCAGTAGGAAACAGAAAGGAGGGATCATAAGGCCTTTAAATGACTCCAGTAAAGAGGAGCAACAGATGGTACTGTGTGGTGCGTGTGTGTAAAAGAAGCTGTGTGTGTGTGTTTATAAGGGAGGAATGAAGGTCTGAAAGTGGCACTGAGGAAAAAGGAGGAAACATTTCCCACTCAGTCCCAGTGGTATGAGATAAATCTGTGACTTGAGCTGGCCACGAGGGATAGAGAAAGTGTACTCAGGAAGGAGCCTGGCTTCAGCCAGAGCAAGGAGAAGGAAATGGTCAGCTCTTAAGGATGGAGGGGATTTTGCTGATGATGGATCAAGGGTTTCAAAAGCACAGTGAGAGAGTTTGAAGTAATAGAAAATTTGGTTTGACTTGAACTTTATGGGGGTGAGAGTCCAGGCAGAGAGGAAAGACCTGGAGTTGTGGACATCTTGTGGTTATGTAGGAAAGAGGAACGTAGGGCCAGTTGGAGTGGCACTGGTAGTTTCCTCCTGGCAGGTGAGCAATCCATTATAAGTGTTGTAGCCTTCTTGAAAGTAGGTTCTTGGGAAGATGGTAGCAGTGAGCAGAAAATAATGGAAAAGTGGTGCTTTGTGGTGTTTTTGATGGTGAAGGCGTGACTTGGTAGGCATGATGGGGTAGAGGCATGGGACATAGCAGTGACATAAGCTCAGTGAGTCACAGACCCCAGTTCCCATTGGAGATGGTCTCTAACACTGTGAATCAATAGTCCAGGTTTTACGGATCACTCTCCACATCACTGCTATAGATCTGCAATCTCCTATCTTTTATTCTGAAATCCCTAAACTCTGAAAACCAAAAGATTTTATTTAAATTATGTATGATTGCAAAGTCTGACATGACCTGAGCTAACAAGAGGTTCTATATAAATACCCTTTATCTTAAAATTGTGAATATTCATACATTTTACTATAAAAAAAGTTAATAAATTTTATTATGGAGTGCTGCCCCATACCTTAACAAGGGTAATACATAATCCATAGCATATACTTTATATTATGTTTCTAAAATTGAAAAAGGCCTACAACTCATATGATTCCAAAGGTAAGGGTTTTGGATTTGTATACCCAACTATTTAAAAGTCCTTCTGAAGTCAACTTAGGTGAGGCAGCTTCGTGGGACTTGGCTCCACCTGGAGACATTGTGAAGAACACTGTGGGGACACCCAGGACCCAGGGGTCCTATGGGCATGACCTGCTTCTTCTCTATCTTCTTGCTTTTAGCCTCCCTTTCCTCTATGGGTCAAAAAGGATGGGAAGAAAAGTAAAAATAAATTCTTTAAAAGAAGCTATTTACCTCTGTATTTCTTCTCTTCTTATTGCTAACTAGCTTTGGCATAAAATTATTAGCTCTGAGAGAAAGTTAAGGAATTTTAATGCAGCTGTTGAAATTCATACCCACTAGAGATTCGAAGGCTGCAGCTGGCCATGGTTTTTGCCATTAGAGTGAAGTAAAGACGACATTTAAAGACAATAATGTGAGAGGCAGAACTAGAAAGCAGGTTCTAACTATATTCCAGTCCCGGCATCCATTATTTCTGAGGCCAGTTCAACTTTTCCAAGGTTTGATTATGTGAGCTCATAAATCTCCATATCCTGCTTAAGCTGATTCAGGTGTCCTATTTATACATGAAGCAGCAGGGATGTCCTTCCAGGCAGACAGTGTAAATTGACAAGGATCCCTGGACCTGGGGGTATTGGGTATCTTAGACAATAAGTAGCTGTTAGGACCATGGAAATGTCTCAGTGAATAGCAGTCTGCACTTCTGAGCTGGGCTTCAGGATGGGAGTCAAGTCTTATGAAGGAATGGTGGGCCATCTTACAGTCCTAGAGGAAATGGGGTCCTAAAAGAGTTCCAAGTCAAGGACTCAGGATCATGAGACAAATGTAAATACCTAAGTGCTGTCCTCAGCCAGCCAGAGTCTAACTAAGGTGCTGAACCCAGAGCCCAGGAAAGGCCCCTGGGTGAGCATCACTTACAGGTAAACTTCCATGCATAGAAATAAGGAAGTAGTGTAAAGAGCAAAATATGAGTTGAAACACAATAATAGAAGTCAAACAGGCCATCCTAAGTAGTAGCTGTCATTTGAAAGAGGCTAAGCAGAGAGGGTGGGTTATGGTAACATTTATAGAGAGAAAGAAGGATAAGCCTATGAGAGATAAAAGCTTCAAAGGGGAGTGAAAGAGGCAGAGTGTGAAAAAATTCTTGAGCTGAAGATAAGATAGGTGTAGCTGCTTTTTATAGGTTATCTGCGGCTTAGGTTATGGGTATAAAGAAAGGTGAAAAAGGTGCAAATTTCCTGGAGACACAGAAGCACAATGATCAGGACAGGATCAGGGCCACACTGGACGTAAGGATGAGTCAGATTGTTAAGGGGGTAACTGTTACACTTCATGCTCCCCAGGGAGCCATGTTTCTTAGTATTCACACTCCTGTGAAGTCCCCCTGACATGGACTTTGGTCTCAGCCAGGTAACTTGCTTTGGCCAATGTGATATCAACAAATGTGATATATTATAAGACTGATATATTATAACACTTCAGTATTGGATATATGCTCTTAAAATGTTCCACCTTTGAATTCTGAGATCACCATGCTGTGAGAAAGCCCAAGTTAGCCATGCAGACTATTGACATGGAGGACAATCAAGGAACTCAGCCAAGATCAAAACTCTAGGTCCTAGGTGTATGGCTCTGATTGAACAGTCTTGCTCAGCGCTCCAACTGAAGGCCCAGTTATCAGGGAGCAAAAATGAGTCTTCTCCACTGTGTCTACTCAACTTCCTGACTCATAGCACTGTGAGAAAATAAAATGATCATTGCATTAGACCTCTAAATTTGAGGGCAGTTGCACAGGAATGGGTAACTGAAATAGGTGGTCTTCCACTTACAAAGTTCTGTCTTCAGTCAGAATTGGCCTTAAGAGCTAGTGGGGTGGGAGTGGGGTTGGGAATGGGGAAGAAATGACTGAGCCTGAAGGCATGTAAAATCTCTAGCTGTGGGAGTCCAAATGCTGGAGAATTGAGCCATCCCAACTCAATGATCTCTGTGTTTTTAGCTGTGTGTTGTTGGTTGTCTATTGTTTTTTTCTTCCTCCTCCTAACAGATTTCAGGTATACATCTCTGCTCAAGGTAATTTGGAGAAAAGCTTCCCCATCCCCAGGGTTAGGTCCTAACTATTCTAAACTAGCATCTGGTTTAGGAAGGGATGTATAACTCAGTTTTGGCCTATGATGCATGAGGATGATCCTGCATGGGGGCATATATGGTTTCTGATTTATAACAAAGGGCTGAAAGATAGAGTTTCTTTCCTTTCAGCACTGTCACTGTTCACATGCATTGACCAGATATAACCATCTCTGCACACACCTGTTGGTGAAGCCAGCACAGGAGGGGTGGGAAAAAGAAGAGAGTTAAAGAGATATGGGGCTGGAACTCTAATGCTACATGCCTGGTCCTCTCCTTACCTCTTTTCTTATTATGTGACCTAATAACCTATCTTACTGTTTAAGCTCCTCAGTAAGTCCAATTATAGCTGCAAATATACTAATAACACAGGCTTGTGTTTTGTTTCTAATTTATGGAGGTAAAATTCACACAATGACAGCTTCCATTGCAAGCTGGAAATTCTATAAGTAAAAATGCTTGCTAACCACTTCAATGGGGACTCTATCCTTGTGCCCATACCTTCTCTCTCAGCACCAATTTCTAAAGTGCCTGCCACTGGGATGCAGCAAGGAGCCAGGCTGGTAATTTTAGAGCATCACAGCTGTGAGAAGTATTATGATGGGTTATGTGTACTGATCCTTAACTAAGTTCTTTGGTTCCAATTGTCAGCTTGTGATCCAAGGGGACAATACCCATTTATTCTTGCTCCCAAGATGCTTTGATGAGGAGACCAGATATAGATATTGCTTTTGTCCCTTCTAGTTCAATGTCTAAAAGATTGGCTGACTTGGGTGCCTGGAACTTAAGAAAAAGACAATAAAAGATACATACCCACATGTTAAATAACTGTATCTTTCAAATATTATATTCTTTTTCCTAGACATAACAAACATGTCAATTAGCCTTGTATACTTCGTAATACATTTCCTAATGTTTCCCAAACACATTCTCTACTTGGGTATCGAAGAACTGTAAGATGGTTCTATAGAAATTAGAAATTTATCCATAATTGTCTTCATCTTTGACCGTGTCTATAATAAGCCACTGTACTGAGGTCACTAAGCTCTATACATAGGTCAGAGAGTGCAGATGACTCACATCTCTCCCCATCACTGAAATATAGCTGAAAACTCCTCCTTTCTGCTCACTCTGTGGTATCTTTGCTAATAGACGATAGCAAAGCTATGTTATTTGGAGAAAGCTGAGACCTGTGAGCAGAAATGATCAATGGAGTATCTCCACTGTTCATTATTGGGAAAACTCAGAGAGGGAAAATGTGCCCTGTTTTCTTTCACTGCTCTTAATGGTACACAATCTCATTGCTCCATCTCTCTTCTTAAGACTGTGCTGGAGCAAATTGTTTTGGGACACACACAATTTGAAGCAAACCCATTTAGTCAGGATGGCAAATGCTATAATGCATCTACCCTTCCTCCTTGGAGAAGTTAGATAAATATTGCAATTGGGCTTCCTAGAACAAGACTGTAACAGAGCCTCGAATCCTTAACTAGGTTTACAACAGTAAATCAAGATCTTTTCTCAGAAGAGAAGCACAGATTTTATTTCCAGTTGATGTGCTAGATGCATTTGAGATGTGTGAGTCTACACAGAGTTTGCAGTTCTAGGTGAGGTAGTTCTTAGGACACCTAAGCCAGACCTCTTTCCTCTGAGATGGGCTGCTATTCCAGGAATGCTCTACGTGAGGCAACTCAAGTGTTAAATGGATTCCATGTTTTAATCTTCATCACTCGATTGGAACTTGCTCTTATCTTATTTCCATCACTTTATTTTCAATCTCAGTCCCAGCTATCTGCAGGTTGTAGTGCTTCTTCCCACAGCCAAGCAGAAGGTAAATGGTCAGCACATCCCTAGTGCTGTCAGAAACCAAGAGAGGAGAAATGGTAGCACTTCCCTATGTCAGTGAAACAAAGATGGTGCAAGAGCATTTCTGTTCAAGTAATCATATATTGAGTACCTCCTACTGGCCAGTCCTCAAAGATCTGTGTCAAGAGTAAGAGTTGGCAAACTACATCTGTGGGCTGAAGACTGTTGCCTATTTTTATAAATAAAGTTTTATTAGAACACAATCATGCCCACTTATTTACATATGACCTATGATTACTTTTGCTCTACAATGGCAGTGTTGAGTAGTTGTAACTAAGATCGTCAGAGCCTACAAAGTTTATTGTTTCATTCTTTACAGAAAATGTTTGTCCATATCTGCAGAAGTCAGTGATTATATATCACCACTATCAAGTAATAGAACATTTTCATTACCTCAGGAGAAATCTTGTGTTCATTAGCAGTCAGCTCCCTAACCCCTGGCAACCACTAATCTAGCTATCTCTATGGATCTGCCCATTCCTGACATTTTATATCAATGGACTAATGCAGTATGTGGACATTTATGACTACCTTCTTTCACTAAGTATACTGTTTTTAAGGTTTATCTATGTTGTAGCACATATCAGTACTTCATTACTTTTTATTGCCAAATAATATTTCGTTGTGTGGATATACCACATTTTATTTATTTATCAGTTGATAAACATTTGAGTATCTTCCATATTTTGTCTATTATGGGTTATGCTGCTATGAACATTTGCATATGGTTTTGTGTGGATAGGACTTTTCAATCTTCATGGGTATACATACCTAGGTGTAGAGTTGTGGGGTCATGAGATAACTCTATGTTTAACATTTTTTATTTAATTTTATTTTTTTGATTTTTCAATTACAGTTGTCCCATTTTCCCCCATTGCTCCCCACCACCCAGCCCACCCCTTCTCCCACAATTATATCCCTCCCCGTTGTCCATGTCCATGAGTCATTTATACATGTTCTTTGACTTAACCCTTCCCTTACTTATCCCCCTTCTCTCCCTCCCCCTCCCCCCTATTGACTGTTATTCTGCTCCTTGTCCTAATTAGTTCATTTGTTTATGTTGTTCTTTAGTTTCCTGTATTAGGTGATATCATATGGTATTTTTCTTTCTTTGCCTGGCTTATTTCACTAAGCATAATTCTCTCTAGTTACATCCATGTTGTCGCAAATGGCAGGAGTTCCTTTTTACTCTCTGCTGCATAGTATTCCATTGTGTAAATATACCACAGTTTTTTTGATCCACTCATCTACAGATGGGCACTAAGGCTGTTTCCAGCTATGAACATAGGTGTGCGTAAGTTCTTTTAAATTAGGGTTTCAGGATTTTTCGGGTATAATCCTAGCAGTGGAATCACTGGTTCAAAAGGCAGTTCCATTTTTAGTTTTTTGAGGTAATTCCATACTGTTTTGCATAGTGGCTGCACCAGTCTGCATTCCCACCAGCAGTGCAGTAGGGTTCCCTTTTCTCCGCATCCTTGTCAGCACTTGTTGTTTGTTCATTTGTTGATGATGGCCATTCTGACAGGTGTAAAGTAGTATCTCATTGTGGTTTTTATTTGCATCTCTCTCATGGCTAGTGATGTTGAGCATTTTTTCCTGTGTCTATGCACCTTCTGTATGTCCTCTTCAGAGAACTGTTTATTCAGTTCCTTTGCCCATTTTTTAATTGGGTTGTCTGTTTTCTTGATGTTGAATCGTATAATCTCTTTATATATTTTGGAGATCAGTCCCCTGTCTGAGATATCATTGGCAAATATGTTTTTCCATATGGTTGGTTTCCTTTTCATCTTGCTGATGTTTTCTTTTGCTGAGCAGAAACTCTTTAGTTTGATGTAGTCCCATTTGTTTATTTTTTCCTTTATTTCTCTTGCCTTAGGAGATGTATTGGTGAAAATATTGCTATGTAGGATATCTGAAATTTTCCTGCCTAAGTTTTCCTCTAGGACTTTTATGGTGTCACAGCTTACATTTAAGTCTTTGACCCATCTTGGGTTTATTCTGGTGTGTGGTATAAGTTGGTGGTCTAGTTTCATTTTTTTGCAGGTCCCTGTCCAGTTCTCCCAGCACCATTTGTTAAAGAGGCTCTTCTCACTCCATTTTATCTTCCTTACTCCTTTATCAAATATTAATTGACCATGTGTCCCTGGATTAATTTCTGGACTCTCTATTCAGTTCCATTTATCTATATGTCTGTTCTAATGCCAGTCCCAGACTGTTTTGATCACAGTGGCTTTGTAGTATTGTTTGATGTCTGGTTTGTGATTCCTCCTGCTGTGTACTTCTGTCTCAAGATTGCTTTGGCTATTTGGGCTCTTTTTTGGTTCCATATGAATTTTTGGAGTATTTGTTCTAGATCTGTGAAATATGTCATTCGTATTTTAATAGGGATTGCATTGAATCTGTAAATTGCTTTGGGCCATTTTGATGATGTTGATTCTTCCAATCCAAGAACATGGTATTTGCTTCCATTTATTTGTATCTTCCTTAATTTCTTTCTTCAATGTTAGGTAATTTTCAGAGTACAGGTCTTTTATCTCTTTGATTAAGTTTATTCCTAGGTACTTTATTTTTCTTGTTGCTATAGTAAATGGTATTTTCTTATTTGTCTCTATCTCTGATATTTTATTGTTGGTGTACAGAAATGCCTTAGATTTCTGTATATTTATTTTGTATCCTGCTATTTTGCCAAATTCACTTATTATATCGAGTAGTCTTTTAGTAAAGTTCATAGGGTTTTCTATGTATACTATCATGTCATCTGCATATGATGATAGTTTTACTTCTTCTTTCCCTTTTTGGGTGCCTTTATGTCTTTTTCTTGTCTGATTGCTATGGCTAGGACTTCCAACACTATGTTGAAAGGAGTGGAGAGAGTGGACAGCCTTGTCTTGTTCCTGATTTCAGAGGGAATGCTTTCAGTTTTTGCCCATTGAGTATGATATTAGCTTCAGGCTTCTCATATATAGCTTTGATTATGTTAAGGTATGCTCCCTCTATTCCCATTTTGCTGAGTGTTTTAATCAAAAATGGGTGTTGTACTTTATCAAATTTTTTTTTTTGCATCTATTGATATGATCATGTGATTTTTGTCTTTCATTTCGTTTAGGTGATGTATTATATTTATTGATTTGCGAATAGTAAACCATCCTTGCATCCCTGGGATGAATCCCACTTGATCGTGGTGTATGATCTTTTTAATGTATTGCTGGATCCTGTTTGCCAATATTTTGTTGAGAATTTTAGCATCTATGTTCATCAGTGATATTGGCCTGTAGTTTTCTTTCTTGTTGTGTCTTGACCTGGTTTTTGAATTAGGGTAATACTGGCTTCATAGAAAGAGTTTGGGATTTTTTTCCTCTTCTTTGATTTTTTTGAATAGTTTGAGGAGGGCAGGAGTTAGTTCTTCCCTAAATGTTTTGTAAAATTTGCCTATGAAGCCATTTGGTCCAGGGCTTTTGTGTGCTAGGAGATGTTTGATTACTGTTTCAATTTCCTTCTTTGTTGTTGTCTGTTGAGACTTCCTACTTCTTCTTTATTCAGTTTTGGAAGATTATATGTTTCTGAAAATTTGTCCATTTCTTCTAGGTTGTCAAATTTCTTGCCATACAGTTGTTTGTAATAATTTCTTGAAATCTTTTTTATTTCTGTGGTATCAGTCGTGATTTCTCCTCTTTCATTTCTAATTTTGTTTATTTGGATCTTTTCTCTTTTTTTTCTCGATGAGCCTCACTAAAGGCTTGTGGATTTTGTTTATTTTTTTCGAAGAACCAGCTCCTAGTTTTGTTGATCTTTTGAATTGTTTGTTTGGTCTCTATGTCATTTAATTCTGCTCTGATCTTGATTATTTCTTTCCTTCTTCTTGCCCTAGGCTTTGTTTGTTGTTGTTCTAGTTCTTGTAGCTGTAAGGTTAGATTTTTTATTTGAGATTCTCCTATCCTTTTCAGATATGCCTGTATTGCTATGAACTTTCCTCTCAGGACTGCTTTTGCTGTGTCCCATAGGTTTTGGGATGTTGTGTGTTCATTATCATTAGTTTCCAGATATTTCTTGATTTCTTCTTTGATGTTATTGTTAACCCATTCATTATTTAATATCATGTTATTCATTCGCCATGAGTTTGGGTGTCTTTGATATTTTTCTCTGAGGTTGATTTTTAGTTTTAAGGCATTGTGGTCTGAAAAGATGCTTGATATAATTTCAATTTTCTTGAATTTGTTGAGGCTTGTTTTGTGTCCTATCATGTGGTCTCTCTTTGAAAATGTCCCATGTGCATTTGAAAAGAATGTATATTTTGCTTCTTTTGGGTGAAAAGTTCTATATATATCAGTTAAGTCCATGTGGTTTAGTGCGTTGTTCAATGCCTGTATATCCTTGGTGTTTCTTTGCTTCGAAGATCTGTCTATTGTTGATAATGAAGTGTTAAAGTTCCTTACTATGTGTGTGTTGCTGTTAATATCCTTCTTGTGGTCTTCTAGTATTTTCTTTAAGTATTTGGGTGCTCTTATGTTGGGTACATATATGTTTATCAGTGTTATATCTTCTTGATGGATTGTTCCCTTAAGTATTATGAAATGTCCTTCTTTGTCTCTTTTTATTGCCCTTGTTTTGAAATCCATTTTGTCTGATATGATTACTGCTACCCAAACTTTTTTTTTATGTCCGTTTGCTTGGAATACTTTTTTATATCTCTTTACTTTCAATTTGTGTAAATCTTTTGTTTTGAGGTGCATTTCTTGTAGACAGCAAATACATGGGTCCTGTTTTCTTATCCATTCTGTTACCCTATGTCTTTTAATTGGAGCATTTAATCCATTTACATTTAAGGTTATTATTGACAAGTATTTATTCATTTCCCTTTGTACCTGTGTTTCTCTCCTCTTTTTTTCTTCTTTTTCTTAAAACATTCCCTTTAGCATCTCTTGCAATGCTGGTTTGGTGGAGATGTATTCTTTTAGTCTTCTTTTGTCTGGGAAATTCCTTATTTCACCTTCCATTTTGAAGGAGAGCCTTGCTGGGTAGAGTATTCTTGGTTGTAGGCCTTTGTTATTCATTGCTTGAAATATTTTGACCATTCTCTTCTGGCTTGTAGTGTTTCTGTTGAGAAGTCGGTTGATAGCCTTATCAGAGCTCCCTTGTATGTTATTTGCTGTTTTTCTCTTGCTGTTTTTATGATTCTCTCTTTATCTTTGAATGTTGCCATTTTAATTATGATGTGCCTCAGAGTGGGTTTTTTTGGGTTCCTCTTCATTGGGACTCTCTGTGCTTCCTAAACTTGTATAACTTTTTCTCTCATCAGGTTGGGAAAATTTTCTGTCATTATTTCTCCTATCAGCTTTTCTATTCCTCGTTCTCCTTCTTCTCCCTCTTTTATTCCGATGACTCGGATGTTATTTTTTTTTCATGCTGTCCTGTAATTTCCTTACATCTTCATCGTACTTTTTCAATCTTTTTTCATTTTGTTGTATTGTCTGGGAATATTTTTCTACATTGTCCTCTAACTCACTGATCCAATCCTCTGCTTCGTTTAGCCTGCTTTTGATTGATTCTACTGTGTTTTTCAGTTCAGAGATTGTATTCTTTATTTCTTCCTGGTTCTTGTTAATAGTTTCTATGTCCTTTTTTGTAATTTTCCTGGAACTCTTGGTAACTTCCTTGGAGGTTGTCATAGTTGTTTTTGAGGTTGTCGAGTATATTGAGCTTCTTCACCATCAGTGTTTTGAATCCCATATCTGACATTTGGGCTATGTCTATTCCATCTACCTCTCTTTCTGGGGATTCCTCTTTTTTTTTTCATTGAGAGATTGTTTCTGCATCTTACCATGTTGGATTCTTCTTGTTTATTTTTGTTCTTTGGATTTGCCTGCTTTGACTTCCCACCTTTGTGGTATGAGATTCTTTATAGGAGTTCTGGGGGTTTCAGTGGTGCAGTCTGATTTCCTGAGCCTGATGTTCTTGGGTTACCCTTTATGTTATTTGTTTATGCTGTCTGGTTATATTTCAGATGCTCTTTGGTGGGATCTTCCCTCTGACTAGTTGATTAAGAGTCACTCTGTCTACTTTGTCTTGAGTTCTTTTGTGGAGATGCTGTTAAAAACATAAACACACAGCCCAGGCAGGAAACCCACACCCTCAAAAATATCCCCCACCATCTATCCCTCTCTCATCAGCAAATGAGCCAGTATTAATATAAATGTAGAGAGGTTAGGGCTTTTATACTATAGGAAGAATAGATAAGAGTTGTTTTTAAAGAGGGAAAGTATGATTTTTGAGAGAGGGGATGATAGATTAGTAATAGTAGCAAGTAGTGTTGAGACTATGTAAAATAGTAGGTAATATTTACATTGTATGTTAATAATAATAAAAGTAAAAGAGGGAAGAATGCAGAATATAGTAAGAAAGTGGATTTGTATAGTAGTTAAATTCTATTTATTTAGTGTGAAAAGGAGGCTATACAAAACAGTCAAACAAATAAACAAAAATTAAGGAGGAAGGAAGAGAAGGAGAGATGGTATGAAACAAATTAGAGATAGAAAATACAAATAAAAAAACTAAAATAGAAATAAAAATTAAAAAATATATATACAAAAGGAAAGTTTTTACTCAGTTCAGCCTTTGTGTGTCATCTTCTTTTTCTGGATCCACAGCTGGTCTAATAGGCGGGTCAGAGGTTCCTGATCCTTGCAGCAGCGGTGTGCACCTGCCTATGGTCTTGGTCACGCACCCAGATTACTCCTGCACGCCCGCGGTGGCCGGTGTGTTCGTTTGGTGCCTGTTGGAGCTGGCCGGAGTGCTTGTGTGCGCACGCAGTTGCATGCGAAAGGTGGCCTGCGCGCTGGCTTCAGGCCTGCTGAGCCGCGCCCTGGGAGTTGGTCTCTTGCCCCTTGGGGTGGGGCCCCAGACACTTGTGCACGGTGGAAGTGAGTGTCTGTAAGTAGATGCCACCCACTGTTTCAGCGCCACAGCCAACCACCGTTCTTGCACCCGTCTGGGTGGGCATGAGCAGAGCTAGTGCAAGCGGGCTGTGCTTCAGCCTGGCGCCCACTGGGGTTTCTGTGCATGGTCTTCTGCGTGCCCAGCGGGCCCTTCCTGTGCCTGTTGGAGCACTGATCTTATGCCTGTTGGGGTGTGTCCAAGGGACACCTGGATGTGCGGCCGGCAATCTGGCCGCGCACCTGGGCCAGTGTATGGGGGCACTTCCCTGTGCGCGCCCTTGTTACCCAAGGGGAGGGTTGGGGAGTGGGCAAGCGCACTTCTGTGCCTGCGCTCCTCAAGAATGTCCTATCACCCCTGTTGCAGTACTTAGTGATCGAGGGCGTGGAAGCAATTCCAGCAGACAGAATTGGGATGGTCGGAGGGCTGCCACACACTCTGGCAGGTCAGCAATGAGCAGCGCAAAAACCTCTCCTTTTATTGAGTTTTACAAGTATAGAAATCAATAGGGAGGGTAAGGAATGAGCTCACAGGCACATTCCAATATTGATTACAATATACAATTACTTACTTGGGATTACAACAAAAGGAGGTTAATATATAAACTATAAAGAATCTTTCCTAACAAATAAAACTATATATCATTTATAGATTCAAAAACAAAAAATAACAGGAATTCAATAATCTATTCTTTTAAGACTATGGGAACGGATACACTGTTCCTTAAACATTAACAGAAAGCACGCAAGGTTAAGCACTTCCTGTGCTCGGCTTTGTTTGGTTTCCTTGTCAACATCAGGGAAGATAGAGTACTCAGCAAGATTTCTTTTAAGTCACAGGATGTCTTGAAACCCTGAGGCCCGATCAGTCAAAGACTGTCGATGCCCGCGAGTTCAGCTCACCAGCTTGGGTCATAGAACACCTGGACCGAGAGGCATGAGAACATGCCTCAGTTTAGGAACCTTGATTTCCAGCATCACACCCCCAACCTTTTCTCCCCTCTCCGCAGTTCACAAGTGAAAAAAATAAATAAAAATCACATTCTCACATGCACAGCAGTATGCTATTTCTTGTCTTTCAGCGCCAGATGCCACCTGGTCCAGTCCTGGCTCTGCCAGTGGACAGAGATTCGTTCTCCTCCCAATTCCTCTCTGGGGAAGACTGTGGTCACTAAAAAGTCTTAGTGTACTTCCAGCTGCAGCTCAGGGAGCCACCCCAGTCAGAAATCCCATCTTGTCTCTTTTTCCTTGGTTATCTTCACCAAACATGTCACTCCCAGGTAGTTTTCTCTAATCCAGCATTGCCAAGGCTTGACTCCTGCTAGTGTCCAGCTGCTCACCGGATGTTCTGTCTGTAATTAATCCAAACTACAGATGGGTCTCGAGAGCCAGAAAGCACAGCCTTCCCTCACTCTTCCGCCATCTTCCTCTCTATATGTTTAACATTTTGAGGAACTGACAAACTGTTTACAAAGAAGCTGCTCTGTTTCACTCTTCCAGCAGTGATGCATGAAGGTTTCAATATCTCTGCATTGTTGCTCCTAACACTTGCATTGCCTAGCCATTCTAGTGGGTGTGAAGTGGTATCTTGTGGTTTTGATTTGCATTTCCCTGATGATGATTTTTTTCATGTGCTTGTCAGTCACTTTTAAATTTTCTTTGGAGAAGTGTTTATCAAATCCTTTACCCATTTTTTAAAATCCTCACCTGAGGATATATTGTTATTGATTTTAGAGAGGGCGGAAGGAGGACAGAGAGAGAGAGTGAGAGAAAAACATCAATGTGAGAGAAGAACCATTGACTGATTGCCTCCCATATGCAGCCTGACTGGTGATCAAACCCACAACCTTTTGGTGTATGGGATGACACTCCAACCAGCTGAGCCACCTAGCCAGGGCTCTATACACATTTTAAAATTGGCTTATTATTGTTAAGTTGTAAGTTATTGATATATCCTGGATTCTAATCCCTTATCAGATATATGATTTGCAAATAAGTTCTCCAATTCTGTGGGTTGCCTTTTCACTTTTTTGATGATATTCTTGGAAGTAAAAAAATGTTTTTAATTTTGAAGATATCCTATTTATCTATTTTTTCTTTTGTAACTTGTGCCTTTGGTGCCATACTAAGAAGTCATTGCCTAATCCAAAGTCACAAAGACCTACTTTCATGTTTTTATCTAAGAATTTTATAGTTTTAGCTTTTACATTCAACTCTGTCATCCATTTTGAGTTTATTTAATCACTTCATATTTTTCAGTTATAACGGACATGCAATATTGTATTAGTTTCAGGTGTATACCCCAGTAATTAGAGATTATATAACATTAAGTGATCATTCTAATAAAACTGTACCCATATGACACCATACATAGATATTAGAGTATTACTGACTATGTTTCTTATGCTGTACTTTACATCACTGTGACTGTTTTGTGACTACCAATTTGTACTTCTTAATCCCTTCACATTTTTCCCTTATACCCCCAACCCCTCCCATCTGGCAAACATCAAAATGAGTCTGTTTCTGTTTTGGTTGTTTATTTATTTATTTTAAAGATATGATTGTTGACAAAAATGTATTTATTGCCAACTTATTGTTCATAGTTTTTACTTTTTTCCTCTTTTTTAAAGAAAACCCTTTACTATTTTATGTAGCACTGGTTTGGTGGTGATGAACTCCTTTTCTTTTCTGGGAAGCTGTTTATGTGTCCTTAGATTCTAAGTGATAGCTTTGCTGGGTAGAGTAATCTTGGTTGTAGATTCTTGCTTTTCACCACTTTGAATATTTCTTTCCAATCTCTTCTGGCCTGCAAAGTTTCTATTGAGAAATCAGCTGACAGTCTTATGAGAGCTCCCTTGTAAGGAGCTAACTGCTTTTCTCTTGCTGCTTTTAAGATTTTCTCTTTACGTTTAACATTGGCATTTTAATTATGGTGTGTCTTGGTGTAGGGTTCTTTGGATTCATCTAGTTTAGGATTCTCTGCACTTCCTGGGCGTGTATGTTTATTTCCTTCACCAGGTTAGGGAAGTTTTCTGTCATTATTTTTTCAAGTAGGTTTTCAATTTCTTACTCTCTCTCCTCTCCTTCCAGCACCCCATGATGCAGAAGTTGGTATGCTGGAAGTTATCCCAGAGGCTCATTATACTATCTTTTTTTTTTTTTTACTTTATTTATTTATTTACTTATTTTTTGCTGTTTTAATTGGGTGCTTTTTGCTTATTTATATTCCAAATTGCTGAATTCATTCTGGGCTTCATCTACTCTACTGTTGAGTCCCTGTAGATTATTCTTAATTTCAGTTAGTGTATTCTTCATTTCTGACTGGTCCTCTTTTATGGTTTCCATGTTCTTTTTTGTGCTGTTGAAGTTCTCACCAAGTTTACTAAACATCCTTATAAGTAGTGTTCTGAACTCTGCATCTAGTAGAGGACCTGTTTCCATCTTTAGTATTTTCCCCCCTGGGGTTTTATCCTGTTCTTTCATTTGGGACATGTTCTTTTGTCTTTTCATTTCAGCAACCTCCCTCTACTTGTTTTTGTGTATTAGATAGGGCTTCTATATCTCCGGGGCTTGTTAGAATGGCTTTATATAGTAGGTGTCCTGTAGTATCCAAGGGCACAGTCTCCCTCATCACCCAAGCTGAACACTCCAGGTGCACCCCACCCCACCCTGTGGGATGTGTACACCTCCTGTT
This sequence comes from Furipterus horrens, assembly GCF_987537825.1. Taxonomy (NCBI): domain Eukaryota; kingdom Metazoa; phylum Chordata; class Mammalia; order Chiroptera; family Furipteridae; genus Furipterus; species Furipterus horrens. The sequence goes on along the minus strand of NW_028327171.1, from coordinate 130,651,430 downwards.
GTAGTTGAACCTTGACTGCTGTTGGCACACTTATCCCCAGGTCAGTTGGCCACAATGACAGGCTGTGACCATTGTGGAAGATCAACTATGCAGGGGCCTACCCACAGAGAAAGACTTACTTCAGCAGGGCTCTGGTGCTTGCTGAATCTGCCCCTTGAGTATTTCCCTTGTGGAAGTGGTTGGGTGGTGCTTTGATGTGATCTGAAGTTGTTCAATGGTGTGCTGACTCTGGGGCCTACTAGGAGGTGCAAACCAAAACTAGTCATTGCCTGTGTTCTACCTGGGGCCACCTACCATGAGCTACAAAGTGATCTGCAGATGGCTGCTACTTTTCCTAGGCTTGGAGGTGCCCAGGAGAGGCCACACTGCAAACTGCTGCTAGTGTTGGAACTAGGGCCACATAGAGAGAGGTAGGGGGTATGCTGAGACCAGATGCTGGTTGGTTGAGAGATTTTAGGAAAGTCTGAAGAATGAGCCAAGACAGGCTTTCATATGAAAAAGGCAGTGGAAATAGGTTGGGTGGGTACAAGATGGGTGGGACAGGGTCTCAGGGAATCACCAGAATGGGGAAAACAGTGTTAGTAGGGTTGATGTAGTCTCAGGCATGACACTCGCATGCCAGTCCTGTCGGGGAAGGGCTCGGCAAAAGATTTTGCCAGCACTTCTGTCTGGGAGAAAGCTGCCCCTTCAGCTTTCCCTGATGCCAGAAAATCCACTTCTTCCTTGTATGTTCCTGGTGCCTTTTGAGCTGCTGTCCTAGCAATGAAGCTTAGAGAGAGCGATTCCAAGTAAGTTCACGCACAGCCTCTTTAAGAATACCTGGGACTCCAGTGGCCTTTTGTCTCACTCAGACACATTCTCACTGGTTTTTATAGCTAGAAGTTATGGGGACTTCTCTTTCTGGCACTAGAACCCTGGATGTGGGGCTGGGACCTGTTGCTCCTCAGGGAGGACCTCAAAACAGATATCCTCCCCAATTTTTACCTACCACGTGTGGGTGTGGGATCAGCCTTTTTCTCATCTCCACCCCTCCTACCAATCTGGGTGCAGCTTTTTTTTTTTTTTTTTTTATCCTTAGTTGTGGGAACTTCATTCAGTTAGACTTCAGGAAGTTATATATTTTGAGTTTATTTTGGTATATAGAGTGATGTTGGTTTCAACTATATTCTTTTGCATGTGGCACCATTTGTTGAAAAGACTGTTTTTTTCTCCATTGAATCGTGTTTACATCTTGTTGAAAATTAATCAACTGTAAACGTGAGGGTTTATTTCTTGATTTTCAGTTTCATTTCAGTGATCTATTATCATATATGCCTATCCTTATGTTAGTACCACACTGTCTTGATTACTGAAGTTTTGTATTAGGTTTTGTAATTGAGAAATGTGAGTCCTATAGCTTTGTTCTTCCTTTTCAAGATTGTTTTGACTATTTTGGATTCCTTGAATTTTCATATAAATTTTAGGATAATCTTTTAAGTTCTAAGTAAAATCTCAGCTGGGATATTGATAGGGACAGCATTAACTGTAGATCAGCTTGGGGAGGATTCCAGGATCAACTTTAATCCTTTGCTTCCAAAATGTGGGCATGGGTCATCAGATTACTCACATCAATGTTTCCGAACAGTTTTGAGCATCAAGTTTCCTTTGTAATGTAAAACATTATTGTTGATTTTTCAAAGGATAAAAATTGTATTTTTCCAGGACTTCTGGCCAAGATGGAGGCATATACAGACACGCTGCGTCTCCCTCCACAACTAAGAAGGAATACAACTACCTCAAAACTAGAAACAACCAGAACTTCCAGAAAATCAAACTGCATGGAAGTCCAGCAAAGAAACATATAAAGAAGAAATACTCATCCAGACAGGTAGGAGGGGCGGAGCCGTGGTGGTGGTGGCAGCAGTGGCAGCAGTGGCAGGTCAGTGGAAAACACAGTCACAGGTTTTAAAAAGTGAGGAGGGACACCTGAGGAGCATCTTCAGCTCCACACCAGACATCTCAGCTCACGGTCTCAGCACCGGGGAAAATAAAGCCTCATTGCTTCTGATTGTGTAGACCAGTGGGGGTTGGGGTGGAGGCAGAAACTGCCAGTCTCAGCAGAGTCCACTTGTTTAAAGGACCCCATGGTTAGAACGTCCACAGACCCACCCACTCTGGGGACAATGGCCAGGGCAGCAGCTAGAGAGATGCCAGTCCGGTGTATAAGTGGGACAGGTGCCTCGAAAAGGGGCAAGTGCTGGGCAGGCAGCATTGTTCCCTCTCGGACCCCTCCCTCACAAACAGCGCCACAACGTGGTGAAACGTGTTGCCCTGTACTGACGAATCCCTAAGGCTCCACCCCTTACAGTGTAACAGGAATGACAGCGCTACCTGGGATGCAGAGAAACACAGGAGCCTGTCAGAATGAGGAGTAAGAGAAGTATGGCCCAAAAGGGGGAATGGGTCAAGGTTCCAGTGGGAGAACTAAGCGATGAGGAGATAGCCACCCTAACAGATGAGGAGATAGACAACCTAACAGACGCAGAATTCAAAACACTGGTGATAAAGGTGCTCACAGCTTGACAGATATGCTTGAGTACGGCAAACGCATAAGAGAAGTGAAGGCTATGCTAAGTGAAATGAAGGAAAATCCACACAAAACCAATGGTGAAGGGAAGGAAACTGGGGTTCAAATCAATGATTTGGAAATTAAGGAAGAAAAAACACAGTCAACCAGTGCAGAATGAGGAAGCAAGAATTGAAAACACTGAGAAAAACTTCCCAAATTTTTCAAAGGAGAAGGACATACAGGTCCGGGAAGCACAGAGGGTCCTGGGTGAGCTGGACCCAGAAATGTCCACACCAGGACGCAGCATGATTGAGATGTCAAAGGTGAAAGATAAAGACAGAGTCCTGGGGGCAGCAAGAGAAGAGGCAGAGAGTTGCCTACAGGGGGGTCCTATAGGACTATAAGCTGATTTCTCAGAGAACACTTTGCAGGCAGGAAGGGACTGGCAAGCAGTATTCAATGTGATGAAAGGCAACCTGCAACCAGGATTACTCTATCCAGCAAAGCTATCATTTGGGATGAAAGGCAGATGAAGTTCTTCCCAGACAAGGTGAAGCTAAAGGAGCTCATGATCACCAAACCATTATTATATGAAATGTCAAAGGGACTTACTTAAGAAAAAGAAGATAAAAACTATGAATACTAAAGTGACAACAAACTCACAGCTATCAACAACTGAATCTAAAAAATAAAAACAAAATTCAACTAAGCAAACCAGAATAAGAACAGAATCATAGGTATGGGGATAATCTGAAGGGTTATCAGCTGGGGTGGTGGGGGAAGGGGAGAAATGGAGACATGGTGCAGGGACTAAGCATAATCGGTTGGTACAAAATAGACAGGAAAATGTTAAGAATAATATAGGAAGGGGTGAAGCCTAAGAACTTATATGCACAACACACGGACATGAACTAAGGGGGATGGGATTGCTGGAAGGAAAGGGGTACTGGGCAGAGGGGAGCAAAGGGGAAAAATTGGAACTACTATAACAACATAATCAATAAAATATACTTTTAAAAATCATACTTTTCTCTTAATAGTAATGTAGTATTGCCTAATTACAAAAGGACAAAAACTTATAAATTCAAAAATTCTTTTACATAAATTTGTATTTTATCAATTCATAACTACATCTCTATATAATTGAGTTATCATAACGCATAATATGAAGAAATGTGAAACACTCTCATCTTTAGTTAATGTGTAGTGTAATATTTGTTGTATTGTTTGCAAAAACAATTGTTGGCTCCCACCTTGAGAACCTCTAATTAGCTTGAAAGTTTTTCTTCTGTAGCAGATTCATCTTTCTATACAGAATGCTTCAGCCACAGAAGGGAACTTCACCAGAAGTGGCAACTGAGACTAAATAAAAGTGCCCAGCTATAATAGGGGAGAGAGGAGCCAGCCAAGGTCGAGGCATAAATACACGCACTGCGTCTGTTCACAACTAAGAAGTAACTTACAACCACTTCAAAACTAAAAAACCTCCAGAATATCCAGAAAATCAAGACTACTATGAAAGTCAGCAAAGAAATAAAGAAAAAGCAATCAGCCAGAAAGGTAGGAGGGGTGGAGCCGGGATGGAGAGAAAGAGGAGTGGAGCAGCGGATATGGGGGTGGTGCTTGGCAGACGCTCGGCTGGTGGGTGTGGCTGGCGGTGCAGCTAGGAGTACAACGACTGCAGCCATGGCAAAAAAACACAGTCATACAGCTGAAATCTGAGAAGTGATCCCAGCCTCATACCAGACCAGGTAGCTTGCTGTTCCAGCGATGAGGAAAATAGAGCTGCATTGCTTCTGACTGTGAAAGCCAGTGGGGGCTGGGGCAGAGGAAGAGACTGCCAGTCTCTCAAAAAGGAGACTACTTGCTTAGTACGGGAAGGAGGAGAAGTGCCTGGAAAAGTGGCAGCAACCAGCACTGTTCCCTCCCAGACCTCTCCCCCACATACAGTGCAAAAATGCAGTGAAACAAGTCGCCAGCATTAATGAATACCTAATGCTCTGTCCCTTATAACATAAAAAGTGTGACAGCCCTTACGCAAATCAGAGAGGCAAACACAGAAAGCTATCAAGATGAGGAGACAGAGAAGTACATCTCAGAAAGTGGGGGAGCAGATCAAGGTCTCAGTGACACAACTAAGCAACTACCAGATAAGGAACCTAACAGATGAGGAGATAGCTAATCTAAGAGATGCACACTTTAAAACATTAGTGATAAAGATGCTCACAGACTTGATAGAAAAAATTAAACAGGATGGTGAAAGAATGAAGGCTATCCTGGGTGAAATGAAGGAAAATCCTCATGAAACAAGTGGTGAAGGAAAGGAAACCAAGGTTCAAATCAACAAGTTGGAACATACAGGAGAAATAAACAGTCAACCAGTACAGAAGGAGGAAATGAGAACTGAAAAAATAAGGAGAGACTTAGAAACCTCTGGGATAGCTTTAAACACACCAATATCTGAGTCATAGGGTTCCCAGAAGGTGAAGAGGGAGAACAAGAAATTGAAAAATTATGTGAGAAAATAATGCAGGAAAACTTCCCTAATTTGGGGAAGGAAATGGACATACGGGCCCAGGAAGCACAGAGAGTCCCAAACAAACTAGACCCAGGGAGGACCACACCAAGACACATAATAATCAAAATGCCAAAGGTTAAGGATAAAGAAAGAATCTTAAAACCAGAAAGAGAGAAGAGGAGGATTACTTACAAAGGAGTTCCTATGGACTGTTAGCTGATTTCTCAAAAGAAAATTTGCAGGCAAGAAGGGACTGGCAGGAAATATTCAACGTGATTAAAAAGCAAGGACCTATAACCAAGATTACTCTATCCAGCAAAGCTATCATTTAGAATGGAAGGACAGATAAAGTGCTTCCCAGAAAAAGTAAAGCTGAAAGAGTTCATCACCACCAAGCCATTATTATATAAAATGTTAAAGGGACTTATTTAAGAAAAAGAAGATCAGAACTATGAACTTTAAAATGAAAACAGTTCCTTTAATGACAAGGAGGGTAATCTTAAGGAGAAAAATCATGATTCAAGGAAAATCACAATGCTCAGTGGTAGACTATAAAGTAGTGTAGCTAACTGTCTTTAAAATTTATTTTCATTTCAAATTTGTTTTCATTTGAAAGTTAAACTATGTCTGTTACATTATCAAAGATGCTTAATTTATAGGCAAGAAGGATGTCAAATGCTTTGCAACTGGATGTCTTTCCAATAAGACAGTCCTACAGATTTAGAGACTGGTTTGCGAGTTATGTTGCATAAATTAACGTGTGTTCTGTTTTCAAAGGGCATAAGCCTATGATATCATTACCTAAGTCATTGTCTGTACATATAAACCTCATTTAATCCTGTCTGCATCACTGCCTCCTGAGACACAATGGCTTGGCTGAACTAAGTGGCTGGGTTGGTGAAGAATGGAGAGGTCTGTGGGCTTCGCTGTAAAAATGGTTTCTCTTTTCTATCCTAATGGCTTGGACAGAAAGGGCCCAGAGGTCTGAGAGGGGGGAAACCTAAAATATTTCCCTCAGCCCAAACTAAGTATAGTGGGCAAAAGTGTTTTGGACAGGTGTGATGTGCCTTGCACACCTTTCTCCAAAGAAGCCCTTTTTCTCCCTAATTTGAAAAATTAATACTCGCCTTTTGTCTTCTAGTGGTTATGGATTAAATGATGTCTTTTAACCCTGTTGAGAAATCTGTTGCCCCCAGAATACAACAAGGATGCCAGCTTGTTAAACCAAGCATGCCATTGTCCGGTGACAGCCAACTGACTTGGAGTCTGCAAGATTTTTCCCCATGTGGGAAGGTTGTGGGGAACTAAAAAGTTCCTCGGCTAAAGTCTTGCTGACCGGCATCCTAAAGTTCTGCTTGGCATGGCCTCATCATCCCATAATAGTTGTCTGCTCCTAATTAAGGGCAACTTCCCTCTTTCTCTTCCTGGAAGTTGCTGTCCTTCATTTTAACTCTTATCTGTTAGATCACGCCCCAGCTGCGGCTGCGCTCCTCCCTAATGAAAACTTCCTCTTCTCCTGAGCTACAAAAAGGCTGTTTTGACTTAGAATAAACGAGACTTGATTAGAGCACTGTCTTGCCTCCATTCTTTGTGCCTCTTGCCCCTTTCTCATCCTCACTCCCCCTCTAGGGTCCTCGTTGCTCGACCTGCGGGACAGGTCAGAAGGCCACCCTCCCCTCCACATCCCCACTCTTATTAGGGATTTCTGGACCCAAGGGTAGGTAGGACTATGACCATGCCCAGCTTGAAGCAGCTAGAGGAACATGAGACCATCACCCACTGCCCTCTATAAGATTATAAAGGGTCTTAAGTCTGAGAGGGGAGGATTGTTATTTTTTAATTGTTATAATTAATTAATTAATTAATTAATTAACTATTTTTAAAAGAATAATACGGGAAAGGGTGAAGCCAGAGAACTTGTATGCACGACCCATGGGCATGGACTAGGGGTGTGGGATTGCTGGGGGAGGAGGGTGCTGGGCAGAGGGGAGCAAAGGGGAAAAATTGGAACTATTTAAACCATATAATCAGTAAAATATACTTAAAAAATAAAATAAAATGAAAACAGTATCACAACTATCAAAAATGGAAGCTAGGGAATAGAAACAAAGGCAAACTAAGCAGACAGCCACAGTGGGAACAGAATCATAGGTATGGGAAGTATGTGGGGGGAGGTCAGCTGGGAGGGAGAAGGTGGGAGAGGGAGGGAAATGGTGCAGGAATTAAGAGGCATAGTAGGAGGAATGGACAGGGGGATGTAGAGAAGAGCTTATATCTATGACCTGTGAATATGGACTAAAGGGGTGGGCTGTGGAGGGATGGGGTTTGCTGGGTGGAGGAGAGCAAAGGGAAAAGAAATTGGGACAACTGTAACAGCATAATCAATAAAACATACAAAAAAGAAAAGGGAGAGGGGAGGTGGGGACTGATTGAAAGAAGGCGAAGGGATTAGTTAAAGAACATACTTAAAGGAACCATGGACATGGGCAAAGGTGTGGGGACTGACTTTGGAAGTGGGGGGTGGGCTGGGAGGAGGGGGGTGAAGGGGGAGAAAGTTGGACAACTTTAATAGCATAAAATTATTAAAGAAACAAGGGGCGTTTTGGTGGGTGGGGGGAAGTAGTAGAGGGTAAAGGGTGTTAAATGGGGATGGAAGGAGACATGACTTTGGGTGATAAACACAAAACACGGTATACAGAAGATGTATTATAGAATTGTATACTTGAGACTTATATGATTTTATTAACCAATTTCACCCCAATAAATTTAATAAAAATTTAAAAATAAAGGGTTGCAAAAAAATAACAATAACAATGCCAGTTAACCCACAATCAACCCAATGCTTGCAATGAGTTGATTTTCTTGTGAGGGAAGAAAATCCCACACTGAATGCTGCCCCTGCTGTCTCAGGCTAATCGTGCTGATTGCCTTGCCTGCCTTTGGAGTCTTGCTCCCGGGATGCTCTAACAATTGAGCTAATTAGCAGCAATATTCACATGAACAAATCAGTCATAAAGTACCTTAATTTTTTTGCTTGACACCTCTAATTACCAGTCTCCATAAAAATAGAAAACAAGCAAACAAATTTCATGAAAATATTCTAAACTTTCTTGATGCTACCACCTTTCTGTATATTTGGAACAAAGTGAAGAAATGAAAAAAATGTTTTTTCAGTCAAAAAGATTTATTAAAGAAAAGAGTGAAGTACCTTGATTGCTTACACCATTCCAGATAATTATTTAGCTTTTTATTCTCTTTTACTTGGGAAGGTCCATTTTGCCATATTTTAATGGAAGAATACTGATTTTAACATAAAAATTTCTGAGCTCAAGTCTCAAATTCCCATCTTGCTAGTGTCAGTTTCTTTACAAGTTACAAAATTATTTATAGCTAACTTTTGTATGTGTGAATTAAGGAAAAACTTAAGAAAGAGAAGACTAAAATGTAGTTTAATAACTGAAGTAATGTTTTTTTTTTATTATTAGTGTACTATTTTTGCACTAATGATACTGTACCTGCCACTTCATGAGATTCCAAGACTCTTATAGTAGGCCCTCTATAGAGAGGCCTGGTTCTGTCTGGGCTTGCCTCCTTCTGGAACAAGTGGAGGCTATGCACCTTCTCAGGAGTGTGCCCAAATTATGGAAGGCTTGGGAGATACCAGGCTCCAAGAGCTTCTCTCTGATGGCAGGACTGGCCAAAGGCAGAGAGTCAGTGGCCCGTGTGAAGTGAGACCAAAAAGCTGGAAGAGAGGAGAGAAAAAGTCTCATCTGCCAGAGAGATGAGCCGTAGCACTTGCCCTCCCCCCGTCTCGCACCTGTCCATGTAAGTGGCATTGCTTTCATCTTTGTGTGTGTACACTTTGGCTTCCTGTGTCTTCTCCTTTCTTTTTCAAATTGTCAATTAATATTTTCTATGCCCCTGACTTGATGCAAACTATCTGTCCTTGTGGAAAATAATACTTTTTGAAAGATGAGCCTATAAAAAATGTTTTCTCTAACCCCCCACCTGTCCCTTCCCCCTTTCTCTGCAAGCCAAATTTCATTCTGTGCTCATTGCCTCAGGGAGGGGTGTGAAAGGGCAGGGTAGCCTGCCAGTTGCTGACTTCCTGTTTCAGAAGTCTGACTGATGTGGAAGAGCAGGTGAGGTGCCTTGGGTAAGGTGGGAGATAGTAGGAAACTGTAGGAGACAAAGGAAACATGGGTGCCTCTGAGGGAACAAGCCCAAGGTCAACAGGGAAGAGATTTTTCCTCCTACTCTACTACCCCCAGACTGGAAAAGGATCTAAGAATTGGGTTCAGAGGGAAGAGGAGAGAAGTAGAGAGGTGACAACAGAACAGAAAAAAATCAACAGGACTGAGAAGGCTATTATTCACCCAAAGGCAGGATCTGGGAGATCATAAGCTGCAGAGAATTTGGAGTAGCTGAGGATCAGGAGGGTTCTGCAGCTTTCCTCCTTGGCCTTAGTTTTAGAAGCCTGTAAGAGCCTAGATGGGGCGTATCTCAGCAAGAGATCTCACAAGATGAACCACAGAGAGCCTGGATGAAATTCTTGTGTCCTATTCTGGCTCAGAAACTTTACAATGTGTCATAAGTAAAACAGAAAAGTGCATCCTCAAAAGGGCCACATGAACAGTAACCTCAGGATGCAGACAAGTAAATGAGGAGCAAATGGGGTGAGATACATTTTGTCCAACACTTGTGGCTCAAGGACCAGAAAATTCCCTCCTCTTTCCTCTGACTCCCATGGCCCTGGCACTAAGTAATCTCTCTTGAATTGAAAAACTACCCTGGAAAAGGGGAGGTGGTTTCCCATGGACTGAGATTACATTTTTGCTGTCATGGAAGGATGAGTGCTCAAAAAACAATTGAGTTGTAGAAAATTTTGTAATTTTGACATTCTTGAATTGGTGTAATGAAATTCATAGGCATCACACCACTATCTGTTTATTCCTTGTATATCTCCTTCTCTACATGGTGTGAGTCCTTTCGACTGGGTTAATTATGGTGCCACAGATATTACTGAGCTTACCATTTGCCTGGCCCTCTTTTAGGTGTGGGGCATGCCCATGTGACTAAGATGTGGTTGGTGGTAGAAAGCCTTTAAGAAGCCCCATCTCCTGCTACTTGTGACCTTGAGAATTTTCTCCATTTGGGTATGAGCTGGACTTAGTGACTCACTTTTAGCAAAGAGAATGTGGAAAAAGTGATGGAATGCTACCTCCAGCATTAGGTTACAATAACACTGTGACTTCATCTTGCTCTCTTTCTCTCTCTTCTCTCTTCTGGCTCATTTTGAGGGAAGTCAGGTGCCATGTTGTGAGCTGCCTCATGAATAGGTCCATGTAGAAAGAAACTGATACCTTTGGCCAACAGTCCTCCCCATAGTCTCTGAGGGGAGCTTGGTTTTTTCCAATGTTGGTCTTTCAGATGACTGAGCCTGGTCGACACCTTGATTGTAGCTTTGGAATAGGCCCCCAGAGACACACAGCGAAGACAGCTGTATTGCTGAACCTCAGAAACTGTGAGATAATTCCGTTATAAACTGCTAAGTTTGGGGCTTATTAGTTATACAGCATTAAATAACTAGTACATGGTCTGTACTCCCAGAACTCTTGCTCTAGGATGACACTCTTTGGAAAGAGCATCCATGATAATAAAGATAGGCAAGCTGGGAGTAGTGGCATGGATGCTGCTGATGAGGTGTCAAGGTGGTGAGAAAGGAAAGAAGGGGGACTCTGAATGTTGAACAGGCAATTGTAGCTTTTGGGGACTGTGATGGGTTTCCTCTAGCCAAGCATTCTCTTTTGTTACAAAAGTGGTTTTCTTGAAATGACAATATTTGTATTTTCACTTAACAGGTTGGCAAAAATGAGAAATAGCATTACATAGTAGAGATGCAAGAGTAAGGCTGTTCTGCTATTAAATTTTGCTCAAATCAACAACTACTTTTGGGGTGCCCACTCTGTACTCACATGTGTCTCACATATTCATACATGCTCTGCCCCAGGCTCTACTGTATAGACCTCTACTGATGTATCTTTGCTGGGAGGGATGGTGCCTGTGAGTGACACCCTTAGTCCTCATCTATTCTGTGAGATGGGGAACTTTGAGTCAGTGACTCTCATCTGCCATTATCACAGTTGTAATGAATTTGAAAATGGAAAGAGGCGATGGTGGTGGCAGAAGTGGCTATGAAGGAAAAATGGGACAACTGTCACTTCTGAAAAGCTTTGGCTGAGCCCAAATATGGGGAGTGATGCAATCCTTTTGATTCTGCTACCTTTAGTTAGGGATCCCTAAGCCACTGTAAAGGTATGCTCCCTTCTCATCCAAAATATTGTGCTCTAACAAACACAACCCTGGGCACCGAGATAATTTCCCTGCAAACTGATTTTTCCCTGGGGTAACATCATGTTGGAACATTATTCCTGATTCTTAACTTTAGGACAGTTCAGAAGAAAAGATGCATCAGACTGAAGGAGGGCACTGAAATCAATTACAAACCGATTATCTTGGAACAGTTTCCTAACTCGTTTTCTTTTTTCCCTCTTTCTGTATTGGCAAATCCCCATGCACACTGCATTTGGGTGCAGTCAAGCTGCTATAAGCTTCTGATAACTGCTTCCAATGACAGAAGTCACAGAGAGAACCAGCAGTTCAGCACCATTTCTACAGAAGTACCACTGAGATCTGTGGAACTTTGTGAATCTTATTGGAATGCCTCACATTTCATCTCATCAGCCCAACCAGCTACAGCTTGCTGCATGCAGCTTTTTAGAGATGATCCATTCCTGGGCACAATGTGAATTTTACCTGCTGATAATTCACTCCCTTGTCTTTTGTTAAGGTCACTCTGATTTTCTGAGGGGAAAAATCCTCTTCTTGGTCCACATGATTGGGGTGGAACTGATCACACTCCTGGCTCTGGCAGGAGGAATTAGACTCAGATATAGGCAATCAGAGCACTGTATCACCAGGTCCGGTGGTTTGTTTAGGATGCACATAAGACCCAATCTAGGTCAAACATAGCATTGAAATTTTATTTCAGGACTTCTGTTAGAAGGATTGGAAAAAGGCATCCTCTGCTCTGAGGTTGGTGCTACAGGTAGCCAGCCCTCTTAGATGATAAGGAGAGTGTCTGTCAGTGGGTGGAGACAACATAGAGGAAAGGGAGAGAGAGAGAGAGAGAGAGAGAGAGAGAGAGAGAGAGAGAGAGAGCAGAAGGAGGAGGAGTAGGGAGGAGTTCTGTGAGCCAAAACATTTTTCTTCAACCCTCCTTTGTTTCATTCTGTTTAAGTAAGTTTAAGCTGGGTTTCTGTAATTTGCATCTTGAAGAGTCTTGACTTTATACTGAGGAGCAATCCTCCATGTGCTCTGCACATTCTTGCTGGCTATGTTAAAAATTCAAGGACCTGGATGATCTTTGTTTGAAACATTTCTCAGGACCGTGTTTGCACTGAGCACCTTGAAGGGTGACATTAGTCTCTCTCACAGACAAAGAGCAGGTTTGCTTCTGCTTTCTGTAAAGATGGGGAATAACCCAATTTCAGTTCCTTTCTTGCACCACCCACCGTATGTGCAGACATTCATCTAGCCTCACTTGTGCTGCCCCCTGGGACTTAGGGGGCAGGAGGAATAGACAAAAACTGATGGCATGTTCATAGTTTACTGTCTGTGACTACTAAAGACCTTTGTCTTTAACCAGGAGTCTTGTATCTTTTGCCAACATCCATAAAACTGTAACAGGTCAGATTATTAGCTTGATAAATAGGGTGAAATCCCAGACCCTTAATATTAGCTGTAGAGCTCTTTTGGGCTTTCCTAGGCCAGTGAGTGTAGCATGGCAGCGTGGCTAGGGACACATACTTGACTGGAAGACAGATTGAGTTGAGTCTTGCCTCTGCCACTGACTACCTTTGTGACTATGAACAAGTTACTTAACCTCTCAGGCCTTCTCCTCTGTAGAGACTGTCCATGAGGATCAAATAAGAAAATGCTTGTAATGCACTTGACATGAAACCTTGCATAGAGTAAGCTCAACAAGTGTTAGCTATTACTAACCACTTGGTAATGGCACTTAGTACATTAATTAATTTTTAAATATTTCAAAATATACTTATTACAAAAGAAAAAATGTTCATTGTTGAAAAACTGGAAAATTCATATGGAAAAATAAGAAAAGTTTTTAAAAATTATAATTCTAGAACCCAGACATCCATTATTATCATTTTGGCCATTATCTATCTAGAATTTGAATGTGTGTGTTGTGTGTGTGTGTGTGTGTGTGTGTGTGTTCTCTTGAGGCAGGATCATAATGTACAGACTGTTTTGTACCTACTTTTCTTAATATATTATGACCATCTTTCTAGTTCATACTTCTTTTGCTGCTTTTCATTAAAATCATCATAAAATAGTTATATATACAAAAGAATCTGGGTAGCATAGAATTTATTAAGAGGAATAAAATGAATACCCCAGGACCCACCATGCAACTTAAGCAACAGAACACCACCCAGGGCATTGAAGTTCCTGTGTGCCCCTCCCTGAGCAGAATATCCTGACTCCTCCCCTTAGCACCAAGATACCTTGCTCTTGAATTTTGTATTTATCTTTCTTTTACAATTTGAATAGTTTTACCATGCATGTATATATTAAAAAACACTACATCATTTGGTTTGGTCATATTTGTGCTAAATAGACACAGTATTATGCTGCATTTCTGTGACTTGCTTTTACGTCCCTGAGATCTATCCATGTTAATACATGCATTGGGACATCTATTTTTCAGAAGTTATGGTGTTCTCATGTATAAATATGCCCTGATTTAGTCAATGCCATCTGGTTTAATCATCAAGGAAATAGATTTGAGGAAGGACATCACCTATCTATCTTGGCAGGTGCTTCAGACTCTGGGTAGAGGATGGGAGTCCCACCTTGACCCAAGCCACTTGCTCTCAGGTCAGTTAGTGGTTTCCCAGTCCTACACAGCCTTACTCAGACAATGCAGGCCCAGGGGCATTGTGGAGGGGATCCTCACAAGCATAGAGGAAGGAAAGCTTGAGAGTCTGGAGCTATGGATAAACAGCCTGAATGCCACAGGTAGATTGCAAAAGTTCCCCAGGGGAAAAATGTAGAAGAGACATAACATTCTTCATTAGAATCTATGGCTAGAGATGGAGTATTGAATAAGCTGAGATTACCTATGAAAAAGCATAGAAAAAGTCATACAATTTAAAGTAACCTATGCAGGCTGAGCGTATGAAAAAACTGACACTTTCTTACATTACTATTGGGAGTATAAATTAGCAAAACCAACATGAAGAACAATTGGCCAAACCTACAAAAATTTTAAATGCACCTACCCTTATTCCAATGATTGAATTTCTATGACTTTATCTTACATATGTGAAAGATTATGTGTACATAGTTACTGATTGCAACATTATTTATTATAAAATATTCAAATAATTTAAATATCTATAGGGGATTAGATAAATAAATTATGGCTCATGGAAAACAAAGCAGCTGTTACAGATAATTAAGCAACTTTTAGGTACTAGTATGGTACACTCTCCAAGTTTTATTAAATAAAGAAGAAAAGTGCAGTGGTTTAAAAAAGAAAGTGTGTGTGTGTATGCGTGTGTTCGAGTGGTCATGTGCATATCTGCTGACTATGCATAGAATATCCCGGGTTATGGTGATGCTTCTGGGATCTGAATAGTAGGGGATAGAGACCACAGAAAGATATTATTGTTATCTTTTGTGTCTTTACAATTTTGTACCATGTGAAAGTGTCAATACAGTAGTCCCTCTATATACGGCAGTTCACTTATCGCGGCCTCACTATATTGCGGGATTTTAAAAAATATTATATTTATTTATCACGGATTTTTTTCTATATCATGGGATTTTGCAGTACTGTATACATATGTTGTTAAAGTTATGTAGGTTTAAGAGTGTAGAATATGTTTAAGAACATAAGTAATGTTTATAAAAGTGTGGAAAAGGGTAATAAGGCACTGGGAATGGTTTATAAGTGTGTGGGAAGGGTTTATAAAGTCTTAAAATATATATAAACACTAAAATAAAGGTAAGGTTCCTACTTCGCGGATTTTCACCTATCGCAAGGGAGGGAGTGTCTAGAATGTAATGCCCGCGATAAGCGAGGGAATACTGTAAACCAAAGAGAAGTGAAATGAAGACAAAGAGTTGGGGCGCAGCAATCAAAGAGAAGAAAGCAGGGGAAGTGAAGAAGGTGCAGGTACAGGCTGCAGCTCTGATGAAAGGCAGAACGATCTGTTATGAACAGGGGACTCCTGGAAGATACATCGGTGAAAGTGTTTTTTGAGAAGTTTGCAGACTCTTAGGGGGGATATATTGTGTTTTTTCATGATGCCCTTTGCCCAAGGAAATATTTACTATTTAATGCCACTTTTGAAATTGTTTTTTTTCTTCTTTTAAGTGTTTTTGTTTTGTTTTTGTCTCTACAGGCAAAAGTTGTAACAGGAATAATAACAACAATACATAATGATAACAACAGTAATGAATTATGGATATTATTTAGCATGTACAATGTGACAGACTTTGACTAAGCACTTTACATGCATTATATCAACCATATGAATTTGGTAGTATTATTATTTCCACTTTATAGATGAGGAAACTGAGGCACAAAACATTAAGAAACATGTTCAAAATTATATAGCCAGTCAGTGATAGTGTTGAAAATTAAACTCAGTTTTGTTTGACTTCAAAGATTGTGTTTATAGCTACTTTACTATATTATTTTCTAATGAATAATAAATTTGTTAGAAAGCACAGTAGCATAAATATGCATGCGTGCACACACACACATTTATATAGCATCTGACTTCAGATGTTCACTGTGTACAAATATTTATGGGCCAATTGTCAGATGGAGCTGGGATTAAAAAGGCTGCTGGGAATTCCCAGAATGGGAGACTGAGGAGGAAATCAAACAAATAGTTTGCTGACTCCACAAACTTGCAAATGTATTTTCAAAACTCCACACAAATTACTCACTCTTCAGAGATCCTCAGACTCTGTGTGAAATTTTAGAGAAAATGTATTAACCCAAAAATTCTTATAAATCACCCCAATGCTAAGTTTAGCCAAGCTACTTCAGCTCACATTGGGGACTAAGGAGCCAGTATCTTCCCTGGAAGACTCTTTCTTTCTTCTTCTTCATTGTCCAGCAAGGCTGACTCCAGTGAGTTGATGAGAATTCAAAGTTGATTTTTTCAGTCTTCCTTCCAGAGGGAGCTGAAGGAATGTCAGTACTTTCATTACTGTGGAGGGAGAAAGTGTATCTCTGTATTTTTCTCCATGTTAAACTGTGATTTATTGGGATAGCATGTTTCTACTCAGTTACTCATATTCCCAGCAAGTCTGGCTTACAAAGAAAAGATGCTCCAGACTTGTGTTGTCAAATACTGCACCACTAACCAGGGTGGCTATTGAGCACTTGAAATGGAGCTAGTCTGAAGAGAATGGCTCTGTAAATGTAAAATGCACATTGTATTTTAAATATTTAGTATGAAAAAAGTGGTAAGTCTCAAAATTTTATGTTGATGATCTGTTGAAACGGTATTATAGGTAGTCTTTGTTTTGCATGGTGGTGCAGAACCACAATAGTGACCATGCAAGGTAAAATGATACAAATAATTGTAATAATCAATGGGGGAAATTATGATTGTTACATGACCTTTAAAAACTTTTTGTCAAAATATTAAAAATCCTTACTGTCAGTTATACATGTTTGAAGAAATAAAAAAAGTAGTAAAAATTATTTACTTGGCACTTATAATAATAGAAAAACTTAGAATTAAATGTTTTTTTTTCTTTGAATAACCTTATCAAGAGTAGTTTGAACAGTACCTGTTCATATATGGAGCAAGCATGTTTCCTAAGCCTTGGTGAGCTGCTATGCTCCTTTCTGAGATCAACTCCCAACATTTTATCCTTTGCTATCTCAATGTCATAAAATAGCTCCTCGACTTTTTTTATTGTGAAGTGTTTAGCTGGTGTCACTTCCTCTGGGACATCCATATCCTTTTTGTCACAAGTGTTCCTCATTTGTGTCATGCGTGCCTTGACCCAGTTTCTCTGCCTGGAGTCTCTAGAACAGGGGAAGCGTCAGCTCCCCATAGTCATCTGTCTTCTCTTTACGCCTACCTTCACTTCCAACACTATCATTCTTGTTTCTTTGCTGCTCTCTCACCCTTGTTGGGTAGTTCCCTGTTTAGGTTACCCATTTTTGTAAAATGTCTCATGGGTTTACCACCAAGAGACAAAAGGAGGCAACACACCCACACACCTTGCTGTTTGTGCACAAACTAACAGATGTGCAGTGACTAATCACCAACAGACTTTGAAAGAACTTACGTGGCTGGTCACTGGTAATGATGTACACCAATTGTTTAGTCATTTGTGGCCTGAAACTCTAGTAGCAAAGTCTGTACTTTATGTAAATACTCATAGTTATTATACCATATAAATGTAAATTTGAAACATGTTATTGAATAATATATTGAGTATAATATTATTTAACTAAGCAGTGGTAACTGAACTTTATGCATATTGGAACCATGCACAGAAAAATTGTCCATATTTTGGATATTGGGTTAAATAAAATATATGATTAAAATGAAATGCAGTTGTTTCTTTTTACTTTCTGAGTGTGGTTAATAGAAAATTTAAAATCACATATGTATCTCACATTATATTCCTCTTTGACAGTGCTGCTCTGCCCCATGCATTAATAAAAACATTGGGAGAAGAAAAATAAAGAAAAAAGAAATATAAAGAATTGCAAAAGAATAAAACATTGTCACAGTTTTGAAATAATAGGACTAGTCACAAACGAAGGAATAGATTCAAATCTACACAAATTAAACATGATTGTAGAGTGAAAAAAAGCAAAGCTAAAATTATAGAGATAATAGATTGGGAAAATATTTGCACCAAATATGTAAGCCAAGAACAAATTGCCATTATTATAAAATTACTCATTCAAATTTATTCTGAAAGTATTGAGATCCCATAAGATTATAAAAAAGGTGACTAGCAATTTAAATGAGAGGAAATTGAAATAATAAAATAAATGAACACTTCATAAAGCCTTCATCTTGTCTAGTTACCAGACATAAAAATTATTGTCAACTTTGAGTTACAATTTAATAACCACTTGATTAACAAAACAATTATGACACCCAACACTGTGGGGAATTTGGTGATTTCATACATCATACTGACATTACAATTAGATACAATGCTTTTAGAAAGCAATATTGGGTAAATAGAAAGATCCATGCAGATACTCCTAATCTTTTGACCCAGTAATGGCCCTCTTAAGAACTTACTCCAAGGAAATAATTCTATAAAAAATAAAAGTTATGTAGACATTAAGGTGTTTATTCTATCATTCCTTACAATAGCAAAAAGCTAGAGCTCTCTTAAATATCTAATACAGAACACTGCAACCAACAATGACACAGTGTTTTTCAAATGCACATGGAACTTTTACGATTGGCCATATGCTGTGTCATAAAGCAATGTGCAATGTATTTTAAAAGATTCAGACATGCTCTGTGAGTATAGTGGAATTAGTCTCAAAACCTATAACAAAAGTTAACAACAAAAAACACCAATTGCTGTAAAATTAAGCAACAAAATTCTAAGAAACCCGCAAATCAGAAAAGGAAGCACAATGGAAATCAGAAAATATTTTGAACTGAGTGATACTGAAGATATAGCATATCAAAATGTTGAAAACAGCTAAATGGTGATCAAGGAAATAACTGCCTAGACTTTTATAATCATCAAAAAATACCTTTCATATATAAAGATGAGATAAACATATCTTCAGATTGACAAAAACAGAAAGAATGCATGCACTGCTGGGAGTAAAATTTATGTTCTTAACTGTACATATTAGAAAGAAAATAAAATGCTATACATCAATGATTCACGTTTCCATCTTAAAACAAAGCAAAGCACAACAAAACAAAATACTGCATTCATAAGGTAATCCAAAGGAAAACGTGAACAAAAATAAAATCACATTGAAAATTATGTTTATAAACATAAAAATAAAAGAAATACAGAACAAAATACAATAAAGAAAATAAACAAAATCAAAAGTTTGTTCCTTGAAAAAGATGAATCAATTTGATAAAACTCTGGCAAGACTGATGGAAAAAAGTGAGACCAAAACTGGTACAATAAGAGAAAATAAGCAGAATATCATATATCTACTAAAAGCATTAGATATTTTATTTTAAATTTCTCCACAAAGTATAGAAATCCTAGCCAAATGCTTTCTTTAGTGAATTCTAGTGAAAATTAATTAAAGAAGGAATAGGTGAATTATAGTAAACATTAAAGAAAGTAATAATTCCAATTTCATATACACTTTTCCAGAAAATAAAGAAAGAAGGTACTTCTTAGAGATTTTCTATGGGGCCAGCATAATCTTGACAGCCAGATTAGTTAAAAAAATTATAAGAAAGGAAAAGTACAGACTAATATGTAGCATGGCTATATATGTAAAAATTCTCAACAATATATTAGCAAGAATAATTAAATGATACATAAAATAGAAATGCAGCTAATCAAATAGTTTATTCCAGGAATGCTAATCATATTTTACCACTATAATCAATATAATTTACCACATTAACAGAAAAGTAGAGATAACTAAAATGATTATCTTAACTACAGAAAATTTTTTTGATAAAACACAACATTGGTTTATAATAAAAAACCTCTTAGAATAACTGAAGTCAATTGAATGGTGAATTATTTAAAAGTTTCTCCCTGAGAGTAGTAGCATGATATGGATATCTGTTCTTACTATTTCTATTAAAATAAAAATGAAAATCTTAACTGATACAATAAGATAATAAAAAAGAAAGTCATAAGGTTTAGAAATAAACAAAATAAAACTGTTATTATTCACAGAAAACATGGTTCTGTACACAGAAAATTCTTTAAAAAAATTTAGACAAACCACCAGAATTAGTAACTGAATTATCCAAGTGTTGGATCCAAGGTCAAACTGTGAAATCAATTTATTTATATGTACTAGAAATTTAAATATTACAAATGAAATATTAAAAAGATATAATTTATATTACCATAAAACTCCAAAAATTTAGGAATCTATTTAATGACATATGATCAAGAGCTCTGTACTAAACACTATAAAAATTTGGCAAGAGAAATTTTTAAAGCCTGAATATCTCTCTCCCCCACTCCCATTTTCATGGGTGGAAGAATTAAAATTGTTTGTCTATATATTCTCCCCAAAGCAATGTTTATTTTTTATTTTATTATTATTGTTTTTCAATTACAGATGTCCCATTTCCCCCCCATTGCTCCCCCCACCCAGCCCATCCCTTCTCCCACAGTCATATCCCCTCCTGTTGTCCATGTCCAAGAGTCATTCATACACGTTCCTTGACTAAACCCTTCTCTTACTTATTCCCCTTCTCTCCCTCCCCCCTCCCCCCTGACAACTGTTATTCGGTTCCTTGTTCAGTTTAGTTCTTTTGTTTGTGTTGTTCTTTAGTTTCCTGTATTAGGTGATATCATATGGTATTTTGCTTTCTTTGCCTGGCTTATTTCACTAAGCATAATTCTCTCTAGTTCCATCCATGTTGTTGCAAATGACAGGAGTTTCTTCTTTCTCTCTGCTGCATAGTATTCCATTGTGTAAATGTACCACAGTTTTTTAATCCACTCATCTACAGATGGGCACTTAGGCTGTTTCCAGCACTTAGCTATTGTAAACAGGGCTGCTATGAACATAGGGGTGCATAAGTCCTTTTGAATTGGGGTTTCAGGATTCTTTGGGTATAATCCTAGCAGTGGAATTGCTGGTTCAAAAGGCAGTTCCATTTTTAGTTTTTTGAGGTAATTCCATACTGTTTTCCTTAGTTGCCGCACCAGTCTGCATTCCCACCGACAGTGCACTAGGGTTCCCATTTCTCCACATCCTCGCCAGCACCTGTTGTTTGTTGATTTGTTGATGATGGCCATTCTGGCCGGTGTAAAGTAGTATCTCATCGTGGTTTTTAATTGCATCTCTCTGATGGCTAGTGCTATTGAGCATTCTTTCATGTGTCTGTAGACCCTCTGTGCATCCTCCTTGGAGAAATGTTTGTTCAGGTCTTTGCCTATTTTTTAATTGGGCTGTCTGTCTTCTTGGTGTTGAGATGTGTAAGTTCTTTATATATTTTGGAGATCAATCCCTTGTCTGAGTTGTCATTGGCATATATGTTTTTCCATATGGTTGGCTTCCTTTTCATCTTGCTAATGCTTTCTTTTGCTGTGCAGAAACTCTTTAGTTTGATGTAGTCCCATTTGTTTATTCTTCCCTTTATTTCCCTTGCCAATAGAAGATATTATTGGTGAAAATATTGCTACGTGGGATATCTGAAATTTCCCTGCCTAAGTTTTCCTCTAGGACTTTTATGGTGTCATGGCTTACATTTAAATCTTTGATCCATCTTGAGTTTATTCTGGTGTGTGGTGTAAGTTGGTGGTCTAGTTTGATTTTTTTGTACGTCCCTGTCCAGTTCTCCCTGCACCATTTGTTGAAGAGGCTCTTCTCATAACATTTTATGTTCCTTCCCCCTTTGTCAGATATTAGTTGACCATATAGACCTGAGTTTTTTCTGGGTTCTCAATTCTGTTCCATTGATCTATATGTCTGTTCTTATGCCGGTCCCAGACTGTTTTGATCACAGTAGCTTTGTAGTATTGTTTGATGTATAGTATTGTGATTCCTCCTGCTGTGTTCTTCTGTCTCAAGATTGCTTTGGCTATTCGGGCTCTTCTTTTGGTTCCATATAAATTTTTGAAGTACTTGTTCTACGTCTGTGAAATATGTCATTAGTATTTTAATAGGGATTGTGTTGAATCTGTAAATTGCTTTGGGTAGTATGGACATTTTAATGATGTTGATACTTCCCATCCGTGAACATTGTATTTGCTTCCATTTATTTGTATCTTCCTTAATTTCTTTCTTCATTGTTATGTAGTTTTCCAAGTACTGGTCTTTTATCTCTTTGGTTAAGTTTATTCCTAGGTACTTTATTTTTCTTGTTGCTATAGTAAATGAGATTTAAAAAAAAAAACTCTATCTCCGATATTTTATTGTTGGTGTACAGAAATGCCTTAGTATATTTACTTTGTACCCTGCTATTTTGCCAAATTCACTTATTATGTCGAGTAGTTTTTTAGTGAAGTCTATAGGGTTTTCTATGTATACTATCATGTCATCTGCAAATAGTGACAGTTTTACTACCTCTTTCCAAATTTGGATGCCTTTTATTTCTTTTTCTTGTCTGATTGCTGTGGCTAGAACTTCCAAGACTATGTTAAATAGGAGTGGAGATAGCGGACATCCTTCTTTTGTTCTTGATCTCAGGGGGAATGCTTTCAGTTTTGTTCCATTGAGTATGATGTTGGCTTCAGGTTTCTTATATATAGCCTTAATTATGTTGAGGTATGCTCCCCCTATTCCCATTTTGCTGAGTTTTCATCATAAATGGGTGCTGTACTTTATCAGATGCTCTTTCTGCATCTATTGATATGATCATGTGATTTTTGTCTTTCATTTTGTTTAGGTGGTGTATTATATTTATTGATTTGCGAATATTAAAGCATCCTTCCATCACTGGGATGAACCTCGCTTGATCGTGGTGGATAATCTTCCTAATGTGTTGCTGGATTCTGTTTGCCAATATTTTGTTGAGGATTTTAGCATCTATGTTTATCAGCAATATTGGCCTGTAGTTTTCTTTCTTTGTTGTGTCTTGACCTAGTTTTAGAATTACGGTAATACAGGCTTCATAGAAAGAGTTTGGGAGTTTTTCCCCTTCTTGGATTTTTTGGAATAGTTTGAGAAGTAGGAGTTAGTGCTTCCCTAAATGTTTTATAGATTTCACTGGTGAAGCCATCTGGTCCAGGGCTTTTGTGTGCCAAGGGATTTTTGATTACTGTTTCAATTTCATTCTTTGTTATTGGTCTATTCAGGCTTTCTGCTTCTTCTTGATTCAATTTTGGAAGATTATATGTTTTCAAAATTTGTCCATTTCAACTAGGATGTTAAATTTCTTGCCATACAGCTGCTTGTAGTAATTTCTTACAAACCTTTGTATTTCTGTGATATCAGTCATGATTTCTCCTCTTTCATTTCTTTTGTTTATTTGGGTTCTCTCACTTTTTTCTTGATAAGCGTGGCTAAAGGCTTGTCGATTTTATTTATTTTTTCAAAGAACCAGCTCGTACTTTCATTAATCTTTTGAATTGTTTGTTTAGTCTCTGTGTCACTTAATTATTCTCTGATCTTGATGATTTCCTTCCTTCTACTCACCCTGGGCTTTGTTGTTGTTGTTCTACTTCTTGCATCTGTAGGGTTAGATTTTTTATTTGAGATTCTTCTATCCTTTTCAGGTAGGCCTGTATTGCTATGAACTTTCCTCTCAGGACTGCTTTTGCTGTGTCCCATAGGTTTTGAGCTGTTGTGTGTTCATTATTGTTTGTGTCCAGAAATTTTTTATTTCTTCCTTGATGTCATTGTTTACCCATTTATTATTTAATATCATGTTATTCATTCTCCATGAGTTTGGATGTCTTTGATTTTTTTCCTTGAGGTTAATTTCTAGTTTCAAGGCATTGTGTTCTGAAAAGATGCTTGATATAATTTCAATTTTCTTGAATTTGTTGAGGTTGTTTTGTGTCCTATCATGTGGTCTGTCTTTGAAAATGTCCCATGTGCATTTGAAAAGAATGTATATTTTGCTTCTTTGGAGTGAAAAGTCCTATATGTATTAGTTAAGTCCATTTGATTTAGTGTGTTGTTCAATGCCTCAATATCCTTGTTGTTTTTTTGCTTTGAAGATCTGCCTACTGTTGATAATGGCGTGTTAAAATCCCCTACTATGAGTGTGTTGCTGTTGATATGATATGTACAATGTTACAGGGTATTTCAGGCACCATATCTTATTTGAGGGGGACCATTAACATTTCAGGTATCTGTTTAAGAATTTTTCTCTTTTGGTGTTGTAGGAACACTGCTAATGGATCCATGTTAACCCCTAAAGAAGTTTCTGATGGACTGAAACAAGGTTCTGTCTGTGGCTTTGTGCATTTTATTATACACCCATGAAGATGTTGATGCCATACTCCAGACAGACAATTGGAATACGTTAGTAATATATGTTGGATGAGAAATTATGGTTCGAAAATTTTTTTTTTTATCTTCCTTTTTCTAAACCAGTCCCTTTAACATCTCATATAACAGTGGTTTGGATCTAATGAACTCTTTCAGTTTTATTTTGTCCTGGAAACACTTTCTCTGCCCTTCTATTCTGAATGACAATTTCGCTGGATAGAGTATTCGTGGTTGTAGGTTTTAGATTTTCATTACTTTGAATATTTCTTGCCAGTCCCTTCTTGCCTGCAGGGTCTCCCTTGAGAAGTCAGCTGATAGTCTAATTGGGACCCCTTTGTACATGATTCTTTTCTTCTCTCTTGCTGCTTTTAAGATTCTCTCTTTATCTTTAACTTTTGACATTTTGATTATAATGTGTCTTGGTGTGGTTCTCCCTGGGTCCAGTTGTTTTGGAACTCTCTGTGCTTCCTGGACCTGTAAGTCTATTTCCTTCCCCTAGTTTGGGAAGTTCTGCCTTATTATATTTTCACTTAATTTTTCAATTTCTAGTTCATCTTCTTCGCCCTCTGGCAAACCAATGATTCTTATGTTGGGCCTTTTATAGCTGTCCCAGAGGTTTCTGATCCTCTCATCCTTGCTTCCCGTTTTTTCTCTCTGCACTGGTTGACTGTTTGTTCCTTCTTTGTGTTCTGGTTTGTTGATTTGAACTCTGGATTTTATTTCCTCACCATCTGTCTCGTATGTGGTTTTGTTCCTTTCAGTATGAGTGTTTTTCGATTCTTTCTCATCTTTTTCCAGATCTTTTGTGAATTCTGTAAGCCACCTGATAACAATGGCCCTGAACTGAGCCTCTGACAGGTTTCTTATTTGTTCATCTGTCAGATTCTTCATCTGTTGCCTGGTGAGCTGCGCCACCGGGATTTCTATAGTTGTCTGCCTCATTTTGACAGATGCGTTTTGTTTTCTTGGGCCGGCTATAGGGGGCAGTGCCTGTGTACTCGTCACTACCCATCGACTGGCGCTGATCCGCAACCTTTCTCGCCGGAGCTTTGTCGTCACTGCCCCGTGACCAGTGGCGATCCGCAACCTATTTCGCAGCACTGTGGCAGTTTGTGTGGGGACGGGGGTCCAAGATGGATTCACACAGTTATTCCGCTAGGAGACCGGGATCCGTCCTCCTGCCCCCTGGGCCTCACTGTTCGAGACGATGTGGTGGCTGCTTCTCCCAGCGTTGGGGTCGCGAGCCGCCGGGGTTTGACTGCAGCCAGGATTGTTCTCCCTGCCACTGTCCCTGGTGCGACCACAAACAGCACCGCCCACTTTCGCTCTTACCTGCCCAAAGGGCGCCGCTGGTTTATAACTTCATACGTTGGGCTTCCGTGTAGTTTTATTTTCTGGAATTTCTAGTTATCTTTTGTTTTGAAGTAGTTGTATTCCTCTCTAGTTGTAGAGGGAGGCCAAGCATGTCCATCTGATTCGAAATTTTGATAGGCTGCAAACATGTACTGAAATTCAGTAAGTATAAATGATGTCATAGGTTTTGGAAGCCAGTATCACAAGTTGAGAGTGGGACACATGAGAGTACATTGCAATTTAAATATAAATAGTATGAAGGGTTTAAGTAACTGACAGTCAAAAGATAAAAATAAAACAATTTGTTTTCTAGTGAACACTTGCTAGCCTGTCTGCCTAGCACATATTTCCTAAAATTTCACCTTCACCTAGTCAAAATGTTTGCAAGATAAGCACTTAAGTCTTAACATGACTTGCTCCTATGGTCACAAAGGTAAGGTCCAGGAGTGGACATTTGATGAGGGAATGAGAATTCATCTCTGAGGATTTAATAATTATTAGTTTCATATTAATTTAAAAATCTGATTATTTTCAAGTTAGAAAATCACATGCCAGTCTCTATCTGGAACCCTGGGTTCTAAGATGGAAAGCTTTGAAATTGTAGGTAGCCATGTTTTCACCACTGGGACAGCAGAGAAATCTCATTTGTGAGAGAGCAATAGAGGAGAGATGGAAAGAGAGACTTCTGTTCAACTTTAGATTCCTTGCTGAGGTATTCCTGTGGCTCAGCTGCATTCTTCCTCCCTCAGTATCATTTTATTCTAATAACCTAATAGAACTTAATAAATTCCATTTTAACTCATTAATTAACTTTCTGTCATTTGCAATACAAAATGTCCCAAGTAATAATACACAGACTTAAGCTCCAAATATAGCATCCAGAGTAAGGGTGAGATAATCATAAAATATTAAATTCCTTGTTAGCTCTAATCTAGCTCTTCCTTGGCTACACTAATATGGACTGTTGTGGTCATTTCCGGGTTCACCTTTCTAAATATGATTGTCAGAAAGGAGGAGACTTGGAAGTGGAAGCTGTAGCTGTGTAGAAATATTTAAATGGTTGCCAAGTGGAAGATAAAGTAGATGTTCTATGTTGCTCCTATGGACAAAACTGATACCCAAAGTCAAAAGTTGGAATAAAGATTTCAACTCAATATAAAAATGGTCTTTGTAAGTGTTAGACTTACCCAATAATGGAATATATGACCTCATGAAACATCAAGGTCTCTATTAATGGAAAAGTTGGATCAGAACTTGGATATCCACTTATTTGGTAATTTGACAAATAGGTATCAACAAATAGCTTTAATTTATTAAAGGTTTTCCATGTGTGAAACACTATTCTTGACATACACTTTGTATAAATTTACTCACTTAATCTTTATAATGACTTACAAAGTATTTCATATTCACTTAAAAATGTATCAAATATCGTACATAAAAGCAATATTTTGGTGTTGCTGATTTTTAAGTGCAAAAGATAATCTGTAGATAGATGGAGGCGTAGATAGACTCACTTCACCTCCTCGTGCAACCACAAAGAAAATTTCAACTATATCTCAAAAAACAACAACAACAACTAAAACTGTCAGAAAATTGAACTGTATGAAAGTCTGACAACAAAGGATTTAAAATAGCCATATTCATCCAGATGGGTAGGAGGGACAGAGTCACAAAGATGAGCAGAGGGCCACAGAGAAACAATGTGGTGCAGAGAGGCAGCGGCAGCATCAGAGAAATGGGCAGTCCCACACTCCCAAATGGTGGATAAAAATTGAGAGGAATACCTTGGGAGCAAGTAATCCCAGACCCAGGCCAGATCACACAGCCCAGGGTTATAGTTCTTGGAAGACAGTTCCCCATAACTTTTAGCTATAAAAATCAGTGGGGGTTGGGGCAGCAGAAGAAATTACCAGAATTTCAGGAAAGTCTTTTTAAAGGAACTTCATTACTCAGAATGTATGCAAACGCACCCGTTCAGATGCAACACCAGGGTAACAGCTAGAAGGGTGCCAGTCACATATGGGAAGGGGGTGAAGTGACTGAAAGTGGGGTGAGTGCAGGGAAAACCTCCAGAAGCCAGGTGGTGGCATTGTTTCATCTCCAACCCCTCCCCTCAACAGAGCCATGAAGTGGTGAAGTGAGTTGCCCCACCTGGCAATTAGCTAAGTCTTCACCCCACACAATTTATAGGTGACTTCTCTTATACAGGGAATCAAAATAGCTCTATCTAATATACAGAAACAGACAGCGGGAGGCTGTCAAACTGAGGAGGCAAAACTTATGGCCCAAATAATGGGACAAAACCCCAGAAAAAGAACTAAACAAAATGAAGATAACCAACCTATCAGATGCAGAGTTCAAAACACCGGTGATCAGGATGCTCAAAGAACTCATTGAGTATTTCAAAAACATAAGGGAATGAATGAAGTTTACACTAAGTGAAATAGAGAAAAATCTATAAGGAACCGATAGTGAAGAAGATGAAACCAAGAATCAAACCAATGATCTGGAACAAAAGCATTCAATCGGAAGAGCAGGACGAAAAAGAATTCAAAAAAGCAAGGATAGGCTTGGGAGAAGAGGAAGAGCAAAAAATTGAAAACTTATGTGAAAAAATAATGAAGGATAACTTCCCTAATTTGGTGAAGGAAATAGACATACAACTCCAGTAAGCACAGAGAGTCTCAAACAAGTTTGACCCAAAGAGGAGCTCACCAATACACGTCATAATTAAGATGCCAAAGTTTAAAGATAAAGAGAGAATCTTAAAAGTAGCAAGAGAAAAGAAGAGAGTTACCTGCAAAGGAGTCCCTATAAGACTATCAGATGATTTCTCAAAAGAAACATTGCAGGCAGGAAAGGACTTGCAGGAAGTATTCACAGTCATGAAAAACAAGGAACTATGACCTAGATTATTCTATCCAGTAAAGCTATCATTTAGAATGGAAGGACAGATGAAGTGCTTCCCAGACAAGATAAAGCTAAAGTAGTTCATTATCACCAAACCATTACTACATGAAATGTTAAAGGGACTAATTTAAGAAGAAGAAGAAAATCAAAAGTCTGAACATTAAAACTCACAACTATCAACAACTGAATCTAAAAATAAAAAACAACTAACCAAGCAAACAAAAAGAACAGGAATAGAATAATAGAAATGGAGATGATATGGAGGGTTATCAGCTAGGAAGGGGAAAAGGGAGAATGGGGGAAAAGATGCAGGGATTAAGAAGCATAATTGGTAGGTACAAAATAGACAGGGGGATGTTAAGAATAGCATAGGAAATGGAAAAGCCAAAGAACTTATATGCTTAACCCATGGGCATGAACTAAGGGAGGGGATTGCTGGAGGGAAGGGGATATACCAGATGGAGGGGGCAAAGGGCAAAAATTGGGACAACTTTAATAGCACAATTAATAAAATACATTAAAAAATGATAATCTATAGAAATTACATTAGAGTTAGTTTTAATGTTCACTGTATTTGTAATTTTACCTTTCATGGCATATTTTAAGTTAATAAATAGTTCTCAATTTTGACTCAATTATACAGCAAATGGTGGACCTACTAGAATTTCAAGTAAGTGCAAACTATAGCATTTTCATTTCTATTGTGATTAATTCAGTTATAGTTGCCCAGTAAGCTTTCTATAGTGTTCTCAGGAAATAGTGTACTTTCCTTTATTACATAGTAAGGGAACTCACTTTTGTTGTTTTAATATTTTTTACCTCTGAAGCTCAACTATTTTATCTTTCATAGATGGGTAAGACAAGCATTAAAAATTGCTATTTTACTGTTACCTGCCATCCCCAAATCTTTACTGTTATTATCTCATCCATAAAGATTCCAAAAACCATCACTTAAGGGTCTGGTTAACATCAAACTAAATAGATAATTTCTTTTGGAAGATAACCAAAATTTGCTAACCAGCCCAACCTACCACACATTTTATAAAATAAGAAAGTCTTATTCATCACACTAAATTCTAAAATATATATTTTGAGCTCTGAAACACTTTCTATAACCATCTATTTAATTTTTCACTTATTTTTACCAGATACTAAAAAAACTCTGTTATATCATATTATTACTTTATTTTTATCCATTCTCTTTGTCTCACATTATTTTTCTTTATAAAACGTCAATGAAGACTAAACAAATGTACAAAGATCACAACTAAACCAGATGTTGAGAGACTGACAGTTAATGCCAGATGTTGAAGATTCTCTTCAAATTAAACATTCAGTACCAGGTGTGAGCTGACCTAACAAAGGAACACATGCTTATGAAGGATACAAAGACAGACTTAGAAGGACTAGCTTTGATTAGGATGAAATTATGTTATTTAATGAAAGTATGTAAGAAAGATTTGAAATCAAAGTAAAAATAAAATTAAGTTAAATTATTCATTCACATCTACACAAAGGGAACTATTATTGCCATTTGTAAAATTTCTGTTCAAAATTAATACTTAGGACAAATGCTAGTATTTACAGTACCACCTAAAGCAAAAATTCTTTAATTATGCTTTAGTGACAGCATAATATTAAATCTGTTTCCAACTCTCTACAGACTGGTAATAATTGAAATAATCAACTTTTCTTCCTATGGGATAAAAGAGAAATATAATTTTTAGTAAAAATATATTGTATTTCTTGTACTGAAATATTTCATAGCTGAAATTCATGTTGCTGCTCTTACAACTGGCTGCAATAAATGAATTGACCAGGTAGTATGACTTTATATAGAAACTATTGACCTTAGGAGCATTTTAAGATATTTTCTTGGCTTCCAGTCAAGATGATGGCATAGATAAATGCAGTATCACATCCCCCTACAGCCACATCAAAATTACAACTAAACTACTGAAGAACCATCATTCAGAACCACCTGAAATTTAGCTGAACAAAAGTCCTATAACAAAGAATATAAAGAAAAAGCCACATTGAGACTGGTAGAAGGGGCTCCCGTACTAATGTATGGTGGTTTAAAATTGGGATGGATATTTCATCTGTGGAGGTAATTCATGAGGATCAAGGGTCCCAGCACCACATCAGCAGCCCCAGCCCAGGTTTTCAGTGCTGGAAAGAGAATTCCCCAAAACTTCTGGCTGTGAAAACCAGCAGGGGTTATGGCTGAGGGAGACAGAGGGCTTCTGGAGTCCCAGGCAGTTCCTCTTAAAGAGCCCAACCACAACCTTAGTTGGACTTGCTCCCTCTGAACTCCAGTGTTGGGGAAGCAGCTTAGAAAGGCGCAAGGGACATATGGGGAAAAACTGAACTGTCTGACATCAGCGTTAGGGCTGCAGGAGCAGCTTTCACCCAGGCAGAAGTGCTGGCAGAGGCCATTGTTCCTTTTCTGAGACACCCCTTTCTACAGAGAGCCAGCAAGTAGGCACTATATCTGAATCTCCATCAACCTACCTCACACTGTTCTGCCCTGGTGATTCCCTGAGACCCCACTCCACCCAGCTTTCAGGCCCACCAAAGCCATTTCCAGTGGATTTTTCATACGAATGGCCTGTCTTGGCTCATGCTGCTGACTTTCCTAAAACCTCTCAAAGGTTCAGAAACAACAAGTAGCATCTAGCTTCAGAGTCCCCATACCTCTTGCTAAGTGGCCCCTGGGCCAGCACTAGAGAGTGACATCTGGCCTTAGTTCACAACTTGGCTTCTCACAGCTACCTCCAAGCCCAGGAAAAGTAACAACCACCAACAGACTGCTTTGTAGCTTATGCCAGGTGGCCCTCCCCAGGGCACGGGCAGCAGCTTACATTGACCTACAACTCCTGAGAGGCCCTAGAGCCAGTACACCAGGTGGACAGCTTCAGATTGTGCTGAAGCACCACCCAATTGTCTCCATAATTGACATACTGAAGGGGTAAACTCAGAGAGCAACAGAGCACCACTGAAGTGAGTCCTGCTCTGTGTGGTTGGCCCCTGCACAGCTGACCCTATGTTGTGGTCACTGCTAGTCCTTGCAGCCAATCAATGTGGGGTTAAATCCCACGCATTGACAACAATCAAGGCTCAACTAAAACAAGAGAGTATACACAGTCTACATGGTGGGTGCACCTAGAATGCCCAGCTCTGGTCACCGAGGAGGCTGTGCCACTGGGTCCTACAGGACATCTACTACATAAGGCCACCCTACCAAGACTGAGAGATGTAGCAACTCTACCTAATACACAGAAACAAAGCAAGGAGGCAGCCAAGATGAGGAGAAAAAGCAACATGTCCCAAATAAAAGAACAGAACAAAACTCCAGGAAAAGAACTTAACAATCTACCAAATGCAGAGTTCTAACAATAGTTATAAGGATGCTCAGTGAACCTAGGGGAAGAGTAGATGAACTTAGAATTTACACAAAGAGAAAAGAAGCATAAAAATGAAAATAGAAAACAACAACAAAAAGCAGTCATAAATGAAGAATATATTAACTAAAATTAAGACTACATTACAGAGAGTCTATGGTAAAGTACATCAAGAAGAGAACCAAACCAGCAATTTGGAAGATAGGAAAGCAGAAAATACCCTATTAGAACAGCAAAGAGAAAAAAATAATCTCCCCCAAATGAGTATAGTATAAGGAACCTCTGGGACAACTTCAAGCATATTAATGTTCACTTATTTCTATTATGGATACTTTGTTTGAGTTCTTATAGTTTATAACAAGAAATACTTTAGTATGGCTTAAGCCTTACTCTAAGCATCCACACTTTATATTGAAAATCTTCAGAATGTTGAGATTTATTTCAAATACCACCTGTTAATTGTGATCACAATGGGTTGAACACACCAGGAACCAAGGGAACATAGGATGTTTCACTAGTTAAATGATAAAACTGTAAGGAAATACCATTGTACTCACATAAAAATATTTTTTGTGGTTTTTCAAATATGACATTTGTGATATTTATTTTTTAAACATATAAATTGAATATTTAAATTATAAGATATACTTAAAATATAATGAAAAATAAACCTATAATGAAATAGTGTGAAATAGGGCAAACTTGTTCATTGCAGGTTGGCTGGGCAGTAACTGGTTAAATTCAATACTTCAGAGCATGATTCCCACCACCTGTGGCAAACCATTAACAACATAAAAATCTGTTGTTTTTCTTTCATTTTTTAGTTGTATCTTTTTTACCATAATATGGTGACACAATTTTAAAGATTACATGCTTTACAAGACTTATAACAAGAAAGTGCAGACCCCTTATCTAGTCCACCCCACCACCAATTTCTTCTCCCTAGAGGCAGCCATGTTGAATTCATCTTGCTGTTTCTTCTGGAATTTATTCTGTATTTCTAAATAACAACATTGCACCATGTTATTGCTTTTTGAGGGGACATATTCATTTTCTGTTGCTTCTGTAACAAACTACCACAAACATGGTGGCTTAAACAACACACTTATTATCTTACAGTTCTGTAAGACAGAGGTCTGACATAGATGTTATCCTGGGCTACAATCAAGGTGTCAACTATGTTTGCTCCTGGATGTCGCGGAGCAGAACCCATTTCCTTGCCTTTTCTAGCTTCTAGAGACCATTCAGATTCTTTGGCTCATGGTTCTCCTCATCCACCTTCAAAGCCAGCAAACTTGCAGTACTGTGCTTTTCTGCCATAGCCACATCTTCCTTTGAATGACTCTGTCTCCCTCTTTCAACTTTACGGGCCCTTGTGATTACATTGGGCCTACACAATTATCCAGCATAATATTCCTATTATAAGATTAGTTTATTGGCAAATTTAATTCTATCTAGTACCTTAATTTCCCTTTGCCATGTACTGTAACACAGTCACAGGTTCTGAGGATTAGAACATGGGCATTTGGGGGGGGGGGCGTATTTATTTTGCATAACTCACAGGGCTTGAGAGCCTCATCATCTACAAAGTAGACTTTTGCTCAATCCCCTTGATTTTGGGATGTGTTGTGCAGCAGCACACCTTCAGCTATTCCTGGTATCTCTGAGTCCCTTGGTTTGATTTTTTTTCCTTCAGTTTCTGCCATTGTCTGACTGCATGTGGTTCTGTGTTATAAATTGGCTGGTTTCCAGACTGGGTTCCAGAAAGGAGTTAGCTTCTTTCTGCTGAGCTGTTTGCCCCTGATTCTTTCCTCTCTCATTCTTGTGTTATGGGTAAAAAAAAATTCCTTGCTGTAATTAAATAGGGGTTTCAAGAGAGTGGAAATAAACATGTGTGTTTCATCAGCTTTCTAACCAGAAGTCTAGTATACTCGTTTTATAGAAGAAAAGGCAGCGTCCTAAGTATATCAAATAACTACCTTACCTAGTTACAAAGCCAGTTAATTTACAAATAGCATTCCTGCGTAGGCTTTTCTGATTCTTGTATTGAGGGAAAGATTAGATGAGATTAATTCTAAATTCTCTCTCTACTCTAAGATTTTATGGATACAAGAAACCACAATGATTCTCAGGATTTATTGCCTCTCTCACCTGCAAGGCAATTTGTATTTACATACACATTACATAGTGCCTGTAAGATTATAATTAGCTTGAGAAATTTATATTTCTTATAACTCATTTGTGTCATAAACATAATGGTCACCTGATAAATGTCAGTATAAAAGAATAATGCAGCCTTATTTACCAAACAGACTTGATCTTCAGGGTCTTCTCACCTATAATTTTAATAACAGCCACTGTCAGAGCTAGGGCTCAGATTAAGCCCGCAGTATAATGTGCTGGCAATTCTATAGCAGGATTTGTGCTTTGTGAGTCTGCAACTGCTCATACAGTATTCCCAAGGCTCTTTCATGAGCACATTTGCGATAAGGTGACTGGTCATCAGTGTGGATTGATATCACTTGGTAGATACTGGCATTGGCTCTAAATCCCAGGGTTTTTTTTGTTTGTTTGTTTCTTTTTGCTAACACTATTGGTATTTGGGGGCTGGAGGCATCAGTGTTAGCAATGTAATTTTAAAGTATATGTTATCGATTATGTTCTTACAGTAGTCCCAATATTTTTCCCTTTGCTCCCCTCCACCCAGCATCCCACTTCCCTCCAGCAATCTCACCCCGCCTTAGTTAATGTCCATGGGTCGTGCATATAAGTTCCTTGATTTCACTCCTTCCTGTATTATCCATAACTTCCCTATGTCTATTTTCTACCAGCCTATTATGCTTCTTAATCCCTGCACCATTTCCCAATTTCTCCTCTTTCCCCCTCCCAGCTGATAAACCTCCAAGTGATCCTCATACTCATGATTCTGTTTCTATTCTGGTTGCTTAGTTGGATTTTGTTTCTATTTTTTAGATTCAGTTGTTGATAGCTGTGAGTTTGTTGTCATTTTAGTGTTCATAATTTTGATCTTCTTTTTCTTAATAAGTCCTTTTAACATTTCATATAATAATGGCTTGGTGATGATGAACTTTTTTAGCTTTACTTTGAGTAGCACTCTAGATTGGGAAGATGGCGGAGGAGTGAGAAGAGGCTGTGGTTTCAGGCTCCCGAGACTCGTCTGCAGTTTGGGCTAATTGCAGACAGAACATCTCAGTGAGCAGCTGGACACTGGCAGAAGTCGAGCCTTGGCACTGCTGGATTAGAGACAATCCATCTGGGAACAACCTGTTTAGTGAGGATAGCGGAGGAAAAGGGGACAAAACGGGATTCCTGACGGGGGCGGCTGCCCGAGCTGTGGCTGGAAGTACACAAAGGCTTTTTGGCTTCCACAGGCTTCCCCAGAGAGGAGTCAGGAGGAGAGCGGATCTCTGCATGCTGGCAGAGACGAGACTCGACCAAGTGGCATTGGCGCTGAAGGACAGGAGACAGCGTGCTGCCGGGCAAGTGAGAACATAATTCTCCTTTATATTTTTCCCTAGTGGACGGTGGAGAGGGGAGGAAAGTTTGGGGGTGGTAGGCCATTCTTGAGGAGCACAGGCGCAGAGGCGCACTCATCCACTCCCCAACCCTACCCTTGGGTCCCGGGTGCGCGCATAGGGAAGTGCTCTTACTCACTGGCCCAGGTGCACGGGACTGTGAGTCCAGGCCTCCCTCGGACACTCCCCAACAGACATAAGATCAGTGCCCCAACGGACACAGGGAGGGCCCACTGAACATGCAGAGGACCATGCGCAGATACCCCTAGACAGCTCCCGTGGGCGCCAGGCCCCAGGCCGGAAAGCAGACCACTAGTGCAGGCTCTGTTCGTGCCCGCCCAGATGGGTGAGGAAAGGCGGGCGGCTGCGGCGCCGGAACAGCGGGCGGCAGCGACTCACAGACGCTCACTTCCACTGTGCACAAGTGTCCGTGGCCCCGCCCTAAGAGGCGAGAGACCAACTCCCAGAGTGCGGCTCAGCGGGACTAAGGGTGTGGGCGGCGCATGAGCGCAAAAACACCTCAGCCCGGCAACAATAGGCGCCAATCACGGGGAAAGCTCTCGGCCACCCTGCCCGTGCAGGGACACGCGCGGGGACACCTCAGCGAGATCGCAGAAACACCTCAGCCCAGCAACAATAGGCGCCAACTGTGGGGCAAACTCTCAGGCTGCCCCACCTGTGCAGGGGCTCACATGCAAGGACACCTCAACTGGCTCCGGCGGGCAGCAAGGAAGCGCACCGTGCCGGCAACCATGGGCGCACACCAGTGCTGCAAGAAACAAGAACCTCTGAACTGCCACACTAGACCAGCTGCGGACGCAGAAAAAGAAGGTGACACGCCAAGGCTAAAACGGAGTAAAAACATCGCTTTTTAAAAAAAATTTTTTTTCTCCCTTTCTTCTTTCTTTTCTTTCTTTCTTTCTTTCTTTCTTTCTTCTTTTCTTTCTTCTCTTTTCTTGTTTTTTTTTTGGTTTTTTTTTTTCCTCCCCTTCCAAAAAGAAAAACAAACTTTATCTCTAACGTGTTCCATATAACCTCTCCTTCTCATCCTTTCTCTTTAATCATTGTTTATTTGTTTGTGGGTCTAGTTTAGCCCCCCTATCACTCTAAATAATAGAATATAATTACTATATAAACCTAATACAATACAATCCCACTTTCTTACTATATTATGCATTTTTCCATCCTTTTCTTCTATTTTTATTAACATACAATGTAAATATTACCTACTGGCTTGCACAGTCTCAACTATTTTTAATCTATCACCCCCTCTATCAAAAATTATATTTTTCCTCCCCCAAAACAACTCTTATCTATTCTTCTTATAGTATAAAAGCTCTAATCTCTTTACATTTATATTAATACGGGCTCATTGGCTGACGATAGCGGGAAAGAGAGTGGGAGATACTTTTTGAGGGTGTGGGTCTCCTGCCTGGGCTGTGTGTTTATGTTTTTAACAGCATATCCACAAAAGAACTCAAGACAAAGTGGATAGAGTGACTCTCAACCAACTAGCCAGAAGGAAGATCCTACCAAAGAACATCTGAAATATAACCAAACAGCATAAACAAACGACGTAAAGGGTAACTCAAGAACATCAGGCTCAGGATATCAAAGAGACTGCACCACTGAAACCCCCAAATCTCCGATAAAGAATCTCACACCACAAAGGAGGGAAGTCAAAGCAGACCACCACCCCCCAAAAACAAAAAAATAAATAAATAAAAACAAACAAAAAGAATCCAACATGGTAAGATGCAAAAATAACCCCTCAATGAAGAGAAAAGAGGAATCCTCAGAAAGAGAGATAGATGAAATAGACGTAGCCCAAATGTCAGACATGGAATTCAAAACAATGGTGGTAAAGAAGCTCAATATACTCGACATCCTTAAAATCAACTATGAAAACCTCCAAGGAAGTTACCAGCAGATCCAAGAAAATTATAGTGAACTTGCAGAGAACTACATCAGCATAAAAAAAGACATAGAAACTGTTAACAAGAACCAGGAAGAACTGAATAATTCAATCTCTGAACTGAAAAACACAGTAGAATCAGTCAAAAGCAGACTAAACGAAGCAGAGGATCGGATTAGTGAGTTAGAAGATAATGTAGAGAAAAACTCCCAGACAATACAGCAAAATGAAAAAATATGAACAAGATGTAAGGAAATTACAGGATAGCATGAGAAGAAATAATATCAGGATCATAGGAATTAGAGAGGGAGAAGAAAAGGACCATGGAATTGAAAAACTGATAGGAGAAATAGTGACAGAAAATTTTCCGAACCTGATGAGAGAAAAAGTTATTCAAGTTCAGGAAGCACAGAGAGTTCCAATGAAGAGGAACCCCCAAAAACCCACTCCAAGGCACATCATAATTAAAATGGCAACATTTCAAGACAAAGAGAGAATCCTAAAAGCAGCAAGAGAAAAACAGCAAATAACATACAAGGGAGCTCTGATAAGGCTATCAACTGATTTCTCAACAGAAACATTACAAGCCAGAAGGGAATGGTCAGAAATATTTCAAGCAATGAAAAACAAAGGCCTACAACCAAGAATACTCTACCCAGCAAGGCTCTCATTCAAAATAGAAGGTGAAATAAGGAGTTTCTCAGACAAAGGAAGACTGAAAGAATACATCTCCACCAAACCAGCATTGCAAGAGATGCTAAAGGGAGTGTTCTAAGAAAAAAGAAGAAAAGAACAAGAGAGGAGAGGAACAGAGGTACAAAGGGCAATGAATAAATACATGTCAATAATAACCTTAAGTGTAAATGGATTAAATGCTCCAATTAAAAGACATAGGGTAACGGAATGGGTAAGAAACACACCTGAAAACAAAAGATTTACACAGACTGAAAATAAAGGGATATAAAAAAATATTCCAAGCAAACGGACCGGAAAAAAAAAGCCAGGGTAGCAGTCCTCATATCAGACAAAATGGATTTCAAAGCAAGGGCAATAAAAAGAGACAAAGAAGGACATTTCATAATACTTAAAGGAACAATCCATCAAGAAGATATGACTTTGATAAACATATATGCACTCAACATAGGAGCACCCAAATACATAAAGCAAATACTAGAAGAGCACAAAAAGGATATCAACAACAACACACTTATAGTAGGGGACTTCAACACTCCATGATCAACAATAGACAGA
The DNA here is from genome assembly GCF_987537825.1 of Furipterus horrens. NCBI lineage: Eukaryota > Metazoa > Chordata > Mammalia > Chiroptera > Furipteridae > Furipterus > Furipterus horrens. Next base: position 130,612,785 of record NW_028327171.1, on the reverse strand, counting down.
TCATCAAAACAAAGAAACACCAAGGATATACAGTCATTGAACAACACACTAAACCACATGGATCTAACTGATATATATAGAACTTTCCACCCCAAAGAAGCAAAATATACATTCTTTTCAAATGCACATGGGACATTTTCAAAGATAGACCACATGATAGGACACAAACCAAGCCTCAACAAATTCAAGAAAATTGAAATCATATCAAGCATCTTTTCAGATTACAATGCCTTGAAACTAGAAATCAACCTCAGAGAAAAAAATCAAAGACACCCAAACTCATGGAGATTGAATAACATGCTATTAAATAATGAATGGGTTAACAATGACATCAAAGAAGAAATCAAGAAATTTCTAGAAACTAATGATAATGAGCACACAACAGCCCAAAACCTGTGGGACACAGCAAAAGCAGTCCTGAGAGGGAAGTTCATAGCAATACAGGCCTATCTGAAAAGGATAGAAGAATCTCAAATAAAAAACCTAACCATAAAGCTACAAGAACTAGAACAACAACAACAAACAAAGCCTAGGGCAAGAAGAAGGAATGAAATAATCAAGATCAGAGCAGAACTAAGTGACATAGAGACTAAGAAAACAATCCAAAAGATCAACAAAACTGGGAGCTGGTTCTTCGAAAAAATAAACAAAATCGACAAGCCTCTAGCCAGTCTAATCAAGAAAAAAGAGAGAAGTCCCAAATAAACAAAATTAGAAATGAAAGAGGAGAAATCACGACTGATACCACAGAAATACAAATGATAGTTAGAAATTACTACAGACAACTGTATGACAAGAAATTTGACAATCTAGAACAAATGGACAAATTTCTAGAAACATCGTCAGCAGCCGTCCGTCTCGAGAGACGATGGTGTAGCTTCTTAAGAGTCTATCTGCGCCGCCAAGAATGACTGTGCAGTCCGACTCGGGAGTGACACGATATCTGTCTCCTCCCGTGTTAAATCGACATCTTGCGATGACGCTGGAGTGTCCTCTCCAGTGAAGCTGAAGCTACAGAGCCTGGGCAGGGTGATATGGAGGGTTTGCTGTTGCCCATGCAGCAAACCCCCGCTCTCTTCGCAGCTGAAGGGTCCAAGGGAAAGACGGAGTCAATACAGCTTGGCTTCAGGTGCGCCGCAGGAGTTGCCCTTATTGACTACAACGTCAAACCACCTTAGGGACTCCGGCTCCGGATTTTCTGTCGGGGTTTACTCCCTTAGCCTTTCCCCTGAAGAGGTATGCCGCAAGGCAGCAGAGGTTTTTGGGAGTCAGAGTTTTCCTTCTCTGATGTGCCCTGACTGGAAGATCGAACCAGCGACACTTAGCTCGCAGGCCGACGCTCAATCCACTGAGCCAAACCAGCCAGGAAAACTAGAAACATACAACCTTCCAAAACTGAATCAAGAAGAAGTGGAAAGTCTCAACAGACAAATAACAAAGAAGGAAATTGAAACAGTAATCCAAAATCTCCCTGCACACAAAAGCCCTGGACCGGATGGATTCACAGGCGAATTCTACAAAACGTTCAGGGAAGAACTAACTCCTATCCTCCTCAAACTGTTCCAAAAAATCCAGGAAGAGGGGAAAATCCCAAACTCTTTCTATGAAGCCAGTATTATCCTAATCCCCAAACCAGGTCAAGACACAACAAAGAAAGAAAACTACAGGCCAATATCACTGATGAACATAGATGCTAAAATCCTCAATAAAATATTGGCAGACAGGATCCAGCAATACATCAAAAAGATCATACATCATGATCAAGTGGGCTTCATTCCAGGGATGCAAGGATGGTTTAATATTCGCAAATCAATAAATATAATACACCACCTAAACAAAAGGAAAGACAAAAATCACATGATCATATCAATAGATGCAGAAAAAGCATTTGATAAAGTACAACACCCATTTATGATGAAAACATTCAGCAAAATGGGAATAGAGGGAGCATACCTTAACATAATTAAGGCTATATATGAGAAGCCTGAGGCCAACATCATACTCAATGGACAAAAACTGAAAGCCTTCCCCCTGAACTCAGGAACTAGACAAGGTTGTACACTCTCTCCACTCCTTTTCAACATAGTGTTGGAAGTCCTAGCCACAGCAATCAGACAAGAAAAAGAAATAAAAGGCATCCAAATTGGGAAAGAGGAAGTAAAACTTTCATTATATGTAGATGACATGATAGTATACCTAGAAAATCCTATAAACTCCACTAAAAGACTACTCGATATAATAAGTGAATTTGGCAAAATAGCAGGGTACGAAATAAATATACAGAAATCTAAGGCATTTCTGTACACAAACAATAAAATAGCAGAGACAGAGACAAAAAAGAAAATACCATTTACTATAGCAACAAGAAAAATAAAGTACCTAGGAGTAAACTTAACCAAAGAGATAAAAGACCTATACACTGAAAATTATGCAACAATGAAGAAAGAAATTAAGGAAGATACAAATAAATGAAAGCAAATACCATGTTCTTGGATGGGAAGTATCAACATCATCAAAATGGCCATACTACCCAAAGCAATTTACAGATTCAATGCAATCCCTATTAAAATACCAATGACATATTTCACTGACCTAAAACAAATACTCCATAAATTCATATTAAACCAAAAAAGACCCTGAATAGCAAAAGCAATCTTGAGACAGAAGAACACAGCAGGAGGAATCACAACACCACATATCAAACAACACTACAAAGCCACTGTAATCAAAACAGTCTGGTACTGGCATAAGAACAGACATATAGATCAGTGGAACAGAATAGAGAGTCCAGAAATAAACCCAGGCCTCTATGGTCAACTAATATTTGATAAAGGAAGAAGGAACATAAAATGGAGTGAGAAGAGCCTCTTTAACAAATGGTGCTGGGAGAACTGGAAAGGGACATGCAAAAGAAATGAACCTAGACCACCAACTTACACCACACATTAGAATAAACTCAAGATGGATCAAAGACTTAAATGTAAGCCGTGACACCATAAAAGTCCTAGAGGAAAACTTAGGCAGGAAAATTTCAGATATCCTACACAGCAATATTTTCACCAATACATCTCCTAAGGCAAGAGAAATAAAGGAAAAAATAAACAAATAGGACTACATCAAGCTAAAGAGTTTTCGCTCAGCAAAAGAAAATATCAGCAAGATGAAAATGAAACCAACCATATGGGAAAACATATTTGCCAATGACATCACAGACAGGGGACTGATTTCCAAAATATATAAAGAGCTGATACGACTCAACATCAAGAAAACAAACAACCCAATTAAAAAATGGGCAAAGGACCTGAACAAACACTTCTCTGAAGAGGACATACAGAAGGTCCATAGACTCATGAAAAAATGCTCAACATCATTAGCCATCAAGGAGATGCAAATAAAAACCACAATGAGATACCATTTTACACCAGTCAGAATGGCCATCATCAACAAATGAACAAACAAGTGCTGGCGAGGATGTGGAGAAACGGGAACCCTACTGCACTGTTGGTGGGAATGCAGACTGGTGCAGCCACTATGGAAAACAGTATGGAATTACCTCAAAAAACTAAAAATGGAACTGCCTTTATGAACCAGCGACTCCACTACTAGGATTATACCCGAAGAATCTTGAAACACAAATTCAAAAGAACTTATGGACCCCTATGTTCATTGCAGCACTGTTTACAATAGCTAAGTGCTTGAAACAACCTAAGTGCCCATCTGTAGATGAGTGGATCAAAAAACTGTGGTACATTTACACAATGGAATACTATGTAGCAGAAAGAAAGAAGGAACTCCTACCATTTGCAACAACATGGATGGAACTAGAAAGAATTTTGCTTAGTGAAATAAGTCAGGCAAAGAAAGAAAAAAACCATATGATATCACCTAATACAGGAAACTAAAGAACAACACAAACAAAGGAACTAAATAGAACAAAGAGCAGAATAGCAGTCAATAGTGGGGAGGGAGAGAAGGGGGATAAGTAAGGGAAGGGTTTAATCAAAGAACCTGTATAAATGACTCATAGACATGGACAACGGGGAGGGATATGATTGTGGGAGCGGGGGTGGGTTGCGTGAGGGAGAGAAATTGGGGGAAAAGGGGACAACTGTAATTGAAAAACCAAAAATTAAAATAAATAAATAAATAAATAAATAAATTAATTAATTAAAAAAAAAGAAAAGGAAGAAAAAAGCACTCTACCTGCCCTCCCATTCTAAATGATAGCTTTGCTGGGTAGAGTAGTCTTGGTTGTAGGTCCTTGCTTTTCATCACATTGAATAATTCTTGCCGGTTGCTTCATGCCTGCAAAGTTTCTTTTGAGAAAACAGCTGACAGTCTTATATAACCCCTTTGTAAGTAACTCTGCTTTTTTATTGCTGCTTTTAAGATTCTGTTTATCTTTAACCTTTGGCATTTTAATTATGATGTCTTTTTGTGGTCCTTTTTGGGTCTAGCTTGTTTGGGACTCTCTGTGCTTCCTGGACTTGTATGTCTATTTCCTTCACTAAATTTGTGAAATTTTCCTTCATTATTTTCTGACATAAGTTTTTGATTTCTTGCTCTCCCTCTTCTCCTTCTGGCACCCCTATGATCAGGATGTTGGAGCATTTAAAGTTGTCCCAGAGGTTCCTAAGCTTCTCCTCATTTTTTTTCAATTCTTGTTTCCTTATTCTGTACTGGTTGATTCTTTTATTCTTCCTTATGTTCCAAATCATTTATTTGAAACAAAGTTTCCTTCCCTTCACCATTGGTTTTGTGTGGATTTTCCTTCGTTTCACTTAGCATAGCCTTCACGTCTTCCCTTATGCATTTGCTGTACTCAAGCATATCTGTCAAGCCTGTGAGCATCTTTATCACCAGTGTTTTGAACTCTGATTATGTTAGGTTGGCTATATCCTTGTCTGTTAGGTTGGCTATATCCTCATTGCTTAATTATCTCACCAGAACCTTGATCCATTCCCCCTTTGAGCCATACTTCTCTGTCTCCTCATCTTAACAGGCTCAATTGTTTGTTTGCCTCTGTATTTTAGGTAATTTATCACTCCTGTGTTGTTGTAAGGGGTGAATCCTTAGGGATTCATCAATACAGGGCGACCCGTTTAACCACGCCTTAGCGCTGTGTGGTGCGGGAGGGTTCTGAGAGGAAACAATGCCACCCGCTCAGCACTCACCTCTCTTCCAGGCACCCCTCCCACTTTTGTATGGGCCTCGTGACTCTCTAGCTATTGCCCTGGCTGTTGTTCCCAGAGTGGGTGAGTCTTCAGACATTCTAGGACCATGGGGACCCTTCAAACAAGAAGACTCTGCTGAGAGAACAGCAGTTTCTTCCTCTGCCCCAACCCCCACTGGTTTGCATAGTCAGAAGCAATGAGGCTCTTATTTCCCCAGTGCTAGAACCGTGAGCTGCGTGGCCTGGTCTGGAGCCCAGAACGCTCCCCAGGTGTCCCTCCTGACTTTTAAAAATATATGACTGTATTTTCTGCTGGTCTGCTTCTGCCATTGCTGCATCTGCTGTTGCCAGCTGTGCCCCAAGTACGTGTCTGGGTGAGTGTTTCTTCTTTATATCTTTATTGTTGGACTTCTATGCAGCTTTATTTTCTGGAACTTCTGGTTGTCTCTACTTTTGAGGTAATTGTGTTCCTTCTTAGTTGTGGAGGGAGATGTAGCATGTCTGTCTCTGCCTCCATCTTGCCCGGAAGTAGCAATGTAATTCTTTTTTTTTTTTTTTACTATCACATTTGGTTTTATTATTGTTTTTCAATTACAGTTGTCCCATTCTTCCCCCATTGCTCCCCCCACCCAGCCCTCCCCTTCTCCCACAGTCATACCCCACCCCGTTTTCCATATTCATGTGTCATTTATACATATTCCTTGACTAGACCCTTCCCCTACTAACACTCCTTCTCTCCCACCCCCTTGCCTCTTCCTTGTTCAATTTAGTTAATTTGTTTGTGTTGTTCCTTAGTCTCCTGTATTAGGTGATATCATATGGCATTTTTCTTTCATTGCCTGGCTTATTTCACTAAACATAATCCTCTCTAGTTCCATCCATGTTATCGCAAATGGCAGGAGTTCCTTCTTTCTTTCTACGGCATAGTACTCCATTGTGTAAATGTACCACAGTTTTTTAATCCACTCATGTACAGATGGGCACTAAGGCTGTTTACAGCACTTAGCTATTGTAAACAGGACTGCTATGAACATAGGGGTCCATAAGTCCTTTTGAATTGGGGTTTCAGGATTCTTTGGGTATAATCCTAGCAGTGGAATTGCTGGTTCAAAAGGCAGTTCCATTTTTAGTTTTTTGAGATAATTCCATACTGTTTTCCTTAGTGGCCGCATCAGTCTGCATTCCCACCAACAGTGCACTAGGGTTCCCATTTCTCCACATCCTCGCCACCACCTGTTTCTTGTTGATTTGTTGATGATGGCCATTCTGGCCGGTGTAAAGTAGTATCTCATCGTGGTTTTTAATTGCATCTCTCTGATGGCTAGCGCTATTGAGCATTCTTTCATGTATCTGTAGACCCTCTGTGCATCCTCCTTGGAGAAATGTTTGTTCAGGTCTTTGCCTATTTTTTAATTGGGCTGTCTGTCTTCTTGGTGTTGAGATGTGTAAGTTCTTTATATATTTTGGAGATCAATCCCTTGTCTGAGGTGTCATTGGCAAATATGTTTTTCCATATGGTTGGCTTCCTTTTCATCTTGCTAATGCTTTCTTTTGCTGTGCAGAAACTCTTTAGTTTGATGTAGTCCCATTTGTTTATTCTTTCCTTTATTTCCCTTGCCAATAGAAGATATTATTGGTGAAAGTATTGCTACGTGGGATATCTGAAATTTTCCTGCCTATGTTTTCCTCTAGGACTTTTATGGTGTCACGACTTACATTTATCTTTGATCCATCTTGAGTTTATTCTGGTGTGTGGTGTAAGTTGGTGGTCTAGTTTGATTTTTTTGCACGTCCCTGTCCAGTTCTCCCAGCACCATTTGTTGAAGAGGCTCTTCTCATAACATTTTATATTCCTTCCCCCTTTGTCAAATATTAGTTGACCATATAGACCTGAGTTTATTTCTGAGCTCTCTATTCAGTTCCATTGATCTATATGTCTGTGCTTATGCCAGTCCCAGACTGTTTTGATCACAGTAGCTTTGTAGTATTGTTTGATGTATAGTATTGTGATTCCTCCTGCTGTGTTCTTCTGTCTCAAGATTGCTTTGGCTATTTGGGCTCTTCTTTTGGTTCCATATAAATTTTTGAAGTACTTGTTCTAGGTCTGTGAAATATGTCATTAGTATTTTAATAGGGATTGCATTGAATCTGTAAATTGCTTTGGGTAGTATGGACATTTTAATGATGTTGATACTTCCCATTCATGAACATTGTATTTGCTTCCATTTATTTGTATCTTCCTTAATTTCTTTCTTCATTGTTACATAGTTTTCCAAGTACTGGTCTTTTATCTCTTTGGTTAAGTTTATTCCTAGGTACTTTATTTTTCTTGTTGCTATAGTAAATGGGATTTTTAAAAAAAAACTCTATCTCCGATATTTTATTGTTGGTGTACAGAAATGCCTTAGTATATTTACTTTGTACCCTGCTGTTTTTCCAAATTCACTTATGTTGAGTAGTTTTTTAGTGGGGTTTATAGGGTTTTCTATGTACACTATCAGTTCATCTGCAAATAATGACAGTTTTACTACCTCTTTCCAAATTTGGATGCTTTTTATTTCTTTTTCTTCTTGATTGCTGTGGCTAGAACTTCCAACACTATGTTGAATAGGAGTGGAGGTAGTGGACATCGTTGTCTTGTTCCTGACCTCAGGGAAAATGCTTTCAGGTTTTGTTTATTGAGTATGATGTTGGCTTCAGGTTTCTCATATATAGCCTTAATTATGTTGAGGTATGCCCCCTCTATTCCCATTTTGCTGAGTTTTCATCATAAATGGGTGCTTTACTTTATCAGATGCTCTTTCTGCATCTACTGATATGATCATGTGATTTTTGTCTTTCATTTTGTTTAGGTGGTGTATTATATTTATTGATTTGTGAATATTAATCCATCCTTGCATCCCTGGGATGAATCTTACTTGATAATGATGTATAATTTTAAAATATAATAATTTATTTATTTGTTTGTTTGTTTGTTTATTTTTAGAGAGAGGGGAAAGGAGAAAGAGAGGGAGAGAAACATCACTGTGTGGCCGCCTCTCACATGCGCCCCAACTGGGACCTGATGTGCAAGCTAGTCATATGTCCTGACTGGGAATTGAACCAGTGACACTTGGTTTCCAGGTCAGCGCTCAGTTCATTGAGCCACAGCAGCCAGGGCTTGATCACGCTGTGTGATTTTTTAATGTGTTGCTGGATCCTGTTTGCCAATATTTTGTTAAGGATTTTAGCATCTATGTTTATCAGTGATGTTGACCTGTAGTTTTCTTTCTTTGTTGTGTCTTGACCTGGTTTTTGAATTAGGGTAATACTGGCTTTATAGAAAGAGATTGTGAGTGTTTTCTCTTCTTAGATATTTTGGAATAGTTTCAGAAGAGTAGGAGTTAGTTCTTCCCTAAATGTTTTGTAAAATTCGCCTGTTAAGCCATCTGGTCCAGGGCTTTTGTTTGCCGGGAGATTTTTGATTACTGTTTGAATTTCATTCTTTGTTATTGGTCTGTTCAGGCTTTCTACTTCTTGTTGATTCAGTTTTGCAACATTGTATGTTTCTAGAAATTTGTCCATTTCATCTAGGTTGTTAAGTTTCTTGCTGTATAGTGTTTGTAGTAAGTTCTTACAAACCTTTGTATTTCTGTCATATTGGTTGTGATTTCTCCTCTTTCGTTTCTGATTTTGTTTGTTTGAGTCATATCTCTTGTGTTCTTGATGAGTCTGGCTAAAAGCTTGTCGATTTTGTTTATTTTTTCAAAGAACCAGCTCCTACTTTTGTTGATCTTTTGAATTGTTTATTTAGTCTCTGTGTCATTTAATACTGCTCTGATCTTGACGATTTCCTTCCTTCTACTTGCCCTGGGCTTTGTTTGTTGTTTTTGTTCTAGTTCTTTTAGCTCTAGGGTTAGATTTTCTATTTGAGATTATTCTATCTTTTTTAAGTAGGCCTGTATTGCTATGAACTTTCCTCTTAGGACTGATTTTGATTTCTTCCTTGATGTCATTGTTAACACATTCATTTTTTAATATCATGTTATTCATTCTCCATGAATTTGGATGTCTTTGATTTTTTTCCTTGAGGTTAATTTCTAGTTTCAAGGCATTGTGTTCTGAAAAGATGCTTGATATAATTTCAATTTTCTTGAATTTGTTGAGGCTTGTTTTGTGTCCTATCATGTGGTCTATCTTTGAAAATGTCCCATGTGTATTTGAAAAGAATGTATGTTTTGTTTCTTTGGGGTTAAAAGTTCTATATGTATCAGTTAGGTCCATGTGGTTTACTGTGTTGTTCATTGCCTCAATATCCTTGGTGTTCCTTTGTTTCAAAGATCTGTCTATTTTTGATAATGGGGTGTTAAAGTCCCCTACTATGAGTGTGTTGCTGTTAATATCCTTCTTGTAGTCTTTTGATATTTTCCTTATATATTTGTGTGCTCCTATGTTGGGTGCATATATGTTTACCAGAGTTATATCTTCTTTTTTTTTTTTCAGATTTAATGTGTTTTATTGATTAAAATATTACATTTGTGCCAATTTCCCTTCCCTCTGCTCCCCTCCACCCGGTGGCCCCCCTCCCTCCAGTTGTCCCCCCCTTTTAGATTATGTCCATTAGTTGTGCATACAGTTCCTCCCAACCTCTCTCCGTCTATTCCATTCCCTCCTACCTTGATCCCCAATTCCTATATCATCTCCCTCCCTTTCCCCATTCCCCCTCCCTGTTGACCTCCCCCCAATATGCTTCCCGTACCCACAGTTCCTTCTCCACTCTCGTTGCCTATTTAGTTTGCCTTTGTTTCATCTCCCTAGCTTCTGTTTTTTTTAAACCAGTCCCTTTAACATCTCATATAACAGTGGTTTGGATCTAATGAACTCTTTCAGTTTTATTTTGTCCTGGAAACACTTTCTCTGTCCTTCTATTCTGAATGACAATTTTGCTGGGTAGAGTATTCGTGGTTGTAGGTTTTAGATTTTCATTACTTTGAATATTTCTTGCCAGTCCCTTCTTGCCTGTAGGGTTTCCCTTGAGAAGTCAGCTGATAGTCTAATTGGGACCCCTTTGTACATAATTCTTTTCTTCTCTCTTGCTGCTTTTAAGATTCTCTATTTATCTTTAATTTTTGACATTTTGATTATAATGTGTCTTGGAGTGGTTCTCCCTGGGTCCAGTCTCTTGGGAACTCTCCTTGCTTCCTGGACCTGCAAGTCTATTCCCTTCCCCAAGTCTGGGAAGTTCTCCTTTATTATATTTTCACTCAATTTTTCAAGTTCTAGTTCATCTTCCTCATTCTCTGGCAAACCAATGATTCTTATGTTGGGCCTTTTATAGCTGTCCCAGAGGTTTCTGATCCTTTCATTGTTGCTTCCCATTTCCTCTCGCTGCATTGGTTGACTGCTTGTTCCTTCTCCATATTCCAGTTTGTTGAAATGAACTCTGGATTTTATTTCCTTTCCTTCTGTCTCGTATGCGGTTTTGTTCCTTTCGTTATGAAAGTTTTTCGCTTCTTTCATATCTTTTTCCTGCTCTTTTGTGAATTCTGTAAGCCATCTGTTAACAATGGCCCAGAACTGAGCCTCTGACAGGTTTCTTATCTGTTCATCTGTCAGGTTCTCTATCTGCTGTCTGGTGAGTTGTGTTACCGGGATTTCTATAGTTGTCTGCCTCATTTTGACAGATGCGTTTTGTTTTCTTGGGCTGGCTGTCGGGGGCAGTGCCTGTGTACGTGTCACAAATCAGCGACCGGCCGGCGCCTGCCTGTCCGCGACCTATTTCGCAGCCCTGTGGTGCTTTCTTTGGGGGCGGGGGTCCAAGATGGATTCGCACAGTTATTCAGCTAGGAGACCAGGATCCGTCCTCCCGCCCCCCTGGGCCTCACTGTTCAAGGCGATGTGGCGGCCGCTCTCCCCAGCGCCAGAGTCGCGCACCGGCAGGGGCTTGGCTGCAGCCGGGATTCCTCGCCGGGGTTGCGCACCGCCAGGGGCTTGACGGATCCGGGATTCCTCGCCGCCCTGCCGTTGTCCAGGTGCGACGCAAACAGCACTGCCCTCTTTAACTCTTACCTGCCCAAATGGCACCGCTGGTTTATAACTTCATATGTTGGGCTTCCGTGTAGTTTTATTTTCTGGAATTTCTAGTTATCCTTTGTTTTGAAGTAGTTGTATTCCTCTCTAGTTGTAGAGGGAGACCTAGCGTGTCCGTCTAAGCCTCCATCTTGGCCGGAAGTCCGAGTTATATATTCTTAATGGATTGTTACCTTAAGTATTATGAAATGTCCTTCTTTGTCACTTTTAATGGCTGTTGCTGTGAAATGTGTTTTGTCTGATATAAGTATTGCTACCCCAGCTCTTTTTTCATGTCCATTTGCTTGGAATACTATTTTCCATTCCTTCACTTTCAGTCTGTGTAAATCTTTTGTTTGGTGGTATGTCTCTTGTAGACAGCACATATGTGGGTCATGTTTTCATATCCATTCTGCCACCCTATGTCTTTTGATTGGAGCATTTAATCCATTTACATTTAAGGTTATTATTGACAGGTATTTATTCATTCCCCTTAATATGTGTTCCTCTCCCTCTCCTTTTTTCTTTGTTTCCTTAAAACATTCCCTTTAGCATCTCTTGCAATGCTGGTTTGGTAGAGATGTGTTCCTTTAGTTTTTCTTTGTCTAAGAAACATTTTATTTCACCTTCCATTTTGAATGAGATTCTTACTGGGTAGTCTTAGTTGTAGGCTTTTGTTTTTCATTGTTTGAAATATTTTTTGCCATTTTCTTTTGTCTTGTAGTATTTCCATTGAGAAATCAGTTGATAGTCTTATTGGAGCTCCCTTGTATGTACTTGCTGTTTTTCTCTTGCTGCTTTTAGGATTCTCGCTTTGTCTTTGAATGTGCCATTTTAATTATGATGTGCCTCGGAGTGGGCCTCTTTTGGATTCATCTTGATTGGGACCCTCTGTGCTTCCTGGACTTACATGACTTTTTCTCTCATCAGGTTAGGAAAATTTTCTGTCATTACTTTTCCTATCAGTTTTTTTTATCCCTTGCTCCTCCTCTGCTCCTTCTTGTATCCCTATGATTCTAATGTTGCCTAGTCTCATGTTTCCTGCATTTCTCTTAAACCCCCTTCATTCTTTTTTTGCTTTTTTCATTTTGTTGTATTGTCTGGGAATTTTTTTATACATTGTCCTCTAACTCACTGATCCAATCCTCTGTTTCGCTTAGCCTTCTTTTGATTGATTGTACTGTGTTCTTCAGTTCAGACATTATATTCTTCATTTCCTCCTGTTTCTTATTGATAGTTTCTATGTCCTTTTTATGTTGGTGTAGTTATCCGAAAGTTCCTTGTAGCTTCCCTGCAATTCTTTGTAGTTTTCCTGTAGTTCTTTTAATTCCTCTGAAGTTCATTGTAATTTTCTTTGAGTTTGTCAAGTTCATTGGGTTTCCTTATAACCATTCTTTTGAATTCCATGTCTGATAGTTGGCTACGTCTATTCCATCTACCTCTCTTTCTAGGGATTTCTCTTTTCCTTTCATTGGGAGGTTGTTTCTGTGTCTCCCCATGTTGGATTCTTCTTGATGGATTTTGTTTATTAGATTTGTCTGCTTTGATTTCCCTCCTTCATGGTATGAGTTTCTGTATAGGAGATCTGGGGGATTCAGTGGTGAAGTCTCTTTGATCTCCTAAGCCTGATGCTCTTGGGATGCCCTTTATGCCATTTGTTTAAGCTGTCTGGTTGTATTTCAATTACTCTTTGGTGGAACCTCCCCTCTGGCTAGTTGATTGAGAGTCACTCTGCCCACCTTGTCTTGAGTTCTTTTGTGGCGATACTGTTAAAACATAAACATACAACAAAGGCAAGAAACCCACACCCTTCAAAATATCCCCCACCCACAATCCCACTATCAGCAGCAAATGAGCCAGAATTAATATAAGTGTAGAGAGGTTAAGACTATTATACTAGAGGGAAAGAGATAAGAGTTGTTTTAAATCAAAGAAAGATGACTTTTGAGAGGGAAGATTATAGAATAATAATAGTAGCAAGTAGGATTAAGGCTCTGTGAGACAGTAAGTAATATTTACATTGTATGTTGAAAAAGGGAGGGAAGAATGCAGAATGAAGTGAGAAAATGGAAGTGTATAGAATTAGGTTTATATAGCAGTTATATGCTATATGTTTAGTGTGAGAGGGATGGTAAACAAAACAGACAAATAAACAAAGAAAGAAATATTAAAAAAGAAGAATAGGAGGGAGAGAAGGTAGAAAACAGATTAAAGAAAGAGTATTACCCAGTATAACCTTTGGTCGCTGTCTTCTTTTTCTTGATTTTCCCCTGGTCAAAATTCCATGGGTTTCAAATCTTTTTCGGCTGCCTGGCTGTGAGGAGATCCAGCTTGATTCTGGGGTTGTTATTGTCCCACTCGTGGGCTTGCTGCCCCTCTGCTGTCAGCCGCACTTAGCTGAGTCCCCACCCTTTGGTCCTGCGGTGCCCTCAGCCCTCCTCAGGCTTTTCTAGCAACCCTGTTCTGCTGGTGGGATAGCGTGAGCATGCCAATAGTCTCTGCCCACCTCAAGTCCTGTCTCTGTTCCTCAAAAAAAGTCTCTGTGTTGCCTCCAAACTGCAGCACCGGCTTGCGTCCCTGCCTGTATGCCTGAGCGTGCCACCTGCCCGCCTGGGGTCCTTACCGAGTTTGCAGTTCCACCGCAGTTTTCCCGTATGGGCCCCTCTCCATGGTTCAGTTCTGCCCCTTTGTTTGGTGGAGCCCTGGTGCGAGCGCCCAGAGTGCAGAGTTGTCATCCCAGGGAGTCCCCACCTAGACTCAGTTCATATAGTTTTTCACAGTCCAGGCTGTTCACTGTCCTCCCATGCCTCCGGCTGTTTCAACAAAACCTTCTCATTGACTCCCTCTGAGACTTTGCTGGTCTGAGTGCCTATGGCAGGGGGAAGTTTCTAAGCAGATTCCGGCTAATGATCAGATCTGCAGCTGCCCCTTTTGGGTGCCATGCGGCAGAGGCACCGGGCTGGGTGGCTCAGTGACTATTTGGAGAGCGCAGGCTGAGCTTTCTGTCCTCTTTCACGCAGCTCCCACACTCCTGTCCCTGTTTGCGCTATCTGAAATCTGCACTCACTCACTCCTCTCCACGTTTGCAACCCAAGTCCTTCTGCTATGGGAGCAAGCAAACAACACCACTACCTACTCTACAAGCATCTTTCCTCCTCCGCAATGTAATTCTTAAAGTTTCCTAGCCCGAGACAGATTGAAGATGGTATTAATCCTGGGCTATGACCTTCAAGGCTTTAAAGATTGAAAAGTTTGTAGTCTCAAGAGAATGAGAAGATAAGCCACTGAATATGAGAAAATATTTTCTAAAAACACATCTGATAAAGGACTGTTATCCAAAATAGACAAAGAACATTTCAAACTCAACAATGAGGTAACAAACAATTCAATTTAAAAAAAGAGGCAAAAGACCTAAATAGTCACCTCCCACAGAAAATATACAGATGGCAAATAAGCATATGAAAACATGCTTCACATCATATGTCATTAGGAAAATGCAAATTTAAACAACAATATGATACCACTACAATAACATACCTATTAGAATGGCCAAAATCCAGAACACTGACAAAACCAAATGCTGATCAGGATGTGGAGCAACAGGAATTCTCATTCATTACCGGTGGGAATACAAAAAATGGTATGCTCATCTTGAAATACAATTTGGTAGCTTCTTACAAAATTAAACACACTGTTGTTACTAAATAAAAGTGGGATCCAGCTGCTTTGGGGGGGAAATAGCAAATTCTTTTCAAGAATATATTTGCTTTTGTTTTTGTGTGGGTGCTTCTGTTCACTAGGAGCTTGGGAGTCTGCATTTTGGTTACCCAGCTGTAGGTGGAGGTACCTTGTAACTTCAATGTCTTCTCTTTCCCAGTGGTTCCCTTGGTCCCTATGACTGAGATACTTGGAAAGATCCAAGGCCTGACAATCCCTACCCATGGTGAGGTACTTGTTTAGGTCACAGACACATATTTCCCCTTAGTTACTGAAGTCCCTGATGAGCTTGGTGAATCTTCAGAGGTCACTTCCTAGAATAAATATGGGTTTTAAACAGACAGATGTGATTTTGAAAGCTATCTCCTCTTGTCTAACAGTCCAAACTTAAGGCAAGTCATTTTATCTCTCTGAACCTTAGATTCCTCAGTAATGTTTGTTTTAAAATACAAGGCCCTTAGGAGGAATGTGAGGAAGAAATGGAATAATATACACAAAGCAGTCAATTCTTGTCAATGGATATCAGCTCTACCATACTCGTTCCCAACTCCATGATAAAGAAGGTGATCATGGTGATGATAATATAGTACATTTTATTGTAATTTACAAATTCTAAAGCAATTTCATATACATTCATAGAATTATTAGATATTACTGTTTGAAGGTAACTTAAATTTCATCTAGCCCTCTGTTCTTATCTATGAATAAACCAAGGTCTAGAGACCCTACGTAAC
This sequence comes from Furipterus horrens, assembly GCF_987537825.1. Classification (NCBI taxonomy): domain Eukaryota; kingdom Metazoa; phylum Chordata; class Mammalia; order Chiroptera; family Furipteridae; genus Furipterus; species Furipterus horrens. Next base: position 130,597,113 of record NW_028327171.1, on the reverse strand, counting down.
ATATTTAAGATCGTTTGGCTAAGTAAGGGCAAAGTTATGATTGAAAACATGGATAATATTTTCTCCTAAATATGTCTTTTGTTATATCTTGTTTTCATTGGGTATGTAGAGCAATGTTTCACAATAATAGCTATTGTTTATAATCATTTACCAAATACTAAGATGTTTCCAACATTTTCTTATCTAATTCCTACAGCGATATTCTAAGGTGTGTACTACTATTTTCCCATTTAAGAAATGAGGAATAGAAGCTCAGGGAGGTTGAGTAACATCTGTACGGTCCTTCAGCTAATAAGAGACAGCATAGAAAGAAGTCTGACAAATTCCAAGCATGTGCTCCCAACACTAAAAAATGTTGTACAGATGGGGTTACTATAGCTCAGGCTGGATTGAATCAGACAAGCTATTCAACCATCTGTGTGAATGACTCTCTGTGATAGGTATTTCTTACTAAGAAATATGGCAGTGGAAGGTGTATCTGTTTTGGAGTTAGACAGATGTGGGCTGGAATCTGAACTCTAAAGAAGGCAGCCTGTTGAGTGGAGTGGTTGAGGGCGGACTTTGGTGTCCATCTGACCCATGTTTGAGTCTTAGCTTTGCCACTCACCATAATGTTGAGCCTGGGCAAGTTACTTGTTTTCTCTAATGTCTCTTTCCCGTATGTGAAATAGGGATATTAATAGTATCCATCTCATTGGATTATGGAGAAGAGAAAATGAGAATGATACTCTATAAAATATATACATAGTACTTTGTGTAGTACTTGTTACTTAGTAGGTGCTCACTGAATATTAATGCTTCCTTTATTGTTGTTTTCATTATTAACCTCTTCGAGTCTTGGTTTCCTTATTGGTAAAATGAAAAAGTGACATCTATATTATATGTAGTCATTAGAGAAATGTATGTAAATGAAGTTCCTGGCACTCAATAAATGGCCACTCCAAAGTAGTGTATCCTAGAGGCTTCTGCAACAGTCTCAGATAATTATAGATAAATATCAATCTGTTGGGAAAGTATAGATAAGTAGTCTTTATGTCAATAATATTGTTTTATGTAAAAGTTGCTTCTGAATCTCTATTTCCCATTTTGCAGAGTGACTATCAAGGTCAAATGAAGGCTACAAGTTAGGAAAGAAGTGAGTTTTGCCTGGAACAATGGGTGAATCACTGAAATGTCAGCTTCAAGGTAAAAAAGCAAAATCTGTTGGTCTCTTGCCTTCATTAGAAGTCATGGTAACCAAGTTCACCAAGTCATGAGTTTTAGCTGAGATGTTAGACTTTGATAAGAAAAAAAATATAAAGTAGTTAAAATAGAGATGGTTCCAGAAGGCCTCTGAGAGAGGAGTAAAATGGTGGGTGTTTCATGGGTTTGCAACAGACTGCTAAGTGTGATGTGTTTTCTCAATTGTATCTTTTGTGCTGCTTGAATCATACCAGGGTGGTTAGGGATTGCTTATGCTTACACCGAAGTGGCCAATTCTCCTCCTCACACTCCTCGACAGGCAGAGAAACATGTGGTTGTCTGAAGCTTGTGTATGCTTGGGGAGGCGGTGGTGCTGTGAGGGCATGTGGGGTGGGGGGCAGGGATCCTAGACCAAAGTTCTCCTAAGTGCACACAGGTGGGAAAAACTGAACATCCCAAAAATTCTACTGTGAAGGTGAGCAGAGAGACCATCCTGGAGAGTTCTGAAAGGAGGCATGTGCTTGGCTAGGTGTCTCTGCCCCTGGCCATGTTGCTCTGTCTGTCACATGCTCTTAAAGAAGGCTGAGGTGTCCTGATGTTATGGTGCCCTCTCCTTCAAATTTCCTCATGGAGTATGGGGTGCACAGGGGCAGGATGGAGTGTTAGAAACCATAGGGAATTAGGGAGGGCACTAGACTTCAATCCCAGCTCAGTTTCTATTAGGTCTTGACCCCACTGGGTAAATAGATCAACCACCCTATGTTGCCCCCCGACTTCACCATCTGTAAAATAGGAGAAGACGGGTTGTGACAGGACATATTATGGGTGTTCCATCAATGTCTTCACAAATTGAAAAAAACAATTCATATTTTTCATCATAGCCAGAAAGAAACCTAGCCTTCCACACCTGTTAAAGCATGAGATAACACCTCAAGGATTGTTTTGATATTTACGCCAAGTCTAAAACAGTAGTACCATTTTTTAAAAAGAGCCCTTTATTTAGATTTTACTGGCTTAAAACTGCTTTGAAAGACATTTTCATGAAACAGTGACATATACTCTTCCTATATTAATTTGACATATTAAATCATAAGGACTGAAGAAACTTAAAAAATCCTTCTTAAACATTTGGTATCTCAATAAATAAATAAATTTCCAATTTTGGTATTCTAAATTAAGTATTTGGCTGTTGTCTCAAAAAAAAAGTCTTTATATTTCTGAAGAGCACCCAACTGTCATCTTAATTATGACAAAGTATTTAGTTTTATAGGAATACTGTTCTTTTCACAACTCACAAGACTGTACAAATATCAGTTAATGAATTCTGAATTCCTTTTTGCATAAAGTTTAAGACCATAAATATGAAGATTCAGAATATTCCTCTTCATAAATTAGCTCATTTCTGAAGAGCAGCCAAAACTGGATCCCTTGACTATCCCAGCTTTTTTTGTAGGAAATAAAGGTATGAAAAAATCATTTTCCCAAATATAACTTGTAGGTTTCCATATAAAGAGACAAAATCCACACCTCCTCAAATTAGCAGGGGCCAAGAGGGGAGAGGAAATAATATTTATTGTGTCAAGAGCATTAGATGCATAATCTCATTTGACTTTCACAGACTGTTTCATTTTTATCCTTATGACAAACCCATGACACAGACAACCCTTCACATTTTTGTGCATTTTGAATTCCAAAATGTCTCTCTTTGACCCCACCTTCCCACTTCAATTCCAGGTAGAGCAGTGCTTTTCAGCATTTTTATATTGTGGCTCATGAAGGAAAGGGTCACACCTACATGGCACACAGAAACAAAGAGCAGAGTATGCTGGAACATTTAGATAAAGCTTGGTGAAAAAATTCATATCAATGAAATAGTGCAAGAAAAATAAAATACACATATTTTATTTTTACATAGAATCTATTAAATATTGAATTTGTGCTACACTTACAAATAAAAGCATTTTAATTTTTAAATGAGAAACTTAAGCCTGCTTTCCTAAACATAGCTTCATTATTTATTGGAAATGTTTATTGACGCTTAACTTGCATCCAGTGAAATATATAAATTTTAAGCATACACTCCTGATCATTTTTGACACATCAACTCAACACCCCTCCACATCCCCCATCAAGACATAGAACATTTTTATTACCCTAGAAAGTGCCTTTGTGCCTGGTCTTAGTCAATGCTTGGACACTAGAAGCAGCCACTTGATCTTGTATCTTTATTGTAGATAGTTTTGCCTTATTTTAGGCCTTCATATAAATGGAGTAATATAGTATATTGTGTGTCTGGCTCCTTTCATTATAATGTTCTTCAGATTCATTCAGCTAGTTGCATACCTCAGTAATTTGTTACTTTTAATTGCTGAGTAATATTCCATTACATTAATATACCATAATTTGTCCAGTCTCTTGCTAATGGATACCTGGGTTGTTTCTAGTTTTGGGCTATTATGAATAAAACTTACTATGAAGATTCTTGCACAAGGCTTTTTGTGTGCATACATTTTCATTTTCCTTGAATAAATGACTAGAGTGAAGCAGCTGGGTAATATGGTAGATTTATATTTAGCGTTTTACAAATTTCCCAGTTTTCCAAAGTAATTGTACCATTTCAGACTCCTACTAGCAATGTAGGAAACTTCCTGTTGTTTATACATCTAGCTAATGTTTAGTGGTCTTGATGTTTTTAATTTCAGCCATTCTGGTTGGTTTGCAGGGATATCTAATTGTTGTTTTAATTTGCATTTTCTGATAAATATTTATGCTGAACACTTTTTTCATGTGCTTATTGGCCATTTATCAATCTTGTTTATAAAGTGTTTGTTCAAACCTCTATCCAGTTTTTATTTGGGTCATTTGTCTTTTTATTTTGAGTTCTTTGTATATTCTGGATACAACTCCTTTGTCAGATCTTATTTTACAAATATTTTCTCCCAGCTTGGGACTTATGTTTTCATTTTCTTAATGGTAATTTTTTGCATGCAGAAGTTTTTCATTTTAATGAAGACCAGTTTATCAGTATTCTATTTTATAGTTACTGTTTTCCCTATTCTTTCTATGAAATGTTTACTCATATAAATGTCATGAGAATATTCTCATATGTTTTATTCTAGAAGCTTTGTAGTTTTAGCTTCTAAGTTTAGGTCTATAATCCACCTGAAATCTAGTGTGTAATTTATATTTATATATTTGGCCATATGCAGATATTTACATTAATTAAAATAAAAATTCATCTGCTAAGTCACTCTAGCCATATTTCAAGTGCTCAGTAGTTACACTTGGATTGTGACTGCCATTGGGCAGTACAGATGCAGAACATTTCATCATTGCAGAAAATTCTCTTGGAGTATTTTATTGTTATCAATTCATAATTTAAAACTATTGCAACTAGAGAATATACTCTGTATGATTTTGACTTTTGAAATTTATTTATACTTGTTTTATGCCCCAGAAAATAGCCTATCTTGATGAATTTTTCATGTGCATTTGAGAAGAGTACACAACCCTTTTCTGTGGCTGGGTATAGTGTTCCTTAAATCTCAGTTGAGTTGAGTTGAATCTTCCATATCTTTTCTTTTTCTTTCTTTCTTTCTTTTTTTTTTTTTTTTTTTTTGTCTACTTGTCTTATCAGTAGCTGAGAGAAAGTTTTTAAATTCAACAACAATTGTGGATTTATCTGTGCTTTTCTTTAGTTCTATCACATTTAAAATTGTTATATTTTGTCCTGACTGGTGTGGCTTAGTGGATTGGGTATTTTCCAGCAAACTGAAAGGTCACCAGTTCAATTCCCAGTCAGGGCACAAGTCTGGGTCATGGGCCAGGTCCCTGGTTCAGGTGTGCAAGAGGCATCTGATAAATGTTTCTTTTCCTCTCTTTCTCCCTCCCTTTCATTCTCTCTAAAAGTAAATAAATAAAATTTTTAAAAAAATTTTTAAAAATTGTTTTATTTTCTTAACCCCTTAACCTCTTTTTTTATCATTATGAAATGTCTCTCTATATTGTCTTGAAGTCTGCATTTGTAATAAAATATAGTAATGATAGATTTTAATGATTAGAATGTGTATGTTTTATCCTTTTCCATTTTTTTATTCTTTCACTTTCAACTTTTCTGTATGTTTCTGTTTAAAATGTGTTTCTTGTCAATAACATATACTTTGGTCTTGTTCTTTTTTAGTTAGTCTGGCAATCTCTGGTTTTTAATTTGGCTCTTCAGTCCATATGCAACTATTGATACATGTGGATTTTCATCTACTGCAGTAATATTTGATTTATATTGTCCATCTGCTCTTTGTTGTTGTTTGTTGTTCCTCCTCTTATGCCTCTTTTTGTGTGTGTGTGAATTAAGTGTTTTTATGTATTCATTTAAAAAATTTTTTTGTGTTAGTTATAGTCATTAGTAATGTCTCTTTACATTATTTTTAGTGCTTGACCTAGAAATTATAATATGCATCTTTAACACATCTACAATAAAAAATTTATTACAATGTAAGAATCTTAAAATAATATATTTAATTATTATTCTCTCACCCTTTGTGCTCGTCATATATTTTACTTCTAAGTATCCCAGAATCTCACATTACATTGTTATTATTTTTACTTTAAAAGGTCAGTAGTTTTTAAAATGTGTATGTATATATGCATCACCTGCATCTGCACATGTGTGGGTTTAATGTTTTTTATATTTACTGATGTGTTTTTTCATTCTGGTATTTTTCATTTTTTCCTGAAGAACTGGGTCTCTATGTGGTATTGTTTCATTATGGCCTAAATAAATTATTTTACTCTTCCTTATATTTGAGACAACTTTCTTCATTTTTGTCTTAAAATATTTTTTTATACTTGGAAAATAATTTGTCTAGACCTAGAATTGTAGATTCTAGTTTTTCTTTTAACACTTTGAAGATACTATTCAACTGTCTTCTTGTCCCCATTGTTTCTGGTGAGAAGTTGTAATTTCTATTATTGTTCCCCTTTGTGTAATGTGTCTTATTTCCTCTGGCAGCTTTTAAGATTTTTCTCTTTATGGTTGGTTTTCAGAAGTTTGATTATGATGTATCTAAGGTTGTATTTATTGGTATTTCTTTGTATTTATCCTTCTTTCAGTTTGTTGAGCTTATTGAATCTTGAGTTGATGTCTTTCATATATTTTAGAAAATTCTACACAATTTAACTATTTCTCCTAGGACTCAAATTATGTATTTATTTGAACTTTTTATACATAAAATATATAATCTATAACTATGTATATTATGTATTATGTGTATATAATACATATCAAATATTTTAAGTGCAAATAGAATTCAAACATGAATTGTCAGTTTCACTGATCCCTTTCTCTGCTGTTCCAGTCTGTTAATAAAGTCAGTGAAAATGTTTTTTATCGCTGATCTATTTTCCATTTCCAGCATTTCCATTTGACTATGAAATTGTCCAACATGTTGTTCACTCTTTCTACTCTATCATTTTATATATTTATTATTATTATTTTAAAACATTTTATCATTCCAACAATTTTATTTTATAGGTCTGGTTCTATTTACTACTTTCTCTTTAAGTAAGAGGTTCTTTTTTTTTTTTTCCATGTGTTCTGTGATTTGATTTTCATTGAATTCAGGCATCATGAATTATAAATGAATAGTAGAGTCCGCAGAAAATAATAATCATATCTAGATTATTTTGTTTGGCAGATCATTAGTGAGAATGTTTGAGACACTGGTCTGTAGTTGACCTATGACTGAGAGTTTTGTTGCTTTAGTTAGATTTGGTTCACTACAGGCTTCACATTATTTGAAGGAGGAATCAGAGCCTTCTCTTTAGTAGGTCTTCGAGTATAAGCACCTGGGGGATTTTGTCAGTTCTTCTTTCCCAACCTCCACTTTAGCAGGCCCTGTTTGCCTTTGTCTGGTGCCTGTCTCTACTCTCCTGCCTTCTCCCCACTGGCCACGACCCCTGCCTTGTCCTCAGTGTCAGCCCTGAGGTTTTGCTCAATATTCCTGCTCCGGTGGTGGAATTCAGTAGGCCCTATGTACTTGTTTGAGGTGAGGTGTCTTCCTTAGCTCTCCAGCTCTTCCCCCAGTAGGAAGACCTAACCTACTAAGGTAAGGCTCATATGTGTTTGTGGAATTTTTCTGTTATCCTTACTCCAGCAGGCTCTGCCCACCTGTGCCTGGTGAAAAGGAGATGTTTTCCTACCCCAGGGGTAGTCAGTTGGTGCCTCATAATCAGCACCAAGACCTGAGTGCCAGGAATTCCCTCAGTTCTCCTGGTCAGACTTCAGCAGGCTCCACACAGCTTTGCCTGGGGTTGCTCAGCCTTTTTTCTTCTTTTTTCCTCTTCTTTATTTTCTTTTTTCTTTTCTCTTCTCTTCTCTTCTTTTATCTTAATTTCTTTTTAAAAATAGACTTTCTTTTCTAGAGCATATCTAGGTTCATAGCAAAATTGAGATGAAAGTACAGGTATTTTGCACATACCTCTGGCCCCACACAGATAGAGCCTCCCCCATTATAAACATACCCCACCAGAATGGTACATTTGTTACAATTGATGAACTTCCATTGACACATCGTGATCACCCGAAGTCCATAGGTTACATTAGAGTTCACTCTTAATATTGTACATTCTATCTGTTTGGACAAAAGTATGACATGTAATCATCATTATGGTATCATACAGCATATTTTCTTTCTTATTGAATTTATTGGGATGACATTGGTTTGCCAAACATACAGGTTTCAAGTATAAAACTCAGTAAAACATCATCTGCACACTGCATCATGTGCCCATCACTCCAAACAAAGTCTCTTTCCATCCCCATTTCCCCCTGCTTTGCCCACCTCCTCCTACCCCCATTCCTCTGGCTAGCCCAACACTGTTGTCTGTGTGTATGAGTTATGTATATATATTTTTTGATTAAATCTTCACCTCCTTCTCAGCTTTCTTACTCGACCCCGAAGCTCTCCTGTGAGCACTCAGTGAAGGTCCACAGAAAAGAGGCAGAGGTAGGTGCAGATGACCTTTTCGTCTGAGCTCCTGGGGATTCTGAATCCCTTACAATTGCAGTAAAGGTTCAGCTGTTTATTTTAATTTGCTTCCTCTTGGCATTCATCGTGCTGCCAAGGGTGAAAGCAGCTCTCTTAGGAGGTCATTGGCACTTATGGGATTTTGGTTTATTAGGTTTCTTTACAACATGAATGCTTCTACAGGCTTTAAAAATTATGATTTTGTGAATTATATGGCTTGTTCTTGTTGTTAAGGTGGGAGCAATCTTCCCTTGTGACTTTCTATATCCCAAGTGGAAGTGGGAGTCAACATAGCTTTTTCTATAAAATTTTATGTTGAAATGGTTTTAAGCAAATCCTAATTGGCTTTTTAATGTGCTCTGTTCGAATCCTCATCACATCATCACCATAGAAAACAGTTTCACACAGAGGTGATAAAAATTTGAAACAATTCTTTTTATGACCATTCAACATTTGCAAGAGCTATAGTTGTATTTAAAGACTTTAATTGGCTTTCTATTCTTTTATTGACAAATGGTATGTTAAATTTTATTTTATAACAATGCAAACAGAGTTCAAATGCAAACTATCTTCAGCATGTCAAGGATTTGAAAATAACAATGAAGCTCTGATTTATGGAACATGCATGGCAAAGCAATCGTGGAACACTAGCTGCATTGCTAGTAAGAGTACATCAGCCACAAGACAGCACTTACCTGATACATGTGAAATAAAGATCTAGGGATATAATGTCTAGAGCTGTTTCTGCCAGGGGCCTCTAACCACCTATACCCCATCAAATTGCACCGTGGTCTGTGAGCCCTGCTATGTGGCCATTGCTATATGAACTCTAGTGGTTCCATGGGCCCTTGTTCATAGTGGGCAGCTGAGTGCTTTGTAGTGGGCTGCTGATGTAAAGGTCTGATGGAACTATTCCAGATGCCACCTGACCCACCATTAGACCTCATCACACTTTAGTCACCATTCAAGAAGCCTAGAGGAGACTGCTGTGCCTGACCTTGTCTTCCTGCCGCTCTAGGCCTCCTTGGCTGTGCAGAGAAATCAGTATCTTATCCACCTTAAACCACTGGCACAACCAGTCAGGGAAGCTCAGAGATAGTACTCACTCTCACAATTCGTCCTGGTCCCTCAGCCTCCCCTGATCTTCTCTCACTTAATCCTGTGTTTGAGTTCTGTTTTTATTTGTAAGGTTTCCAGATAAAATACAGATAAAAATTACAGATAAACAATGAACAATGTTTTAGTATAAGTATGTCTCAAATATTCCATGTGGCATACTTGTACTATAAGGATTTGTCATTCTTTATCTAAAATTCTGCCCTGGCTGGTAGCTCAGTTGGTGAGAGTGTTATCCAAAAAAATGCCAAGGTTGGGAGTTCAACCCCAGGTTGGGGCACATACAGGAGTCAACTAATGAATGCATGGAGGGGTAGAACAAGTAAATCAATGTTTCTCTCTCTGTCTCTCTTTTCCTTCCTCTCAATCTCTAAAATCAATTAAAATTAAATTAAATTAAAAATAGAATTCTAATGTAACTGGCAGTTCTATGCTTTTATTTGCTAAATCTGGAAACCCTATCCACGTGGATATAGCCACTAATAAGGCAAACTCCTGATTATTTTAGACCTGATTAGCTATGTTAGTTTGACCAGCACATTCAATTTCTACATACCTGACAGGCTTGGGTAGGACTCAGATGAAATAATGCACATAAATGCTGTTGGTGAATTCTAAACCGCTCTGTAGAGGTAAGAGATAGCATAGTGATTGCAGAAAGTACTGGATCTCCTTCAAATGCCTAAGCTCTTCTAAAAGTCCCTTTGCCCTGCTCTCATTTCCAGCAGGATGGCAAGTCCATGGGGGAAACAGTATAATGTTGTTGGGAAATTCTAAACCTGAAACCTCAGTTCGAATCCTTCCTCCGTCACTGATCCAGGTGTGGGATGTTGGACAAGCTAGTTACCATTTCTACGCCCCAGTCTCCTCTTTGTGAAGGGGAGATACTATTAGTACAGAGCTCAAGTAGTACTCTGTGCCAGCACTGATGTAGCCTTGGCACTAGCGAGTGCTCAGGGTATGGGCATATCAATTCTATTTTGCTAAAAGGAGACTTTGGTGCTCCTTTCTTCACATCAAACAGAAGATTGCCTTCTCTACCTTTTTACAAGCATTTCCCTAACATATTAATAGATGTACCGTGGGGGAGGGAGTTGCTATGATCCAATGTTTGTGAAATGCTACACATTACATGCCCTCCCCTTTTTTAAATCCTCACCTGAGGACTGTTAAAAAATATATATGCTTTTAGAGAGGAAGGAAGAGAGAGAGAGAGAAACATCTATGTGGGAGAGAAACATTGATTGGTTGCCTCCCGTATGCAGCTGAACCAGGGCCCAAGCCGGCAACCTAGATACGTGCCCTGGTTGAGAATCAGACTGGCCGTCTTTTGATTATGAGATGACTCTTCAACCAGTTGAGCCACACAGGCCAGGGCACTTGCCCTTTCGAAGTGGCGTATCACACAGTTGCACAGCAAAGCTTCTGAAATGACCCATTCTAGAGAAACTTGTTCTACTTATTTACCTGGGCTTTCTTTAATTTATATATGAAACATTTTTTTTTAATGGTCCATCTATTAACATCCTGTGTAACTATTTTCACCTGTCAACATTCCTGTACAATCCTTTCAATGCAAGGGAGAAAGCCAAGAGGTACTATTGTTCACAGGCATGGAGCTAGAAATAAAGGTTGTGGAATGTCATTGAGAGTGATAAAAATACTCAGGAGAGGAAGGACAAACAGTAGTAAAACTTAATGGAAATTAGTGGCTGGTATGATAGTATATGTCAGCTAAATCTTCATCTACTACAGAGAATCATGAGATCTCTCAAATTAGGGAACAGAGCAAGAGTGACATAAACACATTATTTGTATGTAGAGCAGAAACTACCGAAACAACTGAAAACAGAGGTGGGGAAACAGATCGGAGACTGCTGCTGTCTTTCATTCCAACTCCATCTGTAAAACCCAATTTTTAAGAAAAAATTGTAATTTGTACATGTCTTACAAAAAGAAACATCTGCAGAGTAAGGACCCCCACCCACAACCCCAACACCCCCTACCACCCTTAACAGCACATAGAGCTGTGATTGATCAGTGCTAGTCAGCTGGAACTTCATGCACTCCCTGCTTTCTGCTTTCTCCCTTTCAGTTCAGTGCTTGATTTGATAACCTTCCCTTCAACCCTCCTTCTTTTCTTTCTCACATTTCACACCATCCTGCAGTTTTATATTCCACTGTAAGATTAAAAAGAAAATAATAAATCCAGGGCAACTGGCTGATTGGTGATTTCAACTATCATACTATCTAGACAATATTATGACTTTTTTCCTCCCTGCTCCTTTGTGGTATTTTTTTAGCACAAAGATTCTGTAAATTTTCTAGTAATCCTAAAATAAGAAGAATTTCAAAATGTGGCAAGCTTTAGGAATAGGCTCCAGATGCATTGTCAAAGCTCCCTTAAATCTCCAAAGCAAGTCACGGTGGCCTGACTGGCTGATTAAGTGATTAATTCTGCCTACAGTTCAGCTGCGGTCTAGATTAAAGCATTAGCCTTTTACCCAGAAACCCGAATTTGGTTCCCCCTTGGTTTACATGTGCAGCTGACATTAGGGAGCAAATCAAATTTTACCCATTAAAACTCAGCTCAGAGTTCACCTCCTTTCTGAACCCCATTTCCTCCCTCCTTCTTCATACAGTTTTACTCATAATTGCCCATGAAGTCACATACATTCCTTTGTGCCAACACCTCCTATGCTGTACTATAATCTTTTTAGTTGTCTATGCTCACCTTACTAAAAGGCACAATTCAGATGCATAGATAGTGTGTATAATCCCCCCACCCTCCGAATGTGGGCATGATCAATGAATATGATGGGATATTACTCCCCTGATCAGGTCACTCTATATGACAAAGAAGGTGGGATGGTCTCTTTGTGATTACCTTATGTGGTGTGAGACTGTCATAGCAGATGGCTGGGGCACAGCACTGCTGATGCCTTGACTATCAACCACTGTGCTTACTCCCCAAACAGAAGACATGACCCAGATTTCCTATCCTGGAATTTGAATTTTAAGTGAACTGAGACCAGGATCAGGTGGAAAGCATTGGAGCTGAATCATCCTAATGCAACACCCAGAATAAGACTCTTAAGTGAATTTCATAGCTGATATAGCTATAGGCCCAACCTTCCCCAGGCTGATTGTTTTGATTACTCTGGTCCAGTGAGCACCCCCTTTTTTTCTTCTTTTTTAAAGCTAGCTAAATGCAATTTCTTTTGCTTGCAATAAAAAAACCCTACCAGCTCTCATATAGTCAGCAATTATTATCTTCTTCTCCAAATAGTCTCTACAGCTTGATTTACCCTCCCAGATACTGTGTTTGTCTTTAAGTACATCTTAATTCTTTATAATAGTTAACTCTTTATACCCCAACTCTTTACACTAACTCTTACAATTATTCTAGGATTCTTAGACCCATTTCACTAAAGAGAAAACACAGGTCTCTTATTTTCAAAAGTCCATTTGTCCAGCCACTAATCTAAGCTATATTGCTTTAAAATAAGTGATGTCTGTCAAAGATGAAAGAGGCATTTCTCACAGAGGGAACAGAAGAATCTAAGATTAAGAGTAAGGAATAGGTGATGTAGCTATTGTAGATTAGAAGCTAAGGGAGGAGGCTTTTCAGAAGGGAGGAAAACCCCTGCCTTGAGGCATTAATCAATCAATGTTGGTTGTTCCTCTCAGGATTTTGTTTTGTACCATGATGTTTGGATAAAATATAAAGCAAAGGAATTATGAGAGACTAAAGACTTGGGTTCCTGTTCCCATGGGTCTCGGTAATCTACTTTTGATAATAAAACCAATGGTAGCAAAGAAAAGGGCTGTTGTGGGGATTACAGGAGATAATGCAAGGAAATCTCTCAGCAGAGTGTTTGGCGAGTAATGAAACTAAATAAACATTTACTCCAATTCCAGACTGTCCCTGTGTCAAGAGAGAGATTTCTTTCGTTAGATATGGTAGCGCCTCCACCTGAGATTTGCCCCAAGATTAGTTGATTTCCTGCTTGCCTGGCTGAAGACAGCCTTATTTCCCTCCTTTAGAGAGCTTTCCACTTTGGGATCTCACATATTAGCACCAATGCCTGTGAGATAATGTGGCAGATTGGCATTTTCTCCTACCCCCGCCCCCCCGCCATTGACTCCCTCCCTAAATTGGGTGGCCAGAAGACCATCTTTGATGAGAAAGAGAAAATGGGCATAATAATGCCTCAGAGCTTACACCTGAAACTAATATAAAATAATATTGAATGTAAACTGTAATTGAAAAATTTTAATAAATAATGCACCAGAGCTGTTTTTTAGCAGCATCAGGTAGAGAAAGGTTGATTGTCTTTAATGATTCCCGCTAAGGCTGGATTATTTCAACCCAATACCCTCCGGAATGAGTGGAAAGGCTAAAACCATTTTCTCCAGCGCCATCTAGAGGAAACTGTGACAATCAGGGGCCTAGAGGAAGAGGTGGAGGCTGGGGGAAGGGCAGAAATGAAAAGACCAAAGGAGACAAAAGGGAGATTTGAGGAGGTGGACTGAGAGGAGACAAGAGAGGGACAAGTGAATTCATTCACTCTATGGATATTTGTGGGCATCAATATACGTACACGTGTTTCAGGGAATGCACTCATGGGAAAAGAAGTCTGCTGCCGTCAAGGAACTCTCGTGACAGTGAAGGCTTGGACAATGGACTAGTGAACAAACAGACAAATAAGATAATTTAGAGAGTGACAAATTCGAAGACAAAGATAAAGGAGGAGGATGGAATGGAGAGTGCCTGGGGGTGACAATAGAGGGAGCAATACTGGATATGGTGTCCTGGGAAGTTCTCTCTGAAGAGATGATAGTTAAGCTGAGATCTAAATGATGAAAAGGCAGCATGTGGAGATGAAAAAATATTCCATGTTAAAAAAGAAACAACAATCCCAAAACTGCAAGTCAACATGGAAGTGCAGAGAGACACTGGTCCAGGTAGAAGGAAGAGAAAGTTTCAAGTCTTGGTGGCCATCTACCTGCCATGGCCAAGGAATGGGAAGTGGAAGGTGGGGCTGAACCTGAGGGCAGAGCTGTTCCTGCTCGTCCTTTAGAGTGCAGGTGCAGGCACGATTGCGCATGGTGAGAATTTTCTCTTCAAAAGTTCCAGATGTCAAGGGGAAGGGCGGTAATAATAATGCAACTTCCATAAATAAGGAACCTTGGGCACAGAGTAGTGAGTTGATCCTTCCAGACAAACAACACTGAGTGTCTGAGCCAGTGTTCAAACCCAAGGGGTCTCCATCACAGCCACCTGCTCTTTCCCTTAACCACAGAGATGTTTTCTGGATCTAGCTCTTGGGCTGTCTGCTTTCAAAGAAGTTTCTCTCTTTTCTTTATTATGTCTTAAGTAAACTTTGAGTGACATCAGTTTTAGTTAATACTAATCATCTTTATTTGGCAGTCCTATCATTTTCCTCCTGTTACCTTTCCATCCTTCTTTTCCTGTGAAGTTCAGCCTGCCTCCCTGCACTTGGTTTATTTAGCAGCTGACCCACCTCAGCAGGCCTGTATGGATAGGTTATTTTTGGCCAGAAGGGAACACAGTCATTTCAGTGTCTAAGAGAACAGGAGGTAGGCTGTCAATCACACTGTCCCTTACCAAGTACCCTGCAGCATGGGGAGAGCTGGGACCTAGCTCTTACCCCTCCCCTTCTGCTTATTCTAACATTCTCACTCACCCCAAGGACAGATATCACAAGGATTCTGAACTCCACAGAAGGTACCAGAATTCTGTGTGGAGCCTAGAAAAAATGCAAACTCTAGGGCCCTACTATTATTAGCAACTCTGATTCAGTGAACCTGGGATAGGGTGCAGGAATATGTATTTTAAAAGACATCTCAATCAATTTGTTTTCTCTAAATCAAATTAAAAATGATTTTGTTTCCAGAAATCATATGATTTCCACTTTTAGTTCAAATACATGTGTTAATATGAGTTTCATATGTATTATTAAATGTTTTTGAATATAATTTGAATTTATTGAGTAAATATTAGATATTTAAACTGCTGATAAAGGATGCATATTGTTAGAAGGTTAAAATGATATAGACATAATTAATTATGCATTTGGTAGTAAGTTGTAAAAATAACTAGAACATCGAGTTGCTGTTTCTCATTTATTTATTTAAAAAATAGTCTGACTCCTCCTCAATTAGGCACTGGTAGCCTGAGAGGCATGCTAGGGCACAGGGGTGGGGGAGGAGCGTGGGGGCAGGGGCTGGTGGGGGTGGCAGGGGTGGCGGGGGGAAAAATAAAAGACAAAAAAAAATAGTCTGACTTTATCAACTGCAGTCGGTATCAATTGGGGTTGCATTGTTTTTCAAAGCTCACAGAACTAAGAAGGTCTAGACAGTATCTGAAGAGGGGAGAGCCCTCTAATATCCTGTCTGCCATGGGTGCTTCTGAGAGTCATATTTTCTAAATTCATAGGTGTCCCTTGAATCTGACAACCCTGCTGCTTCCTGGCTGGGCTGGGGTTTGGGGAACCTGGGGGAGGGGGGGGGGAAGGCTGAGAAGCAGCCTCTCTGGGTGGCCAAGCAATTATTCCTTCCACCCCACCAAAAATCTTCTTCTGGAGGCCTTTACAGAGCTGCGTGAGGGTCAGCTCTACCGAGGGATCCCTTTCCAATCATGGAGCCACTCAGGAATTCTGACCTAGATGGTCCTTCCACTGACTTCCAGTAATGCCTCCTTAATAGATATTTCTGAATTCCTGTCTTCTTTTGTTTATTTGTTCATTTCTTCCTTCACTTATTCATTCACTCATTTATTCATTCGTTTGGCAAGAACTTATTGACCTCTACTCTGTACCAGGCACTGTTCTAGACACTGAAGAAGGAACAGTGATCACAACAGGCAGAAGTCACTGTTCATGGAGCTTATATTTCTCTGTTGTTAAACAAGTCAACAGAGAAATACACATAATGTTGAGTCAAGTGGAGATAGGGGAAAGGGATGCAGGGTAAAGGAAGAGGGCAGGGGCATTGCTTTAGAAAGTGTGATCAGGTCTCCTGAAGATATCATTTGGAGTAGAGCTCGGAGGGAGTGAGGCTGTTCTCTGGAGAACAGGATGCCTAGCAGAAAGACTGGCAATTGTCCAGGTTCGAAGCTCAGGTGCGATAAGTGTCTCTGAAGGACAGTGGGGAGGCCCATGTGGTTGGGACAGGATCAAGGAGGCAAGAGAGGGAGGACTGAGTTACATGGATAGGCCGCATCAGGCCTGAGTCCACTGGGCCAGGGAGAAGGCTTGGATTTTACTAGACTTCCAAGGATGAACCTCTTTGGATGCTGGAGATGACCACCACAATGAATGCTGCTAGTGTCCTGCCTGGAGCCCCTGGTACTCCTCTGACTTGCTCTGAGTCTGTCCTCCAGCTTCTTGTGCCTGCAGAGCACTGACAGGCTCCCTGGAACCAGCTCACCCCAGGGAAACTGGAAAAGCCAGAAGAGCCTGAAGAGCCACAGCCCCAGGACAATGCCGACTGATGTCATTGTAAGAAAGCCTGCCCCCATTTTCTCAATGGTGTGTTGTCACTTGTACCAAATCTTTGGTTCCAGTTCTGCTCCTGGGAGAACCCACCCCGGGTGGCTAATATCCAGTTACCACTCTCCTTGTCAGACCATGTCTCTCTCCTGGAGAGCTGGCTGGCAGCCTCTAGCAGGAATTCTGTGAAATTCCACTTGCCTCTTACTCTTTGGGGAATTATCTTCCTACACTTCTGAGTTTTACTATCTCCCTGTGACTGGGAGTTCAAAGTGCAATTTTGGGGAGGCAACTGTTCCAGCCTTTTCCATCCAAGAAAGCTTGGCCCTAACACCACCTTCTAGCTGTTGGCCTTTGGTGAGGTGCCTGGGCCGGCTGAGCTTCAGATTCCTGATATGGGAATCAGTGATAATCAAGCCACCTGGCTAGATGATTGTGCCAGTTAAATGCCACAAAGCTCATAAAGTGCTTGGCATCCAGTGGCTACTCAACAAATGCAATATCTTTCATCCCCTGAGCTATCCTTATGTATTAAAACTCTCTTCCTTTTCTTCAAGGACGTAGAGGAAAGCTTTAAAAATGATCACACTAGCAGGAAACATATACTGCATATGTATAATATTCCAGGAAGACTGTTAGATGGTCTGTACGTGTGATCTCTCTGAGCTCTCTCATGTTGTCTGTGATTTACTTTACACCTTTGAGCCTGGCAGTGCATTTCTGTGTGTGTGTGTGTGTGTGTGTGTGTGTGAGAGAGAGAGAGAGAGAGAGAGAGAGAGAGAGAGAGAGAGAGAGAGAGAGAGAGAGAGAGAGAGATTGCAGTTAAGCAATCGCCCACTGCAGCTGGACTGAACACAGAGCAGTGGTCACCTAGCACCCTAATCAAGAAGCCTGTCCAGAGCGCTAACACAAGCTTCTGCTATGTTCATTTCCATTGAGATCAGGTGCTTCATGTGTTAGCTTAGAGAATGTCAGAAATGTTTCTTTATTGGTGAAATTAGTGGCTTTCTAAGGAGCATGGTAACTGTTAGAAATGGGTTCCAATAGGGAAATAAAGATCTCCAAGATATTTGGAATGGATAAAATATTTTAGAAATGCTCTCTCCCTTTGCATGAGTTGAGTATAAAGACCCAGGGAGACCCGAATTTTTAAAAATAACTCAGGGGACGTAAATCCCTTATTTCTCTGGTATCCATCTGTGAGCAAGGAGGGAGGTTCTGGGGCCTGGCATGAGTGACAACTTGAATGGAGTCCTGTCTCAGCAGTCACCATGTATTTTTGCCTTCAGGGCACCTTCATGCAAAATGGAAATTAGAGCATTAAAAGACCAAGAACTGGGACTTTGTGGAACATACAGACAGGCAATTATGAACACTTCTGAATTTGCTTGCTAATAAATACCCATATGTGTGACAGAATTTTGAATGTCCTTTTTTTAAAATCTGTGGGCTATCTTGTAGAGAAAGGGATAGGCCAACTCTCCCCCACTGCAACCTTCTTAGTTTGCCTGTATTCACCTGCTAGGAACTTAAGAAATGTATGAATCAGTGAGTCCTATGAGGGATCCAACATTAGAGAAGTCAAGCAACTTTTCTGCAGCCGTGAGAAAGTAGCAGAACAGAGC
The DNA here is from genome assembly GCF_987537825.1 of Furipterus horrens. Classification (NCBI taxonomy): domain Eukaryota; kingdom Metazoa; phylum Chordata; class Mammalia; order Chiroptera; family Furipteridae; genus Furipterus; species Furipterus horrens. The sequence goes on along the minus strand of NW_028327171.1, from coordinate 130,578,648 downwards.
CCAAACTATGTAAATACAGAGGAGTGTTCTGATGGCAGAACAGCACAGTGATTGAGAGCAGTGCATTAAGAATGTAGTGTGACCCTGACTCTCCCACTTTCTCAGGTCCATGGACATGTTGCATCCTTACTCGTGTTGGATGACCAAAAATGTTTCCAGTCATTGTCAAATATTCTGTGGGGAGAAAAACTACTTCTGGTATTGATTCTACCTCCTTGGCAAAATGCTACCTTTTATAAAAACATATTTTCTGAAGGCTTATTATGTGTCATGCACTGTGTCCAAAGCTTCGACTATGGATTTGGTGTCAGTAACCACACCATCAGCTCAGGTGCATAAGATGTGTTTACTACGACCACTCCAGGTAAAAGTATGAGGAGATGGCTCAACATCACTCTAGAAGGTATCCAAGACCTTTACTGGGAGATGCCCATGTGCATATATGCCCATGGCAAACAGACCTAAACCAGTTGGGCGTTTCCTGTTGTGATGTTGTCACTGCCAGAGGTAGCTGGGCTCTATGCACTGACAGACAGAATATACAACATTCAAAGGCCAGGCCATGTATGACAACACAGCTCTGATCCACAACCTCTGCAGCAACCAGTCCAGAATGGTCAGGACTTGGTCAATGACTGCCAAATTTCCCTTAACTCAGGACTACCCAGAGAAAATCAAACATGCTCCTCAAACTAATTACATGAAATTCCCAGCTTCTAGTTAGTCCACATACAGTTTCCTTCTGCTGATAACTGAAATCGGGTCACATCTGAAGCTCTCCCTTTTCCCCACTATAAAGCTTTCCCACTCCTCTGCCTGCGTTTGGGTCTCTGCCTAACACAAGTGATGGCAGTCGACTCCCTTGCTGGAGCAATTTCTGAAGAAGCAGCCTCTGTGTGTTCTATTAGGATGGTTTCTGTTTGCTTCCAGAGTCTCCTTCCCACCACCTTGTTATCAGGTAGTATACTTCATGGAAGCAGGTCTCAGTAGGAATTCTGCCACACACACAAATATCGAGATGCAAGCAAGCACAGAAACAGTCATACAAGTGAATTCTGTAGGCTTGTGGAAACCCCAGTCATCAGTTCCTCAGGCATTTCCACAGCACCTTGCCCGAAGCTTCCACTAGAGGTAGATGAGATTATAATCTAGACAAGAGAGGCAAGGTCACTTGACTATACTCCTGCAACCCCCTTCAAAGTATCTGAACTAAGGATCAAATGGGAGTCCTAAACCTTGCGGACACTCAGGAGGGTTTAGGCAACTAAGTTCACTAAAGTACTTAATAATAAAAAACTTTGAAAACCAGTTGTATGTGATGTAATTATGTATGTGCAGCTTTATTAATGTGTTAAATGTAAAGATCTGGTGGCAAGTCTCAGAACTACCATGATTTTGGAGACCATGAGCATAAATATTTCAAAATACCTGCAACTGTTGTAATGTGAAATGTAAATATCTTTAATTTCTATTGGCTACAAAGACACAGGAATGTCTATGGTTGTCTGAATTCACATTTTAAAAAAATGTTAAATTTTAGCTAAGGTCAGTGAAAATGAAGAGGTAATTTAGTCCCACATCCAAGTTCATGAGCTCCCCTCAATGTGCTCTGTGGGTCTCTGCATGAGAAGCCCTGGCCTAGAGTGAACTGTTTAATACTCACAGAGAACACTGCCTACCCTGAAGCAAGCTATAATATGCCACCGTTTCATGGAGGCAGAATTGTCACTTACTTGACACTTCTTAGTCTCCTTTCTACCACATCTGGAAGATGAGCCCAGGGACCACAGGGCCTGTGTTGTGTTGAGACTTAACACTGCTAAGTCTCCAGTGTTAGAACAGCACCTGGCACATAGCAAGTGTTCAAATATTTATTGGATGACAGGATAAGATGGAGACAGCAAGGTGCTGTGTCCTGAATGGGCCTCATGTGCCCAGGTGGTCACTGGATGAGGTGCTGGACACTGACAGAGTCTCAAGGCCTCCCTGGGAATAGGGGGAATATTGGCACCAGCCCAGGCCAGTGAGGGGCAGTGGGCTCACATGTGGTTCTGAGCACTCCACCAGGTGGTCCTAGGAGCTCTAGGCCCAGTGCATGCTTTCTGGACAGTAGGCTCTCTCTTCTGGAAAGTTTTTCCAGAATCAGCAAGTAGCTGTTCCCCAACCCTTCTCATCCTTCATGTCCTCTGTGTCAGGGCCAAGACTTCCTTTTGTCCCTTTGTCCAAGAGGATCCTTCCTTCCCCTTTCACTCCTCCACACCGCCTTCTCTTTTCTCTCTTCTATTAATTATTCTGTAATTCTCCCCTCCCTTCACAAGAAAACTTGATGGCTGATTAAATCCAGAGCCTTGGTATTTAAGAGCCTCCAAGACAGTATTGATAACATTTTCTTGATGGCCTAGAGCAGCGGTTCTCAACTTGTGGGTCGTGACCCCTTTGGGGGTTGAACGACCCTTTCACAGGGGTCACCTAAGATCATCGGAAAACACATATATAATTACATATTGTTTTTGTGATCAGTCACTATGCTTTAATTATGTTCAATTTGTAACAATGAAAATGCATCCTGCATATCAGATATTTACATTACGATTCATAACAGCAGCAAAATTACAGTTATGAAGTAGCAATGAAAATAATTTTATGGTTGGGGGTCACCACAACATGAGGAACTGTATTAAAGGGTCACGGTATTAGGAAGGTTGAGAACCACTGGCCTAGAGGGTCTCATTTTCAAAAACTGTCCAAATAATTTAGTGATATTATTTGCAGAAAGAGAGAAATAGACACAGAGAGAAGCAGGGTCAGAGAGAGGAGAGGTGAGGAGAAGGGAGGAGAGGTGATGGGAGGGGAAGGGAGATTGAGATTGAGAAAGAGGATGAAAACCATCTGACTGTTTACAGTCTCACCTCAAGTATCTTGTTTTAAATCATTCTCAAAAATATTTTGCAAAGCATATATTATTAGCCCATTTCAGTACTAAGGAAACTAAAGACACAAAAATTAGGTAAGGTGCCTAATGGTACACAGCTGCTAATGAAGGAGGCTGGCTTCAAAGCCCACACCTTCAATTCCCAGGCTCTTGGCCTCTCATGGTTGGGCAGTGGGTGGACAGGGCTGGAGAACTGCCTTGGGACAGCGGCTCTCAAACTATCTGTGGTGGGGTGGCAGTTCCTTTCCAATCTGTTTCAGATCAATAAGCGGGTTTACTGTGCAGAGTTAGTGTACATCTCTTGCCACAAATGCCTCCCCAGTAAGTCTGCAACATCCCTACTGGTCCAACTCTGTTGAACTGATCACAGTCTCAGATGTCATGGAAGGTCAGATCTCTCTATGATTTCTGTACTTATTGTGGACTGGTAGCAAACAGTTCACAGATGGGCAGTGCCCAGGGGACCACACTCAGGGGGCAGTGTTGTAGGCCACAGACTTTGCACTGTCCCCAGGGCTCCAGGAAGGCTCTGAGGCTGGCAATGGGGCACTGCCCGGTGAAGGACCCTAGGTATTTTACAAATCAGAGGCTGCACAGCTGGCTCTAGATAAATAATTTGACAATGTTTTCATTCATGGGGAAGAATAGCTATGACTCCTTTGAGGTGCTAAGTGAAATATTTTCAAAGACTGTTTTGCTTTGTGTGTGATGTTACTTATAGCATATTTATGGCTGTTGCTATGCGTTTTGGTTAAGAAGCAGTTGAATTGTTTAAGAGCTGTCCTTTCAACAAGGACTTGTTAAGATGTTTGGACATCCTTGCTGTTGGTGATTGTGCCTATAATTTTGCTTTTCTTGGAGCTCCCATAGGGGTTTTTGTGTGTTCCTGGTAAACAGATGTATTTAAATAGTCTGCATGCTTCAGGATTATGATTTTTCGTTCAAGTACGAGTATGTGGATTTGCTGCTATCTCTTTCTATCAGCATTCAACACCCGAAGAAACGTGTTTTCCAGTTTGTTTCTTTGACCCTTATTTTAATTCCTTGTGGGCAGCTCTGCCTCGGTTTGTACAGTCCACTGCTAGCAGCATTTCAGAGCTGAAAACCACCCCAGCTAGCTGGCTTTCTGTCTCAGACACACCTTTTTGATGCCATCTAGTGGCCAAATAGGTTGATTTCAGGTCCTGGAATTGAGACACAGATGTCTTGCTGGTAAACCTGGGCTCACAGTGTTTAAGGAACACTCCAAAAATTTGAGAAGCTGAGGCACCTTAAGACAGTGGTCAAGGAAATGGCCATTTAGAATAATTAGGATTGTGTGTTCTTTTTTCTTCAAAAAACCCTACTTAGAGCATAGTTTTGAGAGCTTGTCAGGTTTGAATTTGAACTCTGGCTCTAAAGGCTTGCAAGCTGGGTGACATTGAGCAAATTACTTAACCTCTTTTGGCCTGAATTACTCATATATAAAAAGGAGATAATAATACTATGGTGGTAAGAATTAAATAAAATAATATATTTCTAGTGTGTATCCAGTAGCTGGCACATGATAACAGCTCATTAGTTATAATGGTTATTATTATATTATTATTTACTGCCTGGATCATGACAGGCACTTTATAAATGATTGTTGTAGTAATAATAACCAAGTCCAAATTATCAGCCAATTAGCATATCAATTAGCCATTTATGCACTCAAATCTGTTTAGTCTGGCACTGAACAAAATACATGAGGGTGGTTATAGGTTTTTGACTTTTAAGAGCTTAGAATCCATCTGAGTTGAAAAACACAGCCAATATCATGGTAGTCTGTCTGCAGAGGCTGGAGTGGAGTGGGGGAGGGGAAAGGGGTGAGAGCTGGTTGGGGTGCTGCCCAATGAAAAGAAAGAAAATGAGTGGATGGTGTTAGCAAATACTGAGGTAGGAAAGTGCAAGTAGCACTTGATTGGCTACACACTAGGCTGAGATGTTATATATGGGAAGTGCGAAGTCATTCTCTGCCATCTTCTGTACTAGTTTCTTTTTAATCCTCGCCTGAGGTTACACTTATTGGTGAGAGAGAGAAAGAGAGACAGAGAGACAGAGAGACAGAGAGAGAGAGAGAATGAATCAGTTGCCTTCTGTACTCAAGACCAAACCTGCAACCTAGTATGTGCCCTGATGATTCTCCAACCAACTGGATTATACCAGCTGGGCTGAACTAGTTTCCTATAGTTGCTACAACAAAGAGCCTCGGTGGATGAGAGCAGAAATGTGTTCTCTCACAGTTCTGGATGCTAGAAGTCTAAATCAAAGAATCAGAAGGCTTCTCCTGTTCTTCGCAGAGTCTCCGAGGGAGAGACCATTCCTTGCTTCTTCCAGTTTCTGGTGACAAAAGGTGTTCCTGGCCTTGGGGCACATTATTCTAGTCTTCACCTCTGTGGTTACATGGCCTTCTTCTCTTTGAGGGTGTCTTCTTGTCTTTCTCATAAGGACACTTGTGATGGAAAATCTCCTCATTTCAAAATCTTTACATTAAGAACATCAGCAAAGACCTTTCTCCAAATAAGCTCATATTTACAAGTTCTAGGGACGAGAGTTTGGCATCTTCAGGGCCATTATTCCATGCACACCATCTTGCTTTTAATTTTTCCCTTTAGTATGAATTTTCTGAGCTTCTTGTTCTTTTCTAGTCCTCTTTTCCTTAAATCTACTATTCTCTTTTTCTTATACTCCTCCCCTATCCTTTTTTTAAAAACCTGTTTCTCCAAAGTTTACCAGGAAAGAAGGAGTTTTTAGGTAAGCCAGACCTTTGATGATGTGTGACTGCTGAAGATGACTATTCCCTTCCTTTCCCTTCCTTCCCTCCCCACCTCCTGCCTTGCTTCCTTTCTCACCCTCTGGCTATTGCTCTTCTGGGCCTCCCTCTGTGCTGCTTCCTTCTGCGGCACTGCCTCCTTTCCCACTCCATACCTCAAGCCCCATCCTCCACTCCTGCCCAGCACCAGCACAACCTCTTCTAGGAAGTGTTCCCTCACCAATTGCACTTTCCCTGAGGAGTTTTCTTAAGGACTCTGCTGGCATCCTGGGCTTTTTTTCCCTTTGGGTTCACTGAGGTTTGGCAGGTGGCTCTGTTCAATCTCATCTCTTAGGGACCTAGGCTGACAACAGAGTAATTTCAATGCCTGCTTCCACCATCACACTGGCTCCTAAGGCTTCCACCTAGAAAAGACACACATCAATTCTGCTTACATGTTAATTGATCAGATCAAGTCACATGGCCACGCCTGACTCTTAGGGAGCTGGGGAAGTGCAATCCTACCTGAGTCGAGGGCAAGACCGGAAACATCTGGTAGATGACACAGATGACCAGCAAAACAGATGAGCCTGCTGTAGAGTTTAGGTCCAAGCTAAGAGGACAGCATCTCTGTCCAGGTATCCTCAGGCTCAGCCCATTCAGGTTTACAGAAATTTATACAAACTTCATAAATTCAGGGCAGATGCAGAAAGAGGGAGGGCATGAAAGTACCTGTCTGTGCTTGCCCTCAAATTCACCTACTGAATTCCTGGGCAATGGGGTGGGGTAGGAGAAGGAGAAATCTGCCCGCAGACTTCAGATGTTAAGAATGGGCAGAGGAGTTGGAGTTTCACAGGTGCCTCAGTTTTCCCTGAGTCTCTCTCTTTGAGATGCTCACATAACCAGGAAGAGAGATAAGTCTGTGATGACCCAACCTCTGTCCACCTCCCCCAGAAGTTTCCAGAATGGGTAGGAACAGAAGTCCGCATCAACCTGACTGAGTGGGCTCAGGAGGAGGGCCTAGGGCCCCTTCGTGTCTCAGTAAGGAGAAGGTCCCTACAGACACCAGAAAAGAACACTGGGGTCTCCCTGCAGGGGCTGCCCTGTGGCTCCCAGCTCTGCCTCTTCACTCTCACTGAAAACGAAGTGCAGCTTTGGATTTGGTGCTTCTTCAGGGTGTACAGTTTCTTTCTTTTATTACTTTTAATCCTTTTTTTTTTTTCCCCATGTAGGATTTCTTTAGTGGAAGTGAGCTCTGCTATAAGGAAACTTGGCACATGAAATAAGATAAATTAGGGAATGGCTCTTTGCTCTGTGAAAGGGTCCTTTGATGTAGAAAAAGGATTTGTCATGAAATTTAAGATACTTGAGCTACAAAAACTCAGTTGGTATACAACATTAAAAGGACACGTGTTTTTCTTATCTAAAGCTAATCTGCATATTGTAATATGAAGAATAAGGAGCGATTAAAATAAAAATTTAGTAGAAACTAACTCTTTATGTAGGAAAAAATCCTGGAATTTGGATCAGGCAGTTATAGTATCAAACCCTCTCTCTGCCTTTTACTGATAGCTAAGTGGTCTCAAGGAGGATGCACACCTGAGTTTCTTCAATGGACATGAAACCTTGTACCTCAGGGGCTACCTAAATAACTCACAAGCCATAGCCCTCACTGGCACCTGGCACTGAGCTGGCTCTTGGAAAATGTTTTCCCCTTTTCTCTAAGAAGTTAATAAGGATGGTGTCCTCACTGTGTTTATAGGATGTGTGTGTGTACATCTCTAAACAGACTTGTTCAGCTTCCAACTGCAGAGAGAGCAGGGCAAGAGACTGGGTTTCAGGTTGCAGGGATCTTCACTCTTAAGTTCACAGCCCAGGATGAGTGAAATTAAAGTGATTGCAATTGCTTGGGCTTCTCTTCAAGTTGCCTCTAGGAGGGCCCCAGGCTTTTCCCTCACAAAGTCAGATGGAGGAAAAGGACTATTCATGAGTTATAAACAATAGGCAAAGAAGTCCCTAATATTTAGTTGTGAGAAACTCCTACTTGAAATTGCATTTTCTTCACAAAACTGACCAAGAGAGCTCCTCTGTTCTAGCCAGGTGGGTGAGGGAGGAAGGACCATGAAAAGTAGCAGAAGCTTCTGCTGCTCCCTCCTCCTGGACCCTGGGCACAGGGACCTCAAGGGACCACACCTGTGCCTCTCTGGAAAAAAGACAGGGAAGCCAGCAGCAGAGTTCTGGGACTATTGAAACTCATCGTCTGCCAACAGTGCATGAAAGTGTTTTCCTCCTCTCCTCCTCCTGCTCCTTTTTCTCCTTTTGCTCCTCCTTCTTCTCCTCTATCCTCTCCTCCTCCTCCTCCTTCTTCTTCTTCTTCTTCTTCTTCTTCTTCTTCTTCTTCTTCTTCTTCTTCTTCTTCTTCTTCTTCTTCTTCTCCTTCTCCTTCTCCTTCTCCTCCTCCTCCTCCTCCTCCTCCTCCTCCTCCTCCTCCTCCTCCTCCTCCTCCTCCTCCTCCTCCTCCTCCTCCTCCTCCTTCTTCTTCTTCTTCTTCTTCTTCCTCTTATTTATTTTTCTTACAAAAATCAACATTCTCTTCTAAGAATTTTTTAGATTCATAAGCTCTGATTTTTCTTTTCTCTCCCCTACCTCTCTGATTGTTCCTGCTCAGCCTCCTTTGGAACCTGACCCACTCGTTCCTGCGTTGTGGAAGCCCCTCTATTTTCTTTTCACTCCCTCCTCTCTCTAGGCAATTTTACCTTCTTCTGTAGCTTCAGGAGATGCCCCCTCAGTCCTTCTAAATCCGTATTTCTGTATGAGACCTATGTCCCGCTGCCAAATGTGCATCATCACTGGGTTGTCCCACTGATACCTCAAGTTCAACGCGCCTTGAACTGAACTTACTTTCTGCATTCAACTGCCCAGACTCTCATGCCAGAGATGCAAGCCACAGTTTACTGTTTTCTCTTCATCAGTCTTCAAACAGTCAATGACCATTTCCTTCTGTCTCTTCTTACTGTCACTTCTCTAATTCAGGATTCAACATCTATTACCTGCATCAGCCTCCTAATGGGTCCTTCACATGCCATCTTGACCTGCCCCAGTTTGTTTTCCGTAGAGACACCAGGATCTCTTTGTAAAAAAGTGCAAAGCGGAATATTTATTTTCTTAAAAGATCTGAGTGGCTCCCATGATCCACAGGATGAGCTTCCCTCTCTCTAGTAAGGCAAGGAAGGCACTCTGTGGTCCAGTCCCTGTCTCCCCACTCGCTTATTTTCCCACTACTGCCACACCACATCACTATCAGTGGTCTTGTGGTTCCCCAAGCAGGCCACGCTGCTTCAAACCTCTGTTCTCAATTTCTGGAAAGTCCTTTCTTCTGCTGTTCACTTGGTGAACTCAAAAGCATTATTTGATTTTTATTTTTCTCCATGGAGTTGTCTTTGCCTTTCCAAACTGAACTAATCACTCCCTACTTTGGGCAACTGATATAGCTCATACCATCACACCTTCATTGCTGCACTTGAAATTACTTTTTATGAGTCCTTTGTTCCCATTAGACTGTGAGTGCCTGAAGGCAGGAACTGAGTTGCATTTATCTTTGTTTCACCAACTTCTGGCCCAAGGTCATATTTTAATATTAAATAGACACTGTTTCAGACCTCGAGTGATTTGCAGGGGACTTTCTGTGCACTTAGTAGGGAGATATATAGAAAAATAATCTGTCCTGTTTTCAAGAGTATCTCGCTCATGATTTGTAGTGTTACTTGGTGTCTGAGAGCTGCTCAGGATCCCCCACGTCTATCCCGTACCCACAACATCTCTTTCGGTTCTGACAAGTTTTTGAACTCTTCTTTCTTTCCACAATGTGCTCTGCTTTCCTTTCAGTCTAACAGATAGACTAATCTGGGCTAATTTTGATAATGGTATCAATAGCAGATGACACAAAAAAATAACTGTAGGCAGTTTACATTTAAGTAATATGACTGTTCTTCATGTTATTTATGTTTTAGTAAAAATAGCTACCATTTCTAAGTTGATTTTATTATTTTAGAAACAAATTATACTGTGGATATTACAAAAAAGTATTTTTATAAAGAAAAGCCACCTCAAATAATTGCTGAACTTTTAGTTGATGTTTCTTTTAGAATAAAAGATATCAGTTTCTTGCCTTGGCTGGTGTGGTTCAGTTGGTTGGAGCATCATCCCATAACAAAGTTTTCACAGGTTGATCCCCACTCTGGGCATGTGAGATCCCTGGTCCAGAAGTGTAAGGGAAGCAACCAATCTATACTTCTCTCTTGCATGATATTTCTCCCTTTCCCTTCCCCTCTCCCTTTCTCTTTCTAAAAAAAACTGATGATTAAACAGTCCATGAGTGAGGATAAAAAGAAGATATCAGTTTCTTTAAAAAATCCTTAAAATTCATGAAGAGAATTATGACAAATTGTCAGAAATTAAAATCAGTAAATTTGTTTAAATATCTGTTTCAACTTCAGGCAGTATCTACTGAGTTTCTTCTTTCTTGTCATAATTTTGTTCATGTCTCACTTTTTCCTGTGTGTTCTAATTGCAGTTGACCATTGAGCAATGCAGGTTTTAAAGATATTAACCATTTGTGTGATTGAAAGTCTCATATAACTGAATACACGTCAAGGGAGGAAGATGGCGGAGGAGTGAGGGGAGGCTGCACTCTCAGGCTCCCGAGACCTGTCTGTAGTTTAGGCTAATTACAGACAGAACATCTCAGTTAAAATCTGGATACTGGCAGGAGTTGAGCCTTGGCACTGCTGGATCAAAGAAGACCATTTGGGAGTGACCTGTCTGGTGAGGATAGCGGAGGAGAAAGGGATGAGATGGGATTTCTGACTGGGTTGGCTCCCCGAGCTGCGACTGGCAGCATGCAAAGATTTTTCAGTGATCCCAGGTTTCCCCAGAGAGGAATCGGGGGGAGAGCAAGGCACTGCTCGCTGGCAGAGCCAGGAGTGGGCCAGGTGGCATCAGGCTCTGAGACACAAGAAACAGCATACTGCTGTGTGTGTTTGAATGTGTTTTTCCTTTTTTCTATTTCTCTTTTGTTTTTTGAGGAGAGGGGAGGAAGGGCAAGTGGTGGGACAAGATTCTTGAGGAACGCAGATGCAGAAGTGCACTCACCTACTCCCCAACCCTCCCCCTGGGTCATGCAAGCATGCACACAGGAGTGCCCCAGTCTGCCTGCCCAGGTGCACAACCAAATCGTTGGCTGCCATGCCCAGATGCCCCCAGGTCCACCCCAACAGGCACAAAACCAACGTGCCAGCTGCCCCAATAGGTCCGCAACAAACCGGGCTACCAGTGCTCAGAGGCCTCACCCTCCACTGGAACAGGAGAGCAACCAGTCCACCTTGGACCCACCCACACTGGTGCACAACAGGTCAACCTGCTCCTGGCCTGCGTGAGGGAATGTACTCACCACTGGCTAAGGCCAAAGGACAGTGAATTGAACTGGAGGCACTTTGTAATAAGTTTTGGGTGTCGGCTCTTGAGAAAGAGCTGGGAGAGCAGTGGACTAGGTCCCAGTACAAAATCATCCCAAGTGCTATGGGAGAAATCACTTAAGCAGACTGTTCCTCTCCAAGTGGCATCAGCTGGAGGCAGCAGCTCAACAACTGTATACAAGAAGGTCACACCATAAAGGCAGAAAATAAAAGCAGATCAATCTAAGAAGCAGAAACAAGACCAGTGCCCAAAATGGGGAGGTGGAATAACACCCCACTAAAGAGAAACAGCACTCCACCAAAAGGAAAGTAGGAATTCCCAGAAGGAGAGGTAGATAAAATAGAAGCAAGCAAGCTATCAGACATGGAATTCAAAACAATAGTAATGAGGAAGCTCAATGAACTCGACAAACTCAAAGAAAACTACAACAAACTCCAGGGGAACTACAAAGAACTTCAGAGAAACTACAAAAAACTCCAGGGAAGCTACAAGGAACTTACAGAGAACTATACCGGCATAAAAAAAGGACATAGAATCTATAAAAAAGAACCAGAAAGAAATGAAGAATACAATTTCTGAACTGAAGAACACAGTAGAATCAATCAAAAGCAGGCTAAATGAAGCAGAGGATCGGATCAGTGAGTTAGAGGACAATGTAGAAAAAAAAAATCCCAAACAATGCAACAAAATGAAAAAAAGACTGAAAAAGAATGAAGAGGGTTTAAGAGAACTGCAGGACAACATGAAATGAAACAATATTTGTATCATAGGGATAAAAGAAGGAGAAGAAGAGGAGCATGGGATAGAACACCTGATTGAACAAGTAATGACAAAAAATTTTCCTAACTTGATGAGAGAAAAAGCCATGCAAGTCCAGGAAGCACAGAGGGTCCCAATGAAGATGAACCCAGAAAAGCAAACTCCAAGGTGCATCATAATTAAAATGGCAACATTCAAAGAAAAAGAGAGAATCCTAAAAGCAGCAAGAAAAAAACAGCAAATAACATACAAGGGAGCTCCGATAAGACTATCAACTGGCTTCTCAACAGAAACACTACAAGCCAGAAAGAAATGGCATAAAATAGTTCAAACAATGAAAATCAAAGACCTACAACCAAGACTACTCTACACAGCAAGTCTCTCCTTCAAAATGGAAGGTGAAATAAGGAGTTTCCCAGACAAAAAAAGACTAAAAGAATACATCTCCACCAACCCAGCATTGCAAGAGATGTTAAAGGGAATGCTTTAAGAAAAAGAAGAAAAAGAGAGAGGGAGAGGGACACAGGTACAAAAAAAAAAAAAAAGAATAAATTCTTGTCAATAATAACATTAAACATAAATGGATTAAATGCTCCAATCAAAAGACATAGGGTAGCAGAATGAATATGAAAACATAACCCACATATATGCTGTTGACAAGAGACACCCCTCAAAACAAAATATCTACACACACTGAAAGAGAAGGGATGGAAAAAAGTATTTCAAGTAAATGGACATGAAAAGAAAGCTGGGGTAGCAATACTTATATCAGACAAAATAGATTTCACAGCAAAGGCCATAAAAAGTGACAAAGGAGGACATTTTATAATACTTAAGGGAAGAATTCATCAAGAAGATATAACCTTAAACAATACTACAAAGCCACTGTGATCAAAAGAGTCTGGTACTGGCATAAGAACAGACATATAGATCAGTGGAACAGACTAGAGAGTCCAGAAATAAACCCAGGCATCTATGGCCAACTAATATTTGATAAAGGAGGAAGGAACATAAAATGGAGTGAGAAGAGCCTCTTTAACAAATGGTGTTGGGAGAACTGGACAGGGACTTGCAAAAAAATGAACCTAGACAGCCAACTTACACCACACACAAGAATAAACTCAAGATGGATCAAAGATTTAAATGTAAGCCATGACACCATAAAAGTCCTAGAGAAAAACATAGGCAGGAAAAATTCAGATATCTCATGTAACAATATCTTCATGGATATATCTCCTAAGGCAAGAGAAATAAAGGAAAAAATAAACAAATAGGACTACATCAAGCTAAAGAGTTTTTGCTCAGCAAAAGAAAACATCAGCAAGATGAAAAGGAAACCAACCATATGGGAAAACATATTTGCCAATGATATCACAGACAGGGAACTGATCTCCAAAATATATAAAGAGCTTCTATGACTCAACATCAAGAAAATCAACAACCCAATTAAAAAATAGGCAAAGGACTTGAGCAAACACTTCTCTGTAGAGGACATACAGAAGGTCCACAGACACATGAAAAAATGCTCAACATCATTAGCCATCAGGGAGATGCAAATAAAAACCACAATGAGATACCATTTACACCAGTCAGAATGGCCATCATCAACAAATCAACAAACAACAAGTGCTGGCAAGCATGTGGAAAAACGGGAACCCTACTGTACTGTTGGTGGGAATGCAGACTGGTGCAGCCACTATGCAAAACAGTATGGAATTCCCTCAAAAAACTAAAAATGGAACTGCCTTTTGAACCAGCGATTCCACTGCTAGGACTATACGTGAAAAATCCTAAAGCACTAATTCAAAAGAACTTTTCACCCCTATGTTCATAGCAGCACTGTTTACAATAGCTAACTGCTGGAAACAGCCTAAATGCTCATCTGTAAATGAGTGGATCAGAAAATTGTGGTACATTTACACAATGGAATACTATGTAGCAGAAAGAAAGAAGGAACTCCTGTCATTTGCAACAATATGAATGGAACTAGAGAGAATTATGTTTCGTGAAATAAGCCAGGTAAAGAAAGAAAAATACCATATGATATCACCTAATACAGGAAACTAAAGAACAACACAAACAAAGGAACTAAATAAGACAAAGAACAGAATAGCAGTCAATAGGAGGCAGTGGGGAGGGAGAGAAGGGGGATAAGTAAGGGAAGGGTTTAATCAAAGAATGTGTATAAATGACTCATGGACATGGACAACGGCGAGGGATATGATTGTGGGAGAAGGGGTGAGCTGGGTGGGGGAGCAAAATGGGGGGAAAATGGGACAACTGTAATTGAAAAACCAAAAAAAAGTAAAAATAAAAAAAAAGAAGATATAACCTTGATAAACATATATGCACCCAACTAAGGAGCACCCAAATATATAAAGAATATATTGGAAGACTACAAGAAGGGTATCAAGAGCAACACACTTATAGTAGGGGATTTTAACACCTGATTGTCAACAATGGACAGATTTTGGAAGCAAAGAAACACCAAGGATATTGAGGCATTGAACAACACTCTAGATCAAATGGACTTAATTGATATATAAAGACATTTTTACCCCAAAGAAGCAAAATATACATTCTTTTCAAATGCACATGGGACATTTTCAAATGTAGACTACATGGTAGGACACAAAATAAACCTCAACGAATTCAAGAAAATTGAAAGTATATCAAGCATCTTCTCATATCACAATGCCTTGAAACTAGAAATCAACCTCAAGGAAAAACTCAAAGACATTTAAACTCATGGAGAATGAAAACATGCTGTTAAATAATAAATTAATAATGACATCAAGGAAGAAATAAAGAAGTTTCTGGAAACTAATGATAATGAGCACACAACAGCCCAAAACCTATGGGACACTGCAAAAGCAGTATTGAGAGGAAAGTTCATAGTAATACAGGCCTACCTAAAAAGGATAGAAGAATCTCAAATAAAAAAAATCTAACCCTACAGCTACAAGAACTAGAACAAAAACAACAAACAAAGCCCAAGGCAAGTAGGAGGAAAGAGGTCATCAAGATCAGAGCAGAATTAAATGAAATAGAGACTAAACAAACAATTCAAAAGATCAACAAAAGTAGGAGCTGGTTCTTTGAAAACAGAAACAAAATTGACAAGCCTTTAGCCAGGTTCATCAAGAAAAAAACAGAGGACCCAAATAAACAAAATCAGAAATGAAAGATGAGATATCACAACCAATATCACAGAAATACAAAGGATTGTAAGAAATTACTACAAACAACTATATGGCAAGAAACTTGACAGCCTAGATGAAATGAACAAATTTCTAGAAACATATAATTTCCAAAACAAAATCAAGAAGAAGCAGAGAGGCTGAACAGACCAATAACAAAGAGTGAAATTGAAACAGTAATAAAAAAAACTCCCAGCACACAAAAGACCTGGACTGGATAGCTTCATAGGTGAATTTTACTAAACATTTAGGAAAGAACTAGCACCTACCCTTCTCAAACTATTCCAAAAAATCCAAGAAGGGGGAAGACTCCCAAACTTTCTATGAAGCCAGTATTACCCTAATTCCGAAACCAGGTCAAGACACAACAAAGAAAGAAAACTATAGGCCAATATCGCTGATGAACATAGATGCTAAAATCCTCAACAAAATATTGGCAAACAGGATTCAGCAAAACATTTTAAAAAATCATACATTGTGATCAAGTGGGATTAATCCCAGGGATGCAAGGATGGTTTAATATACTCAAATCAATAAATGTAATACACCACATAAACAGAATGAAAGACAAAAATCACACGATCATATCAATAGATGCCGAAAAAACATTTGATAAAGTACAACACCCATTTATAATGAAAACACTCAGCAAAATGGGAACAGAGGGAGCATACATCAATGTGATAAACGCCATATATGAGAAACCTGAAGCCAACGTCATACTCAATGGACAAAAACTGAAAGCATTCCCCCTGAAGTAAGGAACAAGACAAGGATGTCCACTCTCTCCACTCCTATTCAACATAGTGTTGGAAGGTCCAACCATAGCAATCAGACAAGAAAAGAAATAAAAGGCATCCAAATTGGAAAAGAAGGAGTAAAACTGTCATTATTCGCAAATGACATGATAGTGTACATTGAAAATCCTTTAAACTCCATGTAAAAACTATTGAACCTAATAAGTGAATTTGGCAAAATAGCAGGTACAAAGTCAATATTAAGAAATCAAAGGCATTTGTGTACACCAACAATAAAATATCAGAGATAGAAACAAGAAACAAGATCCCATTTACTATAGCAACAAGAAAAATAATGTACCTAGGAATAAATTTGACCAAAGAGGTAAAAGACCTGTACTTGGAAAACACATAACACTGAAGAAAGAAATTAAGGAAGATACAAATAAATGGAAGCATATACCATGTTCATGGATAAGGAGAATCAACATCATTAAAATATCCATAGTACCCAAAGCAATTTACAGATTCGATGCAATCCCTATTAAAATACCAGCAACATATTTTACAGACGTAGAACAAACACTTCAAAAATTTATATGGAACCAAAAAAGACCCTGAACAGCCACATCGATCTTGAGACAGAGAAACGCAATAGGAGGAATCACAGTATCTGACATCAAACTATACTACAGGGCCACTGTAATTCCAATAGCCTGGTACTGGGATAAAAACAGAAACATAGATCAATGAAAGAGAATAGAGAGCTTAGAAATAAACCCAGGCCTCTATGGTCAACTAATATTCAACAAAGGCAGAAGGAACATAAAATGAAATGAGAAGAGCCTCTTCAACAAATGGTGTTGAGAGAACTGGACAGGGACTTGCAAAAAAAAATGAAACTAGACCATCAACTTACACCACACACCAGAATAAACTCAAGATGGATCAAAGACTTAAATGTAAGATGTGACACCATAAAAGTCCTAGAGAAAAACATAGGCAAAAAAATTTCAGATATCCCACGTAACAATACTTTCACTGATACATCTCCTAAAGCAAGGTAAATAAAGGAAAGAATAAACAAATGGGACTATATCAAACTAAAGAGTTTCTGCTCAACAAAAGAAAACATCAGCAAGATGAAAAGGGAACCAACCATGTGAAAAAACATATTCGCCAATGATACCTCAGACAAGGGATAGATCTCCAAAATATATAAAGAACTTACGCATCTCAGCACCAAGAAAACAGGCAGCCCAATTAAAAAATGGGCAAAGAACCTGAACAAACACTTCTCCAAGGAGGATATGCAGAGGGTCCACAGGCATATGATAGAATGCTCAATATCACTAGCCATCAGAGAGATGCAAATAAAAACTACAATGAGATACCACTTTACACCCCTCAGAATGGGAATCCTCAACAAATCAACAAACAACAATTGCCGGTGAGGACGTGGAGAAACGGGAACCCTACTGCACTGTTGGTGGGAATGCAGACTGTTGCAGCCACTATGCAAAACAGTATGGAATTACCTCAAAACCTAAAAATGGAACTGCCTTTTGAACCAGCGATTCCACTACTAGGATTATACCCCAATAATCCTGAAACACCAATTGAAAAGGACCTATGCACCCCATGTTCACAGCAGTGCTGTTTACAACAGCCAGGTGCTGGAAACAGCCTAAGTGCCCATTTGTGGATGAGTGGATTAAAAAACTGTGGTACATTTACACAATGAAATACTATGCATGAGATAGAAAGAAGGAACTCCTGCCATTTGCAACAACATGGATGTAACTAGAGAGAATTATGCTTAGTGAAATAAGCTAGGCAACAAAAGAAAAATACCATATGATATCACCTGATACAGGAGACTAATGAACAACACAAACAAATGAACAAAATTGAACAAGGAACAGAGTAACAGTTATCAGGGAGGAGGGGGAGATAAGTAGAGGAAGGGTTTAGTAAAGGAACTAATATAAATAACCCATCAATATGGACAATGGGGTGGGGATTGACTGTGGGAGAAGGGGTAGGCTGGGTGGAGGGTAGCAATGAGGGAAAAAGTGGGACAATTCTAGTAGAAAAACAATAAAAATAAAATTAAAAAAAAGAAAGTCTTGTATAACTTAAGATGGCTGTCCATATCCATAGATTCTCAACCAGATGGAAAGTATAGTTGACACGTAAAAAAAACCCACAGGTTTAAAATGCTCTGGTAAATTGAACTGTGTGGGTCAGTTGAAAAAAATATGCATATTTGTGAACCTGTAGAGTTCAAAGTCATGTTGTTCAAGGGTCAGGAGTAGTTTATGTCCATCATAATAGTTCCAGTTGCCTTGCTAGAGACTGAATAAAGGCAGGACATGTGACTTGGCTCTGGAAATGAAATGTGAGGGAGGGTTTGTAGGAGAGTCTTGAAAAATGTTTTCTTTTATTTTTTTGTCTTCTTCTGTTGGACAGTATGATGTTTGCATGAATACCTACAGATGTGGCAGCCATGGGGAGGGACAGGCAAGGGTCAAGCAAACATGAGATTTACAGGGAAGTACATTCATTGCACCTGCTGAATTAACCTAGCTAGGGCCTCTTTGCACTGGGAATTTTTACGATGTAAATAAAAAATCTTCCATCTTTTGACCCTATTGGTTCTTTGAGAAGATCAACGAAACTGACAAATGTTTAACTAGACAAAGAAAAAATAAGAGAGGAGACTCAAATTAATAAATTTGGAAATTAAAGAGAGGGCTTCACTACTGACCTTATAGAAATGAAGAATTAAAGTCCATGAACAATTACATGCTAACGAATTAGAAATTTTTTAAAACTATATTTTATTGATTATGCTATTACAATTTTCTGACTTTCCCTCCTTTTCCCCCTCCACCCAGTATCCCCACACACACTCTCCCAGGCAATCCCCACACCATTGTCCCTGTCCATGGGTCATACATATGTATTCTTTGACTATTCTATTTCCTATGCTGTACTTTACATTGCATGAATACCCTTCCCATCAGAGAAGGAAAACTCTGATTCCAAAAAACCTCCGCTGCCTTGCGGCATACCTCTTCAGGGGAAAGGCTAAGGGAGTAAACCCCGACAGAAAATCCGGAGCCGGAGTTCCTAAGGCGGTTTGACGTTGTAGTCAACACTGGCAACTCCTGCGGCGCACCTGAAGCCAAGCTGTATTGACTCCGTCTTTCCCTTGGACCCTTCAGCTGCGAAGAGAGGGGGGGTCTGCTGCATGGGCAACAGCAGACCCTCCATATCACCCCGCCCAGGCTCTGTAGCTTCAGCTTCACTGTCGATTCAACACGGGAGGAGACAGATACCGTGTCACTCCCGAGTCGGACTGCACAGCCATTCTCGGCGGTGCAGATAGACTCTTAAGAAGCTACACCATCGTCTCTCGAGACGGACGGCTGCCGACGACGACGACGACCAGAGTGATTAGGCAAGAAAAATAAATACATGGCATCCAAATTGGAAAAGAAAAACAAACCTTTTTGTAGATTATGTGATTTTTATATAAGAAATCTTAATAAGTTCACACCAAAAATCATTAGAACTAATAAACGAGTTCAGCATGATTGTAGGATATATTATCAGTATTTAAAAGTCATTGTAATTTGATCCATTGGCAATGCACAATCCCAAAATAAAATTAAGAACACAATTCCATTTAACATAACATCAAAAAGAGTAAAATACTTAGGAATAAGTTTAACAGAAGACAAGTAAAAACTGTACACTGAAAACTGTAAAATTTCATTGAAATAAATTAAAGAAAACAATTAAATGGGAAAATATCTTATGCTCATGAATGAGAAGACTTAATATTGTTAATATGACTATAGTCCTATAGATTCAGTGCAATCCCTAAAAGATTCCAACTGACTTTTTCAGAAAGAGGGGAGATGATCCTAAAATTCATATAGAAAGAGCCAGAACAATTTAGAGGGAAAAAATGTAGGACAAAAATGTCCCAATTTCAAAACTTACCATAAAACAACAGTACTCAAGATTGTGTGGTACTGGCATAAGGCAGACATAGAAACCCATGTAATAGACTGGGAGACAAGAAATAAAACTTTACATTTATGGTCAATCAAATTTTTATAAGGAAAATGCAGTCTTTTCAAGAAATGATTGTGGGACAACTGCATATCCATGCAAAAGAATAAATTTGGACCCTTATACTGTATATAAGAATTAACTCAAAACAGATCACAGAGCAAAATGTAAGAGCTAAAACTATAACATTCTTAGAAGAAAACAAAAAAAGTGAATCTTTTGTTTCTTTTTATTGTTTTAATATTTCTATTTTTTCATCTCTCAGTGAAATTTCTTCTCCTCTGTTATAACATGGGAATACTTGCTTTAAGCCAAAGTGGTGAATCTTTTCTTTTAGAAATTTCATACAGTTATTGTGGGAGACAGGGGTGGGGCTCCTTCTAGAGAAGCTCAATTTTTTAGAAAGAGTGGCACTGTGGTGTCCTGGAAGAACACTGGATGAGGAGTTAGCAGGCCAGATATTTGACTACATTTCCTTTCTTATTATCTGTGTAAGGTACTTAACTACTTGGAGCTTTAGTTTTTGTGTGTAAAACAAAGTGAATAACAAGATCCTTACCAATCTCATAGGATTAGTAGGAAGATCAAATGGAATGAACAATATTATCCTATTTGTAAAATACTATAGAAATATAGCATATTATTTATATATCTTCACATTGAGCTCCCTGGAAAGCTGTCAGGGAATATGAAACAAAAGGATGTCACAGCTACCGTTGCCTTTTTATTCCATCTAAATGAATATCCCCCAGCTAATCTGCAGTCACAGAGGAGTCACATTAATACAGAATTTATATAATTCATAAATTGGTACTGCAGCCTGGAAAGGCTTTAATGAGTTGCCTTCACTCTTAATTATTTTTAAACCTCCATAATGGTCAAATGAGCTACATGGCAGTTCAACTAATTAATTTGTGTTAAGCCCAAAGGTCCTGAATGAGTGGTGAGTTTATGAACATGCAGACTAAGGGCTCGGCAGGAGCATGTCAAGCCTGAGTGGGTATCTGGGCTGGTTCCCATTTGTTCCTCCCAAGTCAAGCTCTGTGTGTACATTGCATTCATACAATTCCCATCTCTGTTTATTACATTAATATTAGCCTTGAAGCTTCTGAAAATGACCTCATTTGCTGTCATTTGCCAGAGAAAACTTTGGAATTATTTGTGAATTCCAGTTGCCTATGCTTGCATTGTTTCAGTTTCTATGATTAATAGAGAGTAGGCTGGATGTTACTTTTATTTTCTTGCAGAATAGTTGCTTATTATTACTTGCTCAACTCATTGGCTTGGTAATGAGCATATTTCGAAGCAAAAATCCCATTGGGTGATGATGGCATTCCTGAATGCTCTCAGCCTGAGCTGTGTGCTTCAGTGGTTTGAGCCTGTCCAGTGGGCTGACTGCTCTTGCTCAGGCCAGGAGGCTGCCCTCTCAGGCTCTTCTCTGGGCAGGGTTTATTACCATGTTCACATCTCTTTGGGTTTGGAGTTATAACCCATCTCATCATGAGGCATTTATGCCCAAATGGTCAGAAAGGCAAAGAGAAACAAAAAAGGAAGTAGGCATGTTGAGTCATTCATCTTACTCATTTAATTTTCTATCAACTATGTCCAGCACGTCAGTGATATTTTGCAATGGCAACACTAGCAAATGAGTTCAGAGGTTAAAAATATACCTCATATAGCACAAGTTGTGAAGATTTAATGATATACTGTGTGTAAAGCAGATAAAACAGAATCTGGTATGTAGCAAAAAAGAATGTTTTTTTGTTTCTTTTTGTTTTTTTTACATTCTTCTTGCCTATAAATTAAGCATCTTTGATGATGTCACAGATCTAGTTTAATTTTTGAATGAAAACAAACTTTAAATGAAAATAAACTTTAAATACAGCTGCACTAGTTTATAGTCTACCACTGAGCATTGTGATTTTCCTTGAATTACGATTTTCCTCTTAAGATTATCCTCCTTGTCATTAAAGGGACTGCATTAAGTCCATTTTTAATTTATCCTGTTTGTTTGTATAAACACAATTACATATGATCTTTAAGTCTGCTTTGCTGGAACTTACACAAGGAACCTTTAGGGTGACCTTCAGTTTGCTCTTTAAGACACAGAAGCTGAGCCACATACCTGGCATTCAAACTTGCCTGTAAACACCTGTCTTTTCCAAGTCCTTAAGGTATTCCATTGTGCCTTAAGGTTCCCTCTAGCCATCTTTCAGGAAAGCAACTTTTGTTCCTTCCCTGGAAAGATTGCCATGAACCATACAACCAACCAAGGTACCAGGTCTTTTTTCTCATGGACTTTTATTACCTTCAAAAGTCAATCCCAGTTCCTCAGGGCTTTTTGGTAACAACGAGAGTCCAAGTATGCCTCCTTTAGGCATGACATTCCAGTCAAAGTCTTTGTTAACAAAACCTCTCTTGACAACTGGTATTATTAGTTTTTATGTAAAGAACCTTATGTCATTACTTACTTCTTCAGAATGCCAAATTCTGGAGGGATAAGATAGGGAGAAAAATATACAGTGTGCAGGAAAATCCTTGTCCTTCTAATATTCACTAAAATTGCATTTCCATACTTTACATGTTCTTTTGTTCACTTTTCTAGATGTGAAGGTTTTTTTTGGGGGGGGGTGTTGCTGGCTCATGTATTTATTTATTTTGCTTTTTTTTTTCACCTAAATTTTTTTGTTTGTTTTTCTATTACAGTTTTCCCATTTTTTCCCCATTGCTCCCCACAACCCTGCCCACCACTTCTCCCACTGTCAATCCCCACCCCATTGTCCATGTCCATGGGTCATTTATACATGTTCTTTGACTATACCTCTCCCTTCTTACCCTCCTTCTCTCCTTTCCCCATCCCCCCTTGTCACTGTTAGTCTGCTCCTTGTTTACATACCTCTAGTTCAGTATTGCTCATTTGTTTATGCTGTTCCTTAGTTTCCTGTAAAAGTCATAATTGTTGTGCATGGTTCATCACCTTGGGGAGCTTACTTCAAGAGGGTGGGTGAATAAAAATGTGTTAATCTTTGCTATGGTGCAATTAGTGTCATAGGTGAGGCCTCTTACAGGGCATTTAGAAAAAGAAAGGACACATAACGGTTGGTAGAACCAACAAGGTCTTAAAATATGTACTGATATTTGGAATTGAGAGCAGGTGGGATTTCATAGAGGGGAGGAAATGGCATTCAATGCAGGAAAAGGGTTTTGACAAAGACTTATAAAACACAGGTCTTGTTCTGGGGGCAGATATTTATCTAGGGCAGACTGACAGAAAAACCTAGCCGTCCCTTGGCTCAGAATCTGAGCATTCTCTACATTGACAAGTCACATTGAGAATCACTATATTTTCTTTGTATTTCCCCAGATCAGGAATGGCTTATCAACCTATACTGGAAACATCAATAGAAATATTTATTATTTGATAAATGTAATATTTGATATGCTTTTTATAAATCACAAAGAACCGATAAGGACCCTCTCTTTAGACTCTGATCTGCTGCCAATCCTTTTCTTCATCTGAAAATCACTGGACTTTATTAGAGCTTAAGGTATGTATGTGTGAACCCATAGGGGTTAGTACTCAGAACTCAGTACTAAGCAGACTAAAGAGTTAATACTGAGTAGACATAGAAGAAATTGATCATATCAGAAAGCTCTTATCAGAGGAGGAGGAGTTAAATCAAGGAAGACTTTATAGAAGAGGTACTATGAACAAAGCATTGAGAAATATAAAAAAATTTTGTGGAGGGATAGTAGAATAGGGGAACTGAATATCCATTTAGTGCTATATTGTTAAATGAATAAGCAGCTAATGAATGAATGAGTGAATAAATGCCAGGTGATATGAAATTATTCAGGTGAAAGATTCCATGGATAAAGTGAATCACTGAGGGACAGACAGGTTACCAAAGGTGAGCATGTCACAAACTTTCATGGCTCATATGTGGAACTCAGTAAGTTGATAGCAGATAAAGAAAAAAAAAATTTTTTTTTCCTACTGTCACATGAGATGGAAAGGTTTCCTTAGAGCTAATTGAAATTGAGTGCAGTTACCAGCCTGGTTTCCTGGAGTCAGCAAGAGAGGTAGTTTAACTTAAGTATGCTCTGGGAATTTTACTTATTCTCAGTTGAAAATCAGAGCACTATTCCATTCAGGTGAAATAACCCTGGAAAATCTCCTGGGCCTGCAGCAGATTAACCATGAGTAAAATTCAGGCAGAAAATAGAGGTGATAGTCAGGCTGTGTTATCAACTGTTCAACCCAGGGTGTGGAAATGAACTTAATTCAGCAGAAAATAATTTTCAGGGTAAGAGTCAGTAACCTTGGTAGCCTGCTTGCCCAGAGATGACAGGCTAGGTTCCTGTCTCTAAAGGCACCCAGCAGTGGGAAGGAGGAAAGGGAGCAGAAGCAAGCTTGTCAGTGTTTGCAGGAGGTCAAGGCTACTTGATCTGAGATGCTGGGCCTCCTGCCTGGAAGCCAACTACAACAGAGGCCAGCTCAGAGCCTGGTCTTCAACTTGTGCATGTAAGTTTTGGAACTCTTTGTAGGTGACTCTTGCACAAGAGTTCTGCTGCCATTTTTATTTTATTTTATTTTAGTTTTTTACCCTCACCTGAGGATATGTTTTTTATTGATTTTAGAGAGAGAGGAAGGGAGAGAGAGACAGAGAAACATTGATGTGAGAGGGAAAGATAATCGGTTGCCTCCTGTACATGCCCCAACCAGGGATCGAACACATGACCTAGATATGCGCCCTGCCTGGGGATTGAACTGACAACCTTGTAGTGTATGGCATAACACTCCAATCAACTGAGCCACCTGGCCAGGGTACTGCTGCTATTTTGAAAGAGAAGGCAAAGCACAATAATTTTCTAGATGGTCACAAACTCGATCAGCTCCCCTTTCTCCACCCAGGTTCTAAATAATTTGAGAACCAAGACAAAGGAAAGGCAGGTAGAAAGCAAATGTCACCAGTATAACCAGTAGAAGACAGGATGGAGGACATGGCTTTTGATCTGTTAGTGCCCCCAAATCAGGCACACTCATCCCTCCTCCCCACCCCAGCATGTTGAAAAGAGCCTCCCCTAGACAAGTCCCAGACACCACCTGCTCCCCAAGGGAAACTCATTCCCTAGAAGAGAGAACAGAAGCTGAGACAAGCACATGGTAACCAGCAGAGTGAGGAAACACTCTACTCTAGTATCAGGCTGACCATGTGGTTTCCCTGACTCATTCAGGAACTTACTCAGGATGCAGAGGGCAGTAGCTCTTACCACTTCTCCCCCCTCAACACCTTTTCACCCTACTTACTATGGGCTCTGAAGTCAGCTGGCTTTCTGGACATTATGGTAAGAAAGGTAGCTGCAGTTCTTATTTCCTTGAAAAGGCATCCAAAAGTGTTTCCAAGGTTGAGTCTATTTAATTCAATGACCTGCTCTTGGATATACTGGGGAAATTTTGGATTCTGGGTACTGGGAGCTGGCAAGAACCTGCACCGAGAATTAGCTATGGAATTTACAGGGCCCAGAGTAAAAGGAACATGTAGGCCCCTGGTTGAAGTGTCATTAAAAGTTGTAAGACAATGACAGCAGAGTACTGATCCAAATTCAAGACCCTATCAGTGTGGGGCCATGTGCAACTGCATAACTCACACACCCATGAAGCCAGCACTCTAAGCTTATGGATATTATATATAGTCTCTGGATGATTTCCTTCACTGCTTGTTCTCCAATGGGGTCATCCTCTCTCTCTGTCTCTGTGTCTCTTCTACAAACACACATACCCACACACAGACACCCCTTAACTGTGATTATTATATAACATGTATTAAAGAAAATGTACTTGTCAAAAGTGCTTGATCAATTTTCACAACACAAACACATCCTCGTAACTAGCCTTCAGATCAACTAACAGAATATTATGAGAATCTCAGAAACCTCTTATGCTTCTTTCTAACCATTCCCCATTTCTTTTGTAATTGGGTTCTTTTATTTAATTATCTTTGTGAGATTTATTCATGCTGTTATATGTTGCTGAGATAATTCATTTACATTGCTGTATTCTAAATTGTAGTTATTCATTTAAGTTATTTATTGCTTCAGAGTTAATGAACATTTGGGTTGTTTCCAGTATTTGACTATTACAATTAGTGTGACTGTGAACTTTTCAGCAACACCCTACTGCTGCATATGTGCACTACACTTCTGCTGGATATGCTGGCTCATGGAGTAAGCTTATGCTAGACTATAGTAGTTATTGGTATTATCCCAAAGTGATTGCCCAATTTGCCCTTGTACTAGTAGTATATGAGAGTTCCATTTTCTTAATGCTCTTGCCAACATTGATTTTGTCTTCTTTAAAATTTCTTTTTTTGACCATTCTGTTGGAGAGGTATATAAAAATTGATATATTTACCCCTTCCCTAATTTCAGGAAGGATTGAGAGATTCTTATACTTGTATATGAAACATGCCTATTTCAGCTTCTCTCTGCACAGTGGCTTTACTCTCTTGCATCATTTTTTTTTTCTCCACGTTGTGACAAAAAGAGTCACAGAAAATTTTTTTTTAAAAAGGATTTTATTCATTAAATTTTTAGAGAGAGGGGAAGGTAGAGGAAAAGAGAGGGAGGGAAACATTGATATGAGAGAGAAACATTGACTTGTTGCTTCTTGCACACCTGCCACGGTGGACCAGGCCTGCAACACAGGCATGCACCCTCACTGGGAATTGAACTGGCGACCTTTCATTTTGTGGGATGACACTCAACCAATTGAGCCACACTAGCCATAGCATTTTTTTAAAAGAGAAAATTCTATTGCTTTTAAAATTTAGGAGAGAGAACTCTTCAGACTAGAGAAGTCAAAGAGGATTTTGTGGAAGTGATGGAATTTGAGTTAAATTTTGAAGAACTTGGAGAAGGTGAGAAAGAGGCGTGAAGGATTCTCAGCTGGTGTAAGATGGACAGAGGTCATGTCAAAGCTGTTCTGGCTACTGTGGCAGATTAGCTCAGGGAGCCCTGGTTGATGTCGCTGAGGGGGGGGGGGGAGGAGCAGAGTGTGCAGATGATTACTTATGACTGAGAAGCTTGGTGGTTACCATTTGTTTGCTCATGTCTGGTTTAGGAAGATTAATCTGACAAAGGTCCATTCAAAGGAACCAGAAGGGGAAAGCTGGAGACTGGTTAGGATAGAAGGAAGAAATATTGGAGGGTTGGGTTAGGGTTCTGGGCAGTATCAGAAGACCATGAAAAGGTTAGACATACGTGGAAAGAACAGTTGATGGTCATTGACCATCCTCCCGGTCTCCTGTAATTGTCATGGCTACAGTTGGGATGCTGATTAGAATGCCATGGAGAGGGCTATGCTATCTGGGTCCTACCCATCCTGCCTTTAGTAAACCAGTGCCAATATAAAGATATGCATATTAGGTACCTTTCATGAAATTGTTGTCTAACAAAATTATGGTAGTGCCAGTGAGCCTAAATATATAGGAGTATTTCCGAATAAAATTATTTTGGTGCCTTTCAGCTGATTTCATGATTTCTCATGGTGAACATAAAGGTTTATTTTATTGATTTACTAATTTTTATAAGGATATAGAGCTTATTTTAATGGTTTGCAGTCTCAAAATAAATTGGCATGATACAGGCTATATTATATCACTCTTTTTCTCATGCCTGCAAGTGAGGTCTTTCTGTCCAAGTCTGCTTTAAAAGTTGCAGGTACCATATCAATCTCTTTCTCTTTTTAATACTTACATACTACCCTGTTTGTATGTGAAATTTATTCTCTCTCTCTAGAGATATATGTGTTTCTTTTAAATATTTAAAAAATATTTCATTCTGTCCCACTGCCAAATGCCTATTGTAGGATGCAAAAGACATGCACCCAAGTTTCTTTGTGTCCAGAATATATGAGGACATGTATGGAACCAACTTTCAATGGTTTGTGCTGAAGGGACGTGTTGGTGATAGTTAAATGGTCAGGGATCTGCAATCTTTGCTGATATAGGCCACTCTGCTCTTTGCCTGAAGCCAAAAATAGCTTTTGTTAATATATGTGGGTGTCTGTGCACATGAGCATCTTCAAGCAAATCTGTGAAGGGGGAGAAGTGTGCTGAAAGAGGGCCCCAGCTGGTTAGTGAATAGGAATGG
Organism: Furipterus horrens; assembly: GCF_987537825.1. Taxonomy (NCBI): domain Eukaryota; kingdom Metazoa; phylum Chordata; class Mammalia; order Chiroptera; family Furipteridae; genus Furipterus; species Furipterus horrens. Next base: position 130,550,532 of record NW_028327171.1, on the reverse strand, counting down.
CTGTGCATTTCTTGAGTGTTGTTTTTCTGCTATTTGTTTCCCACCAGAAATGTCCATGAATCTCAAGACAAACCACCTACACTTACTGGTCCTTAGTTTCCAACTGTTTAGTACGAGGTTAAGGCCACCTGTCCTATAAATCAACAAACACTCCATAAATCTTTCAGCCATTTCCCATGAGACATTAGACTTGGAGCATTTGACTTTAAAGAGTTGGAAGGACAAAAAGAATATTTATTACCAGTTCTCATTTAGGCCAAGTTTGCTGATCCTGCTTATCTAAAACAAGAGCCAACAATCCAGAGTGATTTTGATTGAATCTAAATATTTCTCCACATTTGAATGGGCTCTGAGGGCCTGTCCCAGCACTTGTGCCAAAACATCTGCCTGTTCTGGAGGAGAGCAGGGTTGTCTGTGTGTGCAATGGCTCTGCCTTGGCCAGAGACAGGCGATGGTGTCATCATCCCTACCCCACTAGCTGTAGCCCTCCAGCTGCCTCCTGCAGGATGCATTGTAGGTGTTCTCTGACTACTTGATGAATAAAAACAAAAGCAGTGATTCAAAAGACAACATAGCACAACAGAGGTAACATAGTGTGGCTTTGGAGTTATCAGACCCAAGTTGAGGTTCCAGTTATGCTATTTGTTAATTGTGGAACTTGGTATAGAAATTACTTAACCTGGTTCATTCTCAGTTTTCTAGTCTGCAAAGTAGACACATCTAGATCTTCCTCACAGGGCTCTTGTGATATTAAGTAAGAGCAATCCATACAAAGCTCCTATCACTGCATGTGGCATACAATAGGTACTCAGGTAACTGCAATGATTAGTGCAAGAACCATGTGCTGGGCAGATGACAGGTGAGTCGAGGGAGGATAAGCATAGAGAGAGGAATCTTAGGGCCTTTATCTTGCAAGGTTTGACCCAATGTCAGTTTTTCAGTCTGAAAAATTGAAGTGGGATAAAGCAAGAGCCTCTAGATGTGTCCCGTCTGAAGGGCCTGGGCCAAGAAGACTGGAAAGAGCAAGAAGACTGACACAGCAGGCATTTCTCTCCCTGCTTTGTGTCCAGCTCTGTGTTTGTTTTCAGTGGTTTTATTTCACTGTTTGCCGTCTTTCACAGACAGTCTTTCTGACTGTATCCATTAGCATCTGAGTCCAGTGAAGTGCGGAGGTAATCACAGTAAAACCTGGACAGGACATGCCTGTGCTGGGAACTATGACATCAGGGATCTGTGTTGAAGACATGTTTGGGAATGACACCATTTATTGTATTCACATGATCTTCCAGGGATATTAAAGAACTCTCCTTGCTCAGTCCTCCTCTAAGGTGTGGTTGGCTTTTGTATTAGCTAACTCCCTTTGTGCCATGGAAAGCTGCACCACATAAAGTGGTGGACATTGTGAATTCCCATATTACTTAGTATCATATCCAATTCTCCCTCCCTTCCAAGCATATGGAAGACAGGCAGGCCCCTGTGCCTCGTTCTGGATCAGTTCTGAGCCCAGGCAGTGAAGAGCCCACGCATCTCTGCCTGTCTTTCCTAGGGCCTGTGATTGTGCAGGAGGCTTTGTTTTAGAAGCAGAATTATAAGACTAAGGCAACCGGGATCCCTGAGCAACAACATGAGGAAAACTGCCTTAAAGAATAGTCTGCATCACCCAAACTCCTTTGTCTCATTAAGCCACCAAAGTTTGGGAGCTGTTTGTTACTGTAAGATAACCTCACTCAGTCCTGACATGGTGGCTCAGTTGGTCAGAGCATCATCCCATATGCCTGAAGGTTGTGAATTGGATCCTAGTCAGGGCACACACCTAGGTTGTGGATTCAATCTCTGGTCTGAGTGGGTACAGGAAGCAAGCAATTGATGTTTCTCTCTCACATTGATGTTTCTTTCTCTCCCTCCCCCATCCTCTTTCTCTAAAATCAATAAACATATCACATACCTTTGGGTGAGGGTTAAGAAAATAACCTCGCTCATTTAAATACAAATATCAGTGAGAAAACACTATAAATCTATTCATACTTTTTTACCATTAGATTATCTATGGCACTCCACCTGCGCCTTTAGTATATATAGTATATCAGGTACCTCAGTTTTTAATTTTCTTGATAATTATGTTTCTGACCCAGAGTCCCACCCTTTCCACCTTCCATCCCCCATTTTGGAGGAATCATATTGTAAAAACTCTTCAAAATGAGGTCAAGATACCATCCTGGTCAGACCAAACCTATCCCCATGTTGTTGAAAAACATGCATACTTTACTGAGGGTGAAGAAAGAGAACCAAATGATCTGCAAACAGAATTGGATTTCAGGATTGATCCTTTTTTTGATAAGTCTAGAGAAATATATGAGCCAATATTAAATACTTTGAAAATATATTATTGTCATTTTTTAAAGTTAATGTCTGATCTCTTTATTTATTAATAATATTTTATTTATCTGTTTTTATAGAGAGTGGAAAGGAGAAAGAGAGGGAGAGAAACATCAATGTGTAGTTGCCTCTCATGTGCCCCCAACTGGGAACCTGATGTGCAACCTAGTCATGTCCCCTGACTGGGAATTGAACCAGCGACACTTGGTTCGCAGGTCGACACTCAATCTACTGAGCCACAGCAGCCAGGTATTATTGTCAATTTTTATTGTTTCTTGTTTGTGTGACCCCAAATAGGAGGAGGTAGCATAGGGTAGATATCTAGATGAAGGAGAGTGAAAATGAGTTTCTAGGGGAAGCTCGTTGGGATCAGCAGTGTGGTTGAATGTAATCATATGTCCTAGGTCACTGTTGCACAACTACAGTGGACACGGATCCCACTATGGCTTATGGAAATGGGACCTTCTGTGCTCAAGGTATGTAATGTTGACTGTTCAGAGTGTTAGATACTAACTGTGTCCTGTCTGTATCTAAGTTTTCTCATTGTGTAATGGGGCTATTGCATACTTCCCTGGTCTTTGGAAAAGATACAATGCTTGGTACTTTTCTGGATAGTTTTATCGTTTCTTTTTTATTATGGGTAAATATAATTTATTTTTAAAACCCACAGAAAATAAAGACTTCTAAAAAAGCCAAAATCAGAGACATGGCTGAAATCAAAATTATGACTGATAAAATACCAAATAAAATTCATGGGACCAGATCTGGCCTCCTGCTTGCTTTTGTAAGTAAAGTTTCATTAAAACGCAGTCAAGCTCATTTACCTTACATAATGTTTGTAGCTGTTTTCACAGTACTATAGCAGCGTTGATTAGTAATAGTGATGCAAACATGTGAATCTTAGAATCACTTGATATAGATTTCTGGGTCCCAGCTCAGAATTTCTAATTCAGTAGGTCTTGGGTGGGGCCCATGAATGTATATTTCTATCAGGTTCTATCCAGGTGATGCTAATGTTGCTGGTCTGGTGATCATGTTTTGAGAACCATAGGACTAGGGATGATAGCTGGCAAAGTGTACTGATGAGACAAATTCTGATGGACAGAATGGGCACCAGCTGTGCTTAGGGTTATTCTCCAACTTCCAGAACAGGGTAGAGAAGAAAGGAGCTCCAGGTGCCTTTTTTTCTATGACCATTTGGCTCAACTGAACAACAAACATGTGGCTATCCCAGGGCTATACAGAGGATATTCTTGCTGTAGTTACTGAGTTCATATTATATACATAATATTTGGGGAACTCTGTGGATAAAGTTGGCTATAAAACAATCCCTCTACTTGTGGGTGTGTGAGAATCCTATAAATCTGCAATGCCTGAGGTAAAATGCTCCTTAAGTACAGTCAGCAGGTACCAACTTGCAGCTAGGTAATTACTGAATTCCAGATGAACACAACATAATTCATCTGCTATTACTTCTTTCCAGTGGATGTCAACTACTGAGCTCTGCGAGCTAGTCTTTCTGAGATGAAGGCAAGCAATGATGATCAGCCTTTTTTTTCAATACCCATTTGTGCCCTCATATTCCCTTGGGATATTAGTTAATTGTTTTAGGGTTACAGAAGAAGCCATTTGGCATAAAAGGGAGTGGTGGTAGGTGGAAGAGTCAGACCTGGAGTAGGGAATGAAATGGGGGTTGTCCACAGAGTTCTTATTTGGAAATTCAGCTGTGAAGGAAGAAGGCTGGAGTCCTCTTTACTTCTGAGGCTTCAGGACATGCATTTCATGAGTGAGATCCTGCTTTTGTTGCTTGTTCCTGAAAATTATCTTCCCACAGTCACACACTAGGAGGATTAGTGAGAGGGGAGGTTTCTAGTCCCTACTGTCCCATACAGTTAATTCTTTCAGGCTGGACTTGGATTCTCTGTGAGGAAGCTCTTCAGAGACAGCTGAGGGGACTGGAATTCACTGAGAGCCAGCTTCCCTCCACCACTCCAGATGCTGCTCTCCTCATCACCTCTTCACCATGGGGTCCTCAAGATGTGGGGAAAGCACAGCTGCCCTGATGTCTCCATAAGGAATCACCATGGCAGCACATTCCTGATTGGAATCAACCCCATCGTGCTGGTTACATGAGAAACGTGATGGCAGTTAGGAGCCTGGGACCAACTGTCCAAGGACTAATGACTCAGGAATGAGGTTTCCAAAGCAAGGCTTCTAAGCATCTTTCTTCTAGCCCAGCTATGGGGCTTGTCTCCTCCATGTGGCCTGGGGAAGACCTAGAAGAAGGGGAAACAGCATACAAAGCAGGAAAGGCAGCTTATGTGTCTGGGTATCGCAGGGCCTCTGCATCCTCCCTCATCTCCCCAGAGGACTCCTTGTGCTATAGATTGTTTTAGGGCCACTTTCCCTGCCTTCTCTGAAAATGTGTTCCTGACCTCCTCATTACAGCTGGCCTATTCTCTGTTTAAGCTTCTGGAACACATCTCCATCACAGTACTGTATATACATTGCCCAAATTATCTGGTTACAAGTCTATTTTTGCCTGTGAATCATATGTCCCTTTATTTTACTTATTTAAAAACACATAATATGTCTTAACTCTTCTGAGTGCTTAACAAATGCTAACTTATTTTGTCTCTTTTTATTTCTTTTTCCCAGTTTTATTGAGATATAATTAACATATCACATTTTGTAAGTTTAAGGTATACAACGTGATGATTTGATATATTGCAAAACAATTACCACAACAAGATTAGTTAACACATTCATTACCTCACATAATTACATTTTTGTGTATGCTGAGAACACTTAAGATTTATTTTCTTAGCAACTTGCATGTATATAATACAATATTATTAACTGTAGTAACCATGCTGTACATTGGATCTTCAGAACTTACTCATCTGCTGACAGAAAATTTGTTCTGTTTTACCAGCATCTCCCCATTTCCTTCAGTCTCTAGTCCTTGTCAACCAGCATTCTACTCTCTGTCTATGAATTCAGCTTTCAGATTCCACATATAAATGAGATCATTTAGAATTTGTGTTTCTCTATCTGACTTATTTTACTTAGCATAATGCCCTCAAGGTATATACATCCTGTTGCAAATAGCAGGTTTCTTTCTTGCTCATGGCTCAATATTTCATGGTGTGTGTGTGTGTGTGTGTGTGTGTGTGTGTGTGTGTGTGATGGGCAGGCATGATTCAAAAGACTTTGATGACTGCTGTGTGGAGCCCGGCCCTGGGTCTTAACTGGCTGGTTTTTGTCTTTGATGCTTGCTATGAATCCCACCCTCTAGGGGGTTTTAAAAGTAGAATAGAAATGCAAAGTAGCTTTTAAGGAAAAGGGAACCTGCTCTGTTTTTCTCTGAATAGCCCAAATTCTTGTCAGTAGAATGTGAAAAACAGAACGATTAAGTAAGAGGAAATGTTTTTGAATTTGTGTAAAATACCTGGGTGTTTCAACCCTGTACTGATCTGCATTTCCCTTTTTTATTACTCCCAACCTTTGATGAAGGGCTGCATGTTTTTCTTATGCATTTCTGCATGTAGAAAATAGATAAAAACCCCAACTAATAAAGAAACAGGGGTGGTTTTCCTCAGAAAAAAAACCCTCCCTTTCTTTCTCAGATGGTGGGTGTCTGAGTAACTTCTTCATCCACTCCGAGGGACCCAGAGTCTCTCTCATGTGTGCACCACATCTTCTTTATCCATTTATCCATAGTCACACTCTTAGGGTTTTTCCATATCTTAGCTACTGTGAATAATGTTACAGCAAATATGGGGTGTAGACATCTCTTCAAAAACAGTGATTCCAATTCCTTCAAATATATAAACAGAAATGGAGTTGCTGAATCATGTGGTAGTTCTATTTTTAATTTCTTTTCAGGGGGAGAACTGTTTTGATTACTATAGCTTTGTAATATAGTTTGAAGTCAGGGATTGTGATGTCTACAGATTTATTTCTTCTATTTCTGAGAAAAAATGCTCTTGGAATTTTGATAGAAATTGCAGTGACTTTGTAGACTGCTTTGGGTAGTATGGATACTTAATATTAATTCTTATAATTCATAAGCATGAATATTTTTTCATTAACTTGTGTCTTCTTAAATTTGTTTCATCAAAGTCTTATAGTTTTCTGTGTATGGGTCTTTCAGCTCTTTGGTTAAATTTGTTCCTAGATTTTTAATTCTTTTTTGATGCAGTTGTAAATGGGATTTTTTTTCTTAATTTCTCCTTCTGATAGTGTGTTGTTAAGGTATAGAAACCCAACAGATTTTTAAATATTGATTTTGTATCTTGAGATTACTGAATTTGTTTATTAGTTCTAACAGTTTTTTGATGGAGTCTAGGGTTTTCTATATATAATACTATATCATACACAAATAGTGACAGTTTCACTTCGTCCTTTCCAATTTGAATGCCTTTCTTTCTTTCTTTCTTTTTTTTTTTTTTTTTGCCTAATTGCTCTGGCTAGGACTTCCAATACTATGTTGTGTAAAAATGAGAATGGTAATCCTTGTCTTGTTCCTGATCTTAGGAAGAAAGCTTTCAGCTTTTCACTGTTGAGTATCCTATTAACTGTGGGTTTGTCATATGTGGCCTTTATTATGTTAAAATTTTATTTACTACATTGTTCATCTCTAAAATTTATGTTCTTTTTTATTATTTCTACCTTTTTGTTAAATTTCTCATTTTATTCATGCCTTGTTTTCCTGTATTGTCTTTCTAAACAATTTAAGGAATCCCATTTAGCTTCTTTAAAACAATTTTGAATTCTTTATCAGGTAAATTACAGATCTCCATTTCTTTGAGGTCAGTACTGGAAAATTATTGTTTTTCAGTGGTGTCATTTTTTTCTTGATTTTTCATGTTCCTTCAAGTTTTTCATTACTCTATTTGCACTTAAAGGAGCCACTTTTTCCAGCCTTTAATGACTGACTTTAGGAGAGAAATACAAGCTTTCTATAGATACATCTGCTCTATAATCTTTATTCCCTCTTGAGGGGTAATTCTTAAGATTGTGTGTCTACAAAGTTTGGTTGGGTAGTGATAGCTTCCTTTTCCTTGCCCTCCCTAGGATGATGCCAAAATCTCTGGTTTGTACTTTCTCCAGTCCTACAAATTCAGACTCATTCTTGCTGCTATTAAGGGCATGCACAGGGAGCAGATCATGGGGTTGTGAGAAAGGTGTGCCGAGTCTGGGGAGTGCTGTAGGACAGTTGGGGGGATTCACAGATGAGGCATTCCCAGTGGCTAATGGGCATGCCTCCCAATGGAATATCTGATGCTGTTAGTAGGATTTGTGTCCCTTCTATACATTCTTTTCTGAGCCCTGGCTGGTGTTCTCCCAGTTTCTCACCAAGCCTCAGTCATGCAGTCTGTAATTCAGTATTCTGAGTGGGACGAGAGACAAATTCACCTCTTTGGCAGCAACCCATGGAGCAGAGTATCTGGATGTTCACTTACACATTCCCTCTTTTTCCCATGGAAGAAATCAAGGCAGAGTAGGTCTTTCTTGGCACTGAGCAATGCCACCATAGGGGAGAGGTGATGGGTAAAGTTAAACTGCTTCTCTTGCCCTTTTCAATGTGTCCAATTTGGATTTTTTTCTTCACCAGTGTGCTGGAACTTCTCTGCTAGAATCCTGGGCTTCCACAAAGTCTCTCTCATCCATGGGCAATTGTCAAAATCAGTGTTTTTTGTTGGTAGACAGTAGAAAACTTTATTTCACCAGGTTGATTATGTCATATTACTCATTTAATCTTCATAACAACACTGTAAGGTAGATATTATTATTATTATGGCCATTTTTCAAATGGGAAAACTGAGTCACAAAGAGGTTATGTAATTGCTCATGATCACAGATCTCGTAAGTGGCAGAGCTGGTATTTAAAACTAGGCAGTCTGTCTTCAGATTCTTTCTTAAAATAATTTGTTAAAAATTGTTATTCTATTACAGTTGTTCCAATTTTCCCCCCTTTCCCTACTTGGCCCATCCCACCTTTGCTCCCATGGTCAATTCCCACACTGATGTCCATGTTAACGGGACATTCATACATGTTCTTTGTCTAGTCCCTTCCCATTCTTTCCACTGTTATCCCCTTTGCTCCTCATCTCTGATCACTTTCAGTCTGTTCCATGTTTCTATGCCTGTGGTTCTATGTTGTTCATTAGTTTAGTTTGTTAGATAACTCTTATAGGTGAGATCATATGACATTTGTCTTTCACTGACTGGCTTATTTCCTCAGCATCCTATTTTCCACTTTTATCCATGCTATCGTAAAAGGTAGGAGTTCTTTCTTTCTGTTGCATAGTATCCCACTGTGTAAATGTTCCACAGTTTTTTGATCCACTCATTTTACTGATGGACACTTAGGCTCTTTCCAGCATTGGCTATTGTAAATAGTGCTACTATGAGCATTAAGGTGCATAAGTTCTTTTGAATCAGTGTTTTGGGATTCTTAGGGTATATCCCCAGCAATGGAATCACTGGGTCAAAAGGCAGTTCATTTTTAATTTTTTGAGGAAAACTCACACTGTTTTCCTCAGTGGCTGGACCAGTCTGCATTCCCACCAATAGTGCACTAAGGTTCCCTTTTCTCCACATCCTCATCAGCACTTGTTGTTTATTTGTTGATTTATTAATGACAGGCATTCTGACAGGTGTGAGGTGATATCTCACCATAGTTTTAATTTGCATCTTTTTGATGACTAGTGATGGTAAGCATCTTTTCATATATCTAGGAACCATCTATATGTCCTTTTTGGAGAAGTCTCTATTCAAATACTTTGCCCATTTTTTAACTGGCTTGCTTGTCTTCTTGCTGTTGAGTTATATGTGTTCTTTACATATTTTGGAGAGTAAACCCTTGTCTGATGTATCATTGGCAAATATGTTTTCCCATACAGTTGGTTCCATTTTCATGTTGATGATGGTTTCTTTAGCTGTGCAGAAGCTTTATAATTTGATGTAGTCCCATTTGTTTTTTTTTTCCTTCTTTATTTCCGTTGCTCTAGGAGATATATCAGCAAAAATATTTCTACATGAGATATCTGAAATTTTCTTGTCTGTTTTCCTCTATGACTTCTATGGTGTCATGACTTATATTTAAGTCTTTTATCCATTTTGAGTTTATTCTGGTGTATTGTGTAAGATGGTGGTCTAATTTCATTGTTTTGCACATATCAGTCCAATTTCCGCAATACAATTTATTAAAGAGGCTTATCTTTACTCCATTAATGCTCATGCCCCATTTGTCAAATATTAATTGACATAGAGACTTGGTTTTATCTCTGGGTTCTCTATTCTGTTCTATTGATCTATGTATTTGTTCTTATGCTAGTACCAGACTATTTTGATTACAGTGGCCTTATACTATAGTTTGATATGGGGTACTGTGATCCCTCCTACTTTCTTCTTCATCTCAAGATTGCTGAGGCTATTTGGGGTCTTTTTTGGTTCCATATAGTTTTTGAAATATTTGTTCTAAATCTGTGAAATATTCCATTGCTATTTTAATAGGAATTACATTAAATCCAAGATTGCTTTGGATACTATGGGCATTTTATTTTATTTTTTCCAAATGTATTTTATTGATTATATTGTTACAATAGTTCCAATTTTCTCCCCTTTACTCCCTTCCACCCAGCATCTCCCTCCCCCAGCAACCCCCCCCCAAGTCCATACCCATGGTTCATGAAAAATAACTATCCCTCCCTCTCAGATATTAAGACCCTTTGTAATCTTGTAAAGGACAATGGGCGAAGGTCTCAAGCTCCTCTAGCTGCTTCAAGCTGGGCATGGTCGTCGTCCTACCTACTCTTGGGTCCAGAAAACCCTAATAATAGTGGGGGTGTGGAGGGGAGGGTGGCCTTCCCACATGGGGAAGGATCATGCAGACTCCAGGTCAGTTGGCTGTCTCTGGTCAACAGCGTGCTTGGTTTAACAGGCTGGCATCCTTGTTGTGTTCTGGGGGCAACAGATTTGGTGAAAAGGGTTAAAAGACATCATTCAATCCGTAACCACTAGATGACAAAAGGCAGGGATTAATTGTTCAATGTTCCATATTAGGAGAAAGAAAAAAAAAGGGGGGGGGGCTTCTTTGGAGGAAGGTGTGCTAGGCACATCTCACCTGTCCAAAACCCTTTTACCCACTATACTTAGTTTGGGCTGAGGGAAATAGTTTAGGTTTCCCCCTCTCAGACCTCTGGGCCCTTTCTGTCCAAGCCATTAGGATAGAAAAGAGAAACCCGTTTTGAAGTGAAGCCCACAGACCACCCTATTCTTCACCAACCGAGCCACTTAGTTCAGCCAAACCGTTGAGTCTCAGGAGGCACCGCTGCAGAGAGGATTAAGTGAGGCTTATGCGTACAGACAATCACGCAGGTAATGCGATCATAGGCTTATGTCCTTCGAAAACAGAAAACACATGTTAATTTATGTGACATAACCCACAAACAAGTCTCTAAATCTGTAAGACTGTCTTATTGGGAAGACATCCAGTTGCAAGGCATTTGACATTCTACTTGCCTGCAACTTGAATATCTTTGATGATATCACAGACATGGTTTAATTTTCAAGTGAAACCATATTTTAAATGAGAAGCAACTTTTAAGATGGTTAGTTGCCCTATTTTATAGTCTACTCCTGATCATTCTGATTTTCCTTGAATAATGATTTTTCTCCCTAAGATTACCCTCCTTGTCTTTAAAGGGACTACATTAAGTTCATTTTTAATTTATCCTGTTCATTTGCATAAACATAACAAGAGCAGCAAATGATCACTTATGATCTCTAGTTCTGCTTTGCTGGAACTTACCCAAGGAATATTTGGGGTGACCCTCAGTCTGTTCTTCAGGGCACAGAAGCTGAGCCACATATCTGGCATTCATCCTTGACTGTACACACCTGTCCTTTCCAAGTCTTTCTGGATTTTCATTGTGCCTTAAGGTCCCTTCTAGCCATCTTTCAGGAAAACAACCTTCGTTCCTTCCCTGGAAAGATTGCTGTGGACTGCACAACCAACCATGGTACCAGGCCTTTTATCTCGTGCGCTTTTATTACCTTTGAAAGTCATTCCCCATTCCTCAGGGCTTTTTGGTAACAACCTGAGCCCAAGTATGTCTCCTTTAGGCTTGACATTCCAGTCAAAGACTTGGTCAAAAAAAAAGAAAAAAAAAAAGGAACCTCTATTAACAACTGGTCTTATTAGTTCTATGCAAAGAAACTTATGTCATTACTTACTTGTTTAGAATGCCAAACTCTGGAGGGATCAAATAGGGAGAAAAATATACAACGTGAAGGAAAATCTTTGTCCTAATATTCACTGAACTGGCATTTCCATTCTTCATATTTTCATTTTTCCCCCACTAAAAAAATTTTTTTTTTCCATTACAGTTGTCTCACTTTTTTCCCCCTCTTGCTTCCCTGCACCCTGTCCCTCCCTTCCTCCACATTCAGTCCCCACCCAGTTGTCCATGTTTGTGGATCATTTATACATGTTCTTTGACTAGACCCTTCCCCTTCTTACCCCTTCTCTCCCTCCCACCTCGCTCCTTGTTACTATAAGTCTACTCCTTGTTTAAATAGCTCTGGTTCAATTTTGCTCATTTGTTTGTGTTGTTCATTAGTTTCCTGTAATAGATGATAGCATACGGTATTTTTCTTTCGTTACCTGGCTTATTTCACTAAGCATAATTTTCTCTAGTTCCATCCATGTTGTTGCAAATGGTAGAAGTTCCTTCTTTCTTTCTGCTACATAGAACTCCATTGTGTAAATGTACCACAGTTTTTTGATCCACTCATCTACAGATGGGCATTTAGGTTGTTTCCAGCACTTGGCTATTGTGAATAGTGCTGCTATGAACATTGGAGTGCATAGGTTTTTTTGAATTGGTGTTTCAGGACTTTTCGAATATAATCCTAGCAATGGAATTGCTGGTTCAAAAGGCAGTTCCATTTTTAGTTTTTTGAGGAAATTCCAAACTGTTTTCCATTGGCTGCACCAGTCTGCATTCCCACCAGCACTGCACCAGGGTTCCCGTTTCTCCACATCCTCTCCAGCACAAGTTGTTTGTTGATTTGTTGATGATGGCCATTCTGACTGGTGTGAGGTGGTATATCATTGTGGTTTTTATTTGCATCTCTCTGATGGCTAGTGATGTTGAGCATACTTTCATATGTCTATGGGCCCTCTGTATGTCTTCTTTGGAGAAGTGTTTTTTCAGGTCCTTTGCCCATTTTTTAATTGGGTTGTCTGTCTTCTTGGTGTTGAGTCGTATGAGTTCTTTATATATTTTGGAGCTCAATCCCTTGTCTGAGATGTCATTGGCGAATATATTTTCCCATATGGTTGGTTTCCTTTTCATCTTGCTGATGTTTTCTTTAGCTCAGCAGAAACTTTTTAGTTTGATGTAGTCCCACTTGTTTATTCTTTCCTTTATTTCCCTTGCCAATAGAAGATATTATTGGTGAAAATATTGCTACGTGGGATATCTGAAATTTTCCTGCCTATTTTTTCCTCTAGGACTTTTATGGTATCACGGCTTACATTTAAGTCTTTGATCCATTTTGAGTTTATTCTGGTGTATGGTGTAAGTTGGTGGTCTAGTTTCATTTTTTTGCATGTCCCTGTCCAGTTCTCCAAACACCATTTGTGGAAGAGGCTCCTTTCACTCCATTTGATGTTCTTTCCCCCTTTGTCAAATACTAGTTGACCATATGAATCTGGGTTTATTTCTGGGCTCTCTATTCTGTTCCATGGACCTATATGTCTGTTTTTATGCCAGTACCAGATTGTTTTGATTACCGTGGCCTTATAGTATAGTTTGATATCAGGTATTGTGATTCCTCCTACTGTGTTCTTCCTCAAAATCGCTGTGGCTATTCGGGCTCTTTTTTGGTTCCATATAAATTTTTGAAGTATTTGTTCTAGGTCTGTGAAATATGTTGCTGGTATTTTAATAGGGATTGCATTGAATCTATAAATTGCTTTGGGTAGTATGGACATTTTAATGATGTTGATTCTTCCCATCCATGAGCATGGTATATGCTTCCATTTATTTGTATCTTCTTTAATTTCTTTCTTCAGTGTTATGTAGTTTTCTGAGTACAGGTCTTTTACCTCCTTGGTTAAGTTTATTCCTAGGTATTTTATTTTTCTTGTTGCTATGGTAAATGGGATTTTTCTTTCAGTTTCTATCTCTGAGTTTTTATTGGTGTATAAAAATGCCTTCGATTTCTTAATATTGACTTTGTATCCTGCTATTTTGCTGAATTCTCTTATTAGGTTGAGTAGTTTTTTTGTGGAGTCTATAGGGTTTTCTATGTACACTATCAGGTAATCTGCAAATAATGACAGTTTTACTTCCTCTTTTCCAATTTGGATACCTTTAATTTCTCTTTCTTGTCTGATTGCTGTGGCTAGAACTTCCAAGACTATGTTGAATAGGAGTGGAGAGAGTGGACACCCTAGTCATGTTCCTGACCTCAGGGGGAATGCTCTCAGTTTTTGCCCATTGAGTATGATGTTGGCTTCAGGTTTCTCATATATGGCCTTTATTATGTTGAGGTATGCGCCCTCTATTTCCATTTTGCTGAGAGTTTTTATCATAAATGGGTGTTGTACTTTGTCAAATGCTTTTTCTGCGTCTATTGAAATGATCATGTGGTTTTTGTCTTTCATTTTGTTTATGTGTTGTATTATGTTTATTGATTTGCGAATATTAAACCATTCTTGCATCCCTGGGATGAATCCTACTTGATAGTGGTGTATGATCTTTCTAATGTGTTGCTGGATCCGGTTTGCCAATATTTTGTTGAGGATTTTAGCATCTATGTTCATCAGCGATATTGGCCTGTGGTTTTCTTTCTTTGTTGTGTCTCTACCTGGTTTTGGAATTAGGGTTATATTGGCTTCATAGAACGAGTTTGGGAGTCTTCCCTCTTCTTGTATCTTTTGGAATAGTCTGAGGAGGATAGGAGTTAGTTCTTTCCTAAATGTTTTATAGAATTCACTTGTGAAGCCATCCAGTCCAGGGCTTTTGTGTGCCGGGAGTTTTTTGATTACTGCTTCAATTTCACTAGCTGTTATTGGTCTATTCAGACTTTCTGCTTCTTCTTGATTCAGTTTTGGAAGACTATAGGTTTCCAGGAATTTGTCCATTTCCTCTAGGTTGTCAAATTTCTTGCCATACAATTGTTCATAATAATTTCTTATAATCCTTTGTATTTTTGTTGTATCAGTTGTGATTTCTCCTTTTTCATTTCTGATTTTATTTATTTGGGTTCTCTCTCTTTTTTTCTTGATGAGCCTGGTTAAAGGCTTGTCAATTTTGTTTATCTTTTCAAAGAATCAGCTCCTACTTTTGTTGATCTTTTGAATTGATAGTTCAGACTCTATGTCATTTAATTGGGCTCTGATCTTGATGATTTCCTTTCTTCTACTTGATTTGGGCTTTGCTTGTTGTTCTTCCTCTAGTTCTTGTAGCTGTAGGGTTAAATTTTTTATTAGAGATTCTTCTAACTTTTTTAGGTAGACTTGTATTGCTATGAACTTTCCTCTTAGGACTGCTTTTGCTGTATCCCATAGGTTTTGGGTTGTTGTGTGTTTATTATCATTAGTTTCCAGAAACTATGGGCATTTTAATGATGTTAATTCTTCCAATCCATGAACATGGTATAGGCTTCCATTTATTTGTATTGTCCTTAATTTCTTTCTTCAGTGTTATATAGTTTTCAAGCATAGGCATTTTATCCCCTTGGTTAAATTTTTCCCTAGGTACTTTATTTTTCCTGTTGCTCTAGTAAATGGGATTCCCCCCCCCCCCAATTTCTGTTTCTGACATTTCATTGTTGGTGGACAAAAATGCCTTTAATTTCTGAATATTAACTTTGTATCCCACCACTTTGCCAAATTCACTTATGAGTTTGAGTAGTATTTTGGTGGACACTACAGGGTTTTCTACATACACAATCATGTCATCTGAGAATAATGACAATTTTACTTCCTCCTTTCCAATTTGGATGCCTTTTATTTCTCTTTCTTCTCTGATTGTTGTAGCTAGAACTTCCAATACTGTGTTGAATAAAACTGGTGAAAGCAGACAACCCTTGTCTTGTTCCTGATCATAAGGGGAATGCTTTCAGTTTTTGACTGTTAATTATAATCTTGGTCGTAGGTTTATTGTATATGGTTTTTATTATGTTGAGGTATGCTCCCTCTATTCCCACTTTTCTGAGTGTTTTTATCATAAATGAGTGCTGGATTTTGTCAAATGATTTTTTCAGCATCTATTGATATGATCATGTAATTATTTTTCCTTCATTATATGTAGTGTATTGATTTTTATAGATTTGCAAATATTAAACCATCCTTGCATCCATGAGATGAATCACACTTGATCATGATGTATGATCTTTTTAATATACTGAATCCAGATTGCCAGTATTTTGTTGAAGATTTTAGCAACTATTTTAATCAGAGATATCGGCCTGTAGTTTTCTTTGTTTGTTGTGGCTTTGTTTGGTTAGGGGTTTAGAATGATACTGGCCTCATAGAAAGGGTTTGGGAATCGTTCCTCTTCTTGAATTTTTTGGAATAGTTTGAGGAGTTAGTTCTTCTTTAAATGTTCAGTAAAATTCACCTGTGAAGCCATCTGGAATAGGGCTTTTGTGTACCAGAATTTTTTTTTCCATTACTACTTCAATTTTACCAGTTGTTATTGGTCTAGTCAGGCTTCCTGCTTCTTCCTGATTCCATTTTGACAGACTGTATGTTTCTAGAAATTAGTCAATTTTTCTCAGCTTGTCAAATTTCTTGGCATATAGTTTGTTCATAGTAATTTTTTACAACCTTTTGTATTTCTGTGCTATCAGTTGTAACTTATCCTCTTTATTTTCATATTTTATTTATTTGGGTTCTCGCTCTCTCTCTGTCTTTTATTTTCATTTTTTTGATGAGTGAAGTTAAAGGTTTGTCAATTTTGTTCATCTTTTCAAAAACCATCTCCCGGATTTATTGATTCTTTGAGTTTTTCTTTTAGTCTCCACGTCATTTAATTATGCTCTGATCTTGATTATTTCCTTCCTTCTATTCATTCTGGGAAATGTTTGTTGTTGTCCCTTTGGTTCTAGTAGATGTAGGGTTGTTTATCTGAAAATTTCTATCCTTTTTAGGTAGGCCTGTAGTGCTATGAACTTCCCTCTCAGGACTGCTTTCAACGTGTCCTATAGGTTTTGGGTAGTTGTGTGTTCATTTTCATTTCTTTCTAGAAACTTTTTGATTTCTTCCTTGATCTTATTGTTATCCCATTTATTATTTAATAACATGTTATCCAATCTCCATGTAGTTGATTAATTCTGAGTTTTTTCTGGAGGATAGTTTCTAGTTTCACACCATTGTGATCTGAGCACATGCTTAATATGGTTTCAATTTTCTTGAACATGGTGAAACTTGTTTTGTGTCCTACATGTGGTCTATCTTTAAAAATGAACTGTGGAGACTTCTGGCCAAGATGGAGGCATAGACAGACACTCTGAACCTCCCTCCACAACTAAGAAGTAATACAACTCAAAACTAGAAACAACCAGAAGTCCCAGAAAATCAAACTGCATGGAAGTCCAGCAAACAAAGACATAAAGAAGAAATACTCATCAGACAGGTAGAAGGGGCAGAGCTGGGGCGGAAAGGACACGGTGTGGTGGTGGCAGCAGCGGCAGGCCTGCAGAAAGGGCAATCACACATTTTTAAAAGTCTGGAGGGACACCTGGGTAGCATTCCCACCTCCTCACCAGACCTCGCAGCTCATGGTCCCAGCACTGGGGAAAATCAAGCCTCATTGCTTCTGACTGTGCAGACCAGTGGGGGTTGGGGTGGAGGCAGAAACTGTTGGTCCCTCAGCAGAGTCCACTTGTTTAAAGGGCCCCCATGGTCCTAGAGCATCCGTAGACCCACCCACTTCAGGAATGATGGCCAGGGAAGCAGCTAGAGGGGCGCCAGTCTGGTGTGGAAGTGGGAGGGGTGCCTGGAAAAGTGGCAAATTCTGGGAAGGCAGAATTGTTCCCTCTTGGACCCCTCCCCCACATACAGCGCCACAAAGTGGTGAAGCAGGTTGCCCTGTACTGATGAATACTTAAGGCTCCACCCCCTACAACATAACAGGAGCAACAGCTCTACTGAATTGTGGAGGCAAACAAACACAGGAGCCTGTCAGAATGAGGAGACGGAGAAGTATGAACCAAAAGGGGGAACGGATCAAGGTTCCAGTGGGAGAACCAAGCTACGAGGAGATAGCCAACCTAACAGATGAGGAGACAGACCATCTAAGAGACACAGAATTAAGAACACTGGTGATAAAGATGCTCACAGGCTTGACAGATATGCTTGAGTGTGGCAAATGCATAAGAGAAGAAGTGAAGGCTACGCTAAGTGAAACGAAGGAAAATTCACACAAAACCAATGGTGAAGGGAAGAAAACTGGGGTTCAAATCAATGATTTGGAACATAAGGAAGAAAAAAGTCAACCAGTGCCGAATGAGGAAGCAAGAATGAAAAAAAATGAAGAGAACTTCCCAAATATTGCAAAAGAGATGGACATACAGGGCCAGGAAGCACAGAGGGTCTCAGGTGAGCTGGACCCAGAGGGGACCACACCAGGACACATCATGATTGAGATGCCAAAGGTGAAAGATAAAGAGAGAGACCCAGGGGCAGCAAGAGAGAGGCAGAGAGTTGCCTACAGGGGGATGCCTATAGGACTATCAGCTGATTTCCAGGGGACATTTTGCAGGCAGGAAGAAACTGGCAAGAAGTATTCAATGTGATGAAAGGCAACCTGCAACCAAGATTACTCTATCCAGCAAGGCTATCATTCAGAATGGAAGGGCAGATGAAGTGCTTCCCTGACAAGGTAAAGCTAAAGGAGCTCATCATCTCCAAGCCATTATTTTATGAAATGTCAAAGGGACTTACTTAAGAAAAAGAAGATCAAAACTATGAACATTAAAGTGACAACCAATTCACAACTATCAACAACTGAATCTAAAAAATAAAAACAAAATCCAACTAGATAAACAAGAATATGAACAGAATTATAGGTATGGGGATCATCTGGAGGGTTATCAGCTGGGAGGGGGGAGGGGGAGAAATGGGGATATGGTGCAGGGACTAAGAAGCATAATCGGTTTGTACAAAATAGACAGGGGGAAGTTAAGAACAATATGGAAAAGGGGAAGCCAAAGAACTTATATGCATGACCCATGGACATGAACTAAGGGGGATGGGATTGTTGGAGGGAAGGGGGTACTGGGTGGAGGGGAGCAAAGGAGAAAAAATAATTGGAACTACTGTAACAACATAATCAATAAAATATACTTAAACAAATGAATTGTGTTTGACGAATGTGTGTTTTGCTTTTTTGGGGTGAAATGCTCTGTAAATGCCAAGTAAGTCCATTTGATCTAAGGTGCCGTTCAATGCCACAATATCCTTGTTGATTTTTTGTTTGGACGATCTATCTGTTGTTTACAGTGCAGTGTTAAAATACCCTACAGTGACTGTATTGCTATAGATCTCTTTCTTATAGTCCTCCAAGATTTTTATTATATATTTAGGTCCTCTATGTTTGGTGCATGTATGTTTATAAGGGTTATATCCTCTTATTGAACAAGTCTCTTAAGTAATATTTAGTGATCTTCTTTGTCTCTTGCTGTGGCCTTTGTTTTGAAGTTTATTTAGTCTATTATAAATATTGATACTCCATTCTTTTTTAAATATCCATTTGCTTGTAATATTTTTTTCCATTTATTTACTTTCAGCCTGTATAGATCTTTTGTTCTGAGGTAGGTTCCCTGTATAAAGCATATATATGGGTCATGTTTTCTTATCCATTCAGCTCACCCATGTCTTTTGTTTGGAGCATTTACTCCATTTACATTTAAGGTTATTATTGATAGATATTTATTCATTGCCAGTTTTTCTCTTTGTGCCTGTGTTCCTTTCTCTCTCTCTCTCTCTTTTTCCTTATATTCTTAAAACATTCCCTTTAGCATCTCTTGCATTGCTGGTTTGATGAAAAGGTACTCTTTTAGCCTTTGTTTGTTTGTTTGTTTGTTTGGGTAGCTTCTTATTTCACCTTCCATCTTAAATGAGAACCGTACTGGATAGAGTAGTCTTGGTTCCAGATCTTTGGTTTTCATTACTTGAAATATTTGTGCCATTCCCTACTGGCTTGTAGTAGTTCTGTTGAGAAATCAGCTGGAAGCCTTATCAGAGCTCCCTTGGTGTTACTGTTTCTCCCTTGTTGCCTTTAAGATTCTCTCTTTTTCTTTAAGATTTGCCATTTTAGGAGATCGAAGATGGAGGAGGAGTGAGGGGAGGCTGCGCTTGCTTGCTCCCGAGACCTGTCTGTAGTTTAGGCTAATTGTGGACAGAGCATCTCAGTTAACATCTGGATACAGGCAGGAGTTGAGCTTTGGTGCTGCTGGCTCAGAGAAGACCATCTGGGAGAGATCTGTCTGGTGAGGGTAGCGGAAGAGAAAAAAGCGAGATGGGATTTCTGGCTGGCTTGGCTCCCTGAGCTGTGGCTGGCAGTGTGCAAAGATTTTTTTTAGTGACCCTAGGTTTCCCCTGAGAGGAGTCAGGGGTGGAGCACAAGGCTCTGCCCACTGGAAGAGCCAGGAGTGGGCCATGTGGCTTCTGGCTCTGAGAGGCAAGAAATGGAGTATTTGTTTTTGTGTGTGAGAATGTGTTTGTTTTCATATTTGATTGTTTTTTGAGGACAAGGGAGGAAAGGCTATGGGTGGGACAAGATTCTTGAGGAATGCAGGTGCATATGTGCACTCACCCATTCCCCAACCCTCCCCCTGGGTCCAGTCACATGAGTGCACACACGAAAGTGTCCCAGTCCACCCGTCAAGGCCAGCAACAAGCCTGGCGGCCTGTGCACAGAAGTGCCCAGCCTGCCTGCCCAGGCATGCAACCAACCCGCTGGCTGGTGTGTAGAGGCGCCTGGGGTTCACCACTGGCACACAACCATCTCCACCCACTGCCTGCCCTATGCAGATATGCAAAGAGCCTGCGACCTGCCTAATCTGGTGCACAACTGGTTAGCTCACCCCTGGTCTGCATGAGTGAGCCCACTTACTCCTGACTGAGGCCAAAGGAGGGTGAACTGAACTAGAAGCACCTTGTAAGCATTTTGGGTGCTACCTCTGGAGAAAGAGTTGGGAGAGCAGTGGACCAAATTCCAGTACAGAATCATCCCCAGTGCTATGAGAGAAATCTCTTAAGCAGAATACTCCCCTCCAATTGACATCAGCTGGAGGCAGCAGCTCAACAGCTGTGTACTAGAAGGTCACACCACAAAGGCAGGAAATAAAAGCAGGTAAACCTAAGAACAGAAACAACAAGAAGAGCCATCAAAAATGGGGAGAAGGAGAAATAACACCCCAACAAAAGGAAAGGAGGAATTCCCATAAGGAATGATAAATGAAATAGAGGCAAGAAAACTATCAGACACGAAATTCAAAACAATGGTAATAAGAAACCTCAACGACCTCAACAAAATCAGAGAAAACTACAACGAACTCCAGAGAAACTACAAAGAACTCCAGGGAAGCTACAGGAACTGATTGAGAACTCGGTCGGCAGCCGTCCGTCTTGAGAGACGATGGTGTAGCTTAAGAGTCTATCTGCACCGCTGAGAATGGCTGTGCAGTCCGACTCGGGAGTGACACAGTATCTGTCTCCTCCCGTGTTGAATCGACATCTTGTGATGACGCTGGAGTGTCCTCTCCAGTGAAGCTGAAGCTACAGAGCCTGGGCAGGGTGATATGGAGGGTCTGCTGTTGCCCATGCAGCAGACCCCCCCTCTCTTCGCAGCTGAAGGGTCCAAGGGAAAGACGGAGTCAATACAGCTTGGCTTCAGGTGCGCCGCAGGAGTTGAGAACTACACCAGCATGAAAAAGGACATAGAAACTATTAATAAGAGCCAGGAAGAAATGAAGAATACAATTTCTGAACTGAGGAATGCAGTAGAAGTCACCAAAAGCAGGCTAAATGAAGCAGAGAATTGGATCGGTGAGCTAGAGGACAATGTAGAAAAAATTCCCAGACACTGCAACAAAATAAAAAAAGGCTGAAAAAAAATGAACAGGGTTTAAGAGAGCTTCAGGACAATTTGAAACACAACACTATCCATATCATAGGGTTTCCAGAAGAAGAAGAGGAGGAGCAAGGGATAGAACACCTGATTGAAAAAGTAATGACAGAAAACGTCCCGAACATGAGGAGAGGAGAGAAAAAGTCTCACAAGTACAAGAAGCACAGAGGGTCCCAATGAAGATGAACCCAAGGAAGCCCACTCCAAGGCACATAATAATCAGAATGGCAACATTCAAAGACAAAGAGGGAATCCTAAAGGCAGCAAAAGAAAAATAGCAAATAACATACAATGAGCTCCAATAAGGCTATCAAGTGATTTCTCAACAGAAACAATACAAGCCAGAAAGGAATGACAAAAAATATTTCAAGCAATGAAAAACAAAGGCCTAAAACCAAGACTACTCTACACAGCAAGGATCTCATTCAAAATAGAAGGTGAAATAAGGAGTTTCCCAGATAAAGAAACTAAAAAGAATACATCTCCACCAAACCAGCATTGCCAGACATGCTAAAGGGAATGCTTTAATAAAGAGAAGAAAAAGAGAGAGGGAGAGGAACACAGGTACAAAGGGAAATGAATAAATACCTGTCAATAATAACCTTAAATGTAAATAGATTAAATGCTCCAATCAAAGGACACAGGGTAGTGGAATGGATACAAAAACATGACCCACATATATGCTGTCTACAAGAAACACACCTCAGAACAAAAGATCTACAAAGAGTGAAAGTGAAGGGATGGAAAAATTATTCCAAGCAAATGGACATGAAAAAAGAAAAAAACTGGGATAGCAATACTTATATCAGACAAAACAGATTTCACAGCAAAGGCCATAAAAGAGACAAAGGAGGACAGTTCATAATACTTAAGGGAAAAATTCATCAAGAAGATATAACCCTTCTGAACATATATGCACCCAACTAAGGAGCACCCAAATATGTAAAAAAAATTTTGAAAGACTTCAGGAAGGATATAGACAGCAACATACTCATAGTAGGGGACTTTAACACCCCATTGTCAACAATGGACAGATCTTCAAAGCCAAGAAACACCAAAGATATTGAGGCATTGAACAACACTAGATCAAATGGACTTAGTTGATATATACAGAACTTTTTATCCCAAAGAAGCAAAAAATACATTCTTTTCAAGTGCACATGGAACATTTTCAAAGCTAGACCACATGGTAGGACACAGAACAAGCCTCAACAACTTCAAGAAAATTGAAATTATGTCAAGCATCTTCTCAGATCAAAATGGCTTAAAAATGGAAATCAACATCAAGGAAAAAACTCAAAAACATTCAAACTCATGGAGGATGATTAACATACTATTAAATAATGAATGGGTTAACAATGATATCAAGAAAGAAATCAAAAAAGTTTCTCGAAACAAATGATAATGAATGCACAACAGCCCAAAACCTATGGGACACAGCAAAAGCAATCCTGAGAGGAAAGTTCATAGCAATACAGGCCTACCTAAAAAGGATAGAAAAATCTCTAATAAAAAATTTAACCTTCCAGCTACAAGAACTAGAGGAAGAACAACAAGCAAAGCCCAGATCAAGTAGAAGGAAGGAAATTGTCAGGATCAGAGCAGAATTAAATGACATAGAGACTAAACAAACAATTTAAAGGATTAACAAAAGTAGGAGCTGGTTCTTTGAAAAGATAAATAAAATCCACAAGCCTTCAACCAGGCTCATCAAGAAAAAAAGAGAGAGATTTTCTGCCAAGATGGAGACTTAGACTGACACGCTCGTTCTCCCTCTACAACTAAGAAGGAATACAACTACCTCAAAACAAAAGATAACTAAAAATTCCAGAAAATAAAACTACATGGAAGCTCAACGTATGAAGTTATAAACCAGCAGTGCTTGTCTGGACGGGTAGGAGGGGTGAGATCAGAATTGGGATGGAAGGGTCAGGCTGAGCTGTCCGCTGTAGCCCCGGGAATGGTGGCAGGACTGTGAAAAACACCAGGGGAGCAATCCCGGCTGCAGTTGAAACCCAGCAACTCATGATTCCAACGCTGGGGAAAGCAGACCTCCCCATTGCCTTGAACAGTGAGGCTGTGGGGAAGGAGCCTCCTAGTCTCTCAGTGGAAAGTAATGGCAGGAATTCATCTTGGACCCTCGCCCACACACAAAGTGCCACAGAGCAGCAAAAAAGGTTGCCGACTACCGCCGGCCACCGATCGCTGCCCGTTGCCGGGCAGTGACAAGTGCGCAGGGTTCCACTCACTATAGCCTGCCCAGGAAGAAAGCTAAACACAAATCTGTTATAATGAAGCAGACAACAATTGAAATCCCAGTGATGCAGCTCACCAGGCAGCCGATGAGAGACCTGATAGAGGAACAAATAAAAAACCTTTCGGAGGCTCAGTTCAGAGCTATAGTCATAAGGTGGCTTACAGAATTAACAAAAGATTTGGAACAAGACAGGGAAGGAACGAAAGCTACTCATACTGAAATGAATGAAAACACATATGAGACAAGTGGTGAGGAAATAAAATCCAAAGATCAAATCAACAAACCGGAACACAGGGAAGGAACAAACAGACAACCAGTGCAGAAAGAGGAAACAAAAAGTAAGGAAAGCGAGGAAAAGATTAGAAACCTCTGGAACAGCTATAAGCGATTGAACATTCGGATAATAGGATTGACAGAGGGCGAAGAAGAAGAACTAGAAATTGAAAAATTATGTGAAAAAATAATGAAGCAGAACTTCCTGAATTTGGGGAAGGAAATAGACTTACAGGTCCAGGAAGCACAGAGAGTTCCAGAAAAACTGGACCCAGGGAGAACCACTCCAAGACACATTATAATCTTATTGTCAAAAATTAAAGATAAAGAGAGAATCTTAAAAGCAGCAAGAGAGAAGAAAAGAATCATGTAAAAGGGGTCTCAATTATACTATCAGTGGATTTCTCAAAAGAGACCCTGCAGGTAAGAAGGGATGGGCAAGAAATATTCAAAGTAATGAAAATCCAAAACCTACAGCCATAAATACTCTATCCAGTGAAACTGTCATTCAGAATAGAAGGGCAGAGAAAGTGCTTCCAAGACAAAGTAAAACTGAAGGAGTTCATTAGATCCAAACCTCTATTATATGAGATGTTAAAGGGATTGGTTTAGAAGAAGGAGGATAAAAACTATGAACATTAAAATAAAAACTGTATCACAATAACCAATAACAGAAGCTAGAGAATTGAAACAAAGGCAAACTAAGTAGGCAATGAGAGTATAAAAAAATTTATACGTATGGGGAACACATTGGAGGGAGGTCAGCAGGGAGGGGGAAGGGGGAGACGGAGGGAGATGGTATAGAACTTAAGAAACATAGTAGGAAGAAATGGAGTAGACTGGAAGAGGTTGAGAAGAACTATATGCAAAACCAATGGACATGAACTAAAAGGGGGGAGGAGAACTGGAGGGAGGGGGACCACTGGGTGGAGGGGAGCAGAGGGTAGAGAAATTGGGACAACTGTAACAGCATAATCAATAAAACATATTTAAAAAAAAAGAAAAAAAGAGAGAGAGGACCCAAATAAAATCAGAAATGAAAGAGGAGAAATCACAACTGGTACTAAAGAAATTCAAAGGATTGTAAGAAATTATTATGAACAACTGTATGGCAAGAAATTTGACAATCTAGATGAAATGGACAAATTTCTGGAGACATATAATCTTCCAAAAAATTTCTGCTTCAAGAAGAAGCAGAAAGTCTAAATAGAACAATAACAACTAATGAAATTGAAGCAGTAATCAAAAAACTTCTGGCACACAAAAGCCCTGGAACGGATGTCTTCACATGTGATTTTTATAAAATATTTAGGGAAGAACTAACTCTTACCTTTCTCAGACTATTCCAAAAAATCTAAGAAAATGGAAGACTCCCAAACTCCTTATATGAAGCCAGTATTACTCTAATTTCAAAACCAGGCAGAGACACAACAAAAAAAGAAAACTACAGGCCAATATCGCTGATGAACATAGATGCTAAAATTCTCAACAAAATAATCGCAAACTGAATCCAGCAACACATTAGAAAGATTATACACCACGGTCAAGTAGCATTCATCCCAGGAATACAAGGATCGTTTAATATACACAAATCAATAAATGCAATACACCACATAAACAAAATGAAAGACCAAAACCACATGATCATATCAATAGATGCAGAAAAGCATTTGACAAAGTACAATACCCATTTATGATGAAAACTCTCAGCAAAATGAGAATGGAGGAAGCATACCTCAACATAATAAAGGCCATATATCAGAAACCTGAAGTCAACATCATACTCAATGGGCAAAAACTGAGAGCATTCCCCCTGAGGTCAGGAACATGACTAGGGTGTCCACTCTCTCCACTCCTATTCAACATAGCCTTGGAAGTTCTAGCCACAGCAAGCAGACAAGAAAGAGAAATAAAAGGCATTCAAATTGGAGAACAGGAAGTAAAACTGTCATTATTTGCAGATTACCTGATAGTGTACATAGAAAACCCTATAGACTCCACAAAAAAACTACTCAACCTAATAAGTGAATTTGGCAAAATAGCAGGGTACAAAGTCAACATTCAGAAATCAAAGGCATTTCTGTATACCAACAATAAAATTTCAGAGGTAGAAACTAAAAGAAAAACCCCATTTACCATAGCAACAAGAAAAATAAAGTACCTGGGAATAAACTTAACCAAGGATGTAAAAGACTTGTACTCAGAAAACTACATAACACTGCAGAAAGAAATTAAGGAAGATACAAATAAATGGAAGCATATACCATGTTCACAGATGGGAAGAATCAACATCATTAAAATGTCCATATTACCCAAAGCAATTTATAGATTCAATGCAATCCCTATTAAAATACCAACCACATTTTTCACAGACCTAGAACAAATACTTCAAAAATTTGTATGAAACCAAAAAAGAGCCTGAATAGTCACAGCAATCTTGAGGAAGAAGAACACAGTAAGAGGAATCACGATACCAGACATCAAACTATACTACAAAGCCACAGTAATCAAAATAGTCTGGTACTGGCATAAGAACAGACATATAGATCAATGGAACAGAATAGAGAGCCCAGAAATAAACCCAGGCCTCTATGGTCAACTAGTATTTGACAAAGGGGGAAGGAACTTAAAATGGAGTGAAAAGAGCCTCTTCAACAAATGGTGTTGGGAGAACTGGACAGGGACATGCAAAAAAGTGAAACTAGACCACCAACTTACACTACACACCAGAATAAACTCAAGATGGATCAAAGACTTAAATGTAAGTCATGGCACCATAAAAGTCCTAGAGGAAAACAGAGGCAGGAAATTTTCAGATATCCCGCATAGCAACATTTTCACTGATATATCTCCTAAGACAAGGGAAGTAAAGGGAAGAATAAACAAATGGGACTACATCAAACTAAAGAGTTTCTGCTCAGCAAAAGAAAACATCAGCAAGGTGAAAAGGGAACCAATTGTATGGGAGAATATATTTGCCAATGATACCTCAGACAAGTGATGGATCTCCAAAATATATAAAGAACTTATATGACTCAACAACAAGAAGACGGACAACCCAATTAAAAAATGGGCAAAGGACCTGAACAAACACTTCTCCAAGGAGGACATACAGAGGGTTCATAGACACATGAAAGAGTGCTCAACATCACTGGCCATCAGAGAGATGCAAATAAAAACCACAATGAGATACCACTTTACACCAGTCAGAATGGCCATCATCAACAAATCAACAAACAACAAATGCTGATGAGGATGTGGAGAAATGGGAACCCTACTGCACTGTTGGTGGGAATGCAGACTGGTGCAGCCACTATGGAAAACAGTATGGAATTACCTCAAAAAACTAAAAATGGAACTGCCTTTTGAACCAGCTATTCCACTGCTAGGTTTATACCCCAAAAATCCTAAAACCCTAATTCAAAAGAACTTACGCACCCTTATGTTCATAGCAGCCCTGTTTACAATAGCTAAGTACTGGAAACAGCCTAAGTGCCCATCTGTAGATGAGTGGATCAAAAAACTGTGGTACATTTACACAATGGAATACTATGTAGCAGAAAGAAAGAAGGAACTTCTACCATTTGCAACAACATTGGATGGAACTGGAGAGAATTATGCTTAGCGAAATAAGCCAGGCGGCGAAAGAAAAATACCTTATGCTGTCACCTATTACAGGAGACTAATGAAAAACACAAATGAATGAAAAAAATAGAACCAGAGGCATGTAAACAAGCTACAGAATAACAGTTACTGGGGTGTGGGGGGAGGGAGAGGAGTAGGGTAAGTAGGGGAAGGTTTTAGTAAAAGAACTAGTATAAGAAACCCATGGACATGTACAGCAAGGTGGGTATTGACTGTGGGAGAAGGGGTGGGTTGGGTAGAGGAGAGAAATGGTGGGAAAAGTGGGACAACCATAATAGAAAAACAATAAATAAATCAAAAATTTTTTAAAATTGCCATTTTAATTATGGTGTGTCTTAGAATGATCCTTTTGGGTTCATCTTGATTGGGGTCCTCCATGTGTCCTGAATTTGTGCGAATTTTTCCCTCGCCAAGTTAGGAAAGTTTCTGTAATTTTTTAAACAAGTTTTTCTTTCTTTTAATTTTAATTTAAAAAATTTTAAAATTTATTTTTAGAGAGTGGGAAAGAGGGATGAAAGAGGGAGAGAAACTTCTCTGTGAGAAAGGTTGCTTCTTGTATATCCCCAACCAGAGACCTGGCCCACTACCCAGACATGTGTCCTGACTGGAGCTAAAGTCATGACCTTTTGGTTCACAGGCTGGCACTCAATTCACTGAGCCACACCAGCCTGGGCTCAAACAGACTTTTCTATTTCTTGTTCCTTTTCCTCTCCTTCTGGAATCCCTATGATACAATTATTGTTATGTTTCATGTTATCATGCACCTCCCTTACACTGTCTTCATTCTTTTTTAATGTTTTTTGTTTTGTTTTGTTGCTCTGTTTTTGTTCCTACCTTGTCTTCCAACTCGCTGATTTGATCCTCTGTTTCATGTAGCCTGCTTTTAATTCCTTCTAGTGTATTCTTCATTTCAGGTAATGTATTCTTCATCTCAGTTATTGCATTCTTCATTTCCTCCTAGTTCTTATTCATAGTTTCTGTGTCCTTTTTCATGCTGATATATTCTCACTAAGTTCTTGTAATTTCCACTGAGTTCCTTTAGCATCCTAAAATCATTACTTTGAACTCTATGTGTGATAAATTGCTTACCTCAGTTTCATTTAGCACTTTTTCTGGGTATTCCATCTTTCCTTTTGGTTGGGGATTGTTAATTTGTCTCCCTATTTTAGGTGACTCTTATTGTTTTTTTCTGCATATTAGAGCTATCTGCTTTGATTCCCTGTATTCATGGGGTGGCCTGCATTGGTAGGAGACCTGTAGGACTCGGTGGTGCAGTGTCCTTGAACTCTTGAACTGGATGCTTTAGGGATGCTCTTTATGCAGTTTATGTTGGCTCTCTTGTCGTAATTGAGTTGTGGTTGTTGTTTGCTCATTTGTGGTAGGTTTCCCCTCTGGCTTACTGACTGAGAGTCATGTGCCCACCACATCTTGTATGCTGTTGTACAGGAGCTGCCAGAACAAAACAAAACAGCCCAGCAAACAATATCCACATCATCAAAAATACCCTCCAATCACCACCACAATATCAACAACAAATGAGCTAAGATTAATAAAAGTGGAAGGAGAATAAGAATATTATATGAAAGAAAAAAAAGTGAGGTGAGTACAGGAAAGAAAAATGATCTTGAGAGGGTAGAGTGAGGAGAAATAAAAAAAAGTAGGGACTAGAAACAAGGTGAAGAAAAAGAAAAAATTACAATGTAAATAAAATGAAGAAATAGGGTAAATGGCGTAAAAAAATGGAGGGGTATACTGTGAGGTTTGAAAAAAATAGTGACAAAATAGGAACCAAATTGAAGAAAAACAACCACTGTAGCAATATCCACAAAAAAATGAACAAAGATTAATAAAGGTAGAAAGTGAATAAGAATATTATAAGAAAGAAAAAAAGATTGTGAGATGTCTAAAGGAAAGAAACATTTTGAAGCCCTGGCTGCTGTAGCTCAGTGGATTGAGCATCGACCTACGAGCCAAGGGTCACTGGTTCAATTCCCAGTCAGGGCACATGACTAGGTTGCATGTCATGTCCCCAGTTGGGGGCGCGAGTGAGAGGCAACCACACAGTGATGTTTCTCTCCCTCTCTTTCTCCTTTCCCCTCTCTCTAAAAATAAATAAACAAACAAACATAAATAAAAAAGAAATTATTTTTTTTTAAAGGAAATATTTTGAGAGGATAGAGGGAAGATAAATAATAAGCATAAGGATTAGAAACAAGGCTAAGAAAGGGAGAAAGTGAAATTTTAAATGAAAATAAGACATGGCAGGAGGAAGGCAAAATGGAGTAGGATGGGAGAGCAGTAAAATATGAGATTTTAAAATAAAAATGAACAACTAGGTATAAAATTGAAGAAATGCAACCACAAGCACAATATCAATGATAATTGAGTTAATATTAATAAAGGTGGAATGAGAATAAGGATATTATAAGAAAGGGAAAAAGAATGTGAGATGGCTAAAGGAAAGAAAGATGGTTTTGAGAGGGTGGAGGGGGGAGAAATAGTAAGAGTGAGGCATAGAAACAAGGTGTAGAAAGGGGAAACATAAAATTTAAAACAAAAATAAGAAAGAGAAAGATGAAGGCAAAGTGGAGTAAGAGAAGAGAGGAATAAAATATAAAATTTGAAATAAAACTAAAATAAAAACATAAAATAAAAAATATATAAACAAAATTAAAAATACAAGATAGTGAAATAATGGGAACAAAATTGAAGACAAAACAATGTTCAGAAGCTATGCAGGAGAAAAAAATAATGCAAATAATGAAAAAGAACAAGGTGGAATTTATCTCAGCAGAGTCTAGTGTTTGCTTACTGTTTTCTCTTTCTTGATCTGTTTCTGGTACTGTCAGCTGGTGTCCCAGTCTAGCTTTAGGCAGCCCGTTTGAGGCTACAAGTGACCCACAGTCTGTGGCTGTCTCCTTTAGGCTTGGCCGGTCCTCACTGTTCTGCCCTGTAGGCTTTTTATCAGCACAAGGCCCATGGGTGGTTCCTCTGATGTCCAACAGCACTGCATGTACCACCTCCACCTGCCTCTAGAGGGGGCTTCTGGTGTGATCGGGAGGGTGGAATCTCTGGACCACCCCCAGGAGGTGCTGTTCAGTCTTTAGGGAGGGGGTGGGTGTGTTCCCCTGCCCCTGAGTCACAGGTCTTGGTCTGTCCCAGATTATTTCCAATAATGCATAGTTTCTGATGAGTTAGCTGTCTGCTTCATGTGAAGGGCCAATCTGTGTAAAAGGATCAGTTCTTTCCTGCTTGGCACTGATGGCAGCTCTGTGTGACAGCCTTGGCTGGGCAGGGCCATGAATACCTCTCCCTGCCCCAATTTCTAATCTCTCTGCTGTGCTGTTTTCAGTGGAATAGGGCCTGAGGAGGAGCCAGCATAGTGTCTGATAAAAGTTCAAAAGGGCTCCTTTGGAGATCGTCGTTTTCCCCTCTAAGGATATGCACCCAGCAGGGAGTTCTTGAACCTGGCCATACTATTATGCAGAGTTTGCAGTTCTGCAGGTGGGCATTGGGCATGCCTTCCTCTTCCCAGAGATTTATACTCTACTGTGTAATTGGCCCTGCTTGGCTTCAAATAATCTCAAGTACTCAGCTCTTGCTGTCCAGCTCCTAGCTCGGTGCTCTGGAAGGAGGCTCAGACACAAACCCTCCATTCTGCGTGCAGTCCCCTGCTCACCAGGCATGCTGAGTGGGGCCCTGCAATCTCTTCACTGTGCAGTATTCTACTCTTCCTGGCTAGCTGGATTTAGGGGACATGAACTGGGCTTTCAATCTGGCCTCTTTGCTGGCAAGGCAGCTGTGCCTGCACACAGGGTCCCTGCCCAGCCACTCCTCAGCTCCCCTCTTTTAAAAAGTCCTTATGTGGTACTGACACTACAGCAGAAAGCCACTGCCCAGCTCTCCACACACTCTACCTCCCCAAAAGGCAAAAAGTCTCTCTTGGTCAGGACTGGCCTCTGAAAGTTTTAGGAGATAAGAGTTTCTCTTGAACTCTCCCAATTGGTGCTATAGCTATGGATGTGCTGCATACTGTGTGTGTGCAGCCTGAGTCTCCCAGACTCCATATATCCACCACAGTCTCTCCCAATTAGGGTTGGGAATTTCCTGTATGGGACTGGGGCCCCCTGCTCTGGGAGGGGTGAGAGTTACTAAGCTGTGCTTTCTCTCCTCTGCTCTCTGCTGCAGGCACCTTACACAGAGTATTTCCCTTTAACTTATAAAATCTATTACCAGATGGTGCAAAGCTTCCTTTATACTCCTTGACTTCAAAAATTCATATCAGCTGAGATTCTGTTGATTTTTCAGTTCACTTGACAGAAATTCAGCTGAAAATCTGTGCTGGTGTTACAGAAACAGGGGTGTTCCAAAAAACCCCAGAGTTTGCGGCTGGGGGATGGGGAGAAGGAAGCAGCTTTTAGAATGCCTCCACATGCCTGAGGCTGGTGGCTAGTGTCTTTTTTTATGCAAAATGGCTTTAATGCATCCAAAGCCTCAGGTAGATGGGAGGGGATTTGGACCAGGGGATGGTACGGAGAAAGCACACAGAGCCTGTGGGAGGTTCTGTGAATGGTCGGAACTGGTTACCGCACCCACTGCATCAGAGGACATAGTCAAGGATTTAAGAATAAGAGGCAGACATTTTAGCCAGGCAGACTGTGTGGATTTTAACTAAGGCTGAGGCTGACTGTGTGGATTTGACTGAGGCTGAGGCTGACTGTGCGGATTACAAAAGGACTAACTATACAGTTTACAAGGAGGCTGAGAATCCACGAGGTTCTGGATTAAAAGCTGGTGGACCCCATAACACAGACGAGGTCTCCCCAATCAGGATTGAATGACTGGCAGCTACTGGTAAAGCTGAACTGTGTTTGGAAAGTAGGGAAAGGGTTTCTCTAACTTTTCTAAAACTAGCCTGGTTTGGTGGGGGGGAGGCAAGGATATGTGTTTATAGGTGTCTTAAAGAACATAAGACTTAAACAACAGAAATCCACAAATAACTAAATCTACATAACTGTTAAATAAATAATTCTTTTTCTTTTCACTAAACTCTGGTATTGAGTTATAATTTTGGCGGCGGGCAATCGGGCCCCTAACTAAAGAGTCCGTGGGTTTGTTTTCAATTGGAGCAGCCCAGGGGTTCTGTAACACTGGGGGAATGAGCAAGTAAGTGGGTTCAGCTTCTACGTACTGGCAGCCATCTTCTCCCCCTGAAGTAGTATATTCTATAAACAGCTCTTCATCCAGGAGAAGTCAGAGTGTAACAGGCGTCCCAAAAAGTCCCCAAAACCTGTGGTAGGTATCGAGTTTCTTAGTTATGCAAAGTGACTATGGCCTCTCCTTGAAGCCAAGAAGATGGTGTCAGGGTAGCCCTGCTCTGAGAAATCGCCCAGACACTGCTGTGGGAACAGATAACTGGTTTATTGAGGAAACAAAGGAATGGGGAAGGGGGTTAAGGGGAAAGGCAATTCCCCGGACTGACTCAACTGCCCTCAACTGCCCTCAACTGCCCGTAGGAGCAAGGGAAATGGTGGCAGAGGTGGTGGGGGTAGCTCCCTGTCCTCCTTGTGGGCCCCTAGGAGCAAGGGAATAGGGGAGGTGATTCCCAGTCCTCCTCATGAGCCCATAGGAATTGCCACCGACACTTCTGCAGGCACCTTTTTTATACACCTTTTGGAAAGGTGGAGTTTGCTTACTGACATATTCAGTAGGTCATTTACACATCATTGCTTTCCCCCTCCCACACCAACTTAGTTAACATATCAGGCTAAGTCCATTAGCATTTCCTCTGGGAAAGTTTCAGTCCATCAACATATCTTTTGGGAAATGCTAAGTCCAGGGCCAGGTTGATTACCAAAGTCCAAAGTCCAAGTGTCCATGATCTGACAGATGGGAGGGGCTTCGGCCATGGAGTGGTGGTAGAGAGCTTACAGGGCCTACCTGCGATTTCCATAGCTGGCCATGATTGGTAACCCTGCCCATTGTGTCATAGGCCATGGTCAGGGATTTAAAAATAAGGCAGCAGCCATTTGCAGAGGGAGAGAGCCATGCTATTTGAGAGAAGGAAGGAGCAGCTATGCAGTTCATAGGGATATGTCAGCATGCAGCCTGGGCTAGTAAGAGAGCAAGCATGCTACTGCTTTAATTGTACCTGCTCCAGCTGACTCAAGTCACCAGGATCCCGCCTTCCAGACCTGCCTCTTTTTAGACTTTTGGAACTCAGAACATGAGGAGAGGACTCTCTTAAGACTTGTGCCTTTACTAGACTTCCCCATGATCCAGTGCAACACAGCACATGTTTTCCTGGATTATTATATGGAAGCTGATGACATCATACCCCAGATCCTGAAGAAGAGAGCTGACAGAAAAGGAACAGGAAATTTCTAGGCATGTTTTTGCCTTATAG
This sequence comes from Furipterus horrens, assembly GCF_987537825.1. Taxonomy (NCBI): domain Eukaryota; kingdom Metazoa; phylum Chordata; class Mammalia; order Chiroptera; family Furipteridae; genus Furipterus; species Furipterus horrens. The sequence goes on along the minus strand of NW_028327171.1, from coordinate 130,516,412 downwards.
CCTTTTGGGGAGCAAGGGAAGTGCTGGGTCTCAGGGGAGAACAGGGCTCTGAGCTGAAGTACTCACAGCCCTCCCAGGTTGAAATATTGTAAATAAAGACCTGTTTTTCTCAACACTAATTGTTGAGTCTTATACCAAGGTGCCCCATGATCAAACCTCATTTTTCTTGGTAACAAGAGGGTCTTTTCAATGAAGAGTAAAGAAGAAGGATCACAGACAACAGTATCTGGAGCTAGGCCTGGTTGGTTTGACAGATTCAAATACAGCAGCAACCTACATAATATAAAGGGGAAGAAGAGAGCCCTGGTTGAGCAGCAGGCTGTGTTTGGATTCCCCAGCACTCTTAAGGACTCTACACATTTGACATCCATCTTCCCAGCTTGTCTTCACTGTGGACAAAACTGGCCTTTATAGGAGGTATGTGCCACTGAGTCCTTTAACTCCTGAGAAAAGAACCATGTGTTAGGGTATAAGTCACCAGGGACAGCTTTACTCTTCTGGGGACCGCGTTTTGGCAGAATCTAAGCTGAGCCATGATTATCTATCACTAAATGGCAGCCAATGTTTTCTTCCCATGCAGCTGCATTTGTACATTGAGGTTGTACAGTTTCCAAGTAAATGTATCACTTACTGAATTTCACGTTCTTTTTTTTTTTTTTATTTCTTTTTTAAAGTATATTTTATTGAATATGTTGTTACAGTAGTTCCAATTTTTTCCCCCTTTCTCCACTCTCCCCAGTACCCCACTTCCCTCTGGCAATCTCACCCACCTTAGTTTATGTCCATGGGTCGTGCATATACGTTCTTTGGCTTCACCCTTTCCTATGTCATTCTTAACTTTCCCCTGTATATTTTGTACCAACCAATTATGCTTCTTAATCCCTGCACCATTTCCCTCTTTCTCCCCCTTCCCCTTCCCAGCTGATAACTTTCTGAGTTATCCCCATACCTATGATTCTGTTCTTTTTCTGGTTTGCTTACTTGGATTTTGTTCTTATTTTTTAGATTCAGTTGTTGATAGTTGTGAGTTGGTTGTCATTTTAATGTTCATAGTTTTGATATTTTTCTTAAGTGAGTCCCTTGGATATTTCATGCAATAATGGCTTGGTGATGATGAACTCCTTTAGCTTTACCTTGTCTGGGAAGCACTTTATCTGCCCTTCCATTCTAAATGATAGCTTTGCTGGATAGAGTAATCTTGGTTGTAAGTCCTTGCTTTTCCTCGCCTTGATTATTTCTTGCCAGTCCTTTCTCACGTGCAAAGTTTCTTAAGAGAAGTCAGCTGAAAGTCTTATAGGCACCCCTTTGTAGGTAATTCTCTGCTTTTCTCTTGCTACTTTTATCTTTATCTTGAACCTCTGGCATTTTAATTATAATGTGTCTTGGTGTGGTCCTCCTTGGGTGTAGCTTGTTTGGGACTCTCTGTGTTTCCTGGACTTGTATGTCTATTTCCTTCACCAAATTAGGGAAGTTTTCCTTCATTATTTTCTCACATAAGTTTTCAATTTCTTGTTCTTCCTCTTCTCCTTCTGGCACCCCTATGATTCGGATGTTTGCATGTTTAAAGTTGTCCCAGAGATTCTTAAGTCTCTCCTCATTTTTTTCAATCCTTGTTTCCTCCTTCTGTACTGGTTGACTGGTTTTTTCCCTCCTTATGTTTCAAATCATTGATTCGAACCCCAGTTTCCTTCCCTTCACCATTGATTTTGTGTGGATTTTCCTTCATTTCATTTAGCATAGCCTTCACTTCTTCCCTTATGCATTTGCTGTACTTAAGCATATCTGTCAAGACTGTGAGCATCTTTATCACCAGTGTTTTGAACTCTGCATCTATTTGGTTTGCTGTCTTCTCATTTGTTAGGTTGACTATCTCCTTCTCACTTAGTTCTCCCACTGGAACCTTGATCCGTTCCCTCTTTTGTGCCATACTTCTCTGTCTCCTCATGTTGAAAGGCTCCTGTGTTTGTTTGCCTCTGTGTCTTAGGTAGAGCTGTGACTCCTGTTACGTTGTAAGGGGCGGAGCCTTAGGTTTTCTCATCTGTAACAGGCGACCTGTTTCACCACTTTGTGGTGCTGTATGTGGGGGAGGGGTCCGAGAGGGAAAAATGTTGCTTGCTCAGCAGTCGCCCCCTTTCCAGACACTTCCCCCACTTCGTATGGGACTGGCCCCTCTCTAGCTGTTGCCCTGGCTGTCGTTCCCAGAGTGGGTGGGTTTGTGGATGCTCCAGGACTGTGGGGGCCCTTTAAACAAGCAGACTCTGTTGAGAGACTGGTTGTTTTTTTCTCTGCTCCAACCCCCACTTGTTTGCACAGTCAGAAGCAATGAAGCTATATTTTCCCCAGAGCTGGGGCTGTGAGCTGCGTGGTCTGGTCTAGTGCTGGGAGTGCTTCCCAGGTGTCCCTCTTGACTTTTTAAAATGTGTGACTGTGCTTTCCAGCAGCCTGCCACTGCCACCACTACTGCCTCCACCACACTGTGTCCTCTCCACCTCAGATCTACCCTTCCTACCTGTCTGGATGAGTATTTCTTCTTTATATCTTTATGTGTTGGACTTCCATGCAGCTCGGTTTTCTGGAACTTCTGGTTTTCTCCAGTTTTGAGGTAGTTGTATTCTTTCTTAGTTGTGGAGGGAGATGCAGTGTGTCTGTCTAAGCCTCCATCTTGGCCAAAAGTTAATTTTGCGTTCTTTTGTTATGCATTTTATAACACACAAAATATTAATTATTCTTTTTATTAATTGTATTATAGTTTAAATAATCAAGTAAACCCGTAACTCTTATATAGTTGACCCTTGAACAGCATTGGGGTTAGAGGCATTTATCTCCATGCAGTTGAAAGTTTATGTAAATGTTTTGACTCAGGACCCCCTCTGGACAGTCCACGGATGCTCAAGTATTTATATAAAATTATATAGATTAATATATACATTTGGCCCTCTGCACTGTGGACTCTCAATCACCGATCAAACATAATAGTTATTTATTGAAAAAAAATTCACATATTAGTAGACCCCTTCAGTTCAAAGCTATGTTGTTCAAGGGTTAGCTATAATAAGTTAGGATTTCAGGGACACATGCTCATGGAGATTATCATATACTGTTCCCTTACTGCAGATTTAGGCCTCCAGATTTTAGAATGTGTACATGATGTTAAATAATATGTGCTAAGCTTTTTACACATTTTATCTGAATCGGTGTTAAGATTCAAACTTAGAAACTTCAAGTTTGAAATTGCAATCAGGAAATAAAATTTAGGTGTTAGTAAAACAACTCATGAACTCTGTGTGGGTTTAGAATTGGTAGGCAAAAACTGAGTACCTAGTTAGTACCAAACACTCTTACAGAGTACCTGCAATAGTATTAAGAAAATGAGAAAAAATCCTTTCTTTCTCTATGACTGGGCAGTTTGTTATTCAATAATAACTTTCCTTAATCATCTAGGACTTGCATTCAGTTGCAAATATTAGATATTCAAAAAAGGTGGCTTATTCCAATGAAGAGTTTTATTTTTCTCCCCTAATGTGAAGGTTGGATACAACCAATGCAGGACTGAAAGGACAGTTCCACGCTGTCATCAGAAACCCAGGCTTCTCTCTCTCTGTTCCATCGAGCTTAGTGCATGATTGTCTCATAGTCACAATGCGGTTGCCATCCCCCAGCCATCCCTGTTGCATTTCTGGCAGGAAGAAGAGAATGGGCAGAAGATAAACAAAACATGTTAGCTGAGCAGCACCCCTTTAATGGTGATTTTCCATCATTCTCACCTAGTAACTTCCTCTTGCTTCTCATTGACAGATTTTTGTTACATATTCACCCCAAATGCAAAGGTGGCTGAAAAAATTAGTTATGTTATGGAGAATGATATTTGCTATCATGACTAGAGGGACATAGGAGCCTGCTGAGTGCATCGTTGAGGTTTGGTATGCTGTTTCCAACTTATATAGTCACTCTGATAACTCTTGGAATGGAGGTATAGACTCATAGCTGCCTATATGGTGTGGATCAAGGAACACAGAAGGCTCAGAGGGCAAGTCATATAGCTAAGTAGTGGCTATATGGCTAGTGGGTGAGTGACTTGCCCTAGGTCATACAGGGTGGCTGGAACAGAGTTTGAGTTGCTTCTAATCCTGTGCCTTCCCACCACACTACTCAAACTTCCTAATAGACTTGCAGATAGAAACAGGCTGGGGTTGGGGAGAATTCAAATGACCTGATGAAATATTCTCTCTTTTGCAGTGGGACTTGCAAAGGAAATCTGCTGTTTGCCATGTTTGCAGTTTTCCAGGAGATGGCACCAGATAGCTTAGAATCAGTTCCAGAGACAAACAGCTCAAAGTAGGACAGAGGGAAAGAATCACCATAGAGACTTGGCACGACCAGCATTTAAGCATTCTCCATTGCTTCAGTGACCTCTTGGGTGGTTCTGAGTGGCTGGGTTTGCAGCCCTCTGAGAATCAAGATAACAGAATAGTCACAGGGATGCAAAGTACAGCATAGGGAATATAGTCAATAATATCATAATAACTACGCATGGGACCAGATAGGCACTTGAAGTATCAGGCCACCACTCTGTAAAATACATGATTGTCTAATCACTATGCTGTATATTTGAACCTAATACAGAATAATACTGAATGCAAACTATAATTGAAAAAGAAAAAGAAAATGAAAAAAGAGGATGACTCGTGACATAAGAGGTGTTTGATAAAGGAGCAGACTGTTTAAAGGTGAGGCCAGCTTCTGAAAAGGAGAGGCTGACTGCTGAGTAGTTAGAAAAGAATGACTAAACAACCAACTTTATTTTGTGAGGATGTGAACCCCTCCGTGAAATCTCCTTAGTGATCTCATCACGTTATTCTCTAAATATTTAGTCTATATAGAGGAGTAGGATGTCTAAGGTCTACTAAAGCCACATGACAATGAACAAATATCACCTCTAAGTGATATTTGTCTCTTTTTGGAGAAAAAAACAAAACAAAACAAAAAGCCCTGAACTCCAAAATGACCTTTTTTTTTTCTTCTTCAAGTTACATTGAGGTTTGTCCTCTAAAACTACTATCAGCAAAATTGCAGGTAGCGCTCCCCATTTGTCCACTCTGCCATCAAACTGAGACCAGCCAGCCACACACAACACAAGGCAGCCCTGTGTTAGCCTGGACTCTGGACTCTGCTGAGCTCTCAGGTGATGTCAGCCAACCTGCCCCTATTTCTGGAGTCCTCTCAGGTTCAATTTCCACATCTGAAAATTAGTGCTTTCACCTATGGCCTCAAGTCACTAGGGATTTACCCAGTGGCCCAGAGTTGCCTCCTTCCCTCGGGTGTTTCTATTTCTCTCTATTGACTATGTTTTAATTTGGCATGAGTGTAAGAATGTTTTTAGATGTGTTTATAAATCTTATCAAGATGATAGCAACTTAAAGCCAAGGGAAGAACTTAAGAGATTTTTCAGGTGGTCCAACTCAAACAGATAAATGGACCACTTTACAGTGTGTCTTTTAAGCTTCTCTTGTCTGCCTTGGCAAGCCTGTATGTGTGTACATGCATCTGAAGCTCAGAGCTGTATGTTCCCAATGCCCTTTCTACTCAAAGTGTTGTCCAAGGACCAGTAGCCTCAATATTACCAGGGAGATTCTTAGATGTAGGCTATTATGAAGCTCAACCCAGACCTACTGCATCAAAATCTGTACATTAACAAGATCCTCAGGGGATTTGTATGTTCTTTAGAGTTCTGAGAAATACAGCCCTATGAGACCCTTTTTAAAGCTAGCTCCAATAGCTAATAGTAGAAGAAGAAGGGGAGGATCCCAGAGCTGGGCCCTGCCTCCTGGGTGGATATATTATTACCAATCATCAGAAAATGTGTTTTCTGTCCCATTGTCCAATTTGAGGAGAAGTAGGACCTGGTTGGTGGGTATCACATTTCACGAGATATCATAATAGGCATAGGCTACATATCTGTGCCATTTTAGACTAAAAGGTATGAATTAGTGACACATAGACAAAGATAGCACTTCTGATAAGCAAGTAATGAGCACAGAGTGTCCTGAAGGGAGAGGCAGCCAAAAAGGAGACACATTACACAGTAAAGACACATTAATCCAGGCAGCCAAAGACCACTTGAAAGCATAAGGTATTTCCTGAGATGAGAGCGAGGTGAGCAATTTAAGCTGGGAACACCCAACTTTTTCAGGCAAAGCCCAGGGATAACAAGGGATTTCCTGCGGCCAAGGAGCTCCAGGCAATGCCTTGGACTGTGACCATGGCTCTGTGCTAAGTGAGATAATTTGGCTGTCTGGATTAGGTGGCAGAAGGAGAAAGCATGGAGGTGCACAGCCCTCACAATTGAGATTTTTGTGCCCATTAAAGAAGGATATTGGTGGCCCAAAAGGGCCAGCCCCTGCTTTTCCTGACCATCACAGATGCCAGTCATGTAACTGGTCAATATCTGCCTCTGCAAGCATACCAGTCCTTTTTAGTAGGATCCAATTTTTGGCTGAGATGAAGATAAACTTCTTTCTATAAAATTCTCAGACTAGTGCAATGTATATAATCTCTCTGATTTGGATTTTCTTATTTTTAAAGAAAAGCAATATTAATTTCTACTGTTGAGGAAGTAATTGGAGTGAGGGAGGTGGTGCCACCCACCAGAGAAGCACAGTCCACCTAGACTGGGTGGGGAGTGTGCAGGTGGGTGGTATTTGGGTGAAAGCAATAACCCATTCTTTTTTCACACAAGCACCCTCATTACCTATCTGACTGCCCACCAGAGTATGCTTAGTTTTCTTACCTACCCTTGAGTTTCCAAGACCACCCAAGTCCTTGGAATTTAGTCTTGGCAGAAGGAGAGGGAAGAGTATCTCCCTTCTTGACTTCTTTATTACCCTGGGGGTCTCAGTTACTCATTAGGTTCAGTTTCAATCTGCAAGATGTAACCCAGAGAGAAATATAATCCTGAGAGAAAATGGCAGCATATCAGGCAGGGCTTCTGCCCTTGCTTGCAGATCTTGAAATTAGGTCAGACTCCTAAATCTAGAAGTTAGATCCCCTGACAGACAGGCAAAGTCTCTCTGCGTGCCCCTTTGGATACTTCAGCAGCCAGCCAGCAATCCTCTGGTTTCCTCTCCCCTTACAGTGTTTTGCCCCTACAGGACTGGGACCCTGCCATGCTTTGTCTTGGCAGTGGGGTTTGTTGGCTCACCCACTTCTCTAGCCCTCAATGGGGGCATCTGAACCACTGAATTCCTGAGACCTGGCCAGCTATAATTAAGCATGTGTTTTTGTTTTGCTATTTTGACATCTGGGACCTTGCTGACCCTGGAGAAACTGCTCTTCCTAGAGTCAGCCAATTCCTTGACACAGTAAAAAACCCATTAGGGGAGACCCTTCACAGGCAAACCAGCCAATCCAGGGCCCATACCCCACCACTTCCTCTACAAGGCTTTTACTCAGGTTACTGTCCCTCTACTCTAACGACACCAGGGCCAGGTGCTGGACAACTAGGGACAGCTTCTATGCCCCAGAGCCTGCCAAAAGTATTCAAATGAGCCAGTCCTAGGCTGCTTACCTACCTCATCCATTTTTCCCCCATGGAAACCACAATGAGGGGTCTTGCCCATGTTTCCTCCTTACTCCCCGTGTTTCCTGACTCACTCTGGTGCAGCTCTCTGGCCCTGCATGGTATGCTATGTATGTCTCCTGTTTCTAGGAACTATGAGTACAAAAACTTTTTTTCATGATAGTTATGTATAAATAACTGTGTGTCTTTCCATACCTGATTAAAAGAAAATCTGGGAAACATTTAAAAACATGAGCCATCCTACCCCTAGATTGAGATAGGATCATGCTCCGTGAACCTATAGTTCATGTTCCCTCGGATACACCTCCTGTCCTTCCTGAATTCCTGCTTTAAACCCACCCCATCCCATCTTGTGATACTTTATTTTTACCTTATTAGATATTCCAGGACTAGCAACATCTGGAAATTAGTAATATGACTACAGCGTACACTTCGAACACGGTACCTGAGCTACCAAAATGCATTTTCCTGAACTGGTGCTCTTTAGTCTGTGGATACATTCCAGGAATAAAACTGCTAGGCTACAGGAGATGTATATAGTTCATTTTGATAGATGTTTCCAGATAGCTTTACAAAAAGGCTATCACAATTCACATTTCCACCAGCAACATGTGAACTGATCCTTTCCCTGTGAGCCCCTGGGGATCTTGGCATTCTTGGAGTCTAATCCTTCAGCATCTCAGAGGGTGAACACTCTCTGCTGCCACGATCATGGGGCACCCAAGAAGCTGGGCTGGGGCTATTGGCAGCTCACAGGTCGTGAAGCCACCCAAGAACTCAGGCTGACTGGTTGGCCTACAGTGGGTGCTGGTTCTCTGACCTGAGGTCATGCAGGTGACATTGCTATGGTCCTATTCCCTGATGGTTGGGCTTCCCAGGCTCTCGCCACACTGCTGGAGGGCCTGTTACTGCTTTAGAATAAATTTACAGGGAACAGGAGGGGAGAAGCTCCCTCTCAAATGATTTCTGCCACATTTGCTTTCATGAGTAGTTGAATATGGAGGAGATCATGGTGCCTATGTCGACTTGTCTTTTTTCTGTCTTTCTCATCTATGTTGACTTCCCAATGAAGACCGATTTTGGTGTCAATGAGCTCTGTCGGGTGTGGGATTTCCTGGTGGCACTAGGGGCACAAGGCCTAACTGCTTATGCCTCAAGACCATGCCAGTGACTTCTTCTTTTATGTATTTTACTTTTTAGAAAACTGCACAATTATTATTTTATTAGGAAAAGTACAGCTAATCAAGAGAAAAATTATTTATAACCTCACTTATCAGAAATAGCAACAATTTTGGTTGGGTTGTTTTCCAGACTTTTCATGAAAAAATTATTTTTGGTCTATAACCTGCAAATTTCAACCTAAAAAAGTTGTGTGTATCATTCCTTGTCAGACTATTGGCTCGCAGTAACACTTTCCATGGATGGATGCATAAGGATTTTGTCATAACTTATGTTGTTTAACTACTCACCTATTGTTAGTTGATTTTCCCATTTTTTTGCTATTGTAATAACTTCTATAATAAACAGCTTTGCACATATGTCTGTATAATTGTCCAATTATATTCTTAGGCAAAATGCCTAGAATGAGATTACAGGATTAAAACATTGTTACTATTTAAAGCTTTTGTGTTGAATTTCACTCCAGAAAATGTGTATCAACTCACTCTCTTCCAAGAGGTATTTGAGTAACTATTTACCCAAATTCCCCAACAGTTAAGAATTGTTATTATTTTTCATCTTGGACAATTTGATAAGTGTGTTTAATATATTTTACTATAAGGACAGTAAATCTCTATCCTCACTTCCAATAAACTTCTATTCTCCAACACTTCACCATCTACACAATGGGCTAAGAACTTGATGTCTGTAGTCAAGAAGATGATGTGCATATGATCTTAGGAAAGTTACTTAATCCCTAAAAACCTCACTTTCCTCAACTCTAAAATGGGTGTAATAAAAAAATCTCGCATCACTGGGTTGTTGAGGATTTGAATGAAGTAATGTAGGGGAAGTGCTTAGCATGGTGCCTGCCATACCATGTACTTTCAATACAAATATCTTTTAGAGAATCTTCAACATGTCACCTGATCTGACTTTTGCCTTAAGTAAACTCAAGCCTTAGGAACCCCTCTTTAAGAGGTAAGACCCTAAGAGGAGCTATGAGGTTGCATTTCAGCATTGCTTACTAATGAGAAGCTCTATGCACAACCTAAGTTCTGTTTATAGTAATGTAAGAGTAGTTCTGTGCACCCTACATGTGAGTTCTCTCTCTCTCATCTCATACGCGTGTGCACACACACACACACACACACTCACACACAATCAGTAAGATTTCGATTTGATCAATGATTAATGAAGACCTACAATATGCAAGATTTGGCTTCCAGGAAAATTTGATCAAACCACTTTACCTTTTTGTGCCTCAGTTTCCTCACCTATAAAATGGAAATAATAATAGTACCTACCTCATAGAGTTATTATGGGGATTAAATGAGTTAGTATTTGTAAAATACTTAGACCAGTGCCTGGCACATGTTAAGTGCAACATTTCTTACCTAAACAGATGATTGCATGCCTGTGTACTGAGTATGTCCTCACTGAGGAGTTGGCTCCTAATCATAGGGGGATGTGAATGTAAGGACCCTACAGGAAGTAGGGGAGAAGCCCACAAGCCAGTGTCTCTGTAGAGAGTGCACATGGAGGATTCTAGGAGGGCACTCCAGTGTGCTAGGCTGCACAGATAGAGGAGGAAGGGATGAGGACAAATTTACATTTGTATGTAGTCTTTCAATGGACCAGAAGGGCAGAACAGAGGGAGATTTAATATAGTTTCTTTGAAGAGAGTTCTGCCAGTGTGATGAGGGTCAAATGACTTGATCAAACGTCTGTTTCATCTTATCTCCCTCCTTGTCACTTCAACTCCACTATCATCTCAGCAAGATGATTCCCCTAAGAAACCTGAAACTAGAAGTTCAGGTGAGATCAGAGAATCGCATGTTGGCCACCTGACTTTCCACGTGAGAATGCCCAGAAAGCTACAGGACCTTGCAGCTATCATCACCTTCCTCATTTAGCGGGACAGCTGTGAAATTCTTTCTCTTAGGTTGGACCTCAAAGCAGGCATAGGGTGAGTCCCTTTAAGCAGGGTTAACCTCTGTCACTGAAGTCAGTATCAAGCTGGCCATTTAGATGAAGCCACAGCTCTGAAAGTTAGAGAGAGAGACCCCAGTGAGGGCTGTGGCTCTCTGCTGTGTGGCCGTGGTCTCCTAGAAGACCTTCAGTCACTTGGGCTGCCTAGGGGGTGCCATCTGGAATCTGCCTTTCTCCATAGTGCTGGCCCCAGAGGGGTTGTGTTTGTCTGCCTTGGTGTGTTCTAATAATTCAAATTGGGATGCCTTGGAAGTGAGTGTGGGAGTTGCCCTGGCTCTCCCAGCCATTCCCTGTCATCTGAAACATGGCTTGCTTCCCAGAGGACATGCCATGGGCCTTTGGGAGAGCTGCCTTCATGAGGTGGAGATCCTGAATCTTGTGTGATTCTCACTGAGTGGAAGCTGAGCTGGCCCAAACCACAGGATGTGGCCTCTCTCTCCTCTTTAGATCCTGACACCCTGCAGGGTCTAGTTCTGTCTTCCTGTCCCAGGCTGAGGCAGGAACACTCTCCATATCGGTTTCTGACTGTGGGTGAGCTCTGAGCTCCTGATCACATGGAACCTGCTACTCCTCCCAGAAAGACCCCAGGAAGTTCCTACTATCTGCATTATTTTACCACTGAGCCCTGTCCCACACGAGCTCCTCATAGAGAAGTATCTGCCTGAACTAAGACCAACTTCATGACAGCTAAAGGCTCCCCTCTCAGGTTCCAACCCGAAAGTGAGATGGCTCTCCTGGCCCCTCTGCCCTATCCTAGCATCTCCCTTCCCTCTGGCCACATCATGAGGCCCAAGCAAGTGTAGAACCCTTATCATGATCTCCAACCTGTATTTAGAACTTAGCAATTCAGCGTTTAGGCTGGATTCTAGCAGCTTTGATTATCTGACTCAGCCTGCAGCAGAAGAAAAACAAAGAATTAGGAAGCAAGACAGAAGGTATCCAGAAAAGAAAGGAAGATGATGAGGTGGCAGAAGTCAAGAACGCTGAAAAACTTTGGTATTGTGTGGACTGAGCTGAGAGGCTGCTTGGAGCCCCATGAGTGGGCTGTTGGTGTGAGCCTCGCAGTCAGTGGAGGTTGAGGGGTCTCCTTTAGCAAGTGCCCCAGGGAGGTAGGTGCTTGTTATTTAGGCAGGTGGTGGTGCCCAGGACTAAGATGGGCATTGAGCTTAGACTTTCACCCCATATCTGACATCCATAGATCAGACAAAACTCCAAATTCCTTATGGTGGGGAATGATACCTATCAGACCATTGAGGAGGCTCCGGCTTACAGTGGTGCTGGGAGTGGGCTGAGTGCAGGCAACAGGAGTGGCTGCAGTGGGAGACAGAGCTAGACCACAGAAATGGTACCTGGCAGCTGCTGTGTACCAAGCTATAGTCCTTGGGGACTGAGGCTGGAGGTTTGAGTACCGAAGGCATGTAGCCAGTCAAAGAATGCCGTTGTGAACCTCCTGGGGCCATGGCAAGGCTCACAGCACAGTGCCAGGCAGCACTTTTGCAGGACTGTGAGGCCATGTTGCAGGGGTAACAGAATGCGTGCCTTGGGGATGCTTAGACTCTGCTGTGGAGTTGGAGTGCCAGGGGAGTCCCCCCCATGCTGGCCAAGATGATGGCAGGAGGAAGTTCTTACACAGAGTACATGCAAGGCTAACAAGATAATTGCATAGAGAAAATAGCCCTCCTATCCTCTTCTGGTGTTGCGGCTACACAAGCGAGACTGAACACTCTGAGGCAGTGTATAAAGTAAGCAAAAGTTTATTGCCGGCGGTCAGGCTGAGACCTGAGCAGGTCTCTAACAAGCACCGACTCCGAATGGGGTTTAGGGCAGGGTTTATATAGGGTCTTGCCCCTTCTCCAGTGGGAAGCAGCCTTGGGAAGTGGGGGTGCAGAACAGGACTGCAGGGGTGTCAAGCAGTAACAGGAACAGAAGTTTACAGGGCCATAAAGTTATCTTCAGTTGCAGCAGCGCAGCTCTCCAGTCAGGGTTGAATTCTCTGTAAAGCAATTTATCTTCAAAAGGCTAGATATCTTGTAAAATACAACTTCACAAGAGTTATAAACAAGTCACAAGCAAATGGAAGGAGACAGGGGCTATGGGAAGGAGCTGAGCTGGGGTCTCTCAGCTTGTAAGTCATTGAGTGGCTCTAACATTCCCTCCTTCTAGTCCCCTGACAAGACTTTTAGCATACCTTTGCAATTTCTTACAGAGAATAGCTGCTGCCCCTACATCTGACAAGACCTTTACAACTTTTCAAAGAGAATAGCTGACGCCCCATACACTGGTACCAGATATGGGGGTGGGACCAGGAAAGGCAGGCACATGCACCATGGAGGTCAAAATGGTGACAGGGGGAGGTTCTGGTCAAAGAAGCCTGTCAGTCTAGCCTAGGGAAAGAAGGAGTTGATTGGAAGATGGACCCACCCAAAAATACACAAAAAATTGGGAAGTCATTGGTCATTTTGGGAAAGCACCTGGTCCATCCCACATTCAAAACTAATAACATCCAAGGGAAAAAAAGAAATGTTCTCTTGCCCATGGCTCACTGCTCGGGACTTGCACTCAGGTGGCACACTGGCCTGTCCTTGTCCTTCGCATGGGCCATGTGGCCTTAGCAGTGACATGGCACATGGCCTCCAGGAGGAATCCTGGAATGGGCAGCCAATGGGACAAGTGAGGCTACCTGAATGACCACTTAGCAGCCTCCTGTAGGCTCCAAAAGCTGGTACTTTAAAATGGAATGGAAACTCTGGGCACTGGCTGTTGTTTTGGTTTTGCTGAGGATGGTTGGACTTTGTCTGGGTTTTGCCAAGAAGATGAACTTTGAGATGGGAAGTCCATCATTCTCTCAGATCATACAGCAACTGAATAAAACCTGTTTCTTTTATTTTTTTTTATTAAGTATATTTTATTGATTATATTGTTACAATAGTTCCAATTTTTTCCCCTTTGCTCCCCTCCGGCCAGCACCCCCCTTCCCCGACAATCCCCTCCCCAAGTCCATGCCCATGGCTCACCCTTTCATATATTCTTCTTCTTTTTTTAAAAAAAAATAATTAATTAATTAGTTAAATATTTTAACAATAAAAAATAACAATCCCTCCCTCTCAGACTTAAGACCCTTTATAATCTTATAAAGGACAATGGACGAAGGTCTCGAGCTCCTCTAGCTGCTTCAAGCTGGACATGGTCATCGTCCTACCTACTCTTGGGTCAAGAAATCCCTAATAAGAGTGGGGCTGTGGAGGGGAGGGTGGCCTTCCCACAAGGGGAAGGATCGTGCAGACTCCAGGTTGGTTGGCTGTCTCTGGACAATGGCATGCTTGGTTTACCAGGCTGGCATCCTTGTTGTATTCTGGGGGCAACAGGGTTAAAGGACATCATTCAATCTGTAACCACTAGATGACAAAAGACAGGTATTAATTTTTCAATGTCCCACATTAGGGAAAAGAAGGGCTTCTTTAGAGGAAGGTGTGCCAGGCATGTCTCACCTGTCCAAAACCCTTTTGCCCATTATACTTAGTTTGGGCTGAGGGAAATATTTTAGGTTTCCCCCCTCTCAGGCCTCTGGGCTCTTTCTGTCCAAGCCATTAGGATAGAAAAGAGAAACCAGTTTTAAAGTGAAGCCCATAGACCACCCCGTTCTTCACCAACCCAGCCACTTAGTTCAGCCAAACCATTGAGTCTCAGGAGGCAGCAATGCAGACAGGATTAAGTGAGGCCTATACGTACAGACAATCACTCAGGTAATGAGATTGTAGGCTTATGCCCTTTGAAAACAGAAAACACATGTTAATTTATGTAACATAACCCACACACAAGTTTATAGATCTGTAGGACTGTCTTATCGGAAAGACATCCAGGTGCAAGGCATTTGACTTTCTTCTTGCCTGTAAATTAAACATCTTTGATAATGCCACAGACATAGTTTAACTTTCAAATGAAAACAAATTTTTAATGAAAAGAAACTTTAAAGACAGTTAGCTGCACTACTTTATAGTCTACCACTGGGCATTGTGATCTTCCTTGAATCTTGATTTTTCTCCCTAAGATTACCCTCCTTGTCATTAAAGGAACTGCATTAAGTTCATTTTTAATTTATCCTGTTCATTTGCATAAACACAACAAGAGCAGCAAATGATCACTTATGATCTTTAGTTCTGCTTTGCTGGAACTTACGCAAGGAACATTTAGGGTGACCTTCAGTCTGCCCTTCAGGGCACAGAAGCTGAGCCACATACCTGGCATTCAGCCTTGCCTGTAAACACCTGTCTTTTCCAGGTCCTCCTGGTTTTCCATTGTGCCTTAAGGTCCCTTCTAGCCATCTTTCAGGAAAACAACCTTCGTTCCTTTCCTGGAAAGATTGCTATGGACCGCTCATCCATCCAAGGTACCAGGCCTTTTATCTTGTGGACTTTTATTACCTTTGAAAGTCAGTCCCAGTTGCTCAGGGCTTTTTGGTAACAACCAAAGCCCAAGCATGTCTCCTTTAGGCATGACATTCCAGTCAAAGTCTTAGTCAAAAAAATCGTTATTAACAACTGGTCTTATTAGTTTTATGCAAAGAAACTTAGGTCATTACTTACTTCTTTAGAATGCCAAATTCTGGAGAGATCAGATAGGGAGAAAATATATACAGTGTGAAGGAAAATCCTTGTCCTTCTAATATTCACTGAACTTGCATTTCTATTCTTTATATTTTTATTTTTCCCCCCACTAAAAATTTTTCTGTTTGTTTTCCCATTACAGTTGTCTCACTTTTTTCCCCCTCTTGCTTTTCTGCACCCTGTCCCTCCCTTCTCCCACATTCAGTCCCCACCCAGCTGTCCATGTCCATGGATCATTTATACATGTTCTTTGACTAGACCCTTCCCCTTCTTACCACTTCTCTCCCTCCCATCTCCCCCTTTGTTACTGTTAGTTTATTCCTCGTTTACATACCTCTGGTTCAATTTTGTTCATTTGTTTGTGTTGTTCATTAGTTTCCTTTAACAGGTGATAGCATAAGGTAATTTTCTTTTGTTGCCTGGCTTATTTTGCTAAGCATAATTCTCTCTAGTTCCAATCATGTTGTTGCAAATGGTAGAAGTTCCTTCTTCCTTTCAGTACTTATTCATTGTCATTTTCCCCCTTTGTACTCGTGTTCCTCTCTGTCTCTCTCTGTTTCTTCATCTTCTTAAAGCAGACCCTTTAGCATCTCTTGCAATACTGGTTTGGTGGAGATGTATTCTTTTAACCTTCTTTTGTCTTGGAAACTCCTTATTTCACCTTCCATTTTGAATGAGAGCCTTGCTGGGTAGAGTATTCTTGGTTGTAGGCCTTTGTTTTTCATTAGTTGGAATATATTTTGCCATTCCCTTCTTGTTTGTAGTGTTTCTGCTGAGAAATCTGATGATAGCCTTATTGGAGCTCCCTTGTATGTTATTAGTTGTTTCTCTCTTGCTGCTTTTAGGATTCTCTCTTTGTCTTTGAATGTTGGCATTTTAATTATGATGTGTCTTGAAGTGGGCCTGTTGGGGTTCATCTTCATTGGGACCCTCTGTGCTTCCTGGACTTGCATGATTCTTTCTCTCTTCATGTTAGGGAAGTTTTCTGTCATTAGTTTTTCAAAGAGGTTTTCTATCCCTTGCTCTTCTTCTCCTTCTGGAATTCCTATGATACAGATATTATTACGTTTCATGTTGTCCTGCAGCTGTCTTAGAGCCTCTTCAGTCTTGTTCAGCCTTTTTTTATTTTGTTGCACTGTCTGGGAGTTTTTGTCTACATTGTCCTCCAGCTCGCTGATCCGATTTTCTGCTTCCTCTAGCCTGCTTTTAATTCCTTCTACTGTGTTCTTCAATTCAGAGATCGTATTCTTCATTTCCTCCTGGCTCTTATTGATAGCTTCCATGTCCTTTTTGATATTGGTATAATTCTCAGTAAGTTCCTTATAGTTCTTCTGGAGTTCACTGTAGTTTTTCTGGAGTTCTTTGTAGTTTCCGCTGAGCTCATTGAGCTTCTCCATAATACATGCTTTCAATTCCATATCTGATCGTTGGTTCCCCTCTATTTCATTTAGCACTCTTTCTGGGGACTCTGCCTTTCCTTTCGATGGGGGGTTGTTTCTCTGTCTCCCCATTTTTGTGACTCCTATTGTTTGTTGGTGCTTCTTAGAATGATCTGCACTTCCTGGATCTGCCCTGGTGGCGTCAGATCCTGTACCAGTCTGGGCCTAGGCAGCCTGTTGGAGACTTCCAGGGATCTACTGCCTTTGTCTGTCTCCTTTAGTTGATAATCTATTCAATCTGTGATTAGCTGTCAGGCTTAAGGACCGTGGGTGTGACAATTGAATTCCTGTAGGCAGGGCCTTTGCTTCCCCTCAGGCTGACACCACTTGGCAGGGAATGGTCTGCCTGCAGTGTGGGGATGAGTCAGCACTGGGACCCAGCTGGCCGCTTCCCCAGCTCTCCCCTCAAAGCCACCACACCAAACTCTCCCCAAGCATCTCCAGTCCTCTCTGCCTTTCCTCCGCTTGAGCCCAGAGTAAGTGGGGGCCAAAATATTTTCGTATGTGATCCTCTTAAGAGCTCTTTTTCTCCCGCTGTTTCTCTCCGGCTAGCAAGAAACCCTGTGGCTTTTCGCTTTTCTCAGCTGGATACTATTTTACTTTCCACTCTGTTGCTGTAGGCTGGGAAGTTCAGCTAGGGGTTTAGACCCTCCCTTCTCAGGGGGAATCCCCGGCTGCTGAGCTGTTTCTCAGTCCCTTCAGCTGCCACCCATGGGAGCCCAGCCAGCCCTTCCGCGTCTCCACACTCCCTACCGGTCACGTTGTGATGTAGCGGCCTTTTCTGTCTCTCTGTGGTTATAAGACTTCTCTCCAGCTGGTGTTCGGTTGGTTATTCCAGATGATTTCTCCAAAATTGCGTTGTAAATCCAGACTAGTTCTGGGAGGAAGTTAGTGTAGCTTCCACTTACTCCTCCGCCATCTTGTTTCTCCAACCTGTTTCTTTTTGTATCAGCAATTGCCTCTCGAGTTTGGCTTTTGTGGTGGCAGGCAGATGAAACCCCCTTTTTTGTTTAGTAACAGGGAAACAAGATCAGCCCCTTTGTGTCTGATGAAAGCCACTTTGAGTGGCAGCAGCCATGAGTATGCTTAGGCTTCAGAAGAGGCTTGCTTCCAGTGTCCTCCACTGTGGCAAAAAGAAAGTCTGGTTGGACCCCAGTGAGACCAATGAAATTGCCAATGCCAACTCCCTTCAACAGATTCAGAAGCTGATCAAAGGTGGGCTGGTCACCTGGAAGCTTGTGACTGTCAAATTCCAGGCTCAATGCCAGAAAAACACCTTGGCCAGCAGGAAGGGCAGGCATATAGGCATAAGTAAGTGAAAGGGTACTGCCAATGCTTGAATGCCTGAGAAAGTCACCTGGATGAGGAGGATGAGAATTCTTCGCCAGCTACTCAGAAGATACCATGAATCTAAGAAGACTGACCAACACATGTACCACAGCCTGTGCCTAAAAATGAAGGGTAACGCATTCAAAAACAATTGGATTCTCATGAAACACATCCACAAGCTGAAGGTAGACAAGGCTCACAAGAAGCTTCTGGCTGACCAGGCTGAGGCCCACAGGTCTAAGACCAAGGAATCTCGAAAGCTTGTGAAGAATGGCTCTAGGCCAAGAAGGAGGAAACCATCAAAACTCTGTTCAAGGAGGAAGTGACCAAGAAATAAAGCTCCACCTCTCTTACCTGTAAATAGTGGCCCTGGCAATTACATGGATCAATCATTGAATAAAGTAGCCTCATCTACTTAAAAAAAAAAAAAAGATAGAAAGAAAGAAAGAAAGAAAGAAAGCCACTTTGAAAATCAAGTACTATACCAGGCACATAGTAGGCCTTCACTGAACACATAGTTCCCTTTCTGTTCCCATTGAGGTTGCTTAGAATGGACTTAGACCTGGGGCATGAGTGGCTGGACTGTGCACTGAAAACTTATTTTCATGTTTACTCATCTCTATTTCATAAGATCCATTCATTGTAAGAGGCAACTGGATTTCAGAGATGTTGCATCTTAGAATTGATGCTACACTTTATTGGTTTGGGAAATCCTTGTCTTTGGGAGATCTACACTGCTCATTAATTGTTAATGGCACCAAGAAATACTGCATTAAAGGCACCTACTTAACTTTGAGTGAGTTCTCTTTTCCCAGACTCTCTGTGAGAAAACCCTCTCTGTGTGGTTCCTGCAGCATTCATTGGAACTTGTGTTCTGTGGAACATATTTTAAGTTATTTAGAAAAGTTTAAATTATAGTCAGTATACTTTTTTCATTGATCTTAATTCTGAGCTATGATACATTGTAGAAAGATTTTCATTAAAAATGCTTAAAGAAATGTCACTTTTAGCTACAGATGTGTATAAATGCTTCAGGGAGCTTGGGACACTCCTGGCTTGCTGGAGGGGCTGATTTGCATAAAGGGCCACAGGCCTTAGGGAGATTGCTGCCGGGCTTTTCCACATTTAAATCAAGACTGTGTTCTCTAGAAGGGGTGACACAGAGTAGGTCACCATCCCAGACTCACCAAGAGCCAGAAAGAAGTATCTCCTATCTATTCTCTTTCCACAGCCAGTGACTGGTGCCCACCTATGAAAGTTCAGCTCCCTTGGCTGACAGTGGGACAAGCTGCGGTGTACTATCCACTCCAGAGCTCCCTACAGGATCAGGCTGAGGCTGAGACTTTACATTAAATTGTCAGCTTGCCGCCTTCCTTCTCTTTCCCTATCTCATTTCCCTCACTCCCCTACCAGGTTTTCCTGGGGGCATTTCCTTAATAAAGTACTGTCAGGTGAATTCTTATCTCAGAGCCTGCCTTCAGGGACCCTAATCCCAGACAGGCACCTAAAAAATTAATACACTTCTGAAGTAAAGTACAGCACAGGGAATATAGTCAATAATATTGTAATAACTACATAAGGTGCAGCTGGGTACTGGAAATACCAGGAGTAACACTTGTAAAGTACATACATGGTTGTCTAACTGCTATGCTATATACCTGAAAGCAATTCAAAATAATATTGAATGTAAACTGTAATTGAAAAATAAAAATAAAAAAACAAACAAAAACCAAAAAGTAATTATACTTCTTTAACATTTTGAGCATTCAGTTTATATTAAAATTTCTTCAATGATTTTCATTATTTCTTTTAATAGTTTGCCTGTTTGCATCCAGATCCAAATATGGTCCACACATATCAATAGGGTTACTTTTAAAATCCCTTTTAATTTTTAAGTTCTTTTTATTTCTTTTCTTTCTCATTGCAGTTGTTTTGTTTTATTTTTGAGAAACAAGGATAGTTGTCTTGAGAGTTTCCGCTGCCTGTGTTTGAGTGCTGGTATGGACTTGTTTTTATTTAACATATTCTCTGTCCTTGTTTTTCCTGTGCACTGGTAGTTGCCTCTAGAGGCAGGGTTAGATTCATATTTGATTTTTTTTGGCAAGACTCCATAAGAAGTGTTGTGCATTCCATCAGCAGGTGCCTGATTTCTGGTTGTTTCTCTTTGTGATGTTGACATTCATGGATACTCACTATTCAGATGCATTAATTCACAGTCCTCCTCTGTTCTCTGGTGATATTCAGATTTCATGATTTCTTTTTTAATGGTGGAAATTGGCTGAAATATCCCCTTATGGACTATTTGGTTACTTTGAAGTACAATTTATATAAGGAATTCAAAGAAGAAATGTTTGATTTTATCTTTTATTTACCTATTTTCAAAATAGTGAGTTGGTTCTTGAACATCCTTAAAAGTTTTCTAATCTTATTAGATTTCTTTTGTATCTTGATGAGCTCAGGGATTTATACATATATCATGTTTCTCAATCCACTGTTGTTATATGAATTTTTAAATGTAAATGTTATTGTACTTTATTTTACTTTGTAATTTTCTGTTTAAAAGACTCAGAAGGATGTCTTACAGATATTTTCATGCCTGCATCTAAAGACATACCACATTGTTTTCATTGCTACTGAGTATTGCACAATATACATCTTATGGTTTACAAGAAGCCCTTCCCTTATTAGGCTAAGCCTTTTAAAAATTAATTAACTTATTTGTTTATTTATTTTAGAGAAAGTGGAAAGGAGAGAGAAACAGAGGGAGAGAAACATTGGTGTGAGAAACAGCTATCGGTTTCCTCTCTTACACACCCCAACTGAGATGGAACCCACAACCCAGGCATGTACCTTGACTGGGAATCAAATTGGCAACCTTTCACTTTGTGAGATGATACCCAACTGACTGAGCCACACTGATCAGCACTAGGCCTAGCCTTTTTGTATGCATTATTTCACATAGCCTTCAAGACAATTCTATGATGGAATTATAGAATTCTTATTTTTTGAAAAAATGAGTACATGGTTACACAGCTTAGAAATGGCAACCTGGGATTTGAGCCTAGCTCTGTTTGATCTCAGAGCTATGTTCTTGACTATGGAGGCTCTGGCTGGGCCCAGAGACTCCTGTTCCTATTGTAGTGGGCTTTCCTGTTTCAGTGGGTTAGTCACATGTCTCCTCCTCCATCCTCAGATGGAGTGCCAGTCCATCTGTACTCTGAGCAGAAACTCCTGCTCCCTCAAGAATGCTGCCCTAATCAATTATCTCTGTGTCCACGTGCCTATCAATCAAGTGGATCCTCTGTCTCAGGAGTGAAGCATGGTGGCCTCTCCTCCATCCTAAGGAGACTAAGTGCCCTTCCCTTGAGCCCATGTGCCTTTTGAAAATGGTCCACCTTTGTCTCTCACAGTTGCTGTTTATTTGACACATCAGATGAGAGCTGATGGTCTGTGGACGGGCTCTGTGCATGGTCCTGGAGTGACTTTTTGCACTTTGTACCTGCTGGGAGGGACCATCTCAGCCTACCCACTGTGATAGCTCTGTCTCTGCAGAGTCCTCCTAGACCACTCCCACCTGTCCTCCCCTGGCTCAGTCCTGAGGAGCAGGTAAATTTAGGAAGGTCAAACATGGTCTTTATACTCCTGGCTTGGAGATATTACACAAGTAGAAGTTTCAGGAGAAAAGTCTTTATTTAAAGAGGGGTGGTCTTTTTCAGCAAGGAAATACCTCTTTTCACATCCTGAATACTCATTCTTTCTTTTGTGGGTTCTTCCTTAACATGCTCAGCCTTCACTGATATTTCCATTTCTGCACAATTAGTACCAGTTCTCTGTATATTATTTTTTGTGCTTTTAGCTATGTTCAAATATATTTGTAAGATTTTGAGGGCTAGTATGTCTTCTAGTCTTTGATTCCCTCACAATTACCTAGCCCACTAATAACCCTGCACATGGTTGGGGCACTCATTATTTGTTGGATGATGGTCTAATTCATTGTTCTTTACTAGCCTTTGGGGACAAGTGCATGATAATAATAGACAACCCAGACAACACAGGCTCTATTAGACTCTGAGCAATGTCCCACATGTGTTTCCCCAGAAGCCCTATTTATGACACTACTACTGTCTGAAGTATCTGTCTTAGAATTTTTTGGTGTTTTTATATTCAGGAAGCATCACTGTTCCCACCACGGCTGAATTATGTGGTTTTATGGTGTTCAACCTTTTTAATATTAAGTAATAAAGCTAAGAAGAGCATCTCAGTAGTGATGGCGTTGCATTTGTCTGTCAAGAATCTCTTATGCCTTTTGGGAATACATGTTCTTTGGAGAACCACCTGGAATCCATGTAATTTGGGTAGGCCCAATTCTCCCACTTCTTGCCCCAGTTCTAAGGGTAGGTACATGACTCAAGCCATGCAAATGAAGTTCAACATTTTGTGGTAAGACTAAGAAAGACACAAATTTCTGTCTGCTGGATTTGGAATTTTGATAATGTAAGACTGGAACCAGAATGCTGCAATGAAGCATGATCCTTTACAAGAAAGATGCTAACAGAGTGGAATGTAGAAGAGAAACTGAGACAGACCCAGTCCCGATTATGTTGTTTGAGGCCTGGGATCCACCATGCCTAAAGCTTGACCACACCCTGGATTGACAGTTAACTGAGCCAATTGGATCCTCACTTTGCTCGAACCTGCCTGTGCACAATTTCTACTACTTTGAATCTGAAGAGTTCTAACTCATACCATATCTCCCTCGTTCAAGTTAGATTGTTCGAGGGGCACAGTATTTGCAGAGACAGAGTTCTGTTAACTTTTATTTTGTCCATGGATCCCCTGTTTTCCTCAATACTTTGACAATGTGAAAAGGGAGACAAATTAAGGCAAAGAACCATGCCATATGAGAATCTCCTTTCCCATCCAAGGAAGGCTTTATTTTGGCATATCAGTTATGAATATGTTTAACCTTACATAATTAAAAAATCACACAATAGGGATGTAATTTTATTATGTAACAAAAAGTCTGGAGGTAGGTGTTTGTTGAGGAGAATAATAATAATGTTAAGGTAACTTCTCTGCTAACTCTTGTCCTTTCTTCTTACTGTGGTCTCATGATCAAAAGATGGCTGCTGTTATACCAGACCTCACATTCATATTGAAGGCAGAATAGAGATGGAAAAATGAAGAGTGGTACCACCTCCATTTCTCTTCCTTGATTTGGAAAGTGGAACCTCCTTGAATCTCTGTGCAGATTTATGTTCACGGTCAGAGCTCAGTAATGTGATTACTGCTACCTTCAAGGAAGGCTAAGGAAAGAAATGTTCAACTAGCCATATTGATGCTCCTATCAATATATAGGTTCTTTCAATAAGAAAGAGGTGAGGGATGGATCTTAGCTACTCAGTGAACATATGACTTGTTCTCCTTCAACTCACTTAGCATGAGTTCTCTGTCAAGAGGCTCCCCAGAAGACCTTTGCAAAAAGTTTCCATCCATGTGGGCTCCCTTTCAAGGTTGTCAGACCTGCCTGAATCCCAGCCAAAAATCATTCTGGGCCACCTCCATATTTGACAAAAATGGACTCATTTGACAAGAGGAAAGGCTAAATTGGAAATACCAGTGTTTTAACTCACTTGCTGTGTAAAAAGGGTATAATAAATGTTGCTGCAGTTGGTACCATGAAATAAAATATATAAAATATCTATTACAGTACCTAGCATATGGCTGGCATAAAATAAATAATAGTTTTCTCTCCCTCTCTCTCTTCCATTTCAGTGCTCCCCTTTTTCACTTCCCTACCTTGTTTTAGTAGAAAGTTCATTGCAGTGTGCACTGGGCATTTCAGCTCTTTGATTCATGACCCAGAATGTCCAGAGAAGGATCTCAAAGAATACATCAATGCTCAAGACCCACATATCTTTGCTTTAATTTAATTCAAAGTTGTTCAGCCAGAAAACTAGCAAACTGGGCCCAGTTAGTTCTGGTGCTTGCCTCATGGATCCGCTTGTTATCCTATACTAACAATCAATACTGCCTGCTTGGCATGGAGCAGAGGTCTCATGGGATGCAGAGAAACTCAGGAGGTGGTCAGTCTGCATGACAAAAGGGAATTCATCTGAGTTTCTTACAGTAGAAACTGTTCTCCACTGAGATAGGAAAGATGGCTGCCTGTGTGGGGTAGTTTGATAAGACCGCTCTTGCATCTTTACTTGGAAGGAGTGCTCAACTAGAAGTCAAAATATGGGTTTGAATTTCGACTCTACCACTAACGAACTACATGCTCCAAAGCATATTTCCCAGTGAAATATGCTGTTGTGAAAATTAGAGAAAACCTTCTGTGAGAGAATGTGGCACATAATAGGTTTTCCAATTAATGCATGTTTCTTCTGCTGTTGAAACAGTAAGGGCATCTACTATGGGCCAGGTATTTTCAGCATTAGATTATTGATTCATATGTTCAAATGATGAAGTGTGGGCAGAATCCCTGGTTACACATGAGAACATAAAGTCCTGAAGACTAAATAACCTTCCCCAAATCACAAATTGGTTAAGTGGTGGAGCCAAATTTGTACTCAGGTTTGTTTTATTTCAGATCTTTCTATTCACTGACAGATTGCTCACAAGATAGTTTTTTTTACTATTCCTAATCTAAAATCTTATTACTCTACCTGCCACATTTTCACTGTAATAGGAAATAGAATCTTAAACTAAATAAAAGCCTTAATAGTGGCATTTCAGGTATCAACAAGTTAGATAAGGAGATTAACCAATCAGGCCAAGTTAATCTGATGTATCAGACATTGATACTAATGCAAACCCACTCCATCCAGCGGTGTATCCTGGGATAGCATGAGCCCACACAGCTCCCCGATCCACTCATCCTTTCTCCTGCAGGCCCACCCTCCCATCACAAAGTCCCAACAGAGAATGTAGCAATTTTCTTTCTCTTACATCCTATTACCTTCAAAACCATTTAAAATCCCTTTGCTTTCTCTCTGCTGTAGAGTAACAGAAAAAGGTTAATTGTAAGGTGAATTACATGATAAATTATATGATCACAAGAAATCTTCCAAAGCTGTTGTGAGCATCATCTCTACTGACATGTAGAGTGCGAGTCTTTATTCTCCAGTCTCTTTCTCAGGCATACCTTCAACGCCTCCTTGGGAGCACCCACTGTGGTTCACATTCCTTTTATTCTCTTCCCCTCCTTTTTTCTAGGAAGAGAATATCTCTTAGCTTTCCTGAGATCCATACAGTTTGAGCCCAGGCATGGCATGGCACCCTACAGACCTGATTTGGGTCTTAGCTCTGCCACTTGTGTGACTTCAGTCACTTCACCCTTTTGTGCCTCATGTTCCTCCTTCCCCAAATGCAGATAATAGTGGCATCTCTTCAAGGAGTTGTTACAAAACTCAAATAACACATATGCGTAGAGCTTAGTGTAGTGCCAGGCACGTGGTATGCAATGAATGTGTTAGCTAGTAATAATAACCACCATCCTGTGGGAAAATACAAATGAATATCGCCATTTTGTTTAGTCTTTTTTGCTGGGAACTATATCAAAAACAGAACCAGCCACCCAGACTCCAGAGTTCAGAATCAATCACTGATCTGCATCTTCATATGACAAAGGGAGAGAGTCATATTCAAAAAGATAAATCTTTTCACTTATGGTCGAAATGTACACTAGTCAGGGGTATACTGATTGAGAGGCTAACAGAGAGTCCTGTAAGGAGACTGAAGACATAATATATTGCCAGGTTGTCATTGGGTAAATTATTACTGTTTTTTTAAAAGGAAGTCATCAGACAATGGAATGAAAGATTTGTCTGGATTTTTTCTTATGCTTTTTCTTCTTTGATCTGAGATCAACAGCGCTGCCCTTTGAAGAGTGCATTTCTAATGCTGCTGATGAGCTGCAGGTGACTTTCCTAGCAGTCATCTGACCATTTAGCATCCTCTTTTACATGTTTTGTCAGCTCTAAGGTGGGAGTTTTGTAACATTTTTGGCTGATTTATGAATGCAAAACATTACAGGTACACTCTAGGTCTTTACTTGGGACTACAGGATACTCAGCCTGCTTTAAGCGGGAATCCATGCAGATCTCTATCCAAACATTTAGGACAATGTCTGCAGAGCATCTCAGAGGTTACCCAAACACTGTGAATTATTTACAGATGAGCAGCTGTGTTCTCTACACAAAATGACTGTGTGGGCAGAGCCAAAAAAGAGTAATTTTTCAAAATTTCCCTGGTGAGTGGGATGCCACTTTTGTAATTTCTGTAAACCATTCAGATAGTGCTTTTCTCCTATATTTATAATACACATTGGTAAGAAAGAATCAAGAAAAACCCTGTCCCAACACAGGGAGAAGAACCAACTCAGACAAAAACAAAAGAGAAAGACCACAGGCAAAGATTTGTGAAACTTATCCCAAACTCACCCTGACCTGTTCTGCATCCTTGCCCCTTTCCACTTCACCTTCATCTACACCTGCTTTTTAGGAACCTGTTATTTTCTTTCCTATCACCCTGTTTCCCTATTAATGTCTCCTGGCTTTGACTCTCTCCCTCAGTTTCCACATTAGGAACTATCCCTAGTTTTTAGTACCTTGAGTTGCCTACTGTGCTTCCTGAGAACTGACCTCTTGGGGAGTGAAAAGAGGTGTCTTCCTGAGGTCTGAGCCAGGGCCAGATCCTGCCTGGGACTTTGCGGTTGCCTGCTTCCTCCATTCATATAGGAACCCATAAATGCCTATTGATTTCTTAATACTGATAGAAACCTATTTTAAAAAGACATTCCTGTTTTGTTTTGTTTTGAATTGCTTCTCAGTTGTACAACACACACACAGTTGCTTTGCAAAAGCAAAATCAAAAACAAATGACCACACGGGGATCTAAGCTGTCCATCCAACCTGTATCCCTCTCTCTGTGATTTTTGACATACAGTGAGGTTTGTGAGCCACCATATCTCTGTGTTCAGCAATATTGTAACCTTTTGTTGGGAAGGTGAACAGTTAGATGAAAGATCCCATTTAGTATTTGTCTTTAGTGTGTGGGCAGCATTGGTCCCTAGAGAGAGATTTTTCCTGTGAAGTCATGGGAAGGATATTTGCCAGGCTGGAAGGGTGAGAGCATCATAGGGTTGTACTGTATCAGGGCATGTGACCAAAAGGTAAATTCTGTAAGGAATAGGTGGAAAGCTGCTATCAGAGACTTTCCTGGCAATTTTATATCAGGGATAATATTTTGCAAAATTTAGGTAGCATTCATTCAATCCTTCCTTTGAATGGAGAGCTCAGGCACTCAATGGTCTTTCAGAAAATATATGTACATGCATGTACATATAAATGTATGTGCTCATAAAGATATTTAGAGAAGTTATGGATTACTCTTATCATACCTAAATGTGCAGAAAACGTGGTTTTCTTGTTTTGCCTGTTACTGATATGACTTCCCTTATGAGGCCTTTCCCAGAAAAAAATTAACTTAGTCCAATCTGGTAACCTTGATTCAATAGTTTGAACAGCCCTCTTTAGGCAAGGATGCAGAGCAGGTCAAGGCCAATGGTGCCTTTCCTATTTTTACCCCTCTATGGGAGCTGCCACAGGCTGCCATGTCTTGCTCTCCACCTCCTGCATAGCTGTTTGGATGTTTGTAAACTGCCTGCAACCTTGGGAGAAGTTCAAAATGAAGACATCGCTGGCCTCATCTCTCTCCCTCCTCTCTTTGCCCCAGTCACTGAAGACATTCTATCATCGGGGTCTTCCAGTTTTCATTCCTCATAGATGCCCCTTTCTTTCCGACTACAGTAGGCCCTCTCTATATCGTGGTTCACTTATCTCGGCCTCACTGTATTGTGGGATGCTTTTAAATATTATATTTAATTATTTATCACGGATTTTTTTTGCTATATTGCGGGATTTTGTGGTACTGTATACGTATTTATATGCACAGTATTTATGATTTTAATGATTTTTGCCTAAATTTTTTCAAAAAAATATAAAAATATATAATAAATGATTCTAACATTAAAAAAATATTAAATCGAAGTAAAATACTGCACACTGTTTACAGTATGTTTTTTTTTCAGACAAACACATACATTACACTGCAAACAAGATGTACGCTTGAGCTCGTTTGCCTACGTGAGATTGTACATGGCACACAATTGGCTGATTGATGGAAGGCGACCAACCAGAGCATCGTCTTGTGTATCCTGGGTGCTGATTGGCTCAGTAACTGCAGCATCAGTCTGTCTGCTATCCCGCACTGTGTGCATACATTCAGCATCTCGCCTTGTCCGCTTCACTCCTATCTCTGATCGCTGTGCATAGTTTTGCTCTGCGGTGATTTTTTTTTGAAATTTTCCTTAAAGACTAAATTTATTGGAAGCCCTACAATGCCACCCAAATGTTCTGCATCTTCTAAGGATTCTGGCAGTGAACCCAAGCACCAGAGGAAGATGCTTACCTTAAAAGAGAATGTGGAACTTCTCGACATGTTGAAAAAGGGGAGAAGCTATGCGTCTGTTGGCCGCCATTACAGGATCAACGAGTCTATGGTTTGCTATATAAAGAAGGATGAGAAGAATATCAGGTCTACGGCATCAGTGACTTTCAACAAAACAGCAAAGAGGGAGGTTACTTCCTGCAATAAGATCATTGTGAAGATGGAGTCTGCATTAGCTGTGTGGATAAACGATTGCAGAAAAAAGAATATCTCGCTGGATACAAACACCATCTGGATGAAGGCCA
The DNA here is from genome assembly GCF_987537825.1 of Furipterus horrens. Lineage (NCBI taxonomy): Eukaryota > Metazoa > Chordata > Mammalia > Chiroptera > Furipteridae > Furipterus > Furipterus horrens. Next base: position 130,487,557 of record NW_028327171.1, on the reverse strand, counting down.
AGCAACTGTATGATCGTTTAGCAGCAGAAAGGAATTATCATGATGGTGATGAGAATGAAGAAGAGGACGACGACAATGACACTGAAGCAGGACCTTCAAGTGCTTCTCCAACCAGACCAACCCCATTCAGTGCCAGCAAGGGCTGGTTTGATAAATTTCAGAAACGCTTTGGATTCAAGAGCATTTCTCTGCACAGAGAGGCTGCCTCTGCGGATAGAGCTGGAGCTGAGGAGTACATAAACAACATGTTCAAAGACATCATTGAGGAAGGAGGCTATAAGCCTGAACAAGTTTCAACATGGATGAAACAGGCTTTTCTGGAAATGGATGCCGTTTTACACTTTCATTATGAAGGAAGAAGCAAAAGCCCCTGGATTCAAGCCCCAAAAGATAGGATAACTTTAATCATGCATGAGAATGATGTGGGCTTTATGATAAAGCCAGGGCTTATTTATAAGTCCAAGAACCCAAGGGCCCTAAAAAATAAAAACAAGAATGTGTTGCCTGTGTACTGGATGCACAATCCTAAGGCTTGGATCATGAAACCCCTCATGACTGATTGGTTTCATCAATGGTTTATCCTGGAGATTAAGGTTTATCTGCAGAGAAAGGCCTTGATTCCAAAGTGCTTCTGATAATGGGCAATGCTGGAGGCCATGCTGTTGACCTGACATATGATAGTGTCCAGATAGACTTCTTGCCACTGAACACCACATCGCTCATTCAGCCAATGGATCAAGGCATTATCTGTGCTTTTAAGGTGCTCTCCACCCAAAACGCCCTGCAAAACCTCCTTGAAGCTATGGACCTGGATGAAGACTTCTCGTTAAAGGCATACTGGCATGAGTACACAATTGCATCATGTCTCCAAAATATTCAAAAGGCCATAAAGGACATAAAGAGTGAGACTTCGAATGCCAGCTAGAAAAAATTGTGGCCAGAAGTTCTTCATGATTATAAGGGATTCTCTCCTGATGAAATCCATCACTCTGAGTTGGATAAGGCCGTGAAGCTGGCAAAAATACTGAGAGGAGAGGGCTTCAGTGACATGACTACTGAAGACGTAAGTACCCTGATTGCTGTGCACTCTCAACTGTTGACGAATGAAGACGTGGAGGAGCTGACTAAGTCAGCAAGTGAACAAGAGGATGAGGAACAAGATGAACAACAGTTTGAAGAAGAGGAGGAGGTTGGCCAAACACTTGATCATCTTGCAGCCATGGTCAGAATGGCTAAAGAACTTCAATGAATGGCTGAAGAATGGGACCCCCGTATGGTTCATCCATTGCAGTTTGCAAATTCAATCGACAGTGCCATGTCAGTTTACAAAAACATTCTCAATCAGAAGAAGAAGCAGCGCCAGCAACTCCCCACAACTATGTTCATCACTTGAATGAAGAGGTCAGTTACACCTATGCCTTTAGCAGAAGTAGAAGTTACGGACGAGGCTGAAGATACTACTGTACCACCCAAAGAAGCACCTGATGAAGTGGTGCCTTTAGAAGAGCTGTAATGCTCTTCTTTGCTATACAGTACATTTATTTCATCTTCATCACCTTCATCATCATCAGTACTGCATAGCAAATTCATCATCTTCATCATTCAAGTTGTAGTATACTTCACTGGTAAGTACCCATATAAAATTTTATAGTACTGTATACGTATATTATTAAAGTTACGTAGTTTAAGAGTGTAGAATATGTTTAAGGACATAAGTAGTGTTTATAAAAGTGTGGAAAAGGTTAATAAGGGAGTGGAAAAGGTTAATAAGGGACTGGAAATGGTTTATAAGTGTGTGGGAAGGGTTTATAAAGCCTTAAAATATATATAAATACTAAAATAAGTGTAAGGTTCCCACTTTGCAGATTTCCACCTATCACGGGGGGTGGGGGGTGGAGGCATCTAGAACGTAATATCCGCGATAAGTGAGGGAATATTGTATTGCTGGACTTTTAGGCTTCTTGTCAAACCAAAACCTGCCGCAACTTCACTCTTTTGAGAGCCAATCTCTCCTGGGAGCATCAAGGCCCATTGCCTGGAAGCCCCAGGGACAAGGAGAGTCCAGAGTGATAAATATATTTAAAATTACCTAAAAAAAAAAAAAGCACAAACCTTTACATACCCACCTTATATTTATGCACAAATACCCAACACCCTCAATGCCATCTCTTTTGCTTCCCTGAAATTGGGTGGAATTATTTGTGTGAATGTTAACCATGGTGAGTATAAGTAAATAATTAGTTATATCATAATAATTATAAGACTACCATGTTCTATAATTATAATATTCCAAATCCCGAGTGTCCTAAAGTAGTCTGTGAAATTTGCTTCTGGGCCCTCACCTGTTCTTCAGATAACTCCAAGTGAAGTGATACTGTGAGTCAGGGCAGGCACCTTGGGAACACTGTCAGGTCCAGTATTTCCTCCTCTCCCCGTCACCCCTGATACCTCCACCTCAGCCTGACATTAAAAAAAAATGAATTGTGTTTCCTTTTCTTTTTTAAATATATTTTATTAATTATGCTATTACTGTTGTTCCAGTTTTTCCCCCTTTGCCCTTCTCTGCCTGGTGGCCCCCTTCACATCAACAATTCCTCCCCTTAGTTCGTGTCCATGGGTCATGCATGCAAGTTCTTCTCCTTTTCTTATGCTATTCTTAACTGCCCCCCATCACTTGTCTATTTTGTTCCTACCAATTATGTTTCTTAATCCCTGCACCATTTTCCCATTCTACCCCTTCCGACTCCCAGCTGATAACCCTCCAAATGATCTCCGTATCTATGATTCTGTTTCTGTTCTGGTTATTTGCTTAGTTAGTTAGTTTGTTTTTAGATTCAGTTATTGATAGTTGTGAGTTTGTTGCCTTTCAATGTCATGGTTTGATCTTCTTCTTTTTCTTAAATAAGTCCCTTTAACATTTCATGTAATAATGGTTTACCTTGTCTGGGAAGCACTTTATCTGCCCTTCCATTCTAAATGATAGCTTTGCTGGATGGAGTAATCTTAGTTATAGGTCCTTGCTCTTCATCACTTTGAATACTTCTTGCTTGCAGTTTCTTTTGAGAAATCCATTGATAGTCTTTGGAAATTTCTTTGAAGATAACTCTCTGCTTTTCTCTTGATACTTTTACGATTCTTTCTTTAACCTCTGGCATTTTAATTATGATGTATCTCGGTGTGGTCCTCTTTGGGTCCAACTTGTTTGGGACTGTGTGCTTCCTGGAGTTTTATGTCTATTTCCTTCATCAAATGAGGGAAGTTTTCTTTCATTATTTTCTCAAGTAGTTAATTTTTTGCTCTTCCTCTTTTTCTGCTGGCATCCCTATGATTCAGATGCTGGCAAGTTTGGAGATGTCCCAGAGGTTCCTAAGCCTGCACTCATTTTTTTGAATTCTTATTTCTTCTTTTTGTTCAGGTTGAATGTTTATCTCTTCCTTATGTTCCAAATTATTTGTTGGAATGCTGACTTTCTTCCCTTCTTTGCTGGTTTTCTGTGGATTATTCTTTATTTCATTTAGCATAACCTTTTTTTCTTTCTTTTTTTTTACTGTATTCAAGGAGTTCTTTGAGCATCCTGATAACCAGTGTTTTGAACTTTGCAACTGATAAGTTGCTTATCTCTATTTCACTTAGTTCTTTTTCTGGGGGTTTGTTCTGCCCTTTTATTTGTGTCATATTTTATTCTCTCCCCAGTTTAGCAGCCTCTCTGTGATTGTTTCTGTGTATTAGGTAGAGCTGCTTTTACTCCCTATCTTAGTAGTGTGGCCTGTGTAGCAAAGGCACTTGTAAATTGTGTGGGGCAAAGTCTTAGGTAATTTCCAGGGTGAGGCAACCCTCTTCACCCCTTTGTGGCTGTGTGGGGAGGGCTCAAAGAGGAGACAATGTCACTCCTGACTTCCAGCAGTTTGCCTGGTGCTCGCCCCATTTCCAATCGCTTTACCCCCTTTCCCTGTGCAACTGGCACAGTTCCAGCTGCTGCCCTGTGGTGGGACCCAGGGTGGGTGGGTTTGCATATGTTCTAAGGTCATCCTGGCCCTTTCAGTAGCAAAAATCCCACAGTTTCTTCTGCCATTCCAACCCCCACTGGTTTTTATAGCCAGAGGTAATGAGGGTCTGTCTTCCTGGTGCTGGAACCCTGGACTGTGCAATCTGGCCTGGGGCTTGGGCTGCTTGTTCCCAAATTACCCCTCTTGTCTGTTCTGCTGCTGCCTTTCCATGCCACACCGCCTCTCTGTCTGTGTGACTCCACTCCTCTTACCCCTCTGGAGGAATGGGTCTCTTTAAATCCTTGGTTGTCAGACTTCCATACAGCTCAACTTTCTTTCTTTTTCCTTTCTTTTTATTGTGAATAATAGAGATATTTATTAAAGAAGATGCAAGAAACATTGTACATTGAACAATGATGCTTTAGTTCCCTTCAAAGTAGTCACTTTGGGACCTCACACAGTTCTCTCAATCACCATCAGCTGCCCCATTTTATGTTCCTGAATCTCACTGATGGTCTGAAATCTCTTCTCTTTTAAGGTGATTTTACTTTTGGGAAAAACCAGAAGTTGCAGGGCCCCTAACCTAGGCTGTAGCGGGGCTGAGTCATCTGGATGATTTGATGTTTTTCCAAAAAAACTCTGCATGAGATATAATGTATGAGTGGGTATGTTGTTGTGATGAAGCTGCCAACCACCAGTTTTCCATACAGCTTGATTTTCTGATGGTTCTGGGTGTTATTAGTTTTGAGATCAGTTGAAATTATTTCTGTGATTGCATGAGGAGGCAAAGCGTGTCCACCTATGCCTCCATCTTGACCAGAAGTGGAAATGTATTGTGTTTTAAATAGTAACACTCTTGCATTGTTCAAAGTGCAAAACAAGAAAGGTAACAGTGAAAGGCTTTCTCCCACCACACCTTCACCACCAGTCAACTCATCCTCTCACCCTGCCTCCAATAAGTAACCATTTTACTGTGTTTTGCTGTGTGTATGGAGAGTTTAAAAAGAACAGGGAGCCAATGTGAATATAGATTTTTATCTTTCTTGCTTTCACATAGAAAAGGCAATATACTCTGCATACTGTTCTGTACTTTCTTCACTTCATTGTTCTGGAAATATTTTCATGTGAATTCATAGAGAACACCACATCTTTCTTCTTTTAAAAACAGTAGCTGTGCAGAATTTCATTCTCTGGCTTCTCCATAGACCATTTAACTAGCTTTCTCTTGAGAAACATCGGATTATTTCCAATATTCTTCTGGTATAAACAAAGCTGCAATAAATCAATTCATATACATATCATTTTGTACCTGTACAGTGATATCTATAAGATAAATTTTAAGAAGCAGGATTGATGGAGCAAAGCATCTAGTCTTAGGTGGTTTTGAGAGATGTGTATCCCAGTTACCCGCCCTAGAGGCTGCATCAATCTACACCCCTACCAATCATTCACTTCTGAAATAACTTTGATTGTAGGTCTTCAGTGTGACAGGTGTGGGCCTGAGTCTCATGGAGGCAGCAGGCATTAAGGGACCCTCCCCTCTTCTCCCACTTCCTTGCCCATTTTCCTGGATTCAGAGATCCCCAGTTTTGTTCTTATGGATGAAATCACTCTTATGAGAGTGGGGTGCAGAACCTTCTATAGGTATGCTGGTGTGCTTCATCCAAGCTGAGGGGATTTGCTTGGACCTTCCCCTCAACTGCAGCTGCTTCGTATCTGTTTATTTGCTCCTGGTGGCTTTGACCCTGAATGCTCCTTAATTCTGCTTGTGGCTTCCTGGTAACTATTCCAACTACATTGCTCAGCCCTGACCCTGCCTCTCCTCAGGGAGGGAGACGGTCAACCTTTGAGTTTGAGAATTGCAGGCAGGAGGGTTAGGCAGGGAGGAACCAACAGACCAGAGTCTGACTAACACATGCTGCAGTTTTCTTGGCTGTCATTGCCCTGGGTTCTTAGAGCTGCTTTCTGCCTGTTTGGGTTCCTCCTCCAAGCCTTTTAGTAATCCCTAGAGTCAGGCATCCAGAACTCAACTGCATGCAGAGGCCATCCCAGTAAAGCACACAGGGGTGCCTGGGAATGAGCAGAGGGTGTGGGTGCACTTGAAGTCTCCAGCCAATTGCCTCCATGTAGGAATTCTGGGCACAGGGAGCCAGAACATTTGCAAGAGAAGCTAGAAGCCTAGATTTTTGTGTTAAATTTTGTAATATTAAAATGATTCATACTCAAATAACACAACCATCCATGATAACAGCTCTGGGGACCTCCAATAGCACTTCCAAGAGTAGGGTTTGGTCCACTGATTACCAGTCTGGAATGGTGCCTTCATTCAGTGTCTTGCTTCTCAGTGACATCTCAGCTGTTCTGTTTCCTCTGTCCCTGACCCACTTCCAGTATGGATACTGCCATTCAGACCTGTTGCTCCTGAAGGCACTGCTTGTGAATATTATTGGCTCCAAATAACATTTGTGGGACAATTCTCTTTTCTACAAACTACTAACCAATTTTCAAGTCATCATATTACAATAACAATTTTGTGATTAACAGGAACTTTTACCTGGAAAAGTCCAGTGGTACCACCCCCAACTATGTCCCTTTGTACTGGGGTTTGAATGCTTCTCCAGGGAGTAGAGGGGGAGTCTTCACCCATTTACATCATGAATATACCAAGATTGCTTCTCACAGGCTAGACCAACACCATCTTAAGTGTCTCTGCTCATCTTCATCCCTCTGTTCAGAGCCTGAAGCAGTTTCAGCCTGACTCTTGAGTCACAACCTCACCTTGGTTATTTCCAGAAGAGTCTTCCAAGGAATGCTCTTAGTTCCTCCCTGGAGCAGCTTCTCCTTTTCTTCTGGGAGGTAGCACCCAGTAATGGAAAGAATATATTGATTCTGCAGCTTGTGTGATCTCTCCAAGCCTAGGTTCCGTCAGTTATAAAATGGGGTCAATAGCAGTGCCATCTACATTTCACAGAGCAGTAGGAAGAATCAAATTGCTACGTGTGGCAAAACTCCCTGGACTGCAAAGTGTTACAAAATGTGTGTCAAGAATTTTTCTTTCTTACTTTTATTTAGTGCACAAGACCATTACAGCCATAAAAAAAGAAACATTGAAGACATAAAAAAGGGACCTGGACTCTCACTATGCTCACCCATGCAGTTATTATTTTCTGTTCTTACCCACATAAAGACAATCAGAGGATGATCCTGAGCTGAATTACTTCTCCCTCTAGACTGCTCTCTGCCCTTCAGTTGTCCAGCATATGGGAGGGGAGTAGAACTCACATCTCAGAGGATGCTGGGTGAGTGATTTATCATTGAGTATTTTTAAAGTGTTCAGACATTTTATGCAGCATAAGTAGGTGGAGGCAGAGCAGACATAGAATGGACAAAGAAATAAACACTCAAAAAAGACTTCTTTACAGTGATGGCTTATTTGTCAGAGTATTTCATAGTTTTTCAGGGGTTTCATGTGTATTATCTCATTCCATCTCTTTAATAAGGCTGGCAGGTAGCTAGGACAAAGCAGACGTATTTATTGTTATTTAACAGCAGAGAACAAGCAACCCAAAGAGGCTAAATGATTGGTTCAAGATTATGGTTAGTTTTTTTCTGGGGTTGGGTTTGTAACTCAGATTTGATAGACTTCTTGTTCTCTAGGTTTTTTGTCAAGTTAATTCTCTGTGCTCAGTTGCTTGTACTAGTGATTCCTTTTTTATTAATCACCCTATAGTACAACTCACAATGTTCAATAAATACTCACCGATTATTTGATTAATAAAGTATGCTTGCAAGCCACATTGTATGGTTATCTGAATATTATAACAGCTACAGGATATAACTTATTATAACTTTCTAGTGAACTACAAATCATGTTGCTTTGCATGTGTTTGGAAGAAGTGGGTTGTAGACTGAGATCTAATAGTTCAATTGTAAATACATTTGTGCTCAACTTTGAATGTTGTTGTAAAGTTTGCTAACTACATTCACATCTATTATTTCATATGGTTCTTAGTCCATCTCTTTGAGGTAGTCAGGACGGGGATAAAACATTTGTGTCTGGGTCTTCCAACCTTTTGAGGTCAGTTTCCACTTGAATATCCAAATTAGAGCATTCAAGGCTCCCTTATTTGTGTTGCAGACAGGTCCACCCAACAATTCCGCAAATTTCCAAGGGAGGCAATTTGGGGCTGGGGATTGAGAGATGATGAGCTCTGTTTGGGACCCTGGTGAGGGAGGGTTAAAGCCCCATGATCAGCCTACGATGCTGCTGTCTGCTTCAGGAATATGCCTGACCCACAGGTGTGCTCTTCCTCATCTTCCTGTTGTCTCCATCAGCAGCCTTTCTTCATTCTGACATGCGCCACTCATGCCAGATTTTTGTGTATTACAGATTTTGTTGGCATTGTGGGAAAATGGAAGGTAATAAACTGCAGGTAGGAAACCACTTTAAATTCCATTCAGATGTTCCTGTTCATAGAAATATATTGAGCCCTTGCCACCACAGGGAATTTCTTATTTGCCTGCTGCCATATTGGAGGAGCCTTCTCGCTGCCTACATGGTTTCCACCCTTCCTTTCTCTCACTTCTGATAAGTCACCAGCCATTTATCCTGGGCTGAAAGTTTCCCTTACTTTGATTCACTGAACAATTCCATTCTCCAGATCCAGAAAGTAGCTGCTGAATAAGAAACCAAATTAAAGACAGATACTTGCTCATCTTTTTAAAAAATGTGTACTCAACCTTCTCTTTAGAGGCCTTGCTCTGGAGGTCCTACATTTTTCTTCTCAAAGAAGCTCATTAAGGTGTTATAAATAAAGAACTAACTCCCTAGATTTGAATTCCCATTTATACAAAGGTGGTCACAGCTTGTTTTTATATTTAATAGGGATTTTTCCTTTCCTCTTTACGAATAGTTGTTTCTATTTTGCATATGAATAAATTGAGGCTCTGAATTTTTAAAAATAACTCATATAAGCACCAGAGCTACCAAGTGGTGGTGGTAAGACCTTGTTCTGAGATTTTTCCATTCTACCCTCCATTTTTCAAGAAACTCCAATGTTAATAGTGTTTGTCATAATGATATCAAGCTGTACCTTTAATCTACTTTTCACCATTGTAAGTGATTATCTTAAAGAAAACTTTGCATTGACTTTCCACTACTCAATCTAAGGAGCAAAATCTCAATGCTAAGGAGCAACAAATGTCATGGCTTCTGTTAACACAGCCAAGGCAGGCTGTTTATATTCCTTGTAAAAATAATTGTCTCATTAATCTTCACCTTAACCACCTACTCCTGTTGCCAAGTTCAAGTTAAAGATGCAGGTGAATTGCAAATACATCATCATGCACACAAAACACTGTCCCTACACCAGTGCTGTTTGAAGTGGCAGTGAGTGTTAAGGGGTCAGAAGCCGTAGATGAGAAAGATAGAGGTTGACCTCTGCAAAAGCTTGAGTTAGCCCAACTCTCCAAAAACATGATGTGCATGTTAACTGGGCATAGAAAGGCCCTCCTAGCAAGAGAGGTCTAATTTCCTATGGAATTAATTCTACCCAATCTTCTCAATGGTGACTTAAATGGTAAACTTTTACTCTCTTCAAGGCCAAAAAATTTAGTAGTCATTCTGCTATCACATAAGGAATGACATAAATGCAAAACAATCTACACAAACAAGGATTTTGTTTCAAGCACAAAATACATTAACTGAATAATATCTGGAAAAGACTGTATCATGGCAGGTCATTGATTTAATATGAGCCAAACTTAGGAATAGGGAAGAAGAAAAGGATCTTCAGAGGTTGATAACACATTTTTAGAAAAGGTGAACAAGGGTCTGTCTTTAATTTAGTTTCTTATCCAGCAATTGTTTGCTGGGCCAGTTACAGTGTAGGACACAGGAAAAGCAACAGTAACCATGACAAATCCTGTATTAAGGATCTGACAAAAATGGGTAAAAAAGATATGACTACCCGGATGTGATAGGTGCTGTGAGCGAAGTAAAAATCTAGGGTCCTGTGGGAGCACAAAGAAGCACCCTCTGCATGGTCAGCGAGAACTTCTCTGAGGAAATAAGCTGGTGTCTGAAGGGTGAGAAGGAAATTTTTAGGCAAAGAAAGAGGTTAAGTGGTTATTCCAAGCAAATGAAAGAGCAAAGTTCAGAGGCTGGAAGAATGGTGAGTGAAAGCAACTAGTTCTGGTGGTAGGGAGGGAGGAGAGGAAAATGTGCTTTACATTTTTGACACATTGACATTGAGGTGTTTTGGAGCATCCAAGTTGAGATGTTCAGGGAAAAAAAAAAAGAAAATTTATGTTTACTGCTAAGAAGCAGATTTGGGGTGAAAATGTACACTGAAGAGTCATACCATTCAGCTTGGGATCGTTGGGCATTGAAGTGAGTACCCAGAATGCGTTATATAGACTGAGATGAGGAGGACCCTGAGGAAACCCAACATTTAAGAGATGGACAGAAGTAAGTCCTAAAAAAAGAGGACAGAGGTGGGAAGAAGAGTGGCATGATGTGATTCTGTTTGCTTTTCACTTAGGGGAAGGAGTGCTGCATTGTTGCTTTAGGGACCTTCAGACTGGAATATCTGGTAGATGCCACAGCTTGTGAGCCAGGCTGAACAGGTGTGATGTGGTGCCTGCCATACATAGCATGCTTGCTAGCCAGATTCAGCATGAGGACTGCCAGTGGAACCCCTAAAGTAAATCAGTTCATTAATTTTACAACTGAAGAAATGGACAAGTAGAGTTCTTTAGCATTTGCCTATTGAATTACTTTTAATGGCTACTGTCAAAGCAGAGGAAACACATTCCAGTCCAGATCTCTTTCCCACACACCACACTGCTTCTATTGCCAGTAGAAATAGGGTTCTTCCATGGAGTCACAATAAAATCATTTCAGGGACCCACACATAGGAGCATGAGGTGTAGTGTGTTAAGATTTACTGGAGCAAAACCAAAGGACTGCCCCCAGATGCCTGGTGTCTCATACACAACCAGATAGCTCAGCTCCACCTTGTTATGGAGTAAGTCTAGTCTCTGGGGCCACAAGCCTGCTGAACTTGTCCTCACCAAGCCCAGAGGGACCAGGGTCCAGAGATGCAGAAGTTCTATGTCTCATTTTCCCATCTGCACATCTGCCACCAAGGCTGCACTTGGGCCACAACTAGAGCTGTATTTGGGCTCATGCTTGGGTGTGCTCTTTGGCCTGTGTTTGGGCTTGCATGGCTGCTGTGGAGAGAAAGTGTGCGAATAAACAGGCAAATGAATGAACAAACCTTTGTTAAGCTTTTACTATATTTCCTTGGTTTGGGGAAGAGGTAAGCTTTTTTCCAAACTAACCAATCTCTTTCCTGGTTCTTCATGGGCTTAGGCTCAATCTTCTGCCTAATCAATCCCTTTTCTGGATCTTCTGGGGTTTTGTGTCTCTTACCTTATTTGATCCTTTCCCCAGATTTTCCTAGGTGAGGCACCACCCTTTATGGTTGCCATCTTGACTCCTATTGCACATGTGCCCAACAGAGGCATTTCCCCTTTACTAGTTCTCTCTCTACTCCCCTGTGATCTATGGGAAGGGCACATTGTCTCCCAGGGAAACTGGAAAGCCAGTTCTCCCTGCCTGCTTCTGCCTTCTGGGGGATTAAATGCCCTTAGTGGGGTTTGTGGCAGTCCCCTGGAAAGACTGTGAATGCTGTGGCTCTCTAGTGAATCAGATTTAATGTCCAATTCAGCTCCCTAGTTTATTAGGCTTAACGTCTAATTCCATTTGCTACCTTCCTTTATTAATACTAACTAGCTACCGAAGCTAACAGTTCAATTTTGAGCAGATATCTGTAATTCAAAAATTCTGTGCCAGGTCTTAGATAATGTGGGGAAGTACAAAACACTTGTTTATCTGTAACGATAAAGTCATTAAAACTCTCCTGTGGTTCTTAAGAAGTGATGATTTTCTTGTACCCTTTTCTGTTTCTTTTGTAAACAGAGGAGAGTGTGTTTGTTGCTCATCCTCTGACCAAATAGATGTTATCCTGATTTTTCAGATTCAAAAAGCAGTGAGGCAGAATATTCCAGAAACTATCAGAAGCCACAGCTGGAATCATTTGATAACATAAGACTTTAAAATTAGGGATTAGCATTATATTCAACTCCACTAGCACTTTTGGGGCATCTGCTATGAGCCTAAACACTATGCAAAAAAAATTGTTTTTATTTCTTTTCATCTAAATGCTAGAGGTAGAGGCCAAGTGCTTAATATTAGGGCAGAAATAATACCAAATTTATCTTTCACATCCTGAGGAACACCTTAAAACTCTCTTTATAAGCCACCACAGCAGCTTTGGAATAAATAACAAATGATTTTCTCTCAAAGCTTGTCCAGTAGAGCTGGGCCCCCATGCATTCTCTGAGGGAGGGGCAGGTGTTGAAGAGCATCAACCAGCTGGAGAAACATGAATTGAATGTAGTCAATTCTTTCATGCTTTGACTAACATACATTTTCACTATGGAGTTGCTAGACCTAGCTCTTTTTTACAACAGTTCTTCATTAAAGAGGATTTCCCTTTGGCCTGGGGCAGCACAAACCCATCCCTCCAATTGCCCTAAACACAGAAGGCAAAAAACACTTTTGTCTTTCCTTGAATTTTCTCTTCTTCTCTGATTTATCTAATTCTGTGGAGTTGGGCTTCAGCCAAAATAATTTGTAAAGCTGGGGAAAACCCACATTTAGAACTGAGTATGTAAATAGCAACCATCAATTACTTGAATGTGTACCTGAAAGTTTGCTCCCTTCTTTCCTCTCTCCTTCCCTTCACTCCCTCCCTCTCTCCATTTCTCCCTCCCTCTCTCTTTCCTTCCTTCCTTTCTCCCTCCCTCCACTCCTTTCTTCTCTCTCCTCCTCTTTCCTTGCTTCTATTTCTAGCTTCCTTTTCTTGTTCTTTTTCACTTTTTTTCTTCTTCCCTTATCTTAGTTTCCATTTTGATTTCTCATTTCTTACTTCTGCTTTTTTGCTCTTTTCTTTTTTCCTTTATTGTTTGCCTTGCATTTTCCCCTTGCTTCCTCTTTTGTTACATTATTCTTGCTTTTTTCTTCTTTTTCTGAACCCCTCTTCTTACTTCCCCCTTTTTTCTGCCCTTTCTCACTTTCTTTAACTCTCCTCCCTTTCATGATTTTCTTATTTTTCTCTTTCTTGTTCTCACTTTCATTTTCTCAATTCACTCTTGTTGCATCCTATTTCTTGAGTCCTTTCTTATTTATGCTTCCTTGTCTTGCTTTTCCTGTCCCATTTCCCATTCTCAGTTTTCTTTCTTGCTTTCCTTCTCTCACTTCCCTATTATGACTTCCATTTTCTTGCTTCATTTTCTTACTCCCCAGTTTTTCTTGCTTCTTATTTCTAGCTTTCATGTTTTCACTTCCCTTTTTTTTGCTTCTCTTCTCTAGTTTCCCTTTTCTTGTTTCACCTTTCTTGCTTCCCTTTCATTCATCGTCATCATCGGCAGCCGTCCGTCTCGAGAGACGATGATGTAGCTTCTTGAGAGTCTATCTGCACCGCCGAGAATGGCTGTGCAGTCCGACTCGGGAGTGACATGGTATCTGTCTCCTCCCGTGTTGAATCGACATCTTGCGATGACACTGGAGTGTCCTCTCCAGTGAAGCTGAAGCTACAGAGCCTGGGCAGGGTGATATGGAGGGTCTGCTGTTGCCCATGCAGCAGACCCTCCCTCTCTTCGCAGCTGAAGGGTCCAAGGGAAAGACGGAGTCAATACAGCTTGGCTTCAGGTGCGCCGCAGGAGTTGTCGGTGTTGACTACAACGTCAAACCGCCTTAGGGACTCCGGCTCCGGATTTTCTGTCGGGGTTTACTCCCTTAGCCTTTCCCCTGAAGAGGTATGCCACAAGGCAGCGGAGGTTTTTTGGAGTCAGAGTTTTCCTTCTCTGATGTGCCCTGACTGGAAGATCGAACCAGCGACACATAGCTCGCAGGCCGATGCTCAATCCACTGAGCCAAACCAGCCAGGGTTCCCTTTCATTATTTCCCTTATATTGCTATTAGTTTTTGGCTTCCCATTTTTACTTCCCTATTTTTGCTTCCCCTTTCTACTTCTTTTTCCTCATTTCCCTTTTCACCCTATTATTTATTTCCCTTTTATTGTTTCCCTGTCTTATCTTCTCATTTTGCGCTTCCATTTTCTTGTTTCCCATTCCTTGTTTCTCTCCTTACTTCCATAACTTATCCCCCCTTTTCCTGCTCTTTCTTCTTATCTCCTTTTCTTTCTTTCCTTTTCTTACTTTTCTCTTTCACTTCTCTTTTCTAGCTTCCCTTTCCTGCTTTTATTTACTCATTTCCTTTCCCTTGCTTTCCATTTTTACTTTCTTTTTCTTTCTTCCTTACTTGTTTCCCTTTTCTTTCTTATTCCTCCTTGTTTCTTGCTTCATATTTCTTGCTTCCATTTTTGCTTTCCTTTTCTCATTTCTCTTTAATCTCAGTTTTTTTAAGTTCCTTGCTCTTCTTGCTTTCATTTTTTCACTTCCCTTTCTCACTTCCATTTTCTAGCTTCCTTTTCTTGCTTCTTTCTATTTTCTTCTTTTTCATTTCTCTGTTCTCTTTTCTCACTTCTCTTTTCTTATTTATTTTTTCTCTTTCCTCTTTCTCGGTTCCCTTTCCTTGTTTCTCATTTCTTACTGCTTTTTCTTGCTTCTTGTTCCTTGTTTTCCTTTTCTTGCTTTCTTTTGTTCTTTTCTCCCTGTTATGCTTCTCTTATTGCTTCCATTTCATTTGCCTCTTTTTTTTTTTTTCATGTGTCTCTTTCCTTGCTTCTTCATTCTTCCTTTTTCTTGCTCCTTTTTTCCCCCCTTTGGCTTTTGTCTTCTTTTCTTTAATTTGCTTCACTTTTCTCGTTCCTCCTTTCTTGAATCCCTTTTCTCACTTTCATGTTATTCCTTTTTCCATTTTCTCACTTCCCTTTTTTGCTTATTTCTTTCTTTCCTTTTTCTGCTTGCTGTTCTTATGTTCCTATTATGCATTACTTTGATTGCTGTTGATTTCTCTTTATGTTTCACTTCTCTTTTCTTTCTTAACCTTTCCTATTCTTTCTTATTTATCTATTTTTTGCTTCCCTTGACTTCCTTGCCTTTTCTTTCTTCCACTTTCTTGCTACCCTCTTCTTGCTTCCCTCCTTTACTTCCCTATTTTATTCTCTTTCTTGCTTTCAGTTTCACTTCCCCATTTTTTACTTTTTTCTCACTTCCATTTTTTTCCCTTTCTTTCTGAGTTCCATAATTTGTTTCTGTTAGAAATAGTAAAAACCGAAACCAAGGAAGCTGAGATGCAAGATTTATTAAGAGGAACCTGCCGGGCTGTCTCAAAGGAGAGAACAGCAGCTGGCGTACAGGCTGACAAGGTTTTAAAGGGAGGGATAGAGAATGACTGTAACAGAGTATTGGGGTGCCTAGTAATTGGTTGGGCCTGGGGGTAACGGCAGGCACAATGGTGGGAAAAATGAGGTACTTGGTGTTTTGTTGGGTATGTTGTGGAGAGAAAGCACTTGGTGATTTATTGGGCATGTTGCTGGGAAGAAGAATAGAATAAGGGAGTAAAAAATTTTCTACCCCCTACTGGTGTTTTGCAAGATTTGAGGAACTTTTCACTGGACTCCTCAATAGTCACTGTTTGTGGTTTGTACTTCCTGCTAATCAACTTATTGAGTGGGGGGTTTTGAGGCTCTTACTGAACCTAAGAGTTTTCCTTTTATTTCTTGTCATTCTCACTTCCCTTTAGAAACTTTCTTTTTTGCTTCCCATGTCTTGATTCCCTTTCTAGCTTTCTTTTTTCCCCTTATTTACTTCCCTTTCTTTCTTCATTGCTTCTCTCTGAGACTCTGGCGGGCCAGCAGTGTGGGGCCTTCATTGCTTCTCTTTTCTTGCTTTTTTTAATTCCCCTGCTTCCTCATTTTACTTCCCTATTATTCTTCCCCATTACTACTTCCATTTTTACTTTTTTCTTGTCCTTTTACTCACTTCCTTTTTAAATTTTCTTCCTTCTTTAGTTGTCTTTACTCTTCTTTCTCCTTCCTTGTTTTTTTTCCCTCCTCTTCCTCCTTTTCCTTCTTCATGTTATTCAGAGAGCATCTACATCCCAATGAGCTAAACTGGCACTCAACTCCTGCTTCTACCACTTTTTAACTGTGTGAACATGGTGGCAGTTCGCCATAGCTCTCTGAGCACACAGTGCTCTTATCTTTCAGTAACCTAGTTGTTGGGTGAGTTTCTCATCTTTGTGTTCAAATCAAATTGGCTTGAACCTCATCTACTGTGCAATGGGAGGCCTACATCTCTAAGATGTTAAGTGAGGGACTTGCTTTGTCTTTCCCAGTGGACTTTGAGCTCCAGTTCCTGCCATGTAATTCAAAAGATGGTGTAGTCCTATGCTTCCTCTCTAGTCTGAATTGCAGCATCTCACATGTGGAATATCACTCACTTCCCTGGCTTCCTTCTGCAAGCCTCTCTTGCACAGTGTTTCTGTTTGTAGCAGCTGTACTTCTGGGTTGGGGTCAATGAAGAATTTTCTTTCTCCATGCTGCTTTTTAAGTTTCATCTCTCTCTAAAGCAAATGTGGTAAACTCAGGGCCAATAAGCTAAATCTGGCCAGAAGACAAAGGCAGTCCATAGACACACTGTTCAACTGGCCCAGTGTTGCATACCAACTCTTTGATTGGTGCTAGCATTTGAAAATCAGGATATTTAAAATGAAGGTTCAGCTTTCTGGCTGCTCTTGAAAAATGGAGGATCAAGTCATGCTGGTCCTCATTTCTGCATTATCAAGTGCAGCTGAGTATCATTTGCGGCCCAGTTCACCACACTCTCCCTGGCTTCTTCACTCATTCTCATACTTGCCAGGTGCTTGGAGGCATTGGAGGAGAGAGGCTTTTCTCTTTAATAAAGCATGTCCAAAGCATCTTCTTTATGATCCAAATCCTTTAAAATTCACTTAACACTTCCTTCCTGACATGTCATCATTCTCAAAGCAATACACCCAGGACAGATTATATTTTCTTAAATGGAGAGGAAGGGAAGAGTTTATCAGGAGAAAAAACACGTAAAGAAACCCAAAACCATTTTACCCTAAATTATCTCTTGAAATGACAACATTTTCCTGTTATCACTCATATCTTATCAGGGTAAAGTACAGTTTGGGGAGACAAACAAAATCAGGTAAGTAAAGTTCTTAAAGTACTTTTTAAAAAATCGTTAACATATTTATCTTTCTTAGTTTTAATGTTTTTCACCTTGGGTCTCTTTAAATATAATGGCATGTTAAATCCCTGCTTGCTACCTTCAACTAGTGAGTAAAATTTTTGCAGTTTTCTCACATGTTTTGAAGTTGGAATTTTTCTTTTTTCTGTGCATCCTGCATGAACACAACCATCCCTTCCTGGCTGTATCAGTCCCAGTACAGCAAACTGAACCCCTGGTGCTCTTTGTCCCCTTTCCTTTGCCTCCTCTTCCCTTCTCCATAGCACTTAGCACCATCTAACAGAACATAGCTTTTATTTTTTGATTTGTCTCCCTCCATTATGTGCAAAATCCACAAATACAGGACCTTTTTCTCTTGTGTTCACTACTGGATTCCAGTGTAGTCCTCAGTAGGCTCTCAGTAATGTTTTGTGGAATAAGTGAATCCTGGACCAAGAAGGGAGAGTCTCTTCCTGTCTCTGCCGCAGAAGCTGCAGCTCCGCTCTGTTAGCCAGGGTCCCTGCAGCAGAGATTAAATGAAGAGACACTGTTTACAATGTCTTGGGCAGGGCTGAAGAGGACTAACAAGGTATAATGTGAGACCAGTGATAACTATACCACTGCTACATCTGAAGGGGCAAGCGGAGGGAGCTGCTCTCAGATCCTATTTGCAGAGGGCCCACTTGACAGAAGTGTGCACTTTGGAAGAGGGACTCAGGCAATCTGAAGAAAAGTTCTGGTCTTATGCCTTCACGTCCAAGTTGATCAAATCCAGTTGAATCAGAAGACACAAGATTCATTGATGTGGTTTATAAAATTAGCCCTGGGGCAGAGTCTGGTGCCTAGTAAAGTATGTGTAAATTCAGAAGGATGAATGGAAAGAACCCAGCACAAAAAGTCTCCTGCTTGCTCTCAAAGGAATCCTCTTCTTTTTTTTTTTTTTTTTTTTTAAGTATATTTTATTGATTATATTGTTACAATAGTTCCAATTTTTTTTCCCCTTTGCTCCCCTCCGCCCAGCACCCCCCTTCCCCAGGAATCCTCTTCTTAATGAAGCACACCAATGGTTAGCAACCAGCAGAGGGGTCTGGCAATGCTGGACTGGGGGGTCCTTCCGGTTCTAGCTGTCAGTCAGTCAGGGGACAGGTAAGTAACCATGTGCAAAAGCTACATGGCTATCCAAAGTCTATGTAAACAGCAAATTTAGGGGGCAGTCTATAGAGAGGCTGAGGGACAAGTAGGAAGCCATGAGCTGCATGAGGTTCCCAGAATAGGGGACCCCACATGATCCTCCAGCAACTGTACTGTCCCCAAGCTGATAGCCAGAAGCTTCAGGGACCATTGAACTACTTTTCCACGGTGTTTCTCAGTCCTCAGTCAGCCTGAGGTTTTCTGCCCTGTTGCAGTGGCTGGAAGGAGGAGCTATGAACACGAAGGTAGGGCCTGGCAAATATGTTTCCAACTGAAACTATGCTGTGAACAAAGGGTTTTCTGTGTGTGCTGGGGATTTACATTAAAGGACCCTCCCTCGATCGGGAAGTGAGTTTGGTCCTCTCAGTCCACAGCCTCTCATTTCATACTGCTTAAAGTCACCATTTCTCTAACCTTCTCAGGCCTGTGTCCCTGTCCATTTTTCAAGGCAGAATTACTTGTTTCTTCATCTTTATGCCTTTGATCATGGTGTATTCTGATGTTAGGGCACTTTTCACACTGTAATACAGCTGGCTGTTCGTGGGTCTGCTTCCTCCCCTACGCAGCCTCACGAGTTCACGTTCACACATGTGCACACACACCCATACCTTCTATATCTCCACATTCCCATACACTGTGTCTGGAATATCTTAAGACAATAAATGTTTGTTCCAAGACCAAGTGACTGAATGGAGTGACCCACCTAGGATAGTCTCCTTGTAATGTCCACCAGGTGTTAGTTCTTACCTGTCTCCTCCCTGTCATGAAAGCTTACCTGTATGTTTCATTGTTTCTTCAAGGTCCTGCCAGATGGCTCGCTTAGTGATTTGCTACTCCAAACTATGACAATACAATAGTGTATACAGTTGGGTTTTATGTTTCCCTGCACCGGCACTTCTGCAGACAAATGTCTTCATTTCTTAATTCAAATGGAATTATTTCCCCATGCGCCACTCTCAGCAGCAGTTTTGTGGTGTTTGTGTTCCAGTGCACTTTTAGTTGTCTCTTAAGTGACATGCTACCATCAACCACTGATGTTGCCGAATTCTGGTGCGTCCTTGATTTTCTTCCTCCTCAGTATTTTCTTCTACTCTTCTTGTACCTGCAACATTTCCCAAACCATAGCAGGTGCCTAGGACATGGTACTCTTGTACTGACTGAGCTCCTCTTCTTGTGGCTGGATGAATGTGTGCAGCTGTTTCTTACCATCCTGAAGACAGTGGGAGGGGTCTTATGGCATTTTTGAAGGAGGTGTGGGGGAGATCACAGTGTATTTGTGAATGAGGAATAAGCCTAAGCTACTCACATCCTAAAATAAAATTGAATGTGACCTAACGGGCAAACTCAGCATATGGAGAAAAATAAATAAATAAACTTAATCCTTTCCTTTCTAAAATGGTATCACATTTCATGTCCATCTGAATCAGATTCATTTGCAGATGTTCTTGCTCATACAAGTCAAGGATGTACCAGCATTCTACCACCTGACAGCTAATAATTCAGAATTTGCTGATTCGGAGACTGCTTATAGCTACAAAAATTGTAATCTGCTCACCATGTATAATCGGTAGCTCTTCTGCTCATGTATAATTCCCCACAGGAGCTATCAGCCCAACATGTGCACATTTTGACAAGCCATTTTTGCACATATAGGATTAAATTATTTCACAGGGGAAAGAAAAGAACTAGGGATGAGAATGTTGAAGGCTCCAGGAAAGGGGAACACAAGGTCATAGCTGCAGCTTTTTCTCTCTGGAACACTTCAGAAATTATTTTAATTTTGATGGTTTAGAGAAATGACTCTGGTGTAGCAGGTCATTTTCCTAAAACTGCCTTGTTCAAAGAGCAGATGCCTAAATGTTTGAACACAAAGATGAGCCCTATAAAGTCAGGCCTCTGGAAAATTGTTAGGTAGTTGAATCCTGTGGAAATTCCTCCTCTGGTTCTCAGAGCACCTTATTTCAGGAAGCACCTTGCATATTTATTTCTTATATTGGTTGTCAGTTGTGTCTGCTAAACTCAAAGTTTCTTGATGATACAGATTAGACTTTAATTCATCTAGAACCTGTGCCAACTACATAGCACGTACTCAGAATCGTTAGTTATGAGTGCAGTGATAAAATGTGTAGACCAGAGCACTGACATCTAGCATTTTTCAGGTCCTCTTCTAATGCAAAGGTGAGAGAGGCAAAGACACAGTGACAACACAGCAGAGAGAAACACTACAAGAGAAGGGGAGTCTGGGCCACCTAAGAGTTTACATGTGAAGGAATCAGTGTGTGGCTGAGGCCAGTAGACCTTGGTAGGCCATGTTGGGGTGCTGTCCTTCCTTAGAAATTGTTGAGTGTAGGAGGATACTGCAAATCAAGCTGCTACTTAACCTAAGACAAGGGCATCACTTCGGAGCCTAGAACATGGTCCAATAACACTGCTCAAGGCCAATCACCACTGACCTGTTTGGGACCACTGTTCATTCTGTGACTATATTTGAGGGGATGATGGCAGTGGGCAAATTGAACCTAGCAGTTCTCTTTTTGCTTGGCATTTAGAAGTCCATCAACCCATAGGATGTGAAAAAGTCTCCAGCATTTCAAAGAATCATAGTAAATGTTAATATTAAGAAGGAACATATGGATTCCCTATTGATGAGAATAAGGTGATGCTCCAGGCATTAACTGGAAAATACAAAAAGTAGCTTTTTGTTCCCAAGCTAATGTGGTCAGACATAAAGTTTCATATATAAAGTCTGAAGTATCTATGGTATATTAATGTGGAGGTTCCAGAAGGCAGACAGAAATATTGGCCTAAAATATAAGTAGAGGTTGAGGATAGAAATACAAGTTTGAAAATCATTATTGTGTTGATAAGACTGTTTTAATATTCCACTACTTATATAGTAGGAGTGAAAATAAGTATTTGCTGAATGAATAGATTAATGAATAAGTGAATGAGTATAAGTAAAGTAGTACAATTAATGTTAAAAAGCAAATATGCTGAGACTCTTACATCCAGATTTTTCTCCGCTTCAAAGTAATCATCTTGGATTTATTCCTGTAATATCTTTATTTCCCAGGACAGTTTCAAGGTCCTGTAGAATTAATTACATTCAGAGCACACACTTTTAATTCTCTTCAGTGGTGGAGACTCTTTATTCTTTAAGCGTGAGTCTGATTTCTGGAAACAACCGAAAGTAATTCTTAGCTACATTTGGCAAGTAATTTGGGGAATAGGAGAAAGAACATGATTTTGGTCAGTAACAGTTTTAAATTCAAAAGCAATAGAGTAATAGAACTCAATTTTTAGTTCTGAAGTCAGCATTGAATAGCAGCATTAAAATGTTTGAGCCTCCAGCCGCAGCCTCCCATGGTGATTACTGTGAAGTTCAATACTGCAATGGTTTTAGTAGAATACTTATATATATTTTTAAAGAAATTATTTTTAAATATAAAGTTTAGGTATTCAGTGTTGGCCGAAAGTATGCTTTCTTAATTACTTGTTCTTCTTCACTAGGATTCACTATGTTTCTCTTCTATCCTCCCATTTAGCATTCTGTGAGTCATAACAGTTGTGATGATTGAAATGCCCTATGAGTTGAGGCAAGTACTTCTAACAACAGGACACTCTGAGAACCAATAAATGGCAGGATATGTGGTTGGTACCTCACTATACGTTGATTCTTCTTTCTTTTGTCACATTATTGAAGCCCTGACTAGATCTGACTGCAATGAGGCTAAGTCTTTGGTTGGATGGATTTTGTACCATTACATTTTCATTATGAGGATTTGATTCCAATATTGGTATGAGGGTAGCAAAAAACAAAACAACACAAAACAAAGAAACAAACAAAAAACTCCACAGTAGCAGTGGTATACTCAGGATACCTGAGTTTTAGTTCTGCCAATATTAATAATGATATTACTATTACTACAATTGATACTATTACTAATGCTGCTGCTACAATTATTACTACTTCTGCATTTTATTTTATTTGTTTTTTTTTTAAAATAATTTATTTATTTATTTTATTTTTAGAGAGAGGGAAAAGGAGAAGGAGAGGGAGAGAAACTTCACTGTGTGGTTGCCTCACACTCATGCCCCCAACTGGGGGCCTGACGTGCAACCTAGTCATGTGCCCTGACTGGGAATCGAACCAGTGACACTTGGCTTGCAGGCCGACGCTCAATCCACTGAGCCACAGCAGCCAGGGCTTCTACTTCTGCATTTTAGATTTACACACAAATTTGTATATACTTTGCTTCAATTAATATTCATAACAGTCCTGTGAAATTAGAAGACATCAATGGGCATATTTTTAGGTAAGTAAAGTGAACACAAAGTAAACTTTCAAGTATTCAATTAAGAATGACATTGGGCAAGTCACTTTGGGTCTTGGGGTGGCACTCTCTAAGATCCATTTACTTTAAAATATTATGCTCTATTTAAAAAAAAATAGGGTATAAAATATCACTATACACCAGAGGATAGTTTTGCATCTCATAAGTTTTTCATAAATAGGGAATCATGGGGAAACACACTCCCATGGTAAGAGTTATTATATGTGCAACAAGCAAGTTGTATAACATTAAATACTTAAGGAAAAAATAAAGTCATGCAAGTGTTTATTTTGAGGTTGTTTTAGTCTTACTACTTTTCCCTCTAGGCTGGTTAGACCCATTACTTTTATCTGAGAAGTTGCTATGAAAACCAATTTGTACTGTTCTCCCTTTGCCATAGTATTTTTCTCAGGCATGCTCTATCTCTCAAAAATCTTAACAGCAGTGAAACAGACATTAAACCCCAGAGGATTAAAAAATAGGATTTGTACTTTTTCTCTCAACCCCCCACTTTTGTTCCTTCAAAGGCATGACTATTGACAAATAGAGGGCTCATGAATTCCACCAACAATGGTCTATTTTCCACAGGGACAGATGCTGACAGAGAGGCTTCCATTTTGATGAAGGAAGGGCTGTGATTGCCAGTCTTTGGGTCTCCTGTGAACCACAGTCCCACCTGCATGGGCACAGGTGCTCTGTCCTGGTTTGAAGGATTAGAGCCACTCATCACACTTGGAAGAACATAAGAAACACAGAATTATTGTTAATCAACATCAAAATGATCAAACAGGTGGCAGAAATGAGGATGAGAATGAGGGTTTTTCTTGAGACATTAGGAAAACACGGGAAGAATCTGGAAGCATTGTGTTCATGGTGTTCTTAATCTTGAAGATGGACTTTCATTATGGTCTAAAGAGAGTACTGTCATATCAAGTCTCTCCATAATAGGCTTATGAGGTATTTCACAAAAGTGTTCTTACCATTGCAGCCTGAAATTAGCTCAAAACTTAGTAATGTAAATGGGAAACCATTATTATATTGCTCACCAAATTGTGAGTCAGAAATTCAAGAAATTCTTCACTTCAGAGTTCTCACTTGGGACATTTCATGTGATTGTGGTCAGATGTTAGCTGGGTCTGTTGTCGTCTGAAGGCTCAACTGGGCTGGGTGTCCAAAATGACTCAGTCACAGGATGATGGCACTTAATGCTGGTTGTGGGCTGGTCTTCCTTGTGACCACAATGGTGGTTTCAGGAGGGTCAGATTTCTTGCATGGTGGCCAAGTTCCCCCAGAGCAAGCATCCCAAGAGAAATAGATATAAGTCATGTGGTCTCTGTTGCCCGGCCTCAAAAGTCTTAGAGCATCACTTCTGCCATACTACTTGTTAAAGCAGTGATAAGCTTTGGTGGAGCTGCCTCCAATGCCCCAGCTCAGTTGGAAACTTCTCTGTCCAGCAGAGGTTTCACAACCGTGGCAGAACAAACTTATCCAGGACACTGTATTTTGTCTGGGGTGAAAAGGAGGTGACTGTTCCCTCTAGTGGAGAAAGCGCAAGACCACCATTCCTCGTGCTTTTTATTGAGAAGGATACGCATGGGAGATACAAGGTCAAAATTCACAAATCATCAATAGCTTTTAGGTGCTTGGATTATAGTTGACAACTAAAGATTACAAGTACCAATAGAGAGGCACAGTGAGCAGTCTGTGTCAGGGTCTATTAAACATCTTGATTTCACACTGGCATTAGGTGCAAAGTTTCACACATTCTTTGCTACTGATTGTTTATAGCTAACTAAGAGATAAGCAGAGCAAGCTCCAAAGCATAATAAGCATTCTTTAAATCCAATTCCCATGGGAACCCTCTGAGTGGCCTTCAGTCCTGTTTGCCACATAATCTTCCAGTGTTCTGTTGAGACTCAGAGGCCTCCCAGAGGGGCCTGGCTCACAGCTTGGGCTACAATTCCCGAAATGACAAGGAGCGGTTCTCCACAATGAGCCTATGAAGACCCAGGAGAGGGGAACACAGATCTTAAATCTCAATGAGAAGATTGTCAAAGAGTTTGTGGTCACTTAAAAAACCTGCTAAATAAATGAGTTTTCTGGTAAACTATTGATGACTTCAAGTGCAAACATTTTAAGCTTAACTCTTTCTTAATATCTCAGGATTTTTAAAATTAAATTTAATGGGGTGACATTGGTTAATAAAAATGTATAGGTTTCAGGTAGTCAATTTTATAACACACCATCTGTATATTTTATTGTGTGTTCACCACCCCAAGTCAAGTCTTCTTCCATCACCATTTATTCCCCCATATCATTTTCTACTTCCCTCCACCTCCCTTCTCTGGTCTCAAAATTTTCATTAAGAGCATCCATTAATTCACTTGGTGAAAGTAAGTGCTATCCACAGCGTGTATTGAATAGAATAAAATTCAAAAACAAAACAAAAACAAAAACTACCCCTTTGCTTACTGCTTACTCTGTTCCCAGTGTTTAATGTATTTTACCTCAGTTAATTTCTCTTTCTCTCTTTCTTCCTTTCTTTCTTTCTTTCTTTCTTTCTTTCTTTCTTTCTTTCTTTCTTTCTTTCTTTCTTTCTTTCTTTCTTCTTTCTTTCTTTCTCTCTTTCTTTCTTTCTTTCTTTCTTTCTTTCTTTCTTTCTTCTTTCTTTCTTTCTTTCTTTCTTCTTTCTTTCTTTCTTTCTTTCTTTCTTTCTTTCTTTCTTTCTTTCTTTCTTTCTTTCTTTCTTTCTTTCTTCTTTCTTTTCTGCCAAAATAAACTTTATTTGGAAGAGAAATGATATAGTTAAGAAATATTTTTAAATGTTTTCAATGTTGATAATTAAAAAAAATTTTTATTACACTTTATTGATTATGCTGTTACAGTTGTCCCAATTTTTCTCCCTTTGCTCCCCGCTGCCCAGTACCCACTTCCCTCCAGCAATCCCACCCCCCTTAGTTCATGTCCATGGGTCATGCATATAAGCTCCCCAGCTTCACCTTTTCCTATATTATTCCTAAGTTCCCTGTGTCTATTTTGTGCCAACCAATTATGTGTCTTAATCCCTGCACTATTTCCCCATTTCTCCCTCTTCTGCCTCCCAGCTGATAACCCTCCAAATGATCCCCATACCTATGATTCTGTTTATATTCTGGTTTGCTTAGTTGGATTTTGTTTTTATTTTTTAGATTCAGTTGTTGATAGTTGTGAGTTTGTTGTCATTTTAGTGTTCATAGTTTTGATCTTCTTCTTCTTAAGTAAGTCCCTTTGACATTTCATAGAATAATGGCTTGGTGATAATGGACTCTTTTAGCTTTACTTTTCTGGGAAGCTCTTCATCTGCCCTTCCATTCTAAATGATAGCTTTGCTGGACAGAATAATTTTGGTTGTAGGTTCTGGCTTCTCATCACATTGAATACTTCTTACCAGTCCCTTCTTGCCTGAAAAGTTTCTTTTGAGAAATCAGCTAATAGTCTTATAGGCACCCATTTGTAGATACCTTTTCTCTTGCTACTTTTAAGATTCTCTCTTTATCTTGAATCTTTGACATTTTAATTATGATGTGTCTTGGTGTGGTCCTCTTTGGGTCTAGCTTGTATGGGACTCTCTGTGCTTCCTGGACTTGTATGTCTATTTCCTTTGCCAAATTTGGGAAGTTTTCCTTCATTATTTTCTCACATAAGCTTTCAATTTCTTGCTTTTCCTCTTCTCCTTCTGGCACCCCTATGGTTCATATGTTGGCATATTTAAAATTGTCCCAGGGGTTCTTAAGCCTCTCTTCATTTTTTTCAATTCTTGTTTCCTCAATCTGTACTGGTTGACTGTTTTTTTCTTCCTTATGTTCCAAATCATTGATTTGAACCCTGGTTTTCCACCTTCACTATTGGTTCTGCATGAATTTTCCTTTGTTTCACTTAGCATAGCCTTCACTTCTTCCCTTTTGCATTTGCCATACTCAAGCATATCTATCAAGCCTGTGGGCATCTATATCACCAGTGTTTTGAATTCTTCATCTGTTAGGTTGGCTACCTCCTCATCCTTAGTTCTCCCACTGGAACCTTGATTTGTTCCCTCTTTTGGGCCATACTTTCCTGTCTCCTCTTCTTGACAAGCTCCTGTGTTTGTTTGCCTCTGTGTCTTAGGTAGAGCTGTCATTCCTGTTATGTTGTAAGGGGCAGAGCCTTAGGTATTCATCAGTATGGGTAATCTGTTTCACCACATTGTGACGCTGTATGTGGTGGACGGGTCTGAGAGGGAACAATGCCGCTTGCTCAGCACTTGCCCATTTTCCAGGCACTTCTCCCGCTTCTCTATGGGACTGGCACCTCTCTAGCTGTTGCTTTGGTCATCATTCTCAGGGTGCATGGGTCTGCAGACATTCTAGGACTGGGGGCCCTTTAAGCAAGCAGACTCTACTGAGAGACTGACAGTTTCTTCCTCTGCTCCAATTCCCACTGGTTTGCACAGTCAGAAGCAATGAGGCTTGATTTTCCCCAGCGCTGGGACCCTAAGTTGTGGGATCTGGTCATGAGCTGGGAATGTTCCCCAGGTGTTTCTCCAGACTTTTTAAAATGTGTAACTAGGTTTTCAGCCAACCTGCTGCTGCCGCAGCTACTGCCGCCACCACACCATGTTCTCTCCACCTTGGCTCTGCCCCTCCTACCTGTCTGGATGAGTATTTCTTCTTTATGTCTTTGTTCGTTGGACTTTTCATGCAGCTTGATTTTCTGGAACTTCTGGTTGTCTCTAGTTTTGAGGTAGTTGTATTCCATCTTAGTTGTGGAGGGAGACCCAGTGAGTCTGTCTAGGCCTCCATCTTGGCTGGAAGTCTATAATTTAAAATTCTTAAGACAACTATGTCTTTATCTTTAACCTTTGGCATTTTAATTATGATGTGTCTTGGCGTGGTCCTCCTTTGATCCAGCTTGTTTGGGACTTTCTACGTTTCCTGGACTTGTATGTCTATTTCCTTCACCAAATTAGGAAAACTTTCTTCTATTATTTCTTCAAATAAGTGTTCAGTTTCTTGCTCTTCCTCTTCTGCTTCTGGAATCCTTATGATCAGATGTTGGTACATTTGGAGGTGTTCCCAAGGCTCCTTATAGTATCCTCATTTATTTTTTAATTCTTTTTCTTTTCTTCTTGCTGTTCCGATTGAATGCTTATTTCTTCCTTGCGTTCCATATCATTAATCTGAATTTTGGCTTCATCCCCTCCACTGTTGGTTTCCTGTAAATTTTTCTTTATTTCACTTAATGTAAATTTCACTGCTGCCTGGGTCTTCTTTATGCTGTTATCATACTCAGTGAGTTCTTTGAACATTCTGATAACCAGTGTTTTGACCTCTGCATCTGAAAGGTTGGTTATCTCCATTTTGTTTGGTTCTTTTTCTGAGGTTTTGTTCTTTTCTTTCATTTGGGCCATATTTCTTTGTCTTCTCAATTTAGCAGCCTCCCTGTGTTTGTTTCTGTGTTTTAAGTAGAGCTTCTTTGACTCTCTGTCTTAGTAGCATGGCCTTTTACACTGGGAAACACAATTTTCGTTTAGTTACATCTGACACCTGTTTTTGACTAAATTTTAACATCTGAATGTGAAAATGACTGTAGTTTTTCTCTATCATGTCAACTTTTTAAGGTACATGATACCCTCCCTTTGTCCCAAAGATCATACAAAATGTACACACAAAGAAAATAAAGAAAAAAATTACCTGAATAAACTGTTTATTTAGATTTTTTATTCATATAAAGGCTATATATTGTTACTGTAAGTCAAATTGTGTAAAGTAGCAAAGTTCTGCTACCAAACATACATTTTAAGAGATTTTATCTTTTCAAACAACAGGCTAGGAAATGCCAAAATGAAATACTTGAAAAAGTCCCCTTCACTTGGCAGAGCTTTAACAAATTGCTTCAGGAGACCCAGTTTTATGTGCAGAGGTGGGAATATAATGTTCTTTCTGTTAACAAGTTGCTCATGTAGAATGTTTGAGGTCAGATCTTGGAGGCCAATTTGACTCCACCCACTGCTTCTCATGAGCTCTGCTGTCCCACATACACAGAGAACAGGGATAATTGTTGTATCTGCATTGCTGACCAAGAAGGAAGCAGACCATTTGAAGGTCAACACAGATGATCCAATTGTGCTTGTGATATTGCAACAGATCAGTGACTCTCTTATGACTTCATATTCTTCATGAAAACAAACTGAACGGCCAATTGGGACTGCACCAAATAAATTGCCATTGTGGAAGAGGACACTCTTCAAGCTCCACTTTGAGCTATTGATGAACAGTCGCCATTCAGTTGCTTTCCAGATTGGATTTCCCAATTCCTCCATTAAACCATGTATGTTATGGCAATACACAAAGCCATCGTCACTTATAAAGTGCTGCAGAAATGCACTTTTTCTTGATCGAAAGTAGGATACCTTCACTCCTTTTACAAGCAAGTTTTTCCTTTGCAGTCTTGATGCTAGGAATTCTGAAGCCTTTTGGATAGTCTCAAATCTCATGCCATATCATTCAACTCATGCTGATCAAATCCCTTATGAACTGAGTCATCTTCATTTTCAAAATCTTCATCATTGCTGTCACTTAGTTCTTCACCATACTCCTGTTTTTTGAAAGAGGATAGTTCAGTGAAAACTGGCACCGGGATTTCAGCTGAATGATGCACTAGGCATATGGCTGATGGTAGATTAGGATACTCTATTTTACATTTATTTTTCTTGTTATATCCTGAGGTTTTCACTATACAAAAGTAACAGGCACTTGAATGATCTCTGGGCTCTCACCAAACCGTAAGTATACCAAACAGCAATTTATAACGTGTTCCCTTTGTCCACATCTGTAAACTCTCGACACACTGCTTGCACACCTTGTGAGGGGCCCAAGACTTATCTTGATCACCAAGGTTCACTTTAAAATATGCAAAATAGATTTGCCTGACAAATGCGCTGATGTTTGTCCTTTGACTGGAGATGGTGAAACTGGCACAGATATAACAAAATGAATCAGGGTTGTTTAGATACTTAAGACAAGAAATAGCAGAAGCAGACATGATCTGAAGGAAAGGAAATAAGTACATATGTAAATAAAAAAATAAATTCTGCTGACTACTTGCATATAGACAAGAAATCAAACTACATTTTGAAACATGATTCACTATATAGAGCGGCACACAACCTCTCACCACGCTGTTTCATGTGTAACTGAATAGCCTAGACAGGTAAGAACCTGTCACTGGTCTCAAGGTCATCCCCCACCCCTCCCCAATCGAGGGAAGTTTGCTTTCAGCCAATAGGAGAGCACTAGTGCTTCCCTCGATCCAGGCTCAATCCAGGCTTGATCCAGCCTAGAGTGGTTGCATTAAGGTAAGCTGTACAGAAAAAAAACTTGACATGATAGATGAAAACTAACTGCAGTATTGAAATTAGCATGCCTATTTAAGTCTAAAACAGCTGAAAAATCAAACACAACAGGAATTATGTTAAAAAATTTCCCCCTGTGTTATAGAAAAGGGACCTGTAAATTATTTGGCGCAGAGCCTTAGGTAATTACCAAATCAGGATGACCTGCTTCACCACTTTGTGGTTCTGTGTTGGGGGAAGGGTTAGGAGGGGAAATGCAGCTGCCTGGCTTTGGAGGTTTGCCCAGCACTCACCCTGTTTCTAGTCACTTCACTTTCTCCCCATATGTGATTGGTGCCCTTGTAGCTGTTGCCCTGGTGGTGAATCCCAGAGTGGGTGGTTCTGTTTAAGTTCTAAGTTTGTGCATACCCTTTAAGAGGAGTCTCCTGAATATCCAGCAGTTTCTTCCACTGCCCCAACTCACACTGGTTTTTATAGCTAGAAGTTATGGGGATTTATCTTCCTAGTCCTGTAACCCTGGGCTGTGTGCTCTGTCCTGGGACTGGGATCCCTTGCTGCAGAGGTATCCCTCCTAATTTTTATCTACCACACATGAATGTGGGACCACCTGTTATTACACCTCAGTGCCACATCTCATCTTCACTCCTCTCCACGCATCTCTGTGTCTCTGCCCCTCCTATTCATTTGGATGAATGAGGTTTCTATAAATCCTTGGTTGTTGGACTTCCATACAGCTTAATTTTCTGTTGATTCTGGGTGATATTTGTTTTGAGGTCTAGTTGTAATTTTTTCTGTAGTTTTGAGAGGAGGCAAAGCGTGTTTACCTATGCCTCCATCTTAACTGGAAGTCTCAGTTAATTTCTGCAATAATCTAATGGTAGGTAGACACACTGTTTGCTGCATTTTGAAGGTTAGGAAGCTGAAGCACAGGTATAAATTGCCTGAAGACACATGGATAATAAGCTTCAGAGGCAAAGTTACTGAGTCTGGAGTGCTAGATTACAAAACCCAGATTTTTTTGTGGTGGAGTAAGGGTATTCCTTTAAAATTCTTTTTGGAGGAGTTAGGGGCCTTCTTCTTGTCCTCCTTTTCTGTTTTAAGGACAGCCATTTTCCTTTCTTCTCTGAAGCCACTACTTCCATTACTCCTAAATAAGTGCTTACCCATTGGTTTTGAATGACTGTTCAGAATACTGAACAATTCTTCTTTATATTTCCAAATCTTTTTCATTAATAAATTTTAGGGATTTTTACATATTTTAATATAATGATCTCTTTGGGTTTTTTGTTTGTTTGTTTTTTGTTTTTGTTTTGTTTTGTTTGGTGCTGTCTCATTCTGTTTTCCCATGTCTGGCATGCAAATGACAGCCTTATGTGTGCATGAATCATGAGACACACAGCCCTCCCTGCACTATCTGATTGTCTAGGTCTCTCACTTCCTTTCTGCTTCTGTTCACATTGTTGTTTTCTTCTCATGTTTGTTTTTTCTGGTTAAAACTCCATGTTTTGTTCTTAAATTCCTGCTTGCTCTTGCCCTTGGTGCATCATGACTGACTTCAGCTTACTCACTTTGTGACTGTCCTGAAACCTTCACACACTGTCCTTGGACTTGGTTCCCAGTAACCCTCTGGCTCTTTTGCTCCCTGTCCACTTCATATTTATTTCCCATGGCCAATCCCTGATCAGCATCCTCCTAGCCAATATTTTGGCAGTCTCCTCATTCCATGAATACCTGCCTTCTTTATTAAGCAGGGGTCTATTCTGCCTCTTTTCTAGAAGGTAGAAGGCAGACAGGAAACAAAGGAAGAAAGGGAACATTTGACCATGCAGCCTCATGGTAATGATGATGATGCTATAATGCTGGCTGTACTAGGTCTCTCATGACCTCAGGATTTCTCAGGACCCTTCGTACTTAAGTATATAGGAGTCACTCTGACATCTTGGCTGGACACACAAGTGGGGAGCTACTTTGCTTCCAATTCAGAAGTATGCACTTATTTGATGTCATTACAAAATAATTTTTTTTTCCACTGGCTGCCCTGGTTGTTTAGTAGTAAAAAGTTGTCACCCTAAATGAGTGGCATTTGTGACTCTTCCTCTCAGATTGCATACTTAAGAATGTTTGAATTCTAGCTTCTGGGCCTCAGCAGGCTCCTGGAGTTAATGGGTCTAACACTGGACACTAACAGCATAACTAACGTTGCTGTCTAATCAGTGGCCAGCTTTCCCACTGACACTGTCTCCAAATTTTTCCTTTAATCTTGGGAGTCCAGCTTACTTTCACCCTTAGTGGGCTGCTCATGTCTCTCGTAGCAACTGCCAAGTATGCAAATGAGATTTTTTCTTGAACATAATTCTATGGCTATTATGGGCCTCCATGCTTATTGCAGAGAGGAAATACTTATCTTTGGGTCTTATATAATTCAAATTAGAGAGCTGCATAATGTGGCTCTCTCCTTTAAATTACAGGGAATTGGTGGTCTGTCCTTCTGAGAGGTCCTCTCCCTCTGCCTGAATAAAAATTATTCAAAGTGGGAGCTGTCTAATGATGCTTGTCACTAACAGGACTCTCAGCATCCTTACCAGGTAGGACAGCCTCAGACATTTCCAACAATTTTGGTTTGTGAGATCTCCTTGAGGTTTCTACATATAATTAGTCTATTTCTAACATTCACATCAGATAAATATCATTTGGTAAAAGGGGGGGTTTGGGAACCGTCTCCAATAAATCAGAAGGTTAAACTGAAAATGGTCACCTTTTATCGTTTGTGGATGAACTGGGCTCTTTATATAAAGAAGATTATAGGAAGGGCTGCTTTTCTGCAAAAAAATTTCTCAGTGTGAAGACTGGATATCAACTTGCAGGAATTTAAAAAATCTATGATTGTGGCTAGGTTTCTGATTTGTGTTTTAGTTCTGTGCCTTCCATAAAGATTGTGGCTTGGCTACGATTTAAAGCAATTAGTTCTCAGGAAATGCCAGCCTACTCCAATCATATGAAGGTTGGTTAAAAAGCACAGTTACCAGTCATGTTTGGGGGAAACCAAATTTTATTAATTTTCAAGTCATTATTAAAAACTTAGTATGGAATGTCACTGTTGCTGCTACCCATTTCCAGAAGCTCCATCATGCAGAGGGGCTCTGATATAGGTTAAGGACAAAATCCATGCTCAGGAATATATATGAGGCTATCACTCTAGGGTAATAACTTTTAGGAGAAGGAGGAAGAAAGGAAATTTACATGGAACCGTCAGGGGCAAATTCTTCTTTAGAAATTAAAATATAATTGACATATAATATCATATTTGTTTCATATATACAACATAATGTTTTGATATTTGTATATATTGCCAAATGATCATTACAGTTAGTCTAGTTAACATCTATCAGCATACATAATTGCAAATTAATTTTTTCCTGTAATAAAAAGTTTTAGGATTTACTATCATAAGCAAATGTTTTCTTGTAATTCTCTTTCTCAGGGTGCATTCTAATGTACTTGGTAAGATGACCCTACCATTGGGAAGCTGAAAAAGAACTGGGATGAGGCCTGGGTAAGCAGGCATGGGGCAGAGTACTGAGTCCCACCTCTGCCTTAGTCTGGGTGCACCCGTCCCTCCTCATGCCTCACATGCCTAGGCAGCTTGCCAGGTAGATAGCTTGCAGAGCTTGGGCCCCATAGCTCAGGCTAGTCTACAAAGCAGGGATTTGCCTGAGATGCTTGAGGTCTTTAGAGAGAAGCTGCCTGTGGCTATGGTACGTGATTAATGAAAACCTAGAAATGTCAGTTCCTGAGCCTCAACCAGTGGAGGCTCACTGTCTGACACCTCCTAATAAAGTGCCATGTATCTGCCAAGTTAGCAGATAAGGTTTGGATGCAGAGAGGTAAAGTGTGGGTTGAGAGTCACATTTGCTGGTTTCCCACTTTCCATGCATAACCTTTATAAAAAATTTTATTTTTAATCACAGTATACATTCAATATTATTTTGTATTAGTTTCAGGTGTACTGCATAATCTTTTGATTACTCATAGCAAATGGAAATATGTGGTCAATGTTCCCTCAACAAGTTGACAGATACAGTTTTTATATTTAAAACTCATGACAAGTCACATACTTTGTCTAAGTGGCATTTTCAGGAGCTCAGCTATTTCAGATGAAAGGTATTCTTAGTCACAACCTGAGATACAGAGTCTATCCTGGGGAGTGGCTATAGTACCTAATGTTATATTGGGTTTTACTAGTGTATTAAGTACTATGCACTATTAATTAGTGCAATCCCAAATTTGATGTGTTTAAGAAAGTGAGACAGGACAACAAATTAGTGGAATTAATTATTAAAATGTACACATGTTGAAAATAATTTGCTGAAAATAGAAAAAATGTTTAAAAGTTTTGAAGACAGTAAATAGAGGTCTTAGGTGCCTGGCTCTGCACATCACAGAGTGGTCCAAGGCATTCAGGAGGAAATGGGCAGAAATGGGCACCTGCCGTGTTCCTTCACAGTATTCCATTGATCCTTTCCTGGGCAGGCTGGACCATGGGTCTGACAATTTTATTTTGTATTTTGAGTCTTAATGCTGTATCCAGCAAGTAAAGATACACTAGTACCTAGGAGAAGACATGCATATCGGACATTCTCAAGTGCCATTTTGGGCAAAGATGCCAGTCCACCCCCTCCCCATTATTCTCATAAATAACCTAGTGACTGATTTAAGTTTTGTTCTTTTCCTTAGACTTGGGAGGAGGCGCTAGTAACAAATGTGACTCCCTCTATCTGCAGATGAGAGGAGGAAGAGAAAGAAGTAGCTATTAGAAAGTCACTTCTGGATTCTTGACATACTGACAGTATGGTGCACGGATGTCCTTTTCTAAGAGAAACGAGCCTCACTTTAGGCAAACCTCAATAAACCTTCCTCAGACTCACACAGCCATTCATAAACAATTGTGCTCTGCTGTATAGTCCAAACAACAGTCTTTGAAATCTCCTCCCATAGAGAAACAGTTTCTTCTCCTACTCCTAAAATCCAGGAATCCACTGATTTCATTTGTTCCTGTTGTTTTCTGAACTAACACTTGTTCAGAATGCCTGCTATCCAGCTCCCTGTCAGGTCTATTCTTGATGTTACATATCCTGACATCTACAGTGATGAAATCCAGTTTTTATCCCCTTAGCTGTGCGTTCACAAATGTGGACGGGTTGAGATGGCCATTCTGGAGATTGGCCATTGGCTGGTCCTTATTTTAGGGTTGCTCTGCTTTATTTGAGGCCATTTCCCACCACTTAATTCCTACAGGTTGGTGTGAAAACCTTGTAGAACTGGAATATTTGGCTGCTCAAGAAATTCAATTTCCTAATTTTAATGAAGTGGTGCATCTGTGGGGTTAGATTAGCTATTGAAATTTTATGGCATATAAGCTTTAAGAAGCTGAGGAAAGGAAGAAAGAAATACAAAATAGTGACAAATTCATCCTTTTAACTTTGCCTTCAATGGGTATGTAAAGCAAAACTGGCAACTGCACTCATTGTTGTGGGAAATAGGTTCCAGTGCAGTTGCTGCCCCTGCTGGCTTGTGCTTCCAGCAGCTCACTCGCCCTATCTGGGACTCAGTTTCATTTTCTATCAGTGGAGACTTTGACCTGGACCTCAAGAATTTTGCTTGGGCAACCATTGTGCAGGAGCTGGCCAAACCCGCTCAAATTGAATATAAAATTGTAGATTTATTTTGTTGGGGGAGTGTCCAAAACTTTCATCGAATTCCAAAGGGTCCGTGGCCCAAACAATAGTATGAACCACTGTATTGGATGGTCTCCATGGCTCATTCTAATATGGATGTCCCAAGATTCCAACAGTTTACGACAAAGACAAATGGACATTGGGGGCTGGCTGATTCATGCCCACTGCCTGTTACAGAGTTTCATCTAACCACTGTCCACAGTAACCTCTGCCTCTGCTAATTTCCTGTGAAGTTTAGTTAAAGCATTCTATTGTTTATTCATTAATTCATTTATCAAATATTTTCTAGAACACCAGTTAACAATTATTGACTGAACACCTCCCATATGTCAGACATTGTCAAAATGAAGCTAAATGCTTAAATCAGCCACATTAAAAGAGCCAAAAAGCATTTTATGAATCCATGCTGTGCTTCAGACCCACTGGGACCAGTGGTTTTTAATTTTGTCTGAATATTAGAATCATTGAGGATCATTAAAGTTCTCATGTTCTGGCCTCAGTCTAAACACATTAAGTCAGAAATCTTAGGCGTTGGAACCTAGATAGGAGGATTTTTTTAAAGTTGCTCCCTGTACCCCCAATTCCACCAGCTAATTCCAAAATGCAACCAAGTTTGAGAATTATTGATTGAGATGGTGATCTCTGTCCTAGAAATGACACAGCTAGGTCAAGAAAGCATGATTAGAGAATCCATATGTGATTGTTTACAATTGTTGAATTGTGCAAGTGCTTCCCAGCACATTAGGAATATAATATAAACCATAGCTTCAAATTCTTAGATAAACTGGTCCCTGTCCAGATTTATTCATTTGTTTAATAATATTTATTGCACATCCAGTATGTGCCAGCCAATGACCTGGATAGAATGAGGACGTTAGACAAGTTCTTTGCTCTTTGGAGCTTACATTCCCAAGAAGAGACAAAACATTAATATGTAAATGTATATATTGACAAGAGAGTTTTAAGTAGTGATAAACTCATTTAGAAAACAAATCAGGATAGTGGACTGGAGAGTGAAAGGGTGGTAAAAGGCTAATTTAGGCTGACTGGTCAAGGTAAGTCTCCCTGAAGAAGTCAACTTGCAGATGAGACTTCAAGCCTAACAAGAGCCAGACTCATAAAGATCTGTGGGGAAAGGACTCTAGGCAGAGAGAATAGCATGTGCAAAGGTCTCAGATTAGAGCGCAGTGAAAAAGGGAAGGGTTGATGAAGTCTGAAGGTGGACAAAAGCCAGATGATAAGGATCCTTGCAGCCATGATTTGGATTGCATTCTAAATGCCTTGAGGAGAACATGCACTAAGGTCCCATTTCACAGCTGAGCATTATTGATTATTTTTATTAAGTATAGGCAGTCTTTGCTTTGCATAGCACCGCATTACCAAATCTCAGCTACCATAGAATCTTGCAAAGCAAGGACATGATTTCTATGTTATGTTTCACTTAACGTGGTGCCATGCAAAGTGAGGATGGCCTGTATCTTGCGTGGTTCTCTAATTATATTTACACTAGATTTGCTTTCTGAAATTAATTGTGAGATTACTTAGTCAGGTAAGGAGACCTTGAGCTATTGGCTTATTGCTTCCAACCATTCACTCCTTCTGTGTGACTAGCCTATGTCAACCATGGGAGAAGTAGACAATTTTAATGAATTGACTTTGGGCTTGGCCATGTGACTTGCTTTGTCTTGTGGAATGTGAGCACACTAGACATTTGCTATAACCAGTCAGAAGCAGTAAATGTGTGCTTTGCTGAACTTCCCTCTACTGCTCTAAAATTTCTGCCCACTACATGCCCAGAGAGGAGGTCTTCTTTCATCTTTGTCCTATAGGAGAAGACCCCCATTTCTGAGCTGAGCAGAGTGAACCTAAGCCCAGCAGAGCTAATCAGAGTCATACTAACCCACAACTTTTATATAATGTGGGCAAGAAATAAACACTTATTGTAGAAAACCACGAGAAATTAAGAGTTGTCTGTTACTGCAGCAAATACTAATACAGTCTAAATGGTACTGAAAACACAACACTTATGAAATGCTCACAAAATATTTGCTCACTGATTAACTGTGATTAGGAGCATGAGCTCTGAGCCAGACTGCTTGGGTTTAACTCCTAGCTCTGACACAATCTCTGAGAACATGGCCAAGGTACTCAATCCTTCTGTAAAATGAGGATAATAATAATACCTACTTCAAAGGGTTTCTGGGAAGATTAATTTAGTTTACATATATTACTTAGTTTACATATGTTTATATATATATTTGCTGCAACACAATGTTTGCTAGTATTAATATTCAATACTCATCTTTATTTCATTTTGACAAATAATAATTTTTATTTTACATTTTTGAGCTTTTCTTTATCTCATGTGTTAAAGTGACCATTTACCAACCACAGTTTATTTTTTCACAACAATTTTGTGTTGAGCATTTAAGAGCTTCCCACTGCATTTAGTATTCCCCTGCATTCGGTGGACCTGATTTTTATTCTCATCTTCCAGGTTAAAGGTGAAGATATTCAGGAGAACAATGTTTTGCTATGCATATCTGGTACTATATCACATGGAAAAGTACTTTTATTAAGTGAAAACTAACTAATTAAAAAAATACAGAGCAAAATGAAATGTCAACCAATTGGGGACATTCCAATATTGGAAATTGGGAAAACATGGCAGAGGAAGAGACACATATTTAATCGTCACCCACTTAAAACTAAGAAGCAAAACCAGGAATTAAACATTTTCATCTTGGAGAAAAAGCAAAAGCTCTGAAATTAAGTAAGTCTGTCAGTACAAAAAGTTGCTATTATTTCTTTTTTCTCTCTCATTGGTGATGCCCATTCATTTAAGCTTGTATTATATAACATATATATTTTTGAACAGCTCACTGTGCCTTGATTAAGCTTTAGAAGTGCACCATAAAGCCTAATGGAAGCTGAAGATTTTCTTTTTATTCCATTATCTTTACTGGGAACCAAACTAAGATATCTATCAGTGCTTTACACTCAGGTCCTGAATAGACATTTGTTACCTAGGACTCTTCCCCAACTTCCCTGAGTTTTCAAAACATTCACTGCCCCTTGAAATACTTTGAAATCCAAAAATATAAACCTTTCAGCCAGAACTGATACTGTCACAATGTTACCATTGATTGCCTGCATGTTTATTTTTGAAACATCATCAGACAATGGATTTGAACAGAAATGGGAAATTCATCCAACTCAGTGGGGTTGGCTCTGTGATGTTGTCATTTAATAGGTATGTTTAGTAGCACAGAAATTTCCCCAGGGAATAGAAGCCCTGAGAACAGAGAAAGAATCATTGCTGAGATTTTATTGCTACAGATAAACCCCATCTCTATGTGAGCTGATGACAATATAGGAATAATAATACAAAAAAAACAACAACAAAATTTGGGGTTATTTGGAAGACAGTAGGATACACTGGAACCTCGTAGACTTGAGAAGCAGATTATCTCTGCTCTGGTTTATGTCTTTATAAGAATATCTTTACATAAGTAACCTAGGTCTCATTTTCCTCATCCAGAAGTGTTCAAAGTATCTTTTGAGTGAACAGAATTTATTTTCTCATGCAAGATCCAATACAGTATCATGCTTTGAATTTTGTTGTCATATATTTTTACTCTCATTTAACATAAAACACTCATTTCATCTTTCCTGACTTTGATGATCTTGATAGTTTGAGG
Organism: Furipterus horrens; assembly: GCF_987537825.1. NCBI lineage: Eukaryota > Metazoa > Chordata > Mammalia > Chiroptera > Furipteridae > Furipterus > Furipterus horrens. The sequence goes on along the minus strand of NW_028327171.1, from coordinate 130,448,011 downwards.
AGCACAGGGAATTTATTTTATAGCATGTCTTTCAATTTGTTTCTAATGTTTATCAGAAAGCACAAGTAGTCCACATCCTGGCAGTGGTGATATTGGCTTTGATCACTTGGGTAAGGCGATGACTTCTAGGCCTCCCCATTGTAAAATAATAATATTGTCCTTTTCAATTAGTAAGTATTTTATAAGGACTTACTTTGACACTTTGTATCTTATTTCTCATCAGTGTTACTCAATACTTTTATCATCCATGTGCATATTTTAGAGATGCCACTGATTCAAAGGTATTTTTTCTTACTTCATTTTTATTCTCTCAAGGATATTTCACATGTTTTACCTCCCTTGTCTCACACTACTTTGTCACCAGCAACCCGCAAGATATAACTCTTCTGAGGGCAGGGAAATTGTCTGCTTTGTTCACCCCTATTTTAAATGCCCAGTACATTACCTGCCACATAGTAGGCATTCAGGTAGGTTCAAGTAAAGGGCTGTTTTTGTGCTGATACAGTGATCTCTCATGGGTGTTCAAGTTCAGGAACACTTTCCAGCTGGGATTCATGGAGGTGAAACTCCATGCAAATCGAGGAACTGAAGGCACATCACAGAGCAGCCCCTTTCTCTCTCAGTCTATCTGTGCTTCCCTATGCATTGTCGTTTTTCCCTCTTTCTCCTCACAGTTATTTGCACATGATCCCAAATACTTTCCTAAGTGTCCTTCAATACTCCCATAGGTTGGTTACCACAGCCTCTGCCTCTTGATTCTTAATTTCTTAGGAAAAATCTGTTTAGCTGAGCTCATCTGTTGTAAACAGGCCCTGCAAGCCATAGGTGGACTTTCTGCGATGGGGTGTTCTGTCAGGTGGCTGTGCTTGGTCCTTGGCTGGGTCAGGTAGAGAGCTCACACAGTACAATACATGGCTTTCTGGGGAGTGGAGCATTAGATAGAGCAGTTTCCCTTAGAGAGCTATGTGAGCCAATGAGCAGACAAGTAATGATTGGCCTGTCAGGGCCCAGCAAGAAAAAGTGGCACCACCTGAGATCAGTTTCACAAGGGACTATTTCAAAGGTGTGAGCAGGGCATAGCTGGGGCTGGAAAGCCTGAAGGCTGAGGTGGGGAGCAATTACTAGAATGGAAAGAGTGAGGGGTCCTGAGCTCTGACCCTAGGTAAGTACAGGGAGAAATCTGCTCACAATGACTTGGTTGGGCAAGAGAAGAGGGACAGATAGATGCCTTAATCTTTCTTTCCTTCCCTCCTCTGCTTTGCCTTGACTACCATAGGCCAAGCCAAGCTGGAAACCAGAGCACAAGAAGCCACATGGTGCAGTCCATATCACCAGCCTGCCAGGGCAGGAGTGAGAGTGGAGACATGGGAAGCACCATGCTCCCCAGCACAAAGGGCATCTCCAGTCTGAGGATACTGAGGCGAAGAGTGCTCTCAAAGCTACCCAGAGGCAGGATGCACACCACAACTCAGTTCCTATTACTCAGGGCATTTTTGAAAGTGTAAGAGGAAGATTTTTTAAAAAACAGGTCTCTGATATATGTGCATGTTAATTACTTCCTCAGTTTGATTATTGTAGGTGTAACTGGAGTGTCCTTAGGTATATATGCTCAAGTGTTGAATAGATTTTTCAATGGCCACTCCATCTCAAATAGGATGCTTAATACCCTCCTCCAAAAAGCCTTCCCTGATTTCTCAAGAGGATTGTTATCTCTTCTTTATTTTTAAGTAGTAATCAGTTTCTAGGGGTGCAGACATTGGTCTTGCCCTCCAACAAGCTGGGTTAAAAGTCCTACTTCTTACTCTTATTACCTTTGATAGGTGGACAGAAGCAAGTTAACCTCTTTGAGCCTGTTTCCTTGTTTATAAAATGACTATGACAATGATACCAATTTTTCAGCTTTTGTACATATCAGTGGTGTGATACAGTTGTGAGCCGCTTGATGATGAGGGTAGAAATGCATTGTTAGACAATTTGCTCTGCGAAAACCACAGCATGCAGCTACACAGACCTAGATGGGATAGCATCCTGCTGTAATTGTATGTGCTGTGCTTTTCCATGGCCAGCAGTGCAGCAGGGGCATTTACACAAGCATCACCACAAACGGTAACTCTGGTGAGAGCTCTGACAGTGGCTTTTCTTTTTGTAATGCAAGTGTCTGACTTGAGTTTTGATTCAAAGACAGTTATCTCAAGTAAACACATTGCTACATGAAAGAGCCAGGCTTCTCTGTTTTGGAGATCTAGATTTCCACAACTGGGCTACATTTTTTTCTCTCTGTCCATGCTTGAAATTCTGCCTTCTATGTTTGAAATTTACCCAAAAAAGAGTGAGTCCCCAATACTCTAGATCCCCACTCTTGACCCCCATAAAAGCAGGACCCCAGCTGCTCCCCTCCCCCTTTCTTTCTGTGTGTACTCCCTGGTATGCCATGTATGCTCCAGGATTATCTGTAAGTAATAATTTTTTTTTTCTGCAAAGTTTCCTAATGGTTATCACTGAAGGGAGTCATAATAAGATCCACAAGGGTCGGTCCAGTTGTACCGTTGGTTTAGAAAGGAAAGATGTCTGTGGGAAGCTCATGGTCCCAAGAAAGTGCCCCCAAGCATTGCTAGCCGATAGCATCACTATCAATAGACTAAAACTGGCACAAAAACAGTAATGCGTTTCACTACCAAACAGCTACGGCGTTACTGATAGGAATTCTCAGCTCTGCTATAATCTTATGGGACTACCATCATATATGCAGTTCGTCATTGACTGAAATGTTGTTATGTGGTGCATGACTATGCATGTAATATACCTGGCATAGAGTGAATATAGAATTCAATACGTAATTATTATTCTTAATTATTAATATCACCCCATCCTTTGTATGTCCTTCCATACCATTATAGCTGTTTATCAACCTTCCTTCTCTCCTGCACCACATTCCTCTCCATGGCAAGGATTGGGACTTGCTCACCTTTGTCCACTGCCCCATCCCAAATGACTATCAAGAGTGCTTGAAGGTGGCTGGTATTTAATAACTATTTAATAAATTTGAAATTTCAAAAAGAACTGTCTTGTTTTGTCATCTGTAAAATGGAGATGAAACTTTAATGAAGTCATCTTAAAGGTTTTTTCCAGCTCCAACTCCAAGAGCATCAGCCCATCAGTCCATGTTGCAACATATTGTTATTAATATGGCTCTGGAAAAAAACAGCCACTCTCTGCCTCAGTTTTCTCATTAGTAAAGTGGGACTTATAAGGTTTTGGGGTGGATTTTATAAATTACTATGGGTACTTAAAACTTGGCACATGATAAGCGCTTGATAAATGTTAGTTATTGCCAAAGCCACTGCCACCATCACCACCATCATTATCATCATCGTCACTTTAAATCTATGTTTACTAAGAACTAAACAAGGTCAACATCAATTTTTGTTCATTAAATTTTTTTGTTCATGAACTTACCATATCACCTGGTGAGAGCCCAGTTTCACCTTTGTCCATTCTTATGTGCCTATTCCTGAGCAACTACCAGTCTATAGCACTGGGACTCATCTCTAGAATTGGAGAGAAAGCCTTAGTAGTGGGTGGGCAGGTAGGAGAGACTCTTGTCATCAGAAATTTTCTCCTTATTACACATCCTAACATGTCATACATCTCAGGAGAAGAGAAGAGTTCAGTATTTTGCTTCCAGGTTGAGCTGTAAACAGACAGGTAGGTATCAAAAGCCTGTAGGGAACAACCTCATTCAAGGCTCCGGGCCCACCCATTCTTGCCACTAGGTTGCGCTGTAGTCCTAGTTTTAGATTCTTTATTGGTTTAGAGACTTTAGAAGCTCACAAAATATATCAAGTTTCTGGGTGTGAAAAGGTTCCTCCCAGGATTAAATTAAGAGATTTTAGAAACAGTTGGTGGATGGAACAATTTAAACATTTTTTGTGTTTTCTTAATTCCCAGTAAGATTAGCCAGCAAGCAGAAAATTGGTGAAATTCCTCTGAAAGGGGGGAAGTTGCTGCATTAGTTCTCTTAATGAATCCTGAAATATAATCTTTTCTCCTGGGAAAATGGAAATTGGAAGTTATTTTTTAAAATAGCTATTAAGTGATACTAATAAATGGTGTGGATTAGATTCATACCTTAATAGCTGAAATACATTAAGCAATTAAAGATACTTTTATTCATGGTTTCCCTTTTGGATATAGATTTTAGTTAGAAAGAACACCTTCATTTAAAACATTTCTTAAAATTATTTTATTTATTTATTATTTTTTAATAATTTATTGTTTTTTCTGTTACTGTTGTCCCACTTTTCCCCCCATTGCTCTCCCTCACCCCACCCACCCCACCCCTTCTCCCACAGTCTATCCCCTCCCTGTTACCTCGTTGTTCATGTCCATGGGTCATTTATACTAGTTCATTGACTAAACCTTTCCCCTTCTCTCCCCTCTTCTTCTCTCCCCTTTCCCCCTGGGTCACTGTCAGTCTGCTCCTTGTTTACTTGCCTCTGGTTCTGTTTTGCTCATTTGTTTGTGTTGTTCATTAGTGTTCTGTGCTAGGTGATATCATATGGTATTTGTCTTTCATTGCCTGGCTTATTTCGCTAAGCATAATACTCTCCAATTCCATCCATGTTGTCACAGATGGTAGGAGTTCCTTCTTTTCTTCTGTTCCATAGTATTCCATTGTGTAAATGTACCACAATTTTTTAATCCACTCATGTACAAATGGGCCTTTAAGCTGTTTCCAGCACTTGGCTATTGTAAATAGTGCTACTATGAACATAGGGGTGCATAGGTTCTTTTGAATTGGTGTTTCGGGATTCTTCAGGTATAATCCTAGCAATGGAATTGCTGGACCAAAAGGCAGTTCCATTTTTAGTTTTTTGAGGAAATTCCATACTGTTTTCCATGGTGTCTGCACCAGTCTGCATTCCCACCAACAGTGCACCAGGGTTTCCTTTTCTTCACATCCTTGCCAGCATTTGTTGTTTGTTGATTTGTTGATGATGGCCATTCTGACTGCTCTGAGGTGGTATCTCATTGTGGCTTTAATTTACATCTCTCTGATGTTGAGTATTCTTTCACACGCCTATGGACTCTCCCTATGTCCTCTTTGGAGAAGTGTTTTCTCAGGTCTTTTGTCCATTTTTTAATTGGGTTGTTTGTTTTCTTGCTGTTGAGTTGTATAAGTTCTTTATGTATTTTGGAGAGCAATCCCTTGTCTGAAGTATCATTGGCAAATATGTTTTTTCATATGACTGATTCACCTGCAACTTTTAAAGAGGAGATAATATATGTGAAGCTTATTTGTAAACTATAAAGTGCAGTTAAACTATTGGTTTTCTCAAATGTATCTCACTGAACACATGAGAATTGTTTCTTGAATTGTGATTTTGATGATTTCCAGATAAAATAGTGTTTAGGTGAGAATAAACACAATAATATAGAAAAAGTGTATGACGAGAGAGGGGGGGCGTGAGAGAGAGGAAAGAGAGAGAGAACAATGAATCACCAATATCCAAATGAATTAGACATTTTGGAGCACAGAAACAAGAAAGCAGACACAAAACATGGATGGATTTTATTTTGGCCTTTTCAGTTTAAAATCTATGGAAGGAAACAAAACATCACCATTTATAAGGAGTAACTGAATAAGATACACAGAAGAGAATGCCAATTAATTTAGGGCAAAGTAAAGGAGTGTGCCTATGGCTGGTAGGCTGCATATTGACCTGACAAAAAGGAAACAGGCTTAATGAGGCAAATTTTCACAGCGTAAATGGATTTCAAGTTTTGTAATACGGAAGAGAAAGACATGGTTTGGTAAAGCCTAGAAGGATGGCATTTTGAAGGAATTTGTGTTGGGGGAAAACATGGCACCTCTGAAGATTCAGCAATGAAGAGAACAGCAGATGGGACATGTGCTATTGATATTTTTGAGTCTCCACAATAGGTTCTAACTTCAGGGTGAAAAACCCCTTTCTTTGAGCATGCCAGTTTACCCTTAGAATTAGGAGTATTGCTCACCATTGAGGAAACCTCATTAGAGTTTTGATTTTCAGCTCTCTCCCCTCTCACGGCACCCTCTCTTCTTAAAAGCATGGTGCCTTGCCATGGAGCAATCATTCAAGATCGGGTCATTGCTTCTGTGCTCAGTTACTCTTTGTAAGATAGATTTTCTTTAGAATCAAGATGAAGGGAAATTTGTTCTGTTTGTTTTTAATTCTTTCCTCTCTGCATTGTTTCCATTTAGGAAATCAGTATGAAATGTCTGCACACAATTGAGAAAAGGTTGTTGAGTCACAATTACCACTTGAAATTAGGTATGGCACAGGAGTTATAGGAGAGTCTGAGTAAAGAAGATGATGCAAAGTGAAAGTGAATATAATATTTATAAAAAGTTATGACAGATATTGACAGTGTCTTCGTTTAAGTGCCTCCTAACAACATCAATAGGAAAATACTCATCTTGGCATTGGATCGAATGTTGAATTTTTATGTTATTTGGATCCAAAACTTTATAAAACTTGTATTTATTGAGCAGTTATTATGTGTAGTTCAAGGCCTTATTCTTCTACCAGAGAGCAAAAGAGATGCAAAAAGCTTTGAATGAACTGTTCAACATTTTTATTTTTCCATAATTACTTGTTTTTTCTTGTTCTTTTTAGGGGTGGGGAAATATAGAAAATTGGTTGTAAAAAAGGCATGATTGTAAAAAGTGTTAAAGAGTGTGTTGGGTGCTCATTAAAGGTGTTCAGGTATAATGTCACCCAAAGAACCAGCCCCTAACTGCAGCGTGCTTCCTGCAGCACCCTGAGGCTGCATATGGTCCCTCATCGGCCACCTTGGTGCTTGCTGTCTGGGGCCTGATGCTTTAAGTTGGCAGTGTCTGGTGGACCTGGCAGAGGGATGGCTGCTATACATTTGGCTGCTGGTAGATTTTAAGTATTCTAATTAATTTCACTTTCAACCATGCAGGTTTTTCAGGGTTTCTGAAATGAAGTGCACTGATTTTAGAAAGGGAAAGTCAACCACTATCTGTCCAAGTCTGTATAGTTTTAACCTGTGGGTCAGATAAACACTGGTGTGAGGAGGTGTGAAGGGAAGGGTCTGGCCCTTCATGTTGAGCCACAGTGGGGAAGGTTATTGGAGTTGTGCTATAGTTCAAGGTCAAGAACAAAAAGCTGAATCATCAAACACAAGCAATCTAGAAGCCAGGCTTGGGGCTGTTGAGATGTCAGAATGGGCCATTCTGGTGAAACAATCTGAACAGCAAGAATGGGCTGGGATTCAGGACCTCTGGAGGGTCCCCGCAGCACCTGTGCAGAAGCTCACAGCCCAGGCCCAAGGACTGGAGCAGCATATGAACTTGGAAGCAGATCATCTGAGAGAGTGTCTCTGTGGGTCTCTAATACCTTCTGGACCTGGTCCACTTGGCTGGCAGATATATCTGCTTTTGCCTTCTTGCCTACCTGCCCCACCTACCAACAAGCACACTTCATGGAGGTAGAGGCTCACACAGGTAGAGGGGCTGAAAGCATTAGCTGCTTTCCAACACTCGAGGTTTGATGCAGACGTGTTCTGCCTGGGACACCGTGCCCCTCCTACACTTGTCTGACGCCTGCAAATGATCCTGGACTTGTCTCCATGCTCCCTCTTCTAGACAGTTTCCCTGGTGGGTCCCTTGCCTTTTTTGTCATGCCTCACTGTCTTACTGCCCCTAGACTGTGAACTCCTTGAGGACAGGTATCCCCGGGCCTGGCGTGGTACTTGGTGCAAAAAATGTGCTCAGAGTTTGCTGAGAACATGCGAAGAGTGCAAATCAGGATTTTTAAAACTGCGTTCATTTTGATGCCACCTTCACAACTTTGCCATGGCTGAGGACCCGTTGTATTTTAATTTAGCATTTTTTCAGCAAATTGATTTTCAATCAAATCACTGTTTAAAAATCTAGCTTTGTTGTAAGCATTAATATTGGTGAAATGACAGGCTTGCTATGCTGGCAATAATTTTTCTAATGTACATTAAAGTGACTGCATTGAAACTGAGGCACAAAGTTCCATCTGTATGCCTGTCTTGCGTACCACTTATACATAGTCACAGGCTCCAGGGTGCTTCCGCTGGTCCCAGGTGGTAACTGAGGTTCCTTGCTGCTCTCCTCACTGACAGCATCGTCATCACTTTGCCATTGCCACAAATGCCACAGACTCATTACCTCCTTACTGCCCGCCTGCTTGCTCTAGCTGTCTTCAGTCTTATAGGCTTAGCCTTTCTAGGTCAAAAACCAATCTAGCCAGGCTTCTATTTCCTCATGGTCCTGTTCTTTGCAGGGCTACACTTTTATATGTGAATAGTAAATTTAATCAGTGACAAGATATTAAAGGTTAATAAGGCAAGACAAGTGAATGTCACCCATGGGATCCAGGAAAGGGAATTTTTAGGCACAAGTGGCAGATTCTTAAAGAAAGAAATTTGGATTGGGAGGCACCTCTGGCATCTCTCATTATTTCTACACAATCACCCTCTGGTGAGATGTATCTTGACTCTTTAATTAAAAAGTATTTATTAAAAAGTATTTATTATATGACTAAAGGCTTAAACTATGCTAGCTTCCTTAACTTTCTGGCTCATTAGTTATTTTGAAATAATTATTTCTCAATTACCCATATTTTTTCCTTCTTGGGGTTTTCTTTGTAGAGGGGATATTACAAATTGTTCAGTGACTTCTGGGGAAATAAAAGACTCATGGCATGGGTTCGTGAGGGTCATTGCAGCTTTTTTCCTGGGCACATGTCTCCATGTACAAGAAATGCACTCAACTGCTCTATAGATGCCGGTGCCACTGAGGACAATGGGATAAGCGTTTCCTCTAAAGTCACAAGAGCAGGTCTAAGTCCTGCCTCTGTGACTTGGAATAAACCAACAATCTCTTCTTGGCTTTTTCCTTCTTGGGGAGAAACAGAGTGATAGTTTCCATACCGTACTCATCCCAGGATGCAGTGCGGAGTAAGCCAGTGCGCACTGCCATACCTGTGCCAGCACCATCCCACTGCACCTGGCCAAAGGAGCCTTAGCGGTTGGCTGACCCATCCAAGTGTATCTAGTCCTTCCTTCCTCACACTGAGGTCCATCCCACAGTGATAGTGTTTTTGTGGATGCTTCAGACACTGTGTGCAATCCATGGAAAGACGTCCAAGATTCTGACTGCTATAGACCTTCAGAGTGATCATACATTACATGTAAGTATCATGCATTTGACACTGGCTGTAATGTTGTTCTTATCCTTTAAATTGGGTGAGCCAAGCCCACAATGCTTAATTAATCATTGCATTCTAAGGTCTCCTTATTTTGGTTCCACTTCTTTAAAAAGTCTGTAGTGCAGGCCCTGAGCCAAATCATGGGCAGTGTCTGCCAGGATTGTCTGAAAGTCAAGTACAAGCCTTCTGGGCCAAGAGTGATTTTTGGCCCAGGGAGGCCACAACACCTCATATCCAGCAGGGAGGGGGAACCCACTGCTATAAAACTCAGTTGAAAAGAACAAAAAGAGACATTGAAGTCAGTGTAACTCAGGGGGAGTTTCAATGCAGTCTGGCAGATAGAGGCTCAAATTCTGGAGTCTTTGGTCAGATTGTTGCCTCCAATCAGAGGTGACACTCCCAGGTACTTAGTGACCTCATTTTGCTCTGGAGAGACACGGACAGGTATCACAAGACTCTCATCTGACCAGGTCTGAATGGCAGCCTCTGTTTAGGAGACAGATGTCTGACAGAGCCCGCCAGGATGATGGAGGATGTCAGCAGAGCCCTGACAAGGACGGGGCTGCTCACACAGTGTTTCCCTCTGTGCCTACTGGAACTGAGCCGAGGTGTCCACAGGCTCATTTCATAAGCTTCTCATTCCCCTTTTCTCCACCCCAAAGCAAAATGATGTAATTGTGATAAATAACCGCAATGAGCATCCTGGCCTGCATAAATCTATCCTGATTATTTGTGCTTAGTTTGAAACCTTTGTCATCACAGATCACGCCTAATCCAAATACATGCCTGAACTTAGTTCTCGACCTGCGATGCTATTAGTGAATTATGTTGGTTTGAGACGAGTGTAATATATTGTTAGCAGGCTAGTCAGCTGGAGGAGGGAGCAGTGGTGTTCCCATAGGACCTGAATGAAAACATGATGTCTAATATTTCAGCACGTCACCCCCCACCCCCCACCCCTCACGCCAAACCATTGCAAAACCCGGCCATTAGGGCTGCTACTGGAATCTTGGCACATTCTTTCTACCTTGTTGCTGGGAATCATTTGTAAAGTTATGTTGTAGCAATGTAGTAGAATGATACTAATCATGTCGAACTCTGTTATTTTTTTCACATGAGGGACTATGTGTGTTAGTAACCAACTCACAGCCTATCACAAAAATCAATTTATTTCTCTATGTGACTTTAGGATGGAATTTCTTCTTTAAAAACCACATTTTGATTATAGTTGACCCTTCTCTAGTCTAGCGATAAACTCAAGCCAGAAACCATTAGTCTGAAAAGTATTTCCAGGATCATTTCTTGGCTTGAGTTCATCTTTATAGAAGGAATTAAATGAGTAGAGAATATAGAATGAATGTGCTTTGAAGCGGCTTTAAATCTGACTTAATGCAAATGCTTTAATTATAGGAAATGGCTATAGTCTTTTTTTAATTAAAAAATTTGGGGGAGGCTAGATGACTCTAGAACATGTTAAAAACTTCAAACGGTACCAAATACGAGTTCATTCCTGACCCTCAACCCTGCAGTGCACCTGCCTCAGGCAGCAATTTTTATCTGTTTCTTTGTTACCATTGCAAAGATAGCATGCAAATAAAATGCATTAGACTGTAAGTTCAGATCCTTACATCTTGTTTTGTTTGCAACTGTATCTCCAGTTTCCAGAATAGAGCCAGGCAAATGGAGAGCTCAGTGAATATTTGTCGAATGACTAAATGAATAAGCAGGAATGCAAGCACACATACGTACTGTTGGTAGTGCACTATATACACTGCTTTACACCTTGTTTTTTCATTTATATACTTTATAGCTGTACCTATACTGTTGCCTCATTGTATAAGCAGTTGCCTACTATTCTGTTGTAGGAATGTACATAATTTATTTCTACCAGTCCACTAACAATGGGCCTTTAGATGGCATCTATCTTTTTTCTATTAAAATAAGCTGCGATGATATCTGTGTATTTATGTCATCATGTGTATTTTGAATTCATCCATAAGATAAATTTCTGGTTAGGCTCTGAGCTATCCATAAAATGAAATTCTTGGATTTACTTGATTAAACTATATGCATATGAAATGTCTACTTTCCAAATAACTAATCATTGCAAACTCTTAAGGAGAGCTTGCTGTATTCATTTGTAATGCAAAACATTCCTCTACTCTTCTCTTTTCTCAGTACCCTCTTCTGTTCTTTAACTGAAGAATTAGAGTTAGATTTTCTAAACAGCTCAAACATCACTTCTTCTACAGAGCACTTCATATTACTTTAAACTACTATTTATTTATAAACCTTTTTCTCTAACTAGACTAAAAATTTCTTGATGACCAGGGGTGTGTCTTATTTCATCTCTGTATCTCCAGTGACTTGCACAATGCCTGCCATGTTGTAGGTACTGGTGACTTGTTTAATGGTGAACATGATAGTGAATTTTAGAAAGTAGGTGTGGAGAACAAAAGTATAAGCTTGCCTCAAGGCTGAGACTTTGGCAGTGGTGGAGAGAGGAGGCATATTTGAAGTTAGTACTATAGGACTCAAAAACAAGACTGGAAGGCTAGGTGAGCCTTGGATCCAACCAGGCTAGGAAGGGAGTGCCTAGATAGTAGCTTAGCTGGGGCTTGGAGTCAAGTGCACAGATTAAAGTTGGGCAACTGGCCCAGAACCTCGTGAATGCAGATACAAGAAGAAAACAAGATGAGTCCAAACCCAGGTATTTATTTGAGCAGAACGAAAGGGACAAAAATAGGGTTAGGAATTAAGGTGAGTTGTTGGTGCTCCAAGGAGAGTTGTCTCTGAGGACTGAATGCTGGGGCTTGGATTCAATCTTGTCCTTTCAACTAGAAGAAACAAAGCCATATGCAAACAATTTCAAGGAAGTAGTAGCCTTTGAGTGGAAGCTTACAGGGCAATAAATGAAACAAAGATCTCCCAGGAGCTATATTGCTATATAGCAAGTTACCGTAAAATGTAATAAGTTAGAAACAATACACATTTATATCTCACAGTATCTAAGGGTCAGATATCTCAAAGAAGAGCAGCTCAATAGGGTAGTTCTAGCTCAAGGACTCTTATAAAGCTTTTTTCTAGTAGGAGCTGCTGGTTGTTGGCAGGCCACAGTTCTTCACTGACTGTTGGCTGAAAGCCTCTGATCTTTCAGGCATGCCTGTTCATAAGCTGCTTAAGTGTCCTCAGTACATGGCAACTGACCTGCCCCAGAGTGGTCCGAGAGAGAGCCAAGACAGAAGCCAATCTTTCATAGTTTATTTTCAGGCTTAGAACCAAATTGTCTATAATCTGAGTGATGTACCATCACTTCTGCAATATTCTATTTATTATACATACCAACCCTGTGTGAGTGAGGAGGCTCTGTAAAGGTGTAAATAACAGGAAATGGGGCCCATTGGTTGCCATCAGAAGACTGACTATCACAGAAATGAATTGCACAACAACCGGACCCCATTGGAACTAGAACATGAAGATTACAAGGTACCAAGCCCATCTGCCTTTTTACTGACAGCTTTTGGAGCTGTGAGGTCTTTTCCTCATGGCATTGCTGCTACTGTATGCAGGCCCATTCCATCCTCTTCTGGTTTTGCTCATTGATTTTTTCTCCTTATTCCATCAGTTGGCTTACCTATGGTCCTACAAGGGCTCTATGGTCCAAATCTACTCATACTCATGTGACTTTATTTTTTTTTCCTAACTGCTTAGTGTTTTGATCACCCAATTCTACATTTCCGCAAGAGTAATCTTATTGTTCCAGCTCATCTTATTACAACAAATCATAGGTAGGGGGTCATCTCTAGTGAAGCAACACTTGGGTTAAATGCCCACCTCCCAGCCATCAGCCATTGTTAGGGGCTTGGATTAGTTACTTCCCAAAAGGAACTCTGAGACATGAATATCTAAGGTTGGGACCAAGCTTCCTGAAATCTTTGAACCCAGGGAAAACACTGACCAACATATTTAGGAATTAAGAATACAGACTCTGGAGCCTGCCAAAATAGGGTATGAATCTGGTCCCCAATTTATTAGCCATGTTTCTTTAGGTAAGGTGCCTATGTCATCTCTGTAAGATAATTAATAATAGTAGTAGTAGTAGCAGTAATAATAAGAATAATAATATAGTATTTGATAGCATTGTCACAAAAATTAAATAAGATTGTGCATGTAACATGCTTGGCACAGAGCTTGGAAAATAATAAGCTTTAATAAATGCTAACTGTCATTTTTATTAATATAGTACAATTCAAGTGATGTGTTCAGAGGTGAATGGATAAAGTAGTCTCCATTAGTTTCATTCCTACATTCAACAAATATTTATTGATAATTATTCTTTACTGTTGGAATTTACTTTTTGGTTATAGCATATACATTAAGATTGGACCTCTTCCAGCCAAGATGGAGGCATAGACAGACATGCTGTATCTCCCTCCACAATTAAGAAGGAATACAACTTCCTCAAAACTAGAAACAACCAGAAGTCCCAGAAAATCAAAGTGTGCGGAAGTCCAGCAAACAAAGATATAAAGAAGAAATACTCATCCAGACAGGTAGTAGGGGCGGAGCCGGGGCGGAGACCACACGGTGTGGTGCTGGCAGTAGCGGCGGCAGTGGCAGGTCAGCAGAAAGTGCAGTCACACATTTAAAAAAATAGGGAGGGACACCTTGGCAGTGCTCCCAGCACCAGACCAGACCTCACAGCTCACGGTCCCAGCGCCAGGGAAAACAAAGCCTCATTGCTTTTGATTGTGCAAACCAGTGGGGTTTGGGACAGAGGCAGAAACTGCTGGTCTTGCAGCAGAGTCTGCTTGTTTAAAGGGCCCCCACGGACCTAGAACATACACAGACCCACCCTCTCTGGGAATGATGACCAGGGCAGCAGTTAGAGGGGCGCCAGTCCGGTGCAGAAGTGGGAGGAGTGCCCGGAAAAGGGGCAAGTTGCTGGGCAGGCAGTACTGTTCCCTCTTGGACCCCTCCCCCACATACAGCACCACAACGTGGTGAAACAGGTCACACGTTACTGACAAATACCTAAGGCTCTGCCCCTTACAACGTAGTAGGAGCAATAGCTCTCCCTGGGACACGGAAACAAACAAACACAGGAGACTTCTGGTCAAGATGGAGGCCTAGACTGACACGGTCCATCTCCCTCCACAACTAAGCAGGAATACAACTACTGCAAAACAAGAAATAACCAGAAGTTCCAGAAAATAAATGGAAGTCCAACGTATGAAGTTATAAAGAAGTGGTGCTCATCCAGACAGGTAGGAGGGGCAAAGCCAGAAAGGAGAGTTCAAATTGTGCTGTCTATGGCAGCAGCAGCGACAGAGGCAGGACAGCGGTAAGCACAGACACCCGTATTTAGGAGGAGGCAAGCAGCGCCTGAGGAGCACCCCTGGCTGCAGAACTGACCCATCAACTTGTGACTCCAATGCTGGGAAAGGCAGACCTCCACTGCCTTGGACTGTGAGGCCCAGATGGGGTGGGGATGGAGGAGGAGGCCCCCAGTCTCTCAGCAGAGAGTGAATGGCAGAAATCCATCTTGGACCCCCACCCCTGCAGAAAACACCACAACGTGGTGAGGCAGGTCGCCCAGTTGTGGCGACTGCACAGGGCTCCGCCCTCTATAGCATAGGAGGTGTGACAGCCATGTCCAGGAAGCAAAGGTATACACAAAACTGTCAGGATGGCACAGATCATGATAGAGATCCCAGTGACACAACTGACCAGACAGCAAATATCTAATCTAATGAAGCAGCAGATAGGAAACCTTTCTGAGGCTCAGTTCAGAGCTTTGCTTATAAAAATGCTTATAGACCTAACAGCAGATCTTACACAAGACAGGGAAGGAATGAAGGATAGTCCTGCTGAATTGAACAAAAACACATATGAAACTAGTGGTGAGGGCAAGAAAATCAGGGATCAAATCAACAAATCAGAACATAGGGAAGGAACAGACAGTCAACCAGTGCAGAAAGAGGAAATGAGAAGTGAGTAAAATGAGGAGAGGCTCAGAAACTTATTGGACAACTATAAGCGGGCTAACATCTGAATCATAGGGCTACCAGAAGGTGAAGAAGAAGAACTACAAATTGAAAAATTATATGAAAAAATAATGAAGCAGAACTTCCCTAACTTGGGGAAGGAAGTAGAATTACAGGTCCAGGAAGCACAGAGGTCCAAAAAAACTGGACCCAGGGAGAACCACACCAAGACACATTATATTCAAAATGTCAAAAATTAAGGATAAAGAGAGAATCTTAAAAGCAGCAAAAGAGAAGAAGAGAATTACATACAAAGGGGTCCCAATAAGACTATCAGCTGATTCCTCAAAAGAAACTCTGCAGGCAAGAAGGGACTGGCAAGAAATATTTAAAGTAATGAAAAGAAAAAACCTACAACCACAATTACTCTATCCAGCAAAGCTGTCATTCAGAATAGAAGGGCAGAGAAAGTGCTTCCAGGAAAAAGTAAAACTGAAGGAAGTTCATCAGATCCCAACCACTGTTATATGAAATATTAAAAGGACTTGTTTAGGAGAAGGAGAATTAAAACTATGAACATTAAAATGAAAACTGTATCACAAAAACCAACAACAGAAGCTAGGGAATTGAAACAAAGGCAGACTAAGTAGGCAACAAGAGTGGGAAAAGAATTATAGGTATGGGAAACATTTGGGAGGGAAGTAAGCTGGGAGGGGGAAGGCGGGAAAGAGAGGGAGATGGTACAGGAATTAAGAATCATAGTAGGAGGGAGTGGAGTAGATAGGAAGATGTTGAGAAGAAATATATGCACAACAAATGGGCATGGACTAAGGGGGGGGTCAACTGGAGGGAGGAGGGTCCTGGGTGGAGGGGAACAAAGAGAAAAGAAATTCAGACAACTGTAATAGCATAAACAATGAAGCATATTTTTTTAAAAAAGATTGGACCTATTATTGTTGACTCATCATCACATTATTCACACAGCCTCTTCAAGATTTTTTTTCTTTTTCTTTTAAAAATTTTTTTACTGATGCCCAGTTACCCTGGAATCTACTCTCACTTTTTATAGCTCATATCTATATTATCTACTAAGAAGAGGTAATAGTGGGTAATGGAAAGAACCTAGATATCACAAAAGCAGATGTAAATTATAGTCTTGGCTCTTCCTCTAACTTATAGGCAAGTTACTTGTCTTCCACAAACTGGTTTTTCTTTTGAAAATGATAATAATAAAACTTACCTCACTTCACATATGAGGCCATAGGTGTGGTGGTTAAGAATACAAACTCTGAAGCCAGATCATCAGGTTCAAGTTCCAAATCTCCCTTTTACAAGTTGACCTTGCCCAAGTTACTCAATCTCATGGTATCTGTTTCTTCATCTACAAATGGGATAATAATACCAGCATCATACCCATAGCATTGGATTGGGAGAGTTCAATCAGTTGATCTAAGTAAAATACTTATAACCACCTGGTGCATAGCAATTGCTACATAGGTATTATCTATTTTTTTGTATGGTTTTGCTCCTGGATATAAGAACCAGTAATAATAGCATTTTACTATTGCCATCAGACCCAGGAATAAAACAAAACAACAGATATATCCAGAAGTTGGAAGTCAGAAGTTTCTCATTCTCCCTATGCCTCTCCTAGAATTGTTTTGCATAATAGTGCCTTCTCTCTTGCAATTTCAGGAAAATAAAAAATGTGTGTTTATGCTGCCAGTACTTGTTTCTATCTATTTATCACCAGCTTTATGAAAAGAAATACACAGTCCCTTTTCAACAACTTTTTATTTTCCAACAACTTCTGTTTCCATTAATCCTTATGTCTGGCATGTACCCTCCTGTCTGTCCTCACTGGCTCCTTTGCTGGAGTCCTTCCTGGCAGGGCACCGTGGTCCTCCTGCTCTGCACAGCTGTCTGTCTGCAGGGCTTCATCCTTCTGGGTATCCATCTGGAATTGTTATCACCCTCTTTTTTAAAAATTTTTTACATACTTTTCCTTTGTTGTATGCTCTTAGTTCCCATGTCTGTCCTCAATAACCTTATCAAATGTTTCTCTCTCCTTACAAGTCTATCCTCTCTAATGGCTTAAATTCTCGTATCTGTGAAAGAGCTTCCCATGTGTAGTCCTAACTTCAACTTTCTGAGTTCAAGTCTTGTGTGTTTTAGACTTAATATATCTGAAACAAAATATGACATCTACCTTTCAGTTGAACTTCTCACATCTCCTTACTTCTTGCCCTGGTCACACAAAGTTCAGAGACATCCACTCATTTTTCATCCAACTATTTGAATGTCTATTGTGTGACAAGCCTTTTATTAAGCATGGAGAATGCAAACTTGCATGTGACACAGGCTTTGCGTTTAAGAGCCAGGGAGAGATAGATGTGGTGGTGGAAGAATTTAGCAAGCATGGACAGGGCTCAGAGGAGGGAGTGCCCAAATTGCTTGAGTGGGAGCAATTAAAAAGGCTGCAAGGAGGAGGGGAAGCTTGCCCAGAATGTTATAGGTGAGGGGATTTTCAAAAAGAGGTGGGAAAATCCAAACAAAGGAGAGTTTGAGCCAACATAAGAGAAAAGATGCAGCCAAGAGCTGTCAGGACCTGAGTACCTCCCCCACCAGGCACTCCGCCAGGAGCCAGGGTTCCCTGCAGACCTACCTGGATGTGTTTCTGGAGTTTGTCTTTGTCTCTCTTTCCTCAATTCCTTAGTCAATCCTTCATTGCCTCATTATTATTTTTATTTTATTATTGACTTTCTATTATGGAATGTAAAAAACCCATACAAAAGTAGATACTCTAATAAACTTCCATGTACCCATCACTATTTCAAGAATAATGAACTCTATAGCCTCATCTAAATTTTTCTCCTCTTTATTATTTTGAACCAAGTTTCACAAATTATATCGTTTTATACACAGACATTCCTAAAAGATAAGGAACTTTTAAGAAATATAACTAAAATATATTATTTATAGCTCAAAAAATAAATGTTTATAAATATTTCTTAGGTTTCTTAAAACATTTCTTAATATTAAAAAATGTTCCTTAAACAAAAATTTCTTTTTTAAAATATATTTTATTGATAATGTTGTTATAGTAGACTTAATCTTTTTCCCTTTTCTCCCCTCCACCCAGTACCCCCTTGCCTCCAGCAATCCCACCCCCACTTAAATCATGTCCATGGATCATACATATAAGCTCTTTGGCTTCACCCTTTCTTATATTATTCTTAACTTCCAATCAATTATGCTTCTTAATCTCTGCACCATTTCCCCATTTCTCCTCCTTCCCCCTCCCAGAAAATAACCCTCTGAATGATCCCCATACCTATGATTCTGTTTATATTCTGGTTTGCTTAGTTGGATTTTGTTCATATTTTTTAGATTCAGTTGTTGATAGTTGTGAGTTTGTTGTCGTTTTAGTGTTCATAGTTTTGATCTTCTTTTTCTTAAATAAGTTTCTTTAACATTTCATATAATAATGGCTTGGTGATGATGAACTCCTTTAGTTTTACCTTGTCTGGGAAGCACTTAATCTGCCCTTCCGTTCTAAAAATAGCTTTGCTGGATAAAATAATCTTGGTTGTAAGTCCTTGCTTTTCATCACCTTGAATCTTCTTGCCAGTCCGCTCTTGCCTGCAAATGTTCTTTTGAGAAATCAGCTGATAGTCTTATAGGAACCCCTTTGTAGGTAACCCTTGGCTTTTCTCTTGCTGCTTTTAAGATTCTCTCTGTATCTTGAAACTTTGGCTTTTTAATTATGATGTGTCTTGGTGTGGTCCTCTTTGAGTCTAGCTTGTCTGGGACTCTCTGTGCTTCCTGGACTTTTATGTCTATTCCCTTCACCAAATTTGGGAAGTTTTTCTTCATTATTTTTTCACATGAGCTTTCAATTTCTTGCTCTTCCTCTTCTCCTTCTGGTACCCCTATGATTTGAATTTTGACATGTTTAAAGTTGTCCCAGATGTTCCTAAGCATCTCCTCAATTCTTGTTTCTTCATTCTGTACTGGTTGACTGTTTTTTCTTCCTTATATTCCAAATCATTGATTGAACCCTGGTTTCCTTCCCTTCACTATTGGTTTTGTGTGGATTTTTCTTCGTTTCATTTAGCATAGCCTTCAATTCACTTCTTCCCTTATGCGTTTGCCATACTTAAGCATATCTGTTGAAACTGTGAGCATCTCCGTCGCCATTGTTTTGAACTCTATGTCTGTTAGGTTTGCTATCTCCTTGACTGTTAGATTGGCTATCTCCTCGTCTCTTAGTTCTCCCACTGGAACCTTGATCCATTCCCCCTTTTGGGCCATAATTCTGTCTCCTCATCTTGACAGGCTCCTGTGTTTGTTTGCCTCTGTGTCTTAGATAGAGCACCTGTTACATTATAAGGGACAGAGCCTTGGGTATTCATCAGTATGGGCAACCTGTTTCACCACATTGTGGTGCTGTATGTGCAGGAGGGGTCTGAGAGGGAACAATGCCGCTTGCTCAGCACTCGCCCCTTTTCCAGGCACTTCTCCCACTCTTGTATGGGACTGGCACCTCTCTAGCTGTTGCTCTGGCCGTCCTTCCCAGAGTGGGTTGGTCTGCAGATATTCCAGGGCCGTGGGGGCCCTTTAAACAAGTGGACACTATTGAGAGACCAGCAATTTCTTCCTCCACTACAACCCCCATTGATTTGCATAGTCAGAAGCAATGAGGCTTTATTTCCCCCAGTGCTGTGACTGTGAGCAGTGTGATCTGGTCTGGTGCTGGAATGCTCCCTAGGTGTCCCTCCCCACTTTTTAAAACATGTGACTGAGTGTTCTGCCAGGCTGCCACTGCCACTCCTGAGGCCACCACCAGAGCATGTCCTCGCCACCCTGGCTCAGCCCCTCCTACCTGTCTGGATGAGTATTTCTTCTTTATAACTTTGTTTTTTAGACTTCCATGAAGCTTGGTTTTCTGGAGTTTCTTGTTGTCTCTAGGTTTTTTTTAAAGTATATTTTATTGATTATGTTGTTATAGTAGTTCCGATTTTTCCCCTTTGCTCCCCTCTGACCAGTACCCCCCTTTCCCTTCAGCAACCCCATGCCTCTTAGTCATTTCCATGGGTCATGCATGTAAGTTCTTTGGCTTCACCCTTTCCCATATTAGTCTTAACTTTCTCCTGTCTATTTTGTACCTATCAATTATGCTTCCTAATCACTGCACCATATCCTGATTTCTCCCTCACCCCACTCCCAGCTGATAACCCTCCAAATGATCCTCATACCTATGATTCTGTTCTATTCTGGTTTGCTTAGTTGGGTGTTGTTTTTATTTTTTAGATTTAGTTGTTGATAGTTGTGAGTTTGTTGTCATTTTAGTGTTTATAATTTTGATCTCTTTTTTCTTAAGTAAGTCCCTTTGACATTTTATATAATAATGGCTTGGTGATGATGGACTCTTTTAGCTTTACCTTGTCTGGGAAGCACTTCATCTGCCCTTCCATTCCAAATGATAGCTTTGCTGAATAGAGTAGTCCTGGTTGCAGGTTGTCTTTCATCACCTCGAATACTGCTTTCTAGTCCCTTCCTGCCTGCAAAGTGTCCTCTGAGAAATCAGCTGATAGTTCTATAGGCACCCACCCCTGTAAGCAACTCTACACCTTTCTCTTGCTGCCCCTAGGACTCTGTCTTTATCTTTCACCTTTGCCATCTCAGTCATGATGCGTCCTGGTGTGGTCCCCTCTGGGTCCAGCTCGCCTGGGACCCTCCGTGCTTCCCAGACTTCTATGTCCATCTCCTTCGCAAAATTTGGGAGGTTTTCCTCATTTTTTTCAATTCTTGCTTCTTCATTCTGCACTGGTCAACTGTGTTTTTCATCCTTATGTTACAAATCATTGATTTGAACCCCGGTTTTCTTCCCTTCACTATTGCTTCTGTGTGGCTTTTTCTTCATTTCACTTAGCATAGCATTCACTTCTTCTCTTATGCATTTGCCATACTCAAGCATATCTGTCAAGCCTGTGAGCTTCTTAATCACCAGTGTTTTGAATTCTGCATCTGTTAGGTTGTCTATCTCCTCATCTGTTAGGTTGGCTATCTCCTCATTGCTTAGTTCTCCCACTGGAACCTTGATCTGTTCTCTCTTTTGGGCCACACTTCTCTCTCTCCTCATTCTGACAGGTTCCTGTGATTTTTTTTTGCCTCTGCATCCCAGGTGGAGCTGTCGCTCCTGTTACGTTTTTAGTGGTGAAGCCTTAGGGATTCATCAGTACAGGGCGACCCGTTTCACCATGTTGTGGCGCTGTATGTGGGGGAGGGGTTCAAGAGGAAGCAATGCTACCTGCCCAGGACTCACCCCTTTTCTAGGCATTCTCCCACTTCCACGCTGGACTGGCGGCCCTCTAGCTGCTGCCCTGGCTGTCATTCCAGAGTGGATGGGTCTGTGGACGGTCTAGCATACTCCACTGAGAGACTGGCAATCTCTATCTCCACCCCAACCCCCACTGGTCTTCAGAGTCAGAAGCAATGAGGCTTGATCCTCCCCGGTGCTGGGACCTAGAGCTGCTAGGTTCACTGAGGAGCTGGGAACGCTCCCCAGGTGTCCCTCCTGACTTTAAAACATGTGACTGCAATTTCTGTCGACCTGCCCCTGCCACCGCTGCTGCCACCACCACACCATGTCCTCTCTGCCCCTGCTCTGCCCCTCCTACTTGTCTGGATGAGTATTTCTTCTTTATATCTTTGTTTGTTGGACCTCCATGCAGTTTGATTTTCTGGAACTTCTGGTTGTGTCTAGTTTTAAGATAGTTGTATTCCTTCTTAGTTATGGAGGGAGACCCAGCATGTCTGTCTAGGCCTCCATCTTGGCTGGAAGTCTGACAAAAATTTCTTAACATTATCATGTATTCAAATATTATAATTTTATTTTTTACAATTTCTTTCTACCAGGACCCATATAAAGTCCACATTTGTAGTTAATAACATTTTAAGTGTTTTAATCTATGGGTTGTCTACCCATACACTGTTTTTCTTCTTCTCTCGCCATTTGTTGAAGAAATGAGGTCTTTTGTCATAAGAATTTCCCCACAGTTTGGATCCTGCTAATTGTATCCAAGTGATGTTATTAGATATATTCCTCTGTCTCTTGTATTTTCTATAAATCAATTGTTAGACATACATATTTGACTTTAAAATTAAATTATTTTTTGGCAAGACTATCTCATAGTGGCATAGGAGGCCCCTGACATCCACTTCTTTTGAACAGGCATTGATGCTTAGAATCATTTGTTTGTAAGAAGTGGCAAAATTGTGATATTCTAAATTCTGTCATTCCTTATTTATTTATCAGCAGGAATACTTTTACAAAGGTGAACCTCCCTTCATTTAATGTGTGGGTTCCCAGTGGCACACTTTATGAGGGAAAGACAAAATAAATGCATAATTCTTTCACTTACCTACCAGTTGTTTTCCATTTACACAATGGAATACTATGAAGCAGAAAGAAAAAAGGAACTCCTGCTATTCGTGATAACATGGATGGAACTAGAGAGAATTATGCTTAGTGAAATAAGCCAGGCAACGAAAGACAAATACCATGTTATATCACCTAATACAGGAGACTAATGAACAACACAAACAAATGAGCAAAATTGAACCAGAGACATGTAAACAAGGAACAGACTAAGTAGGTGTAGAGTTTAGTAAAGGAGCTAGTATAAATGACCCATGGACATGTACAATGAGGTGGGGATAGACTGTGGGAGAAGGGGTGAGCTGGCGGTGGGGAGCAATGGGGGAAAAACTGGAACAACTGTGATAGAAAAGCAATTAAAAAAAATTTTTTAAAGCATCTTCCAATAGTGAGCAATTCTTTTTCTTTTTAAATTTAAAAAAATTTTAAATTCATTTTATGTCATTTTATTTTTTAGGTACACTAATTATTAATTTTTATTTAAGAACTTATATGACCCGTTAATTCACACAATGTCACATTATTAATTATGTAGCTAATGGGTAAATGTAGACGTAAGGTAAACTGAATTTTAGCTCTTTCACTTATTATTATTTTTGCCTTTTTTATTGTTCTTTTACAGTTGTCCCAATTTTCCCCCCATTGCTCTCCCCTGCCCTGTCCCCCTTCCACTCCTCGAATCAATCCCCACCCTGTTGTCCATGTCCATGGGTCATTTATACTTGTTCTTTGACTAGGCCCTTCCCCCGCCTTCCTGCATTATCCCCTCCCCACCTTTGGTCACTGTAAGTTTGTTCCTTCTTTCCATGTCTCTGGTTCTGTTTTGCTCGCTTGTTTGTTTTGTTCATTAGGTTCCTTTTACAAGTGAGATCATATGGTATTTGTCTTTCACCACCTGGCTTATTTCACATAGCATAATATTCTCCAGTTCCATCCATGCTGTCACAAAAGGTAGGCATTCCTTCTTTCTTTCTGTTGTGTAGTATTCCATTGTGTAAATCTATCACAGTTTTTGTTAGGCTATTTCCAGCACTTGGCTGTAGTAAATAATGCTGCTATGAATGTAAGAGTGCATAGGTCCTTTTAAATTAGTGTTTCAGGAGTCTTCAGGTATAATCCCAGCAGTGGAATCACTGAATCAAAAGGCAGTTCCATTTTTAGTTTTTTGAAGAAATTCCATACTGTTGTTCGCGGTGGCTGCACCAGTCTGCATTCCCACCAACAGTGCAGTAGGGTTCCCGTTTCTCCACATCCTCGTCAGCACTTGTTGTTTGTTGATTTGTTGATGATGGCCATTCTGACCAGTGTAAGGTGGTGTCTCGTTGTAATTTTAATTTGCATTTCTCTGATGGCTAGTGATGTTGAGTATTCTTTCCTATGCCTATGGGCCCTTAGTACATCCTCCTTGGAGAATTGTCTGTTCAGCCCATTTTTAAATTGGATTGTCTGTCTTCTTGGTTTTGAGTCATATACGTTCTTTATATATTTTGGAGATCAAACTCTTGTCCGAGGTGTCATTGGCAAATGTTTTCCCATATGATTGGTTCCCTTTTCACCTTGCTGATGGTTTCTTTAGCTGAGCAGAAACTTTTTTAGTTTGATGTAGTCCCATTTGTTTATTCTTCCATTACCCTAGGAGATTATATCAGTGAAAATATTGCTACATGGGATATCTGAAATTTTCCTGCCTCTGTTTTCCTCTATGATTTTTATGGTGTCACAGCTTACATTTAAGTCTTTGATCCATCTTGAGTTTATTCTGGTGTATTGTGTAAGTTTGTGGTCTAGTTTCATTTTTTGGCATATACCTGTTCAGATGGGCCCTGGCTGGTTTAGCTCAGTGGATTGAGCGTCGGCCTGCGAGCTAAGTGTCGCTGGTTCGATCTTCCAGTCAGGGTACATCAGAGAAGGAAAACTCTGATTCCAAAAAACCTCCGCTGCCTTGCGGCATACCTCTTCAGGGGAAAGGCTAAGGGAGTAAACCCCGACAGAAAATCCGGAGCCGGAGTCCCTAAGGCGGTTTGACGTTGTAGTCAACACCGGCAACTCCTGTGGCGCACCTGAACCCAAGCTGTATCGACTCCGTCTTTCCCTTGGACCCTTCAGCTGCGAAGAGAGTGGGGGTCTGCTGCATGGGCAACAGCAGACCCTCCATATCACCCTGCCCAGGCTCTGTAGCTTCAGCGTCATCACAAGATGTCGATTCAACACGGGAGGAGACAGATACCATGTCACTCCCGAGTCGGACTGCACAGCCATTTTCGGCGGTGCAGATAGACTCTTAAGAAGCTACACCATCGTCTCTCGAGACGGACGGCTGCCGCCGCCGCCGCCGACCTGTTCAGATCTCCCTATACCATTTGTTGAAGAGGCCATTTTTACTCCATTTTATGCTTCTGCCCCCTTTGTCAAATATTAATTGACCATAGAGGCCTGAGTTTATTTCTGGGCTCTCTATACTTTCCCATTGATCTATGTGTCTGTTCTTATTCCAGTACTAGGCTGTTTTGATTACAATGGCCTTGTAATACAGTTTAATATCATGTATTGTGATTCGCCTACTTTGTTATTCTTTTTCAAGATTGCTGAGGCAATTTGGGTTTGTTTTAGTTCCATATAAATCTTTGAAATATTTTTTTCTAAATCTGTGAAATATGTCATTGGTATTTTAATAGGGATTATATTGAATCCATAGATTCCTTTGGGTAGTACGAACATTTTAATTATGTTTATTATTCCAATCCATGAACAGGGTATATGCTTTTATTTATTTGTATCTTCCTTAATTTCTTCCTTCAGTGTTCTGTAGTTTTCTGAGTACAGGTATTTTACCTCCTTGATTAATTTTATTTCTAGGTATTTTATTTCTTTTTGTTGCTATAGTAAATGAGAATTGTTTCCTAGTTTCTTTTTCTGATATTTCAGAGTTGGTATACAAAAATGCTTTTGATTTCTGAATATTGACTTTATATACTACTGTTTTGCCATATTCACTTATTAGATGAAGTAGTTTTTTGGTGAAGCCTATAGGGTTTTCTACGTACACTACCATCTCTTCTGCAAATAATCAGTTTTACTTCCTCCTTTCCAATTTGGATGCCTTTTATTTCTTTTACTTGTCTGGTTGCTCTGACTAGAACATCCAATACTATGTTGAATAAATTGGTGAAAGCGAGTACTCTTGTCTTGCTCCTTATCATATGTGGAAATCTTTTAGTTTTTGCCCATTAAGTAGAATGTTGACTGTAGGTTTCTTGTATATGGCTTTTATTATATTGAGGTATGCCCCTGTATTCCCACTTTGCTGAACATTTTTTATCATAAATGGGTGCTGTGCTTTATTAAATGCTTTTTCAATACCTATTGATATGATCATGTGATTTTTGTCTTTCATATAGTTTATGTGGTATATTATGTTTATTGATTTGTGACTATTATATTATCCTTTCATCTCTGAAATGAATAATCACACTTGACCATGGTGTATGATTTTTTTTTTTTTGAGTAGAATTTGCTGATTTTATTTCAACAGTTCTTTTTTTTTAATGTGTTTTATTGATTATAATGTTACATTTGTCCCAATTTCCCGTCCCTCTTCTCCCCTCCACCCGGTGGCCCCCCTCCCTCCAGTTGTCCCCCCTTTTAGACCATGTCCATTAGTTGTGCATATAGTTCTTCTCAACCTCTCTCTGTCTATTCCATTCCCTCCTACCATGCTACTTAATTCCTATATCATCTCCCTCCCTCTCTCCCTTCCCCCTCCCTGCTGACCTCCACCCAATATATTTCCCATACCTATAGTTCTTTTTCCACTCTTGTTGCCTATTTAGTTTGTCTTTGTTTCAATTCCCTAGCTTCTGTTGTTGTTTCTTGTGATGCAGTTTTCATTTTAATGTTCATAGTTTTGATCCTCCTTTTTCTAAACCAGTCTCTTTAACATCTCATATAACAGTGGTTTGGATCTAATGAACTCTTTCAGTTTTATTTTGTCCTGGAAACACTTTCTCTGCCCTTCTATTCTGAATGACAATTTCGCTGGATAGAGTATTTGTGGTCGTAGGTTTTGGATTTTCATTACTTTGAATATTTCTTGCCAGTCCCTTCTTGCCTGCAGGGTCTCCCTTGAGAAGTCAGCTGATAGTCTAATTGGGACCCCTTTGTACATGATTCTTTTCTTCTCTCTTGCTGCTTTTAAGATTCTCTCTTTATCTTTAACTTTTGACATTTTGATTCTAATGTGTCTTGGAGTGGTTCTCCCTGGGTCCAGTTTTTTTGGAATTCTCTGTGCTTCCTGGACCTGTAAGTCTATTTCCTTCCCCAAGTTTGGGAAGTTCTGCTTTATTATGTTTTCACTTAATTTTTCAATTTCTAGTTCATCTTCTTTGCCCTCTGGCAAACCAATGATTCTTATGTTGGGCCTTTTATAGCTGTCCCAGAGGTTTCTGATCCTTTCCTCCTTGCTTCCCGTTTCCTCTCTCTGCACTGGTTGACTGTTTGTTCCTTCTTTGTGTTCTGGTTTGTTGATATGAACTCTGGATTTTTTTTCCTCACCATCTGTCTCGTATGTGGTTTTGTTCCTTTCAGTATGAGTGTTTTTCGATTCTTTCTCATCTTTTTCCAGATCTTTTGTTAATTCTGTAAGCCACTTGATAACAATGGCCCTGAACTGAACCTCTGACAGGTTTCTTATTTGTTCATCTGTCAGATTCTTCATCTGTTGCCTGGTGAGCTGTGCCACCAGGATTTCTATAGTTGTCTGCCTCATTTTGATAGATATGTTTTATTAAATGCTTTTTCAATACCTATTGATATGATCATATGATTTTTATCTTTCATACAGTTTATGTGGTATATTATGTTTATTGATTTGTGACTATTATATTATCCTTTCATCTCTGAAATGAATAATCACACTTGACCATGGTGTATGATCTTTTTAATGTATTGCTGGATCCAATCTGCAAATATTTTTTGAGGATTTTAGCATCGATGTTCATTAGTGATATTGGCCTACAGTTTTCTTTGTTGTGTCTTAACCTGGCTTTGGGGTTAGGGTAATACTGGTCCCAGAGAAAGAATTTGGGAGTCTTCCCTCTTCTCTAACTTTTTGGAATATTTTGAGATGAATAGGAGTTAGCTTCCCTAAAATTTGCCTGTGAATCCATCCGGTCCTGGGCTTTTGTGTGCTGGGAGTTTTTAATTACTGCTTCAATTTCACTAGTTGTTATTGGTCTAGTTAGGCTTTCTGCTTCTTCTTGATTCCATTTAGGCAGATTGCTTGTTTCTAGAAATTTGTCCATTTTGACTAGGTTTTCAAATTTCTTGGCATATAGTTTTCATACTTATTTTAAAAAATCCTTTGTATTTCTGTGGTATCAGATGTGATTTCTCTTTCATTTCTGATTTTATTTATTTGGGTCCCTCTCCTTTTTCATGATGATTCTAGGTAAAGGTTTGTCTATTTTGTTAATCTTTTCAAAGAACAACCTCTGCCTGGATTTATTGATCCTTTGAATTGTTCTTTTAGTCTCTATGTCATTTTATTCTGCTCTGATATTGGTTATTTCTTTCCTTCTACTTGCTCTGAGAATTGTTTATTGTTGTTCCTCTAGTTCTAGTAGATGTAGGGTTACGTAGTTTTTTCTGTTTTCTTTATATAGGCCTGTATTATTATGAACTTCCCTCTCAGGACTGTCTTTGCTGTGTCCCATAGGTTTTGGGTTGTTCTGTGTTCATTTTCATTTGTTTCCAGATACTTTTTGATTTCTTCCTTGATCTTATTGTTATTCTATTTATTATTTAATAACATGTTATTCAGTCTCCATATATTGAATATTTCTGAGTTTTTTCCTTGAGGATAGTTTCTAGTTTCACACCATTTGATCTGAGCACATGCTTGATATGATTTTAATCTTCTTGAATATGTTGAGGCTTATTTTGTGTACTATGTGCAGTCTATCTTTGAAAATTAACCATGTGTGTTTGAAAAGAATATGTATTTTGCTTCTATGGGGTGAAAGATTTTATATATATCAAGTCGATTCAATTTAGAGTGTTGTTAAAGGCACAATATCCTTGTAGATTCTTTGCTTGAAAGATATATCCATTGTTCACAATTGGGGTGTTGAAATCCCCTACTATGATTGTGTTGCTGTCAATATCTTTCTTGAAGTCCTCCAAGATTTTCCTTATATATTTGCGTGCTTCTGTGTTGGGTGCATATATTTTTACAATGGTTATAATTTTATGATGAATTGTTCCCTTAAATATTATGTAGTGTCATTCATTGTCTCTTTTTATGGTGTTTGTTTTGAAATCTATTTTGTCTGATATAAGTAATGATACCTCTGCTTTTTTTCATGTCCATTTTTTTTGGAATATTCTTTTTCATCCCTTTACTTTCAGTCTGTGTAGGTCTTTTATTCTGAGTTGGGTCTCTTGTAGACAGCATATATGTGGGTCATGTTTTTTTTATCCTATGTCTTTTGACTGAAACATTTAATCCATTTACATTTAAGGTATTATTGATAGGTATTTATTCATTCCCCTTAATATGTGTTAATATTGTGATTTTTTCCCCTTTTTATCTCTCTCTCTCCTTCTCTCTCTCTCTCTCTTTCTTTTTCTTCATCTTCTTAGAGCAGTCATTTTGGCATCTCCTCCAATGCTGGTTTAGTGGAGATGTATTCTTTTAACCTTTCTTTTTTTCTGGGAAACTCTTTATTTTGCCTTCCATTTTAAATGAGAGACTTGCTAGGTAAAGTAGTCTTGGTTGTAGTCCTTTGCTTCTTATTACTTGGATTATTTCTTGCCATTTTTTTCTGGCTTGTAGTGTTTCTGCTGTGTAATCAGTTGATAGCCTTATTGGAGCTCCCTTGTATGTTACTAGCTGTTTCTCCCTTGCTACCTTTAAGATTCTCTCTTTGTCTTTAAATGTTGCCATTTTATTACAATGTGTCTGGGAGTGGGCCTCTACTTCCTGGACTTGCATGACTTTTTCTCTCATCGAGTTAGGGAAGTTTTCTGTCATTGTTTTTTCAAAGAGGTTGTTTTTTTTTTTTTTTTTTTTTTTAAATCTCTTGCTCCTCTTCTTCTCCTTCTGGTATCCCTGTGGAACAGATATTATTCTGTTTCATGTTGTCCTGCAGCTCCCTTAAACTCTCTTTGTTCCTTCTCAGTCTTTTTTTATTTCGTTGCTCTGTCTGGGAATTTTTTTATACCTTGTCCTCCAGGTTGCTGATTCAGTCCTCTGCTTTATATAGTCTGCTTTTAATTCCTTCTACTGTATTCTTATTTCAGATATTGTATTCTTCATTTCCTCCTGTCTTTTGCTGATAGTTTCTATGTCCTTTTTTTTCATACTGGTGTCATTTGCAGTAAGTCCCTTGTAGCTTTCCTGGAGTTCTTTGTAGTTCTCACTGAACTCCTTGAGGACCTTGTAACTATTGTTTTGAACTCAATGTCTTATAGTTTGCATGCCTCTATTTCATTCAGTACTCTTTCTGGGTGTTCCTCCTCTCTTTTATTTTTGATTGATAGTTGTTTATTGTTTTCCTATTTTGGTGACTGTTCTTGTTTGTTTCTGTGTCTTAGATTGATCTTCTTTGACTCCTTCTCTTTATGGTATGATCTTCTGTGGTAGGAGACCTGTGGAACTCAGTGGTGCAGTCCCCTTGATCTCCTGGGCTTGATGCTTCTGGGAGGCCTTTTATGCCTTTTGTGTGGGGTCTCTGGTTGTAATTATGTTATGGTTGTTATTGAGTTGTTCTTTGGTGAGTTCTTCTTTCTCGCTGGCTGACAAGACCTACTTTGTCTTTTATGCTGTTGTATAGGCGCTGCCAGAACAAAAACCCAACAGCCAAGTAAATAAACCCACACCTGCAAAAATAATCCCAAACCACAATGACACTATCAACAGAAAATGAGCCAATATTATTAAGGTGTAATGGGATTAAGACTATTATAAGAAAGGAAAAATGAATATAAGGTGACTGACTGAAAGCATAATATTTTTGACAGAGTAGAAGGAGGAGCAATACTAAGAATAGGGAATAGAGACTAGGTGAAGAGAGAAAAAAATTTACATTGTAAATAAAAAGGGAGGGACTTCTGGCCAAGATGGAGGCATAGATAGACATGCTGTGTCTCCCTCCACAACTAAGAAGGAATACAACTACCTGAAAACTAGAAACAATCAGAAGTTACAGAAAATCAAACTGCATGGAAGTCCAGCAAACAAACATATAAAGAAGAAATACTCATCGAGACAGGTAAGAGGCGCAGAGCCGGGGTGGAGAGGACCAGTGTGCTGGTGGCAGCAGCAGGCTGGCAGAAAATGCAGTCACACATTTTAAAAAGTCAGGAGGGCCACCTGGGGAGCGTTCTCAGCTCCTCACCAGACCTCGCAGCTCACAGTCCCAGCACCAGGGAAAATCAAGTCTCATTGCTTTTGACAGTGCAAACCAGTGGGGGTTGGGGTGGAGGCAGAAACTGCTGGTCTCAGCAGAGTCCACTTGTTTAAAGGGTCCCCATGATCCTAGAGCATCTACAGACCCCCCACTCTGGGAACAACAGCCAGGGCCAGAGCTAGAGGGGCACCATTGCAGTGTGGAAGTGGGAGAGGTGCCTGGAAAAGGGGCAAGTGCTGGGAAGGCAGCATTGTTCCCTCTCAGACCCCTCCCCTACACACAGCGCCACAATGTGATGAAACAGGTTGCCCTGTACTGATTAATTATTAAGGCTCCACCCCTTACAATTAATAGGAATGACAGCTCTACCTGGGACATGGAGGCAAACACAGGGGCCTGTCAGAATGAGGAGACAGAGAATTGTGGCCCAAAAGGGGAAACAAATCAAGGTTTCAATGGGAGAACTAAGCAATGAGGAAATAGCCAACCTAACAGATGCATAATTCAAAACAGTGGTGATTAAGAAGCTCACAGGCTTGACAGATATGCTTGAGTATGGCAAACGCGTAAGAGAAGAAGTGAAGGCTATGCTAAGTGAAATGAAGGAAAAGCCACACAAAACCAATAGCAAAGGGAAGGAAACCAGGGTTCAAATCAATGATTTGTAACATAAGAATGAAAAACACAGTCAACCAGTGCAGAATGAGGAAGCAAGAATTGAAAAAAATGAGGAAAACTTCCCAAATTTTGTCAAGAAAATGGACATAGAAGTCTGGGAAGCATGGAGGGTCCCAGGCGAGCTGGACCCAGAGGGGACCACACCAGGACGCATCATGACTGAGATGGCAAAGGTGAAAGATAAAGACAGAGTCCTTGGGTCAGCAAGAGAAAGGTAGAGATTTGCCTACAGGGTTGCTTATGGGACTATCAGCTGATTTCTCAGAGGACGCTTTACAGGCAGAAAAAGACTGGAAAGCAGTATTCAATGTGGTGAAAACAACCCACAACCTAGATTACTCTATCCAGCAAGAGTATCATTTGGAATGGAAGGGCAGATGAAGTGCTTCCCATACAAAGTGAAGCTAAAGGAGCTCATCATCACCAAGCCATTATTATATAAAATGTCAAAGGGACTTACTTAAGAAAAAAAAGATCAAAATTATAAACACTAAAATGACAACAATCACAATTATCAACAACTGAATCTAAAAAATAAAAACAAAATCCAACTAAGCAAACCAGAATAGGAACAGAATCATAGGTATGGGGATCATTTGGAGGGTTATCAGCTGGGAGGGGGGAGAGAAGAAATGGGGATATGGTGCAGTGATTAGGAAGCATAATTGATTGGTACAAAATAGACAGGGGAAAGTTAAGACTAATATGGGAAAGGGTGAAGCCAAAGAACTTACATGCATGACCCATGGACATGACTAAGGGGCATGGGGTTGCTGGAGGGAAGAGGGGTACTGGTCAGAGGGGAGCAAAGGGGAAAAATCGGAACTACTATAACAACATAATCAATAAAATATACTTAAAAAAATAAGAAGGAAAGGAAGAAGGTGGAATTGAATAAGAGAAGGGAAATGTATAGTATTAGGTTTAAATAGAATATATATATATATGTGTGTGTGTGTGTGTGTGTGTGTGTGTGTGTATATATATATATATATATATATATATATATATATAGAGAGAGAGAGAGAGAGAGAGAGAGAGAGAGAGAGAGAAGAGTGGAGAGAGAATAAAGATATTTAAAGAATGGGAAAAAGAATGTGAAATGACTAATGACATGAAAAATTGTTTTGAGGGGCTGGAGTAGGGAGAATTAGTAAGAGTGTGGGATAGCAACAAGTTGTAGCAAGAGAGTAAATAAAATCTGAAATGAAAGTAAGAAGAGGAAAGAAAAAGATAAAATAGATTAAGGAAAGGGAGGAACAAAATAATATTACAAATAAACTATATTATAAAAAATAATGAACTAATAGGCACAAATTTAAAGGACAATAAATGCATGTTAAAAAGCTGTGGAGAGAAAATAACATAAATCTTTAAGAAGACTGCAGTGGACTTTGTTTCAGTATAATCTAGTGTCACCGGTGTTTTCTCTTTCTGGATACACTCCTGATGATGTCAGATTGTGACCCAGTCTGGCCCTAAGCAGCCTGTTCAAGACTCCCAGTGATCCACAGTCTTTGTCTCTTTCAGTTGTTAATCTGGTTAACCTGTGATCAGCAATCAGGCTTAATTAAGCACCAGAGCACTGAGCAGAGTAATTCCTATGGGTAGGGCTATTGCTCCCCCCCAGGCTGATGCTACTTGGAGGGGAGTGTTCTGCATAAGCAAGATGGCTTCTGCAGTATGTGGGATGAGTCAGCACAGAGATTACATCAGCTGCTCCCTCAATTCTCTCTGCAAAGTCTCCATGCCCAAACTCTCAAGCATCTATAGACCGCTGCTCTACTTTGGCAGAGGCCAGGGTAAGTGGCTGCAAATGATATTTTGCTCATTGGCCCCTTAAAAGGCTCCTTGTGTCTTCAGCTATATGTCTCTGACAGGCAGAAATCCCACCACTTTTCAAGCTGGACATTATCTGGGTGCCTTTCTGGCTCTGGTGCTGTATGCTGCAGACTCCATCCCAGGGTTTAGAGCCCACACTTCTCAGGGGGAACCCCTGGACACTTAAATATTTCTCCATACCTTCAGCTGCCATCTGTGGGAGCCTGCCAGCCCTCTCATGTCTCCTCTGCACTCTGTTCTGGTCATGCTGTGGTGAAGTGGCTTCTTCCATCTGTCCATGGTTATAAGGCTTCTCTCCAGCCACTGCTCAGTTGGTCATTCCAGATGACCTCTCTATAATTCGGCTGCAATTCCAGACTGGTCCTGGGAGGAGGTCAGCACAATTCTCACTTGCTCCTCTACTACCTTTGATATCTGTTTTTTTTAAAACTATCATTATGAAATTATGGATTTAATCTATGTGATATGTTTTGATCCCCTTCCATTATTCTCCAATGCATGTCTATAGAATAAAAGAATGCTCTAATGACTAACGTGTTCTGCTTGGTGTATTGGTTATTAGGTTGCTATTCTGTTCTCATCTACTTTCAGCCTCACTGGACCACAATCACCTTGAAGGCAAGGATGAAACTTCCCCACCCTTGTCTCTCTTTTAGCCCCTAAACAGGATAGCTCCTAACACACTGCTCAGCCTAGCTAATTGTAGCCACTCACTGCATAGAGGCTGAATAGAATTTATGGGGAAGTAGAGAGTAATTTACATCCAAAAGGTCATTCTCCTGTCTCAGCCAACAAAGATCTGAGCTTTTGACCTATTTTTTTCTGCCTTAGTGGCAGGAGATTTTAGAGTCAAAGGCAGACACAATTATGTTTGCCCAGTTTAATAGCTAAGGATAGGACAGCTTAATATTGCAATTCATTTCTGTTTTCCTTTCTTGCCTTTAGTTTCTTTCTCTTGGAGGCATACTATGTGATTGAAGCTCTTCTAAGCCCATTGCAGAGGCTCAGCATGGAAGTAAAAATGCTTCCCAGAAAACAGTCCAAGAACAAACAACTAGTGACCCCGGGGACGACTGCACAAAAATGCTATTGAAAAAAAAATGGGTAGAGAGTGGTTGCCTTTATTTGAATAGACTGAGGAAAAGAACTTGAAGTAAGTCTGTGAACCAAGCACACTCTGGGTGTTCCATTGCTTTTCTGGGGAAGAGTCACATGCTTGTAATATCTGGTGCTAGGGAAGAGGTCCAGAGTTCTCAGCAGCTATCTGAGGGCCTGCAGAGCACAGATGTGGAAATAGGTGGTATTACCTGGACCAAGTCACACAGCCTGGTGGCCAGAGTTGGACCTTGGGATCCAGAGGTTGAACTTTTAGTCCCACATTCTTTCTGCCATATAAACTCCTTTTTCTTTTGTGAGGAAGGCCAGGGTCACCCTCTGTCCCTGGGGAAATGCAGAAGCCAGCTGGATATCATGGAACCTCGGCATCCTGAGACCTCCTTTTTAATTCTCATTCTTTCAGTAACTAGGTGCAAGTCACTGGACTAGTCCTCTGGCCATTCTTTCTCCTGGTCTCTTTATATACCACATATCTGCTCTCAGTTATCCCTGTAGTCCTCTGTTTAAAAAAAAATTAAATTCTTGACTTTCTTGCTGTTGGAAATTCTGCTGATTAAAGTAATTTCTAAAGGAGCCTTCAGAATATGATGGCTGATGATTTTAAAGAAGTCACCAACTCTGGAATTCTCAACTAGATTTGTAGGACTATTCTTAAAATGTAAAATTTTGAACACAAAGAGAGGGTTTCCCAAACAATAATGCATGACCTGAGTTATTGCCCTCTCTTATGTAGAGAACACTCATTTGTGCTAAGGATATTCGAGCTACCTATATGAAGAGAAAGATGTCTGGCCACCAAGGCTTAATATGAAGAATTACATTTTTTTCTGAACTCTTTGAGTATTTAATTCAGCTAACTGAGGCTGTTATAACACATGGAAGGTTGAGAATTTCCATTTCCTTAGTGCTTCCTCTGTGCTCAGCATGAGCCTAATTTAGTTCTCATCATAATTCTGTGAAATAGTTATTTTTATCCTCAATTTATTTATGAGCCTAGTAGAGAGATTGTGCTCACTAAAATGTTATTATGAAGAAGGAAAAAAAGAGAAAAGAGTGGAGGAATGAGGAACAACAGTTTTAAAACCATATGGAATACCATGCTCAAAACCACATACTTGTAGAATACCATGCTCTGAAACCAGGTATGCCCTGTTCCAAATCTAGTCTTTTAAAATTTCCTCTTAATTGTTATATTCCAAAAGGCCTGTCAATATTTTCCTTCTTCAAGTTAGCATTTCTTGGGTTCACTCACTGAAGGGCTGTGTGAAAATGCAAAGGTTTCCTGTGAGAGGATGAGATAGGGAGCCTTGATATCTCTTTTCTACCTCAGGAGGACTTGCTACATCAGATTGGCTTCCTCTCTCATAGGGTTTCAGGCAAAGTCACCCAGGAAAGGCATGGCTTGAGAATGGACTGGAAGACAGGTGAGCAGCTCAGGCACCTGGAGAAGCAAGTGCCCAGGAAGGGGAATTGTCTCATCCTTGTAGAGTGAGGCCTGAAAGGAGGTAGAATGGGTCCCACACCTCTTCTGCTTGCCTGCATCCTACTGCATGATGATGTGTTCTTTTTCAGCCCTGTGCTGTTAACAAGCTGAATATGGCTGATCTCCATTATGTGATGAAACCTAACTGCTGATTAGAAAATTATATTTCTGATTTTCATGGCTGGGCTTTGTTCTAGGAATCTCTCCCCTCTATTTGCTGCTGACAATAAATGACCTGATTTTTGCCAGTGTCAAAGTGCCCCCTTAGACTATGTGGATAGTCATTCTATTTTAGAATATGGAGTAGGGGCCACATTCAAAAAGCTACCTTTACACCTGAAACCAACACAAAATAACATTGGAAGTAAACTGTAATTGAAAAAATTAATTAATTTAAAAAAAGAGCCACCTTCAGCCACTGTTGCTCAAGGGTATGAGCAGGCGTTTGTGGGTCCAATTTTAGTGTGACTAAGTCAATACTGTTCTCATGAATGACACTGGGTCATCCTTTCATCCCCAACCAGCCTGCTTACACCACCACGACATGCACATGGGACCAGAATGCTAATGAGTCAGGACAAAGTCTTTGTCTCCAGGGGTAAAGTCACTTATTTCACACGCTCCCCTGAAAGAGACTCTCACCCCACATTACTCCCACACTGGGAAAGAAATGCTTTCTTCCTTAAAGAGAAAACTGGGATGGCCTAGGGTAGCACTGGAAGCAGTTGAGAGGCTGCCTCCTCTCTGCTCCCTCTTCCCCCGCCTCCTCACCAGCTTCATCAGGGCTGGGCCAGGAGGTGGTGCTACTTCCTTTGGAATCTTTGGTCTAAACATGAACTAAACCCCTGCAGCTGAAGCAAGATTTGCCATCACCTGACTAGAAGGTTGAGAACAGCTAAGGGCCATGTCCTGCCCATGTCAGTTCACTTCCTGCTGCCCTGCATCCTCAAGGACTCCTGCATGGCCATGATGAACCACGGTGGTACAAGGAACCCCATCTTGGCAGCTCTGCCTTGTTCAGCTGATGATCTGATGATTCCTTCTGACTTTGATGCCACCATGGGTCAGTGCTTGGCTTTCCAGCAATGATATCCAGTCTCTGGGTTTTATCTGTCCTAGACCACCTCCCAGAAGCTGACTTCCAGCTCATTTTCACTGCTGTCCTTTGAAATCACAGCAAAACTCAGATCTGGCCCTGATGTGACCTTGTAGAATTGGGTTCATTTATGACCTCCTTTCCATTCATCCCTGTGCACCTATGTTTGAACTTTGGTAACTGATTTTCCTACCCCTCTAATCTCTACCAAGGAGACTGGGTGGTGCTGGCCTGGCTGACCCACCTATCCTATGGTTACATAGAAAAATAAGAAGACCACTGCACTGAAGGGTGAGAGGACCCCCTATCTACAACTGTGTGATGTAAGGTCAGAAGGTGAAGGTCAGACAGGGCTATAGGAGCAAAAACATCTGATGCAAATTTCAGGACTCCCTGGTTATTGTTAAGCTGGGTTACTGTTTCAGAGGAAAGAAGATGAAAATGAGAAACGTGCAATGGGAGTAAACAGATGACATAGTTCCTAAGCAGGGTATGTTGCCTCATCAGTGAGTTTTGCAAATTTCTATTTGCATTTGTGTGCATGAGGTAGATCCATTCACAGAGACTGAGGCAGGTTGTGCCTCCAGCAAGTAAATGTGTAATTCTGAGTCTGTTCACTGCTGACCTTGGATTTAATGTAATAATTTAATAATGAGAAGAATAAAATCATAAGGAAACCACAGGTAACTGCATGTACTATCTGTTTTCTTATTCTAGGGAACTCAAAGAATGGGATGGGAAGAGTATCTTTTCTTCCCTTCTAGATGCCAAAAGTCTGGCTCTAGTTTTCTTTAGCAGTTGACTTTGTTAAGCTTACACCAATAGAACAGCCTTTTGTGTATTTTTTTTTCCAACAAATCCCCTTGGCCTCTGAACTAAAGCAAACTCCACTGAATGTTATTGCTGAATAGCTCGCGGCATGTTTACGGTATGTATGACTTTCTCTGGCTGACCTCACTGAAGGAGGCTGTTGCTTAGCCAGGGACCCATTTAGAGTGGCAGGGGATGAGAAATTACAGACCGTCCAGTCTAACCTCAGAAGTAGGCAGATCTGAGAGACATTAAGAAGGAATGAGATCACAAAACATCTGGAGAAATACAACTGACAAAAACTAGACATTGTGGTTTTGTAAAGGGTAAATCTTGTTTAGCAAATGTCGTGAGAAAAAAGAGAGAAAATTAAGGAGATGATGTGGAAAGTAGAGGGTTATGAGACAGCTGGGACATGAACTATTAGGGTTTCCAAAAGACTTTGGACAAGGTATTGCTAAATGGACACACACACTGGGTGGTACCTCTTGACTTCCTAAAGGGGTGTACTTCAATCATTGCAATAAAGAGCTCAAATCAAGCTGTAATTACCTCTTCCCCACCTCCCAAGGGTACTCTCTTAAACCCTCATTATTATACCCTTGGGTAGTGAGACTAGAGCCAAATAAGACTGTGAAGTTTGACTTCTAACTTTCTCTTGCAAGAGTTAGAATAATAGGTTAGCTTGGTGTGTCTACAAAAGCTGTTCTGGAAAGATGACTGGGCTGCATGAATTGAGTCTTCAAGCCATCAGTGAAATAGATTTTTAGTTCAGGGATCAGCTAACTATAGCCCACCCATATTTGTAAATAAAATTTTGTTGGAACACAGCCATACCCAATTATTTGCATATTGTCTATGGCTACTTTGATGCTGCAATGGCAGAGTTGAGTAGTTGCAATTATGTGGACCACAAAGCCTAAAATATTTACTATTGGGAAATTTATAGAAAAAAAGGTACTGATTCTTTTTCTAGTTTAACTGCAACTCTCTCCAATCAGCCTTTTAAAGTAGCCCCATGTTGACTTTCTATAATTTTATTTTGTTTTTTTTCATAACTAATATCACTGTTTAAATTATCTTGCTGAGTTACTTACATTTTGACTATTTCCTCTAACCAGAAATAAGTTTCCTTGAAAGCAGAGATCTTGCCTGTTCTGTTCATCACCGTGTATCATATCCCCATGTCCTGGCAGACCAAAGCTGTTCAATCAGTAGTTATTGCATAAAGAATAAAAGAATGGAGGTGAGAAAAATGGTGAGGCAATGGGGAAGGGGAGAAAGAGGCAGTGAAAATGTTTAGTGACTGGTAGGAAACAGAATGGTCATATATTTGTGCTTTTTACATAATGGGCCAGACAACAGTAGTTCCACATTATTTAGAAATACCCAAATTTATCTACTCACTCTTTTATGTCAAGTTACAATCCACACTAAGTTGTTTAAGGCAAATATTTCTCTCCATGGTTCCTGAATATTTTCAGGAATGAATATTGCCAGTGATGGCCTGGCCCCTTCTTGGTCCTCTTGAAACTGTCTTGTTGCTGAGCCACTGACACCTGGGCCATGCCCCTGAGATGGGAAGGCTTCCCACTGTGAGGTGGAAGGAGGCAGAGAGAGGTCAAGCCCAGAAGATCATTTTGACTAATCCCATTTGCTATTTGCAACTTGAGCATTACCTATGTTATACTTAGTTTTTACTTCTAGAAGAAATCATCGTGAAATTGCTGCAATAATATCCTCTTGCAAACTAATTATCATGTCAAATGGAACTTTGTGGTCTTAAGGAAACAATAATGTAAACCTCACGGTGTTAATAAGAACCCTAGTATTTCTGCAAGATAAAAGGATAAAAGGACATGGCTCTACTCCTGGGTTCCAGTCCTGGAGCATTTCTTAGGGGAGCTCTGAATCAAGCACAGTTCAGGGGTAGCATGACATTTTGTTATACTAGGAAAGAAAAGAGATGTTTATCTGCAAGAAAATTCTTTTTATTCTGTAGATATTATAATTTGTCTCAAAATGACTATTACAGGCTACTAGGGTCAAATCAAAACAACTCAGGAACCAATTTTAACCAGACTCCACTGGTCAAAGATTAAACAATTTGAGGATCAAATAAGAACATTTAACTACAATGGATTGATATTCATGAGATCTTATTAAATTAATGAGTTCAAAACTACACTGAGAAAAAAAATATCTGCTTACCATTGAAGGATGCTAATAATGATCCAACTCATCATTATGATTACTAAAGGGAACAAATCTAATACTTATTTTGTCTTTTCCTATATAAACTCTACCACTGAGTGAGTAACCAAATGTTAATAATGGGAAATTTATATTTATAAAAATATTCAGCTACTAAGTAAAGAAGGGACAGATGATAACATTGGAATATCGCCAAGATAAAAACACTAACAAATTAGTGCATTTTGACATCAAGCATACATGCTACTGACATGACAAACAGAGAAAACGAGACAACCATACATCATGTGCCTCCTGACCAAAGAGCACACCACCACCTTTGAAGTGAGTAGTTTTGTCAGTGAATGAAACTTGAATCTGATCCAGCCACTAGATGCAACTACTAATTTACAGAAAATGCGGAACAGTGGATCACCTTAAGAGACACCACATGAATGTAGTCAACAAAATCCAGTCTGGGAAACTATGACCTTGTTTCCTTGACTAAATTATAAGAAAGAGAAGGGGATGAAGGGAGAACCTATGGATTGAAAAAAAGTTAAAAAATGTATTGATCAGTCATAATGTATGGATCTTATTTGCATCTGATACCATAAACAAACTATAATAAATGATTAATATCTATGTTTCAATTAGAAATTTGAACATGAAATAGATATTTGACACTAAGGAAATATTTTTAGGTGTGATTTTGATATCACATTTTAAAAGAGTCTTTTTAGAGATACTGAAGTATTTATAGAAGAAATGATATGATGTCTAGGATTTTATTTAAAGTAATATAGAGCAGAGAGTTAGGTGAAGATAGAGATGAAACAAGTCTAGTTGAGAGATGAAAATTATTGGGTGATGGGTTCATGGGGTTCATTATGTTGTTCTCTCTGTTTTGTGTTTGACTGCCACATGCATTGTAAAATTTTTTTAAATGACTAGCTTGGCAAAAACTGTGGTTGTCCAACTAGTTTGTTTAATGGCAGATAGAGAGGGTGACATATGACTATAAATCATTCACTGTGAAACTTATATATGTGAAACTATATAAATAAATGTTTTATGTATAGTGTAATGTTATTTATATTATAATATTGGGTTAGACTATATATATTGAGTAGGTTATCTAGTTAATCACCAGGTTATTTCAAGTGATTTAAAAATATTTAAATAACCAATTAAAATTATTAGCTTTATGTAATGCCTGTTACCATTTCATTACAGGGTAACACCAAAATAAGGGCAGTTACAATTGTGGAAACACAAATCTTCTTAATATCTTATCGCTATGAAAAGTGTTTTTCAAGAGTCCACCACAGACTAGCTACTATTAGACTAGACTCTAGATAAAAATTGTCTAAGTCATGGTCCTTACTCTGGAGAAACCCATTTTCATGTGAAAGAGACAGACAAGTAAAAACCATGGAACAGCAGACAGGCAGCCATATGAGACATGGCTCATGGTGCCAAGAGAGCGCGACCAACCTGTCCTGTGAGAGAAGGAGTGTCCTGGTTGGAAGGTGGGCTTGCAGCAGGTGAAAGGGCAGGGGAGCAGAAGAGATGGTGGGAGGGCAGTGAGAATAGCAAGGAGGGCTGGGAGGACATTTCCCTGGCTCTTAGTAGAGCTGGATGATGGTGTGTGAGGAGAAGAGGGAAGAGGGAAGAGAAATGAGGCTGGTTGGGGAATGTCCTGTGCTAGATATTTTGGAAGATGTGGAAGAAGCAGAAGGCATGCTGCTCTGTGCAAGGTCTGTAACATCTCATCCTATGGAGCTCCTGTGCTGCTCTCAATGGCAACGGCTGATGGGAAGCAAAGCCTCTCTCAGGGGCTGCCCCACAAAGTTCCATCCGCACCCTCCCTACTCACCAAGCTTTCTTCTCCGCAGCCTTTCCTTCCTAACCGCCTAGTCTGTGCTCTCTTTTAGCCCAGTCTTCTTTCTCCTCTTTTTCAATTTAAATCTGAAGAGGGCAAAAACTCTGACTTTCTTTGTACTGCATTTAGTCACAGCTCAACAGTGCCTGCATTGCTGTTCACTAATAACCTTGATGACCTTTTCCGGTTGAGTTTGACAACCAGAAAGGACTTTCACAATTAAGTAATTTTAACATTTGTTTTAATTTGAAGAACAATGTCAAAGTTGTAGCATGTATTATATGATCACTTTTCTCTATCACTTTGGTTTAATTTATCGCTTTAAAGAAAGAAATATATATGTAGTCCAACGAGGGCAATTCCTTGTAATTTATTGAGAGATTTTTCTTGGTCATGGCAAAACATTAGCATTCTTAGCTGTTCACTTATTTATACTACAGGAAACCAACAGATATGCAAAGTCACTGCCAACATAATCATGAGCTGCTGTGTGGAGTCTTAAGTACCTCATGGAAAAATAACTTTGAATTGGAATTCTTCCCAACAGTCAAATTCTTTAATGCGTTGACAACTGAGGTGGGCAAAAAGAAAAAGTCTAGAAAGCAGTTATAAACATGAATGGTTGTTAAACCTTTCAGCAGGGTGATTTAGTGTAAAAAATATAGGATATTAGCACACATGCTCTTGCAATAGTATTGTAACTGTGTCATGTCCTTAATTTACCTAGAATTAACTTCAGGTTTAAAATGCTTTATAGTTCAATGAACAAACAGAACACAGCCTCAAATATGTTTTATTAACCTGGCTGTGCCTAGTATTTCAAAACAGTCTTTGAAAATGTGGGAGACAAACTGTGTGTGCATGTGCACACACACATGTGCATATGTGTGTTGTGTGTATGTATCTGTGTGCAAATATTTATGCCTCTGTGGTATGCAGATTATTTTGAACTAAAGGCTACTGAGGTCCTGTGAGCTCAAGAGAAACTCCTGTCCATCCCCTTAACTATCTAGAAGAATTTAAATCAGGGGTCTTGCCTATAATAAGTTATTATCAGATATAACTTTTTTGAGTTATATGTATGGCAGGACAAACTTCTAATTATTAAACATCTGCTTTTTTTTTTTTCAATCATCCTGAGAATGGTGTTCCCCCTCTCCGAATCGCCAGAGTGCCTTACCTCACTCTTAGCTTGGAAGGCATACACGCCTCATTTTAACTTTTTGTTTTTGAACCTCTCATGTATGTGGGGACTCTGACTCTCTCATGTATGTGAGGTTACCATACACACATGTGTAATTTAATTTGGTTATTTTCTCTTGCTAATCTATATCTCATATAGATCTAATTATTAAACCATACAAAAGAACCTAGAAGTATGGAAGAAAGTTTTTCCTCCCCTCCACAGTTGTCCTGGTTACTTGGCTGCTTCACATGACTTGATTAACTGCAATCTTGATTCCAAATTGCCAAGAGAGAGAGAGTGATAAAAATTCAGCATGTCAATGATGACTATAGTAGCCAATGTTGATTGAGACTAACAATGTACCAGGCATTGGACCAAGGGCTTAACTTCCACCTTATTCACTACTCACCACAGGCCTATGGGGAAAGACCAATCATTATTCTCTTTACACAGCTAAGGAAACCAAAGTTTAGTGCGCTAAGTCAAG
The DNA here is from genome assembly GCF_987537825.1 of Furipterus horrens. Lineage (NCBI taxonomy): Eukaryota > Metazoa > Chordata > Mammalia > Chiroptera > Furipteridae > Furipterus > Furipterus horrens. The sequence continues at coordinate 130,404,148 of NW_028327171.1, read as the reverse complement.
ACCCAAGGAAAAAGATGCACGCATGGCTAAACTGGGCTTGCATTGCAGGCAGTGCGCTCTTGGATTTCATAAGTCTCCTGAAACCGGAGGACTCCACTCAGCTTCAACCTTTGCCAGGAAACAAGTAATTTCTCTCCAGATTCTTGGATGTATGTGATGTTTCCAAGCTCTCCATAAATCACTTTTACACTCTTTTTGTTTTTAAAATAAAGTGCATTATTTCTAGGCCCTTTGGAGAAAATGAGATAAAATGTTTTTCTGTATTTGAATTTTCTTTTTTTAAATTAAAAGTAAGTTATCATTTTTATTTTTATTTTTTTTATTTTTTATTTTTTTAATGTGTTTTATTGATTAAAATATTACATTTGTGCCAATTTCCCTTCCCTCTGCTCCCCTCCACCCGGTGGCCCCCCTCCCTCCAGTTGTCCCCCCCTTTTAGATTATGTCCATTAGTTGTGCATACAGTTCCTCCCAACCTCTCTCCGTCTATTCCATTCCCTCCTACCATGATCCCCAATTCCTATATCATCTCCCTCCCTCTCCCCACTCCCCCTCCCTGTTGACCTCCCCCCAATATGCTTCCCGTACCCACAGTTCCTTTTCCACTCTCGTTGCCTGTTTAGTTTGCCTTTGTTTCATCTCCCTAGCTTCTGTTTTTTAAACCAGTCCCTTTAACATCTCATATAACAGTGGTTTGGATCTAATGAACTCTTTCAGTTTTATTTTGTCCTGGAAACACTTTCTCTGTCCTTCTATTCTGAATGACAATTTCGCTGGATAGAGTATTCTTGGTTGTAGGTTTTGGATTTTCATTACTTTGAATATTTCTTGCCAGTCCCTTCTTGCTTGTAGGGTCTCCCTTGAGAAGTCAGCTGATAGTCTAATTGGGACCCCTTTGTACATAATTCTTTTCTTCTCTCTTGCAGCTTTTAAGATTCTCTCTTTATCTTTAACTTTTGACATTTTGATTATAATGTGTCTTGGAGTGGTTCTCCCTGGGTCCAGTCTCTTGGGAACTCTCCTTGCTTCCTGGACCTGCAAGTCTATTCCCTTCCCCAAGTCTGGGAAGTTCTCCTTTATTATATTTTCACTCAATTTTTCAAGTTCTAGTTCATCTTCCTCACTCTCTGGCAAACCAATGATTCTTATGTTGGGCCTTTTATAGCTGTCCCAGAGGTTTCTGATCCTCTCATTGTTGCTTCCCATTTCCTCTCGCTGCATTGGTTGACTGCTTGTTCCTTCTCCATCTTCCAGTTTGTTGAAATGAACTCTGGATTTTTTTTCCTCACCATCTGTCTCGTATGTGGTTTTGTTCCTTTTGTTATGAATGTTTTTCACTTCTTTCTTATCTTTTTTCTGCTCTTTTGTGAATTCTGTAAGCCACCTGATAACAATGACCCAGAACTGAGCCTCTGACAGGTTTCTTATCTGTTCATCTGTCAGGTTCTCTATCTGTTGCCTGGTGAGTTGTGTCACCGGGATTTCTATAGTTGTCTGCCTCATTTTGACAGATGCGTTTTGTTTTCTTGGGCCGGCTATAGGGGGCAGTGCCTGCGTACGCGTCACAAATCAGCGACCGGTGCCTGTCTGCGACCTATTTCGCAGCCCTGTGGTGCTTTCTTTGGGGGCGGGGGTCCAAGATGGATTCACACAGTTATTCTGCTAGGAGACCGGGATCCATCCTCCCGCCCCCCTGGGCCTCACTGTTCAAGGCGATGTGGTGGCTGCTCTCTCCCCAGCGCTGGGGTCACGCACTGCCAGGGGCTTGACTGCCGCTGGGATTTTTCGCCGCCCCCCCCCCTCCCCCCGCTGTCTCAGGTGCGACCGCAAACAGCACTGCCCTCTTTAACTCTTACCTGCCCAAATGGCACCGCTGGTTTATAACTTCATATGTTGGGCTTCCGTGTAGTTTTATTTTCTGGAATTTCTAGTTATCCTTTGTTTTGAAGTAGTTGCATTCCTCTCTAGTTGTAGAGGGAGACCTAGCGTGTCCGTCTAAGCCTCCATCTTGGCCGGAACTGTATTTGAATTTTTTATTGTAAAAGTGATAATGCTTGTTATAAAAATTTAAACATTATAAAATGAAAATAAGTAAAAAATTTCTTTTTTATTTTTGCATTTAAAAAACTCTGTTGTCACATTCCACCTTATTCAACCACCTCTAAGCTCAATTCCACTTACCAGATGTAATCAAGTTTAAGAATTTGGAATCTATCACCTTATCTCTTATCTCTATTCTTCCACTGTTCCCCAACACATATACTTCTTAGCAGTGTTAAATTGGCAGACTTTGGGGCTACACTCCCTGGATTCAAATCCTAATTCCACCATTTATTGGCTAAGTGATTTTATGCTAGTGATCAATTTCCTTATCTATAAAACAGATAATAATATTACCTATATCATAGGTGTATGTGAAGATGTCATGAGTTAATATATAAAGCAGTTAGAACAGAGATAGCCTAAGATAAACCCTCAATAATTATTTTATCTTTATATCTCTCTGTATGAACATATATATTTAATAACATGGAGGTGATAATATACAAATTATTTTGCATCTCGCATCTTTGACTTAACAATATAGTATTTTAGTAATATAAAACTGCTGTTAAAAACACAATTATACAATATTTCATTTCATACATGTGACCTGTTAGTAGACTTTCAGATGTGCCTATCTTTTACTCTTATAAACAGTGCTGTCATGAACTTCTAAGTACATAAATCTCTATGCATTTGTCTGAGTACAGCTATAGGATAAATTTCTAGAAATGGAATTGCTGATAAAGATATATTAACATTTAAAATTTTGGTTAAAACTGCCAAAGTGCACTCCCCAGAGGCCATATAGATTTAAAATTCAGAACATCAAGATTGAATGTGCCTATTTTCCCACAACCTTGACTCTTAATTATGAGAATGTTTTTAATTTCTACTAGACTGGTAGATGAATGAAAATCTTATTGTTGCCTTCATTGCATTTATTTGATTAGTAGTAAGGTTCAGCTTTTTTAATGAGTAAAATGAGTACTTGTGGTCTTCTGTGAATTGGTTATTCTCATTTTTTGTCCATTTTTCTACTGGGGTGTTTTTTAAATTAATTTTGAAAATTTTTACATATTTAGAATTTTAATCCCTTATTAGTCACATATATTAAAAAGTTCCCACATGTTGTTGGCTTTTTAATTTATTATTTTTACTTCATAGAAATTTGAAATTTATACACAAATATGTGAATCTTTTCCTCTCTGGATTGGAAAGTCCTTCCCCATTGAAAGTTGATATAATTCTCTTATATTTCTTTTAGTAATTTTTGTTTTTTTTTAAATATTAAAATGTATGTCAAATAATATAACTCCATAAGTGATATGGTGTGACGTGGGGAATTTAAATGTATTTACCACTAAATAAATGGGTAAACTTTAGAGAAGGTGATAAACAAATAAATGGGAAAAAATATTTTTGGAAAAACTATAATACATAGTTTTTCCTTCATTTCGCCAGTTAGGCACATATTTCTTTAATATTTGTCATCATATGCACTGTATAGGTCATCATTGGCCAATAGAACTTCCTGTAATGATGGAAATAGTCTGTGTCTATACTGTTAAGTGCGACAGCAACTGGTCACATGTGGCCATTGAAATATGGCTAGTTGAGCAAAGAACTGAATATTAAAATTAAAAAAAATTTTAATTTATATTTGTAGAGCTACTTTTGGCTATTATATAGGTATGGAATAGTGGGACTATAGATGATGGTGATTATGGTGGAAAAATAGGGGTATGTGTGTATATTAAAAGAAAGACATTATGTGAAAAGGCCTGGGAAAATGCTTTCTATTAGAAATTGTGAAATTTTGAAAAGCTCCAATTTTGTATCTTCTTGTAATTTAAGGATAGGAGAAAACATGTTTGGATGTTTTTGGCCTTTACAGTCTCGAGATTCTTGGCTCCCAAATGGGAAAGAAAAAGTCTCCTAGTTAATAGTCCTTCCTTTTCAAGCTTTTAAATTGCACCTTTGCCTTACTTCTGTATATTCCACTTTTTATTTCTACATACAACACATCTCTTTTTCAAGAATGTTGTAGCAACCTTACAAACCCAATGATCTATTTCTGTATCAGGTTCTCTTTTCTGGGGATAATGATGAGCTCCCTTTAATAAGTGAGGTGGTAATTTCCAGCCAAGATGGAAGCCTAGACAGGCACACTGCATCTCCCTTCATAACTAAGAAGGAATACAATTACCTAAAAACTAGAAACAAGCAGAAGTCCCAGAAAATCAAGCTGCATGGAAGTCCAAAAAACAAAGATATAAAGAAGAAATACTCATCCAGACAGGTAGTAGGGGCGGAGCCAGGGCAGAGACAACACGGTGTGGTGGCGGCAGCAGTGGCGGCAGTGGCGGGTCAGCAGAAAGTGCAGTCACACATTTAAAAAAATCAAGAGGGACACCTTGGCAGTGCTCCCAGCACCAGACCAGACCTCACAGCTCATGGTCCCAGCGCCAGGGAAAACAAAGCCTCATTGCTTTTGACTGTGCAAATCAGTGGGCGCTGGAATGGAGGAAAAACCTGCCAGTGTCTCAGCAGAATCCTCTTGTTTAACATGATCCTAGAATGTCCACAGACCCACCCACTCTAGGAATGAAAGCCAAGGCAACAGCTAAGAGGTCTTAGTCCCATATGGAAGTGGGAAAGGTGCCTGGAAAAGGGGCGAGTGCTGAGCAGACAGCATTGTTCCCTCTTGGACCCCCCCCCCCCCCACAGCACCACAACATGGTGAAACTGGTCGCCCTCTATCGACAAGTACCTAAGGCTCTGCCCCTTACAATGTAACAGGAGTGACAGCTCTACCTAAGACACAGGCAAACAAACACAGGAGCCTGTCAAGATGAGAAGACAGATAAGTATGGCCCAAAAGAGGGAAGAGATCAAGATTCCAGTGGGAGAACTCAGCAACAAGGAAATAGCCAATCTAACAGACGCAGAATTCAAAACACTGGTGATAAAGATGCTCAAGACTTGACAGATATGCTTAAGTATGGCAAACACATAAGGGAAGAAATGAAGGCTATGCTAAATGAAATGAAGAAAAACCCACACAAAACCAATGGTGAAGGGAAGGAAACTGGGTTCAAACCAATGATTTGGAACATAAGGAAGAAATAAACAGCCAACCAGTACCGAATGAGCAAACAAGAATTTTAAAAAATGAGGAGAGGCTTAGGACCCTCTGGGACAACTTTAAACATGCCAACATCCAAACTATAAGGGGTGCCGGAAGGAGAAGAAGAAGAGCAAGAAATTGAAAACATATATGAGAAAATAATGAAGGAAAACCCCCCAAATTTGGCGAAGGAAATAGACATACAAGTCCAGAAAGCACAGAGTCCCAAACAAGCTAGAACCAAAGGGGAGCACACCAAGGCACATAATAATTAAAATGTCAAAAGTTCCAGATAAAGATAGGACATTAAAAGCAGCAAGAGAAGAGCAGAGTTACCTACAAAGGGATGCCTATAAGACTGTCAGTTGATTTCTCAAAAGAAACTTTGCAGGCAAGAGGGGACTGGCTAGAAGTATTCAGGGTGATGAAAAGCAAGGACTTACAACCAAGATTACTCTATCCAGCAAAGCTGCCATTTAGAATGGAGGGGCAGACAAAGTGCTTCCCAGACAAGGTAAAGCTAAAGGAGCTCATTGTCACCAAGCTATTATTATATGAAATTTCAAGGGACTTACTTAAGAAAAAGATGAAAACTATGAACACTAAAATGACAACAAACTCCAACTAAGCAAACCAGAATAGGAACAGAATCATAGGTATGGGATAATTTGGAGGGTTATTAGCTGATAGGGGGAAGGGGGAGAAATGGGGAAATGGTGCAGGGATTAAGAAGCATAATTTATTGGTACAAAATAGACAGGGGGAAGTTAAGAATAACATAGGAGCCCTGGCTGCTGTGGCTCAGTGGATTGGGCGTTGCCCTGCGAACCAAGTGTCGCTGGTTCGATTCCCAGTCAGGGCACGTGACTAGGTTGCATGTCAGGTCCCCAGTTGGGGTCATGAATGAGAGGCAACCACACAGTGATGTTTCTCTCTCTCTTTCTCCTCTCTCTAAAAATAAAAATGAATAAACAAACAAACAAACAACTAAATAAATAAAAAGAATAACATAGGAAAGGGTGAAGCCAAAAAACTTACATGCATGACCCATGGACATGAACTAAGGGGGGTGGGATTGCTGGAGGGAATGGGGTACTGGGCAGAGGGGAGCAAAGGGGAAAGAATTGGGACTACTGTAACAACATAATCAATAAATACACTTAAAAAACAGCTGAGAAGATGCCTATATGGAACATTCTGGGTATGGATTCTGAAATATCTTTAATATCTTTAATCTTTCTTGTTGGGTCCCATTAGTGTTTCAAGAGTATTAGGTCATGGCTATTAACTCACTTGATACTGAATTGTTCAGAGAAGCCCAAGGGATACTCATCTGATGATGTTAACATGCAAATGTATTTGAATGGCAGAAAGCCCTGTAGATTCCAGGCCAGAAAACCTTTATTTCCATTTTCAAAAAAAGAAAAAAAGAACCCCAAAACAAAACAGGCCTATCTTTTTATTGTGTAACATTTGAACCCAGGCCAGTCACAATCATAGCAAAGTTGTTATTGTGGCTCTGGGAGCAAATGGTTGTATGTGGAGGAGGTTGTATCTGACAAGGGGATGGGGACATGCCAGCCTGGGTTCAGCAGCATGAATATGCAGGTGACTGGAGCCATGGGCAAGCTGTCAGGCATATGGCCACCAGATTCATTACCAAGGTAAAAGGCATATATTATGCACAGAACCAGCTGGTCACCTGTCAGGTGGAGAGCTGAGGCTGAAATCAAGCTGCTCAACACTGAGTGGGGATGTCCAAAGAAAACAATCGTATCCTGCAAGGTGCACTGGCATGCTTTTTTTGTGATAAAGATTGGAGGATGAAAAGACAAAAGCAAGTGCTGTCTAAGTGTTAGACCTTGAAGTTTAGAGTGTTTGATGTGGCATTCTCATGAAACTTTTATCATGAAATTCATTCAAATTCATTGAGATGAGTGAGATGATAGGAACTGACAAGTGGCAGAAGCTGTTTCAGCTCAGGGTAGTGATTTATGGGGAGGCAGAGAGCAGAATGCTTCTGGCTTTCCCCTCTAGTCTCACTTAACAACTTCATTAATAACCCAGATAAACAACTCATATAGTTCATGAATAGCATCTGATATTAAATTGAGAGGTATTGGGAATAAAAGAGAATTTCCAGACAATGGGCTCACATGGAGAAAATAGAGAATATTGACCAAGAGTAACTAGGATTCTATTTGAGTATGGAAGATATAATTTTTTTTTTCTGATAATCTCCCAACACATTTGAGAATAGAATAAAATCCTCTTAGTAATAGCTGGTAATTACTGAGTACTTATTCCAAACACTCCCATTTAATTCTCATATCAGCCTTATGATGTGAACTCTATTATCTTTTTTTTTTCCCAAACGCTATAAACTGGAGATCAAGATGCAAAGGTAATTCGCCAAGAGCCACACAGATACAAATATCAGAGTGGGGATTTAATATCCAGGTCTGTTAGCCTTCAAAAGCCAGTGCTTTTTCTTCTGTGTTATTGCAACTCAAACTGTGGTCCATGAGCCAGCACATCAACATCACCTTGGACCTTGTTAGAAATGTAAAATCTCAAACCTCTTTCCTCAATTCCACTGACAGAGAATCTGCATTTTGGCAGGCTTCTCAAAAGGTTCATAAGCAAATGAAAATGTGAGAAGCAAAATCCTAATGGAAACATCTCTCTGTAACTGTCTCACCACTGCCCCAGGGTCATCCTGGTGCCACCACCTTCTCAGTCAAGGTAATCATCAGTCTCACACAGCCACTGGCTCCCACAATCTCACCCTTGGTTCTGCCCATTAGGGAAGTAAAGAGATGTTTCCAGAATGAATAACTTTAATCTTGGTTTTATTCATACCCAATGTTTACTGCTAACATAGTACTTACCACAAAGAATTGGAATTGTTAATTTCCCACTAGGCTCAGAAGGCTTGCAGGGCAAGGGTTCGTCTGTTACCCATCTTTGTTTCCCTGACAGCTGGCACAAAGCCTCACCTGGCCCAGAGAAGATGCTCAATAAATACTTGTTGATGAACTCTGTGAATGAATAAACACTGGCAAAATGTTTTATTCTGCCTGGGCTACATCTCATTGATGATTTTCCCTTGACACTTCAAAATCAGAGTTTGTTGAAAACATCTGGAAAACTCTCAAGTTGCTGCCATACTCTTAACCACAGGTATATTTTCCTTTTAGGCCTCAGCAGATGTTCTCTCCTGGCGAAAGTCAAAGAAAGGAAATCCACAGTATCCTCTTGACAGTGAATTTAGAAATAAAATACAGTTGTAAATAAGAAAAATTCTTCCACACATGAAGTTTTTATGTTCCCATTTCTTCTGCATGTTGTAATTTGTAGTGGGAGGCTAAGGTCATGACACATTCGTTAACTCATTCAACAAATATTTGTAAAGTCCTATTATCCACCAAATGTTAGAGATATTCATGAGATTAGATATACATCTTACCTTCCCTGTAGAGCAGAGAGATTGGCAAAAGAGATAAGACTAAAATTGGAATAACTAATTCAAAGGAGTTCATTTAGTTCAACAAATATTCATTGAGTTCCAGCTCTGCACCATACACTGTTCTAGCTGCTCCAGAGAGAAAGATGGTTAAGAAAGAATTCCTGAGTCAGAGCAGCTTGAAACACAGTGAGATCAACATGTAAATATATCATCTTTTTGTTGTGGCAAAGGCAGAGACAGAAGGGTGTCCAAGATGCTTAAGAGGCACAGTGGGGAGAATGAATGGGGGGGAGGCAAGCGGAGATGGGTATGAGAAGCCTTCTTGGAAGAGGTAATTCCTGAGCTGAGTCTTAAAGCACAGGTAGGACTTTACTAAGCAAACGGGAATGAATACAGAAGTCAAAGTTTCTTTGACTTGATTGAAGAATCGAAACAGCTATGTGCTGAAGTGCTATGGAAATTCTGGGGTGGGAGATGTCAGTTGTGTTCCAGAGCCAGGTGGGACCATGTGAAGGTTTTGCAGCACTGAGATGAAGTAAGGACATTCTGTGCCATGGAAAGGGTCTGAGCAGACATGTAAGTGACTTCCTTTCTCTCTCTCTCATTCTTAGTCTTGCTCTCTCAACTCTTACCTCTTGAATTTTCTAGGATGTTAAGTCTTTAAGATATTACAAAATAGTATATTCTTAAAGTTTTAAAATTAAAAACAAGTATCTAAACAAAAGATAATTATAGGATTTATTTTGTATATCAATTGTTCACTAAAGTTGGTTGTTGTTGTCTAAGCAGTAGACAAAAAATTAAAGGTATATGATGCTCATCTTCACTTTCGAACCTCTTCAGTGTATCTCTGTAACTAAATATATGTATTGCCTCTTTCAAAGATGACTTCCAGTGTGTAAATTTGGAAGCCCCTGGAGAATGCAGAGCCTGGCCCAAATTGTTGTTCTGGCACAACCACATGTACGTGACTTATTTTTAATTTGAAAAGGTATCTACTGAGAATGTTTTGGGTCTGCTTGTGGTTTGGGCAAGATACGTTAAGTGCACACACTTAGCTTTCGCCTGTTCCCTCTGTTCTCCCATACTAGAGCTTCACATCAGGGAAGAGTTTAATCCACAGTCTCCAACAGCCTCCAGGGCCTTCCCATAATAGCAAAGAGCTCTTCACTGCCCTAGTCCCTGGTGCCCAGATAGGAAATTTGTCTGTATCACAAGTCAATGGTGAAATGCTAAGAAAAACTTTTGATACATTCCTAAGGTACTGATGGGGAGACTTTGGTTGGAAAAGATATAGATGAAATCATGAGGACAGTGAGAACCAGCATCCTTGTTTGTATTCCTTTTCTTATCCTCTATGTCTCGATCTCAAGACCTCTCTTATTTTAACTTTCATTGTGTTTTCAAAATAGAGTTCTTTCCTGCTCTGGGGCTCTTTTTGGTTTCCAAGATGTGAATTATGGGTAACATGGAGGGTCTCCAAGGGTTCATATGACTAACAACTGCTCATAAGTATAAGTGGAGTCAGAGGACCCCTGATGATTCCTTCCTGTGTCACCCTAAATCACAGTCCAACCTTTCATGTCAGGATTTTCAGGGAAGCCAAAGGTTATGTTCTCTGCTTTCTTTTTAAAATATGTCACAGTACATTGGACTCAGAGACCCAGCCCCCTCACAGCTGGTGCCAGAGTCATAGCTGTGGTCTTTATTAAGATTTAAATCACTTAAAATTCCATTGCTCTTTTCCTGGACTCAAATACAAATAAGATGTACAATATGAAAAATGGATTTTCTATAGGAATCAACTGTTTCTTTTAAAAGTAAAAAGTATTGTTGATATAAGAATGTATAATTCTTTAGGTTAGCAAATATATACCACATGATGGTTTTTAAAAGTGAGCTCAAATGGTAAAAATTTCTATATAATAATAATGACTCCCCATTGCATTTTTCCTACTCATTCACCTGATATATAATACAGAATATGTGAGGTGATTTACTTCCTCAAAACCAAGTATAGTTGTCTTGGTAATAATAATGGTAGTACTTGTGGAGTTGTGCCTTTATAGTTGAGTGGAACATGGATAATTTTCATGTCATTACTATATAAAAACCATAATTCTTAGCACAAAATCTATTTGCATTCAGCTTTAATGGGAAAAACTTGAGTAAATTTTCAAAGTTGGGTCTCATATTACCTAGCTTTCATGAAGCAGACATATTTACTATGAAGTAGTATCATAAATACTTAAAATTAAACTACAACTGCCACGGTAAATAAAATATGTTTTATGATCCAGAATGTCTCCTTTTATGGCTAGATTTAGTAGCTACTCATCTTTCAATTTCATTAATCCATAAAACATTTCCTATTTAACAATACAAAATGAGAAAATGTGGTATTTTTGCTGTTAGTGTAATTTTTAAAGCAAATTTGTATCCATGTGGTTGTGCTTGTTTTGGTGAGATAGGGAGAATGATTGTTTTTATTCCCCAAGATTGTATAGTAAAATGATAAATAGCAAATGCCCTTCTGTTGTTGAGTGTATTCTTTGTTTTAGAGATGCTCTGTTTTTGCTATGAATAAGGCATTTGATTGCAGCTGAAATTTAGGCTACTATGTAGTCTTAGGCAAATAAGTTAACCTGTTTTGAGCCTCTCGGTTTCTTCATCTGTACAATGTGGATAATATCTTTTTTTTCAGGCTTTTGTAAGTGTTTGAGATATTGCATATGTAATTAGTATAGTGCTTCGCTTGAAGTTGATGCTAAATGAATGCACTTATTATATGCCAAATAAATGTGTCCATTGTATGACAAATAAATGTACAATATAAATGGTAAAAGAAATGTAACTATTCTACACTAGACATTGTGTTATCTCTTGGGAATAAAACAAAAAGGAAATTTTAGTTCCTATTCTCAAAGAGCTTACGATTTTGTGGAGGAGGGAGGATGAGAGAAACCTGTACACAGGAAAATATAAAATAAGTTAGGCCATGTTTAGACCTCTCAACAGGGGACTGTGAACAGTGCCTGGGCACCCAAAGGTAGGAATGATTAATTCTGATTAGGAAAGGGGAAGGGGGAAGTCAGTGATTATTAGGGAAAACACCATTAAAAAATAACATTTGAGCACCTTGAAGAATAAACAGAATTTTATTAAATGAAAGAATAAAGAACATCCCAGCAAGAGCAGCAAGTAGCATTAGAAAAGGTGCTATGGCATGTGACCTGCCCACAGAAGTGAACTGTAACTTGGCTCTTTCCTGGTCTCCACCCTTCTGGCTCACCCTACAAATTTTGGAGTTGCCAACTTTCATAATTGCATAAGCCAGTTTTTAAAAATCAATTATATATATATATATATACACACACATACACACACACACACATAATATTCAAGTGTTTACATACAATCAAGATGATTTATTTCTACTTAGATATGAATTATGGCAATACACAATATCAAACATGATAAAAATTTCAGAATCCCTTCACAGAAATTTAATTTTACTATTGGAGTCATTATTTGTTTTTGTCAACTCACTATTTCTCAGGTTTTTTCAATCACCTTCTCACAGCTCCCTCCCCCAATGGTGGTGTTTGGGTGGGATGGAGTTAAGGTGAGCTTACTGCAAGTCAGTGCTCCTGAAGTTGCCTGGAATGATTGCATCTGTTGGCCTTTCACTTCACTTTACTGCTTCAGGAGCCAGGGAGTATAAGGCACATGTTATCTTGTCATGCTTTGTATACGGTTGTCTGAATTCCTTAATACCTAGACGCACATTACCAGATTCCAAGATTTACAGCCACATGAGCTGAATTTTTCTTCAATGAAAACTGTGAAAATCATAATACATTTCCTTGCCTAGAAAAAGCTGATATGTGCTGCATAAAAACCAGGCTTGGCCCCATCTTATGGATGCTTTTATTATAATAATAACATCTACTTGATGGCTGCTTCATTTACCGCTTCATTTACCTTCATAAGTATTACATGGTTTGATCGTCACAAACATTAGATAAGGAAGGATTTCTTACCCAAATTATATGTGTACATATGGAAATGGAAGTCCTGAGAACTTAGATGCATATGAACTCACAGCTAATGACATTCTGGCATTTGAGGGACCAGGGATCCCCATTCTCATTTTCCTATACTAAATCCCATACTCTTTCCTCTGTCCTCTTATCCTCCTTTCTTTAGTTCCATCCTTCAACAATATGTATTTATGAAATTCTATGTCAGGTATTGTTCTGGGTCTTAGAGATACAACAAGCAATATGATAGAACTCTTCATGGACCATCTTCATGGACTGTCTCCATGAAACTTACAGCATAGTAGGGAGGATGGGCATAAAAATACACACAATTTATTTTAGTTGTGAGAATTGCTACTGGGAAAAAATATAAGAGACCTTTAAAAGTGTACAAGTAGACATTTATTCAGTCTTGTTTCACAATGAAATGTTGCATATGAGCTAGTATTCCAGATAACCGAGTCTTGCCTCTTTAAATGCAACATTGCCAGTCTGGATGGCAACCCTTGAAAATACCTAGAAACTTCCCTGCTTTATTAGGCACACATGGGATATATGCCATCCTTTTCTTGATCACTGAGTTATCCTAATGTATTCAGCAATCATCTATTTTTTAATACTCTATGGACTCTTTACTCAGCAGGAACCCAATTACATACTCCAATGGAGTAGTTTGGGAGAATTAAGTAAAGGGAATCTTTACAAAGGTGGAGGCAGGTCTGTAGGGGTGAGAGTTACTAGAACCTAGATTGTGCAGCTGTAGGAAAGGATTGATTGACAGAAGCTATTCCCTTCAGCCATCCTGTGGCAATGGTTCAAGGAGGGAGTCAAGGGAAAAAACACCCACCACAATCTCCGCCTGCCCCATAGTCAGAGGGCAGGGGGCAGGGTGAGAAAGGCGAGAGGAGTTTCTGAGTGATAAGTGAAAGATGAAGAGTGTCTTCTGATCCTTGCTAGCAGGCCTACCTCTAAAAGCCTTTTCTGCCATTTTTTAAAAAACTCCAATAGTCTCATGAATATTCTCCCTGCTTGCATGTTGCCCCGTATAATACAATCCCTTTTTCCCCAGCAGCCAAAGTGATTTTAGAAAAAGCCCATAAACCAGATAATGAGCCCTCCCTCTCCTGTTACTTAAAACTGGCCAATTGCTTCTCATTGCCCTTGGATTATCATCCAGACTCTCCCATAATCATAAGGCTCTACTTGAGCAGCCCAGTCTCCTCCTCTCCCAGCTTCCTTAGGTATTATTCCCTTCCTTGCATATTACCAGCTGACCTCCCTGTTGCCCTCCATGCCAAGCTTGTTCTTGCTTGGGACCTTAACACTTTCTGTTCCTTCTGCCAGAAATTCTCCTTGTGGGTTCATAGCTGGTGGCTTTCTTCTTCCTTCTCCTCTTTTTCCACCTCCTTTTCCTCTTCTTCCTTTTCCTCATCTTTTTCTTCTCTCCCTTTCCCCTCCTCTTCCTCCTCCCCATTATTATTATTATTATTATTATTATTATTATTATTATTATTATTAAAAGCAATTAACTTTTTTGAGGTATAACATCACACACTAAAGGGCCCAAATTTTACATATACAGGTGGACACACTTTTACATATGTATACACAACCATAAACCACCACACAGATCAAGATATAAAGCATTTTCAGAAGGCTCTTCTTAGTCAATATCTGCCCCTTCCCCAAAGATAAAAAAGTATTCTGAGCTCTATTACCATAGATCCATCATGCCTGTTCTTTAACTTCATATAAATGCAGTTGAATGTGTCCTCCTTTGCATCTGTTTCTTCTGCTCAACTTAGTGTCTATGAGATCCGTGCATGTTGTTGCTAACACTAGCAGTTGATTGTTCTGCTTTGTAGTATTCCATTATGTGAACATATTAAAGTTCAATTATCGATTTTACTGATGAAAGACATTTGGTTCTAATTTTTGGTTATTATGACTAACACTACTGTGGACAATCTATACAAGAATATATATATATATATATATATATATATATATATATTCTTGTATCACCCTGGCTGGTTTGGCTCAGTGGATTGAGCGTCGGCCTGCGAGCTAAGTGTCGCTGGTTCGATCTTCCAGTCAGGGCACATGAGAGAAGGAAAACTCTGATTCCAAAAAACCTCCGCTGCCTTGCGGCATACCTCTTCAGGGGAAAGGCTAAGGGAGTAAACCCCGACAGAAAATCCGGAGCCGGAGTCCCTAAGGTGGTTTGACGTTGTAGTCAATACCGGCAACTCCTGCGGCGCACCTGAAGCCAAGCTGTATTGACTCCGTCTTTCCCTTGGATCCTTCAGCTGCGAAGAGAGGGGGGGTCTGCTGCATGGGCAACAGCAGACCCTCCATATCACCCTGCCCAGGCTCTGTAGCTTCAGCTTCACTGGAGAGGACACTCCAGCGTCATCGTAAGATGTCGATTCAACACGGGAGGAGACAGATACCGTGTCACTCCCGAGTCGGACTGCACAACCATTCTCGGTGGTGCAGATAGACTCTTAAGAAGCTACACCATCGTCTCTCGAGACGGACGGCTGCCGCCGCCGACGATATTCTTGTATGTATTCTTGGTTGGACACATGTGTTGCAAATTTCTCTTCCTAGTCTGTTGCTTGCCTTTTGATAAACAGAAGGTCTGAAGTCAAATTAGCAACCCTTTCTTTTATAGTCAATATTCTTTGTGACTTGTTTAAGAAATATTTGAATATATCACTTCTCATTATAACCCCCTTAGAGAGACCTGTGCTGTGCTTGCATGGCGACACTGGCCTCCTTATTGTATGTTGTGCTCTCTGGGCCTAGTGTGTGAGTCCAAATGGAATCCTTTGATGTTTTTGCTGGTGGGCCAGTAGCATGGGCTTGGGTTCAGACTGATATTCAAATTTAAAAGCCCCAGTTGGCTTTATGGGCATCAAGGACAGGCAGCAACACAGCATGATGTGTATGGCCACAAGAGACAGGGCTGAGAGGTTAGAAACCACCTCAGCTACTAAGTTTTGGAGTCCTTTCAGCTTTCTAAGTAGCTGGTCACAGATTCCCGGTGACAGATTCTAAGGGGCCCTGCCCAGATACTCCACCTGCTTCCTCCTCCACTATTTGCCCCAGGGATGCTGGTTGAGTTTACAGGTTTATGACTGAGTCTCTTTCAGGAGTCACCCCCAACCTGGAAAATCACTGAAGGACCATCACTTCCCTCTTCTCAAGAGATAAGTTGAGTGGAGTTCTCCTTTGTAAATAAAACACAATCACTTTCTCTCTCTACCTAATTCCACTGCCTTCACTCCCTCATAGCTGTGGGCAGAGGCAAATTTAATGGAGCGTACATTGGGCACATGCCCCGGGCCCCAACTTCTGAAAGGCCCCAACTTCTGAAAGACCCCGACTTCTGAAAGGCCCCGCAAGTTTACAACTTGTACGTAATTAAAATTGCACATATGAAACCAAACTTGGTGTCATTAGAAAAAAGTGTAAAGTTGGGGTTTTGTGGGGCCCTTCAGAAGTCAGGGCCCAGGGCATGCACCTGGTGCACCTGGTGTGCCCGCCGTTAAATCTGCCTCTGGCCGTGGGTCTCAGAATGACTCTCAAAGAAACTTCTTGCCAGCACACCTCCCTCTCAGAGTCTGCTGCTTCCTTGGATGCTCTTAGGGACCTCTGGGGGTCTGTGAGTAGTGCTGCTTCCCCACTACAGCTGTAGCTAGCTCGTCAACACTGGTTCCTCAGCTTAATAAAGTCTCAGTAACATGGTACAGGTGCTTGTAATGGTGCACTGTCCTCTTCTGCATTCCCATTCATCTTGGATCCATTATAGACATTTTCCTAATGATTCGTTGAGGTAATGCTTACCAAGATCAAATCCTCAGGTATTCCTGAGACTAGAGGATGAGCATGGAATCAGCTGCTATCCTTTTTGTTCCAAGGTATGAGTGTGTATGCACACAGACACACACATATATCTCTGCATTTATGTGTATATATGTGGATGCACATACACACTCCTGTGCACATGTATGCATACATTACGTATGTAAATGTGTGTATCAAGTTAGCAAATTGTTAAAGAAAATATATTCTAACTTTATACCCTGACAAAATAGGAAGACCAGGTTCATGTTTAAAAATTTCAGTCTTTGGAGTTTTGCAGCAGAATATGGCAGCACAAGGAAATCCAGTCTCTGATGCATGACCAGAGGCTGCCTTTGTTTTCCTCTCATCATCAACTCTCACAGCACAAGGGGTCTTTACCCCTTCCATCTGCACAGCAGTCAGACCACCTCTCAAGCTTAGAGGCACACCCACCTGTGGAGTGATCCACCCCTGTGGACAGACCCCAGAAGCAGACTTGTGGGGGTCCCGGGTACCTGGAGTGCAGTTTAGAAGGGAGAGTTCAGGCTCCAGAGTGGGTGTGTTCTTGCCCACAATTGTCCCTAATCCTCCCTCCCCTTTCTAGTCAAGGGGAGGGTCAGGGTTTTGAGAAAGTGGTGGGGCCTTCACTCTTGCTGGACCTCTTCAGTGTTTCTTTCCTGTTCTAGTGTTTTTTCATCACTCTTAACTCTCTGAAGCTATCTTGCCCTTTTCACTTGTTCTCTGCTTTTGTTGTTATTGTTCTTGTTGTTCAAGGCTTGAGAGAGTAGCATGAGTATCCTATCCCTGAGACTTTCCTTGTCACATCAGTAGATTTCTGTATCCTGAATACCCCTTAGTCCTGGGCAAATGGAGATCATCAGTTGATCACCCATCAGGTTTGGTCAAAATCTGATTAAGGAAGAGTTGAATTTTTCTGATAGTTGAAGAGCCAACTCTGTTTTCTTTGCACCTACTTACAATAATTAAGAAAAAGATTACTTCTCAAAATTTAGTGAGGCTGAAAGATTTATACTGTATTGTATTCTGA